>NC_092376.1:28759824-29371404 GCF_030028105.1 Mobula birostris
TGTTAACATTTATCAGCATGACTCAGGCAATGGCAGACTATTTTAAAGTTGTTTGGTTGACAGAGACAGAAGTTGAGGGGTTAGGAAATTATTCGCCTTGGAAAATTCTATAAAACATTCTGGCCTTTCACTGTCGATCTGTTAATGCTGAGCACAAAGCAACTATTTCTAATTATTATGGGGTAGATGTAATCAATACAGCTTCTCACTTTCAATTACGTGTAAATTGTTAATGAAAGCTGATGTCTCTCATGGGGCATCATCTATTTGTCTAGATCCAGAACATTCAGAAAAGTTGTGTTTAATTTTTTTAATTGTCCTCTGCTTGGTAATATTACAATCTGCACACCACTGTTGTAATGCGTGGTTATTTGAGTTATTGTTGCCTTCCTGTCTTCTTGAACCAGTCTGGCCATTCTCCTCTGACCTCTCTCATTAACAAGATGTTTTCACCCACAGAACTGCCACTCCTTGGATGTGTTTGTTATTTTGCACCCATTGTCTGTAAACTCTAGAGACTGTTAAGCCTGAGATCAGCAGATTCTGAGATTCCAAAGCCACCCAGTCTAACACCATAGTCAAAGCCACTTAGATCTCATTTCTTCCCCATTCTGATGTTTAGTCTGAAGTTAACAACAACTGAACCTCTTGGCTATGTCATATGATTGGCTGATTAGATATGTGCACTTACAAGCAGATATACAGATGTTCATAAGGAAATGGCCACTGGAGATATTACTGATGTTAACCATTTCAGATTTCACCTTGGATATTAGTGCCAATGCATGTAGCCCCAGAATATACATACTAATATAACACTAAAACACACTAAGTATTGAAATTCTGAATTTCATCCTTAATCTGGGCAATTGCCAGAGTAACAGCTGAGATGCCTTAACTACAAGAGTCAGGAGAATAAATGAAGCAAGTCCATAGAAAAAAAATTATTCAATAATCTGTGGTGAAAAGTTCTTGTGAACGTTGAACAGGAGTGAGATGTAACTCAGCTGGATGCTCCCTGTGATCGAAGAACTTGCTGGTATTCAGTATCCATGAGCACACACGAAGACTGGTCACTGTGAAATACTTATGGGCTGTGTTCCCTTGGAAACAGAAGGTCCAGGAGGTGACCACCTGGAGGTGTTTGACATTTAAAGGATCTGGCAAGGTATAAAAGGTAAAAAGATAAAAAGATTTCCTCAGGTTATGGTACCCAGAAAGATCAGCTCTTTAGTGGATTTCCACACAAAATGCCTCTCCGAAAGCTGTGAAACTTTCTGAATTGAAAATGTCGACACTGGGGCTTATATAATTTACATTGGACAAAGATATTAGGGGTTAAAGCACCAGAAAGGATGAATAGAGGTGAGATCAGTGACGGGGTTAACTAAATGGCAGAACATGCTCAAGAGGTAAAATGGCCTCTTCCTGTTCCTTTGTCCAAGTGAAAGAACCACGGGACAATCTCAGGAGGCTATCGATGTAAAATCACAGGGAAGCAAATAATGTCACAGCACTAGCGTACAATGTAACTACCAAGATGGTAGATTATAAATATCAGTCTCTCTTCATCCAGTTCCTCTCACCTTCACTCGAAGGGAGTGGGCTGGGATGGTAGCACAACACTTTACAGTACAGGCGACAAAGGTTCAATTCCCACCACTGCCTGTAAAGAGTTTGCATGTTCTCCCCGTGACCACGTGGGTTTCCTCTGGGTGCTCTGGTTTCCTCCCACAATCCAAAGATATTCCAGTTGGTAGGTAAATTGGCCACTCTAAATTGTCTCGTGATTAAATCGGGGGATTGCTGGGCGGTGCGGTTCGAAGGGCTGGAAGGGCCCATTTCGTGCTGTATTGCAATAAATAAATAAATGAATGAACGAATGAGCAATCAGCGCACCAATTATAAATGGTGCCATAATATCATGGGAGATCTGAGTGATATCTCTGGCTTCTTTATATCAGAACACTTTTGTTGGTAATTTTAAGTGGCTTTCTCCCCTGTTCACCATTTTCCTCCATCTTGTTTGAACTGCATCATCCATACAAGAATTGCATTTTGCAACTGCTTTCAAAACGTTTCTTTCTCACTCCCAAACTCCTTGTAGCCATGGATTAAGGAAAGGGAAAGAAACAGAAATTGTTGCCTTGTGCATGAGAAACCCTGCCTTACAAATCTAACCAAATTTCTTGAAAAGGCTACTGAGAAAATTAAGTGGTAGACATGGCATTCATGGACCTTGGCAAGGCTTTTTGTAATGTCTCACACAGTTGGCTGGTGAAGATAGCACATGAGGTTCAAGGCAAACAAGATCCAAAATGGGTCGTGGAAGAGAGCTGTTTTTCCCGCTGGAAGTCTGCAAATAGTGGTGTACCACAGGAATGGGTGTTGAAACCTATGTTGTTTGTCATATACGGTATATATAAATGTTTTGGATGAGGATATTTGTGGCCTCATAATTACGTTTGCTGATGTCATAAAGATTAGTGGCACTGTAGATACTGATGATGCAGGATACAGGAGGATATAGTTCAGCTGGAAAGCTGGGCAGAGTGGTAGATTTGCTGACGATAAAACTATTGTTGGCAGAATTTCAGACAATGATGACAGGCCGTACAGGAGCAAGATATATCAGCTAGTAGAGTGGTGTCACAGCACCAGCCTTGCACTCAAGGTTGGTAAGACCAAAGAACAGGAGAGTCAATATGTTATATTGACTGAACTGTTGTACATACTATTTATTACAAATTACTATAAATTGCACATTGCACATTTAGATGGAGACATAGCGTAAGGATTTTTACTCCTCATGTATATGAAGGATATAAGTAATAAAGTCAATTCAATTCAATTCAACTGATTGTGGACTTCAGAAAGGGCAAGACAAAGGTACACCAGTCCTCATAGAGGGATCAGAAGTGGAAGAGTGAGCAATTTCATGTTCCTGGGTGTCAAGATCTCTGAGGATCTAACCTGGACCCAATGAAGCTACAAAGTGGCTGTATTTCATTGGGAGTTTCAGGAGATCTGGTATGTCACCAAAAACACTCACAAATTTCTACAGGTGTACCGTGGAGCGCATTCTAACTGGCTGCATCACCGTCTGGCATGGTGGGGCTACTGCATAGGATTGAAATAAGCTGCAGAGAGTCATAAACTTAATCAGCTCCATCATGGTTACTAACCCCTGTAGTATCCACGACATCTTCAAGGAGTGATGCCTCAAAAAGGCAGCGTCCGTCATTAAGGACCCCCATCACCCAGGGTGTGCCTTGTTCTCATTGCTACCATCAGGACAGAGGAACGGGAGCCGAAGGCAGACACCCAACAACTCAGAAACATCTTCTTCCCCTCTGCCATGCCATTACTAAATATATAGATTTACTGTAATTCACAGACTTTTTTTCTACTATCATGTATTGTATTATACTGCTGCCGCAAAGACAACAAATTTCATGATGTATGCTGGTGATATTAAGCCTGATTCTGAGCAGATGGAACTTTACACATCAGTATGTCTGATACTGGCCAGACCTGCACTGTAAACAATAGGAAACTTAGAAGCACAGATATGCAGGGAGAACTTGGGGGTGCGAGTCTATAGTTCCCTTTAAGTGGTGACACAGTTGGACAAGGTAGTGAAGAAGGAACTTAACCAGCTTCACTTTGTAGGTAGGCACATTAAAGATTAGTTTTTGGGACATCATGTTGCACCTATGCAAAGACGTTGGTTAAGTCACATTTGGAGTATTGCACTCAGTTCCGGTTACAACACAATAGAAAGGATGCGGTCGTGTGAGAGAAAGTGCAGAAGAGATTCACAATGACGTTCCCTGGAATGGAGGAATTTAGTTACAGGGATAGATTGAACAGGCTGGGATTGTTCTCACTGTGATATCAGATACTGAGGGGTGACCTCACAAAAGTCTGTAACATTTTGAAGGGCATATATTGGGTCCCAATTGCAGTCTTTTTCAAAAGGTAGGGGAGGCTAGAAGACATGAATTAAGATAAGAGGGGAAATATCTAAAGATCTATGGGGCAAGTTTTTCCATAAAACGGGTGGTAGTATTTGGCACAAGCTGCCAGAGGAGCAGGTAAAATCAGAGTACTTAAGCATTTAGACAGGTACATGGATAGGAAAGGAATAGACAGATATGGGTCAAATGTAGGAAAGTAAGACGGGAGTAATTGAGCTTCTCAGTCAGGATGAACAAATTGGGCCTAAGGATCTAATTCTGTACGACTCTACAACTCTACTTAAAACTGCTGTCATGCTCCCACACCAGGTTATTGATAAGACCAAAAATGGAGGCAACTGCTCCAGTCATAAATTTCGTACCATTCTTCAGAATAATTGCGCAAACACGAGGAAATCTGCAGATGCTGGCATTTCAAGTAACACATATAAAAAACGCTGGTGAACGCAGCAGGCCAGGTAGCATCTATAAGAAAAGGTACGGTCGATGTTTCGGGCCGAGACCCTTCGTCAGGACTAACTGAACGAAGTGATAGTAAGAGATTTGAAGGTGGGAGGGGGAGGGGGAGAGATCCGAAGTGATAGAAGACCGGGGGGGGGGGGGGGTGGATCTAAGAACTGGAAAGTTGATCCCTTGTCCATTTGTTCCCCCCCCCCCCAACCCTTCCCACCAATCTCCCTCCCTCCTTATCCTTGTAAGCGGAACAACTGCTACACATGCCCTTACACTCCCTCCCTCACCACCATTCAGGGCCCCAGACAGTCCTTCCAGGTGAGGCGACACTTCACCTGTGAGTCGGCTGGGGTGATATACTGCGTCCGGTGCTCCCGATACGGCCTTCTATATACTGGCGAGACCCGGCACAGGCTGGGAGGCTGTTTTGCTGAACACCTACGCTCTGTCCACCAGAGAGAGCAGGATCTCCCAGTGGCCACACATTTTAATTCCACATCCCATTCCCATTCTGATATGTCTATCTATGGCCTCCTCTACTGTAAAGATGAAGCTACACTCAGGTTGGAGGAATAACACCTTATATCCCCTCTGGGTAGCCTCCAACCTGATGGCATGAACATCGACTTCTCTAACTTCTGCTAATGCCCCACCTCCCCCTCGTACCCCAGCCATCATTTATTTATTTGTTTGTTTATTTATTTATTTTTCTTTTTTTTTTCTCTCTCTCTCCTTTTTCTCCCTCTGTCCCTCTCACTATACTCCTTGCCCATCCTCTGAGCTTCCCCCTCCCCCTTTTCCTTCTCCCTGGGCCTCCTGTCCCATGATCCTCTCATATTCCTTTCTCCCCCTCCTGTCTTCTCCTGTCATTTCAGATCTCCCCCTCCCACTTTCAAATCTCTTACTATCTCTTCTTTCAGTTAGTCCTGATGAAGGGTCTCGGCCCGAAACGTCGACTGTACCTTTTCCTATAGATGCTGCCTAGCCTGCTGTGTTCACCAGCAATTTTATGTGTGTTACTTCAGAATAATTGGTCGTTTTGTGGAAAATTCCAGCTTCAAACCATGCTTTTTCTCTACCCCCACCCCAATGACAATCCAACATGTTTGTGTCCTGAGGCTTATTGCAAGTGTATCAAGATGTGAGAAAGCGGCGTGTTTATGTCATGGGCCTTGTCTGAGGCCAATTTCCAAATATTTTGATTTCCTATGTAAATTCAATCCAATTGGACCAGGAATCTAAACCACACCCACAGTTGCATTACACTCCTATGGTGGCAATGAATTCTCCTGTCCCCAAGGAATAAAGCAGACATTTAGAAATACTAAATAAGGTAGCAGAACAGAACAGATTTAACCGAACTAAGAACTCCTTGATTCTAAGGAGTTGCTACATATTCTGGATTAGCATTCGAGATATATACATAATCTTTTTATTTTCAAAATCAGCCAATGATTGTTCTATCATTCAGTGCTAGTTCCAGCTTTGCAGTAACTAGTTTACAAAGTAAACAAATTGCTCAGAGACTGTTGTTCTTGGCTCCAAAGTCACAAGAGTGGCTATAAATAACTCTTAGGTACAGGAGTCTTATTTACTTCTGTGAAGAGTCACCATGTTCTACAATCAGTTAGAAAGTAAGCAGAGGGTCAGGAGATAAAGCAGGCTTTCACTGAGAGGAGTATTGCGATAGCTGGTTAGGTCTCTGCTGTTTTGAGTCTGACTCAGAGGAGATCTGCAAAATGTGCCAGAAATGTCTTCCCTGCCATTTCACTAAACCTCATTTAATTGTGCACATCCAGAATTTGTTGGCTCTGAAAGAGAAGAGTAGATCCAAGTGTGAAGAAGGAGGTATCTACAAGAGGAAGTTGCTCAGATTTGTAGGCTATCTGTACAGTACAGTTTGCTTGGTGGGGTGATGGAGGAATGTGTTCATTCAGCAGGAGCAATGCATTTTTAAAGTAAGTGCCACTTCTCTGCCTGAAACAATGGATGTTGACATTCTGGAAGAGGTTCTTCCATGGTCCTAATGTTGGCCGAGCTTCAGCGTATACAAGGAACTAACATATGACTCAAAATAACCAACCTTCATTTATCTTAGTGACCTTAGGTAAGGTTCCCATGCACTATTCCATTGCCTTTAAACTCTTAAACTTAACCCTGTCTGAATGAAAGCAAAATGATTTACTAAATTGGCTTCTTGGCTATTTTCTGACTGTGGTGCAATCCTGATGGAGTGACAGGAAGATGCACAATGGAAGCAGGCTCTTTAGCCTACTAAATGCTGCAAATGTGTTCTAAAAAATAATTATCACATATTCGCCCACATTCTCATCATCTCACCCAGATTCTGCTACTCACCTTCACATCAAAGGAAATTTACAGTGGTTTCAACCTAGCAACCAATACATTTTTGCAGAGTGGACGGAAGCCAGAGAAACTCAGAGAAGACTCCCACAGTCACAGGGACAGCATGCAACTCTGCACAGGCAGGACCCAAGGGCAGCATGTCTGCCTCTATGAGGCCAGGGCTTTACTGGCTATATCACTGTGCTACCTTGTATATTGTAGGGTGGGTTTTCAGAAGGATACAGCAACCACTGCCATAGCCAGCAGTTGTGGCGAATGCACAAGGTTGGTCAGACTTCTGTGGGAGACTTTCATCACCCCTTCATTGCTGATTCTCTTGCAGAAAGATCAACTAAACATTTGTACTTATTGAAGGAACCCAGTTGTCCTTCTGATTGATGTGACAATATTAAATGAATATGATTTACCACAATTTCACTCACTTTGTTGAACCAGTGCAATTGTATGAACACTAGCACAATTTCAAAATACAAGTGGAGAGGCTGTGCCAATTTACTATACTTTGAGGTTTCAGACATCATACAGGTGTCAAAACCACATGTGAGAACGGATTGCCAAGCTGTCGACCTTGTGTTCAAAGAGGTGGTGTCTGTGGTTGTTTCTTTTTTTCTCTTGGCCATTACAATCCTATTTCTCACTCTCTACCACACATTTGGATTTCCAGCATCTGCAGACTCTCTCGGGTTTGCGATACCTCACATTTGAGCCCGAGTAGAGGATTTTCTTACGTCAGAGAGGAGGAGACAGAAGAACATATCCCAGTCCTGAGGGGTCAGTGGTAGAAAGGATGAGCAGCTTTGAGTTCTTGGGGTGTCATCACCTCTGGTGATCTGTCCTGGGTTTAACACGTTGACGTAATCATCAAAAAGGTACACCAACAGCTCTACCTTATGAAGGGTTTGCAGAGATTTGGTATGTAACCAAAGACTCTCATAATTATTTATGGATGTAGTGACTGGCTACATCACTGTCTGGTATAGAGCTGCAGTGTGCTGGATCAAAAGAGGCAGTGGAGGGCTGTACACTCAGCCAGCTCCATCACAGGCACAACCTTCCCCACCATTGAGGACATCTTCAAGAGGGAGTTCCTCTTCAATCATCTTCAAGAGGCGGTGCCTCAAAACCATCCATCAGCATCGATCATTAAAGACTCTCACTATCAGGGACGTGCTTTCCTCCAGCTACTACCAGCAGAGAGGAAGTACAGGAGCCTGAAGACAGACACTCAACAACTTAGGAAGAGCTTCTTCCCCTCCGTCATCAGATTTGTGAACAGCCCATGAACCCATATACAGGTTTCCCCCCGCCATCTGAAGGTACAGCGTCCCTATGAAGTGGTTCGTAAGTCGGAACGTCGTAAAGTGAAGAAGCAATTACCATTTGTTTATATGGGAAAAATTTGTGAGCGTTTGCAGACCCAAAAAATAACCTACCAAATCATGCCAAATAACACATAAAACCTAAAATAACAGTAACATATAGTAAAAGCAGGAATATGATAAATACACAGCCTATATAAAGTAGAAATACTTTTCTACAATCATTGTCGCACTGTTCTCCGCAGTGAAAATCTCACGCAAGCGCTCTCAGCAGAAACACTCTCTCCAGTAACCTTTAAGCTATGAAGCTGCCAAATCATACCAAGTAACACATAAAAATACACAGCCTATATAAAGTAGAAATAATGTATGTACAGTGTAATATCACTTACCGGAATCGGGAAGACAGCGCCGAGCACACTGATGATGGTGTGTTAGGCTGAGTCGTCGGAGGTTGGGGTGGTGCAGTGATCCCCACCCTCCAGGCCACGTACCGATACCGATCCGCGAAGAATGCAGGGGTGCAGCGGTGGCCGGGACACACCCAGCACATCTTTAAGAAAAAAGCCGAAATAAACAAGGTAATTAATTAGGTGCCGCCCGGCACATAAATGTCGGCCCAGATCAGAGGCAATGCAATCGGCAATCGCTTCTGATCTGGGCCGACATTTACGTGCTGGGCGGCACCTAATTAATTAGCTTGTTTATTTCGGCTTTTTTCTTAAAGATGTGCTGGGTGCGTCCCGGCTACCGCTGCATTCTTCGCGGCAATGTATCAGTCCGTGGCCCGGATGTTGGGGTGGTGGGACACTGGGGTGTCATCTCATCGTCGTCTGTTTCCATCAGGGCAGGCAGGTCATCTTCTTCTATGTCTGCCTGCCTCGATGTTGAAGGTCGAGGTTCATCGTCTGCTGTGGCTGATGTGGAAGGCTTGAAAAACGACTATGCTTGACTGCTTAGCTTCGCACATTTTTCTATCATACAGTTCTTTGTAAGTACTCAAACCATCCTGCAAATATGCCCTAAACCTACACTTTCAAAATTAAAGTCGTACTTTTCTGCAATCATTGCAGCGAAAATCTCACGCAGTTGCTTCACGTTCAGTTCCTGGACGACTTCATTTTCAGTCCGTTTGCTACTGCATTCGGTTTTGATTGTTATCCTTTCCTCTTCCAATTGCATCAGCTCTTCATCTATCAGTTCTTGGTCATGGGATGCCAAATCCTCTTCAACATCATCTTCGTCAACTTCCACAAGCCAAACTCACTTTGTCCTTACTTCATTCACCACAATCGAAATGCTTAATTATGCCTAGTTTTACCCTAAGTGTAACACCCTTACGAGCTCTTTTAGGCTTTTCCGATACCTTTGAACTCAGCTTGCTAACAGCTGCTCACAGGCACGTGTTTAAGCAATGCCAGCTAGAATGCAGTTCCGGGGGAGGAGCTTGGCTGCTCGGGGCGCGCGCTGCTTTTTTCGCGTGCTTCCTTTTCTCGTAACAGTGAAAACACCTTCTGTTAGCGAAAACAGGTAACTAATGTAGGTCTTTTGTAACAGCGAGGTTTCGTAAAGCGAAAGTTCAAAAAGTGGGGGACACCTGTACACTACCTCACTATCTTCCTCACGTTTTGCACTACTATCATATTTATTTACTTATTATTGTGACATATATTTTATGTCTTGCACTGTACTTCTGCCGCAAAACAACAAATTTCACAACAATATTCCAGCAATAATAAATATGTTTCTGATTCTAAAAGATGAAAGCCGTTTCACTATTTTGCTTAAGGTCAAAGCATTAGTAAAACATTATACAACATACCTGTTCAGGCGAAATTAAGAACAGGCAGCTCATTTTCCCTTCACTCCTGACTCAAAAACATAAAAGGAACTCCAGCATGCAAATATAATTCCAATTAAAATAAGACCATAAAGTCCACCTATTCTTGCTGACTGTATGTGTCAGAATGTGATAAATGTACTGACAAAATCACATTCCTAAATTTCTGTAGGTAAGCAATCTTATATCCCATGTCCGCATCTCTAGTATAAATCACTGTTAGGATGAAAGTGCCTGGGTGAATCTTTTTTTTCTTACATAAATGTGAAAGTGCTGGAAATTCCTAACATAATTCGGAGCTATTTATAGAAATTCCAGGAGATGTAAAATAGGTCAGCCTCAATCACATCTTTACTCCTTGTTTCCTTCAGTCATGAGCAAGACAGAACACAAGAGCTTCTGCCGATGCTGGAAGTCTTGATCAACACACACTTCATGCTGGGACTCAGCAAATCAGGCAGCATCGACGGAGGGAAATAATCAATTGACATTTCAGACTGAGAACCTTCATCAACCTCGACCGTGGTTCAAATGGAAAGGATTCGTGACTGGCTGCATTACTGCCTGGTATGGAAACTCCAAAGCGTAGGAACACAAGAGGCTAAAGAGACTGGTGGGTTCATCCAGGTCCATCATGAGTACGGCTCTCCCCACCATCAAAGGCATCTTCAAGAGGCAGTGTACAGTACTGTGTGAATATATATATGAGTTCTTGCGCTGTGCGTGCTGCTGAAGATTTCCAGCATCGGCAGAAACTCTTGTGCTCTGTCTTGCTCGTTACTGAAGGAAACAAAAAGTAAAGATGTGATTGAGGGACCTGTTTTACATCTCCTGGAATTTCTATAAACAGCTCAGAATTATGTTAGCTAGGGTGCCTAAAACTTCTGTACAGTACTGTGTCAGGAAACCAACATCCATCATTATTATACCCCACCACCCAGGTAATGCCCATCTCTCATTGCTGTCATCAGGCAGGAGGTACAGGAGACTGCAGACCGCAGACCAACAGCTCAAAGTTCAACAATAGCTTCTTTCCCAATGCCAATAGCTTCTGAAATGACATTTAAAATCCTAATTCTGCCTCAGACTATATTTCCCTTAACTTGCTCAATGTTACGTTAATTTTTGTTTATGCTCTCATGTGAATTACATATAATTTATGTTAATAAGTTTGCCATGTACTGAGCTACTCTTGCAGAAAGTTAGCTTTCATGGTATTGATACCCTAGGTATGCGTGCCCATGGTAATGCTTCAACTTAGATTTAGATTTATACTTATTAATCAGATATACATTTTATATATTGCATGTACATGTAGGTGAAAGGGTGAAGGGCTTAAAGTACAAGGAGTGGGCAGTTTCAAATTCCTGGGTGTCAAAGTCTCTGAAGATCTATCCTGGGTCCAACACATTGATGCCATTACAAAGGAGACGTGCCAGTAGTAGGAGTTTGAGGAGACCTGGTATGTTACCAAAGGCTCTCGCAAATGTCTACAGATGTACTGCGGAGACCATTCTAACTGTTGGCATCGGCACCAACATGGAGAGGCCACTGGATCGGGAAAAAGCTGCTGTGGGTTATAAACTTGCCCAGCTCTATGTTGGGCACTAACCTCTCCAGCATCGAGGACATCTTCAAATGGCAGCGCCCATCACTGAGGGTGTGCCCTTTTCTTAGTACAGGTCGACCTTCACTAATCTGACTACCTGTAATCCGGTTCCTTCGATAATCCGGCACTGATTTCAAATTTTCCGCGCGACTGCAACTTCAAATTCCCCCGGCCACCGTACCAACCTGCTGCGCGTTGTTTTGGTTGCGCTAGATCTATTCACGTGTTGGCACACTCTTGTAAGCACAGACAGGCGATTCCTGCATTTATTAATATCATTTGCTCTTTTTTAGCCCCAGTTATGGGCCCAGTGAGTAAAGGAAATGCACCTCGTGCTGTGAAGCGAAAACACCATACATTATCCATTAAAGATAAGGTTGAACTCTTGAAGAAACTGGACAGAGGTGCATTGGTGAAAAGCTTGTGCCAGTGCTACAACATTGGCTCTTCCACAGTGTACGAAGTCAAGAAACAGAAAGAAAAACTGCTACATTTTTTTGCTGATAGTGGCTCAAAGAAACAGACGTGCGTAAGAAAAACAATGAAAGACAGAAGAAGTTCAAATCTAGATAAAGCGCTGATAACGTGGTTTAATCTTCGTGTAAGTGAAAGTGTTGAACTATCTGGAGATATGGTGAAGGAACAAGTGAAAGTGTTTCATGAAGAACTAGGAGTAGATTATGAGTGTGACTATAGTGAAGGCTGGCTTCATGGGTGCAAGCAGCGTCAGGGCTTACAGTTCCGTGCAGTGTGTGGTGAAAAACGTTCAGCAGACAAGGAAGCAGCAGCAGAGTTTGATGATGAGTTCGCCAAGTTAGTCTCCGATGAAGAATTAAGCCCCGAGCAGGTGTACAATGCTGATGAGACTGCTTTGTATTGGAGATGTACACCAAGAAGAACACTAACAGCAGCAGATGCAGAATCGCCAACAGGGTATAAGACATCGAGAGAATTGCTGAAAGGATTAGAGCAACAATGTTTTACAACTGAGCAAGAAATAATGAGTGTGTATATGCTGCAGGATAAGCTAATCAGAGAGAGACAAAAATATATGAAGCAGCTTACTTTGGAAGATATGTTCAAAAAAATTGCTAGAAAAAGTGCAACGGGGAGCTAACACTTCAAAATCCAGTGCCACCAACTTCTGCTCACCCAGATGTGCTGCCACCAACATCAACAGTTTTTGAAGAAACTGTTGTGCTAGTTTCAGCAGCAGTTCCTGATGCTTCACTCGTTTTTCAAGATGAAGATGTTGATGATCCTGACAACCCCACACTTGCAGACATGTAACTTTGCCTGAGGTATATTAAACGTCTCACTTTAGAAGCGGAAGTGCTCAACTTTTCTGTATAAGTTAATTGCTGTACTCTTTATTTTATCTGTGCCTGTACAGTATATTTATTAAAATTTCACTTGCTACTCATTTAATATTTCTGTTTCATTATTATCTAACTTGTACTGATTTACATGATATTTTAAAGGTATGATGAGGCGGTTAGCTATTGCTTAATGTGATCCTTCTGTAATTCGGCATTTTCACTAATCCGGCACTCCTCAGGTCCCAATGGTGCTGGATTAGTGAAGGTTGACCTGCACTACCATCAGAGGTAGATGAGCCTGAAGACACACACTCAATGTTTTAGGAACAGCTTCTTCCCCTCCACCGTCAGATTTCTGAACAAACAATGAACCAACCCATGAACACTACCTCACTGTTTTTGTACTTCTTACTTAATTTAATTATATACATGTTATAATTTCCAGGTTTGCTATGCATTGCACTGAACTGCTGCCATAAAACAACAAATTGCATGACATACGTCAGAGATATTAAACCTGTCATAAACTCCGTATCATTGCGAGAGATTTCAAACAGGTCAGCTTGAAGAAGTATCTAAAAAATTGCCAACAACATGTCACCTGTGAAGCACGCTTGATCACCATTATACCACTATCGAGAATGCTTACCGTGCCATCCCATGCCTACACTTTGGAAAGTCTGATCACCTGGCTGCTCTCCTGCTCCCAGCACATGGGCAGAGACCAAGGACCACAGCACCAGTGGTGAGGAAGATATGGTCAAGGGAGGCAGAGGTACGGTTACAGGACTGCTTTGAGTTGATGGACTGGACAATATTCATGGATTCATCTTTGAATCTGAATGAATACTCCACAGTTGTCACCAACTGTCAAGACCTGTGTGGATGAGTGAGTACTTCGAGAACATACTGGACACAGCCGAACTCCCAAAAGTTGTGGATGAACCAGTAGGCTCACAGTCTGCTGAGGACTGGATCTGTGACATTCCAGTCTGGTGATTCAGCAATATACAAGAAATCCAGGTACCACTACAGAAGGCTACTTTAAGTGCAAATAAAAACCCCAATCCTGATTGAAGTTAGAGATGGAATTGGAGCATGTCAGCTCTGGCAGGGTTTTGTAGGCCATTACTTCTGACAAAGTGAAACCTGACATCATGAATGGCTGCGATGCTTCACTCCCAGATGAGCTCAACCCCTTTTATATATACTTTGAAAGGGAGAATAAAACTACACTTGTGCAAATCTCCACGGCATCTGATGACCCTGTGATTTTTGTCTCGCAGGCCAACATCAAAGCATCTTTCAAGAGGGTAAACCATCACAAGATGTCGGGCTCTGATGATGTACCTGGTAGGGCTCTGAAAGCCTGTGCCAACCAACTGGCAGGAGTGTTCAAGGACACCGTCAATCTCTCACAGCTGCAGTTGGAGGCTCCCAACCGCTTCAAAGGGGCAGCAATCATCCCAGTGCCCAAGAAGAGTAGGGTGACTGGCCTCAATGGTTTTTGTCCAGTAGCACTCATATCTACTGCAATGAATGGCTTTGAGAGGTTAGTTATGTCTAGAATTAACTCCCACCTAAGCAATTTGTCTATTGCCACAATAGGTCTACAGCGGATGCAATCTCACTGGCTCTCCAAATGGCCTTGGATCACCTGGACAATAGTCATACCCACATCAGGCTGCTATTTGCTGATTCCGTCTCAGATTTCAACACAATCAGACCCTCAGTTCTCATCAACAGCTCCAAAACCTGGGCCTCTATACCTCCCTCTGCAAATGGATCCTTGACTTCCTCACCAGGAGACCATAGTCTGTATGGATTGGAGTTAACATCTCCTCCTCACTGACAATCAACTCTGGAGCACCTCAAGGATGCATGCTTAGCCCATTGCTCTACTCTCTCTACACCCATGACTATATGGCTGTGCACAGCTCAGACACCATCTATATATTTGCCAGCGACACAACTGTTGTTGGCAGAATCTCAGAATTGGTGATGAGGAAGCATACAGGAGTGAGATAGATCAGCTGTTTTGAGTGCTGTTGCAACCTTGCATTTAAGGTCATGAAGACTATGGAATTCAGAAAGGGGAAGTTGAGGGAACACACATCTGTCCTCATTGAGGGGTCAGAAGTGAAAGGGTAAACAGTTTCAAGCTCCTGGTTGTAAACATCTCTGAAGATCTATCCTGAGCCCAACATATCAATGCAATTACAAAGAAGGCATGACAGCAGCTATATTTCATTAGGAGTTTGAGCAGACTTGTTACATCACCAAAGATATTTGCAAATTTCTACAGATGTTACGGTGGAGAGCATCCTAACTGGTTTGATCACCATTTGGTATGGAGGGGCCACTGCAAAGGATTAGAAAAAAACTACAGAAAGTTGTGAACTCAGCCAGCTCCATCCTGGGCACTAGCTTCCTCAGCATTCAGGATACCTTAAAAAGGTGACACCTCGAAAAGGTAGCATCCATCATTAAGGACCCTAATCATTAAAGACATGCCTTCTTCTCATTGCTACCATCAAGGAAGAGGTACAGGAGTCTGAAGACTTACACTCAATTATTCAGGAACAGCTTCTTCACCCCCGTCATCAGATTTCTGGATGGACAATAAATCCATGAACACTACCTCAGTACTTTTCCTCTCTTTTGCACTACTTATTTAATTTTTATATATACTTGATGTAATTTATAGTTTTTTATTAAAACTAAAGAAATTTGGCCTGTCCCCTAAAACTCTCACTAATTTTTATAGATGCACCGTAGAAAGCATTCTTCTAGGATGCATCACAACCTGGTATGGAAGTTGTCCTGTCCAAGACCGGAAGAAGCTGCAGAAGATCGTGAACTCGGTGCAGCACATCACACAAACCAATCTTCCATCCTTGGACTCACTTTACACTGCACACTGTCGGAGCAGTGCTGCCAGGATAATCAAGGACACGACCCACCCAGCCAACACACTTTTCGTCCCTCTTCCCTCCGGGAGAAGGCTCAGGAGCTTGAAGACTCGTACGGCCAGATTTGGGAACAGCTTCTTTCCAACTGTGATAAGACTGCTGAACGGATCCTGACCCGGATCTGGGCCGTTCCCTCCAAATATCCGGACCTACCTCTCGGTTTCTTTGCACTACCTTACTTTCCATTTTTTAATTTTCTATTTATGATTTATAATTTAAATTTTTAATATTTACTATTGATTTGTAATCCAAGGAGTGGGAAGCGCAGAATCAAATATCGCTGTGATGATTGTATGCTCTAGTATCAATTGCTTGGCGACAATAAAGTATAAATATTATGTATTCCATTGTACGACTGCCGCAAAACAACAAATTTCATGACGTATGCCGGAGATATTCAACCCGATTCTGAATTGATTGCTATGGGAATCTGGTACAAAGGAAGAGTTGAGGCTCAGAGTAGCTCAGCCATGATCATATTGAACGAAAGGACGTGCTTGGTGGGCCGAGTGGTCAACTCCTGCCTGCATTTTTTGCGTTCTTTTGCCTAATTGTTAGGTGGAAAATCTCAATCTAAAGTGCAGCAACTTAGATAAGAGGAAGCCTTGAAGAAGTACAACTTTAAAACAGACACAAAATGAAATGCAAACCTCAAACATCAATGCAATAGCAAAGTATGCTGCTTTATTGTGCTGACAGCTTGATTTTGGAAATTAGAAATATCAGTTGCTAAAAGAAAAACATGCAGTACATATCAGCAAGATGGCTTCACAGTTATGAAGCTCTGGCTTCTCTACTCCTGTCCTGAAGGCATCTGCTCCTTGCTGGCATCTGCATTTGGGTATGTGGCCTCTAGATAACTCGTGTCAATGATCAGCTGGCAAGGGTATGGTTATGAGTTCAAATCTGACTGCAACAGCTAGTGAAAACTAATTAATTTTAATTACATTAATTGTGACCATGAAACCACCAGATTGAGATTAAAAACCCTTCACATTCACTAATGTCCTCAAGGGAAACAAATCTGCCATTCTAACCAGATCAAGCCTATATGTAATTAAACCAACAATATGATAAACTTTTAACTAATTACTGAACTAGCCCAACTGAACTAGCTCTACATTACCAAACTATTTTGTAAACTCTCAAGGATGATTAATAATTGTGGCCTTGCCAAAAATAGCAATCTTCAGCATATGAGTAAATAATTAAATAGGTACTCAGCTGCAAGAGTACCAGAGCTGCGCCATACCTGACCTTATCTTGATATTCGCATGCACATGTATGTATGTGTGAAGCAGGGTGCCAGTCAGTAACACTATCTGTGATGGTCCACATTCAGGAACAAAATTTGTGAAGCTTTGTGTTGGTAAGGAATGTCCAGGTGTAACCACATTAATGCATGGGATAAATATAGTCATAAGAGATTCTGCTGATGCTGGAAATTCAGAGCAACACACACACAATGCAAGAGGTACTCAGCAGGTCAGACAGCATCAATGGAAGGGATTAACCAGTAGATGTTTCAGGTCGAGACCCTCCAACGGGACTGGAAAGGAAGGGGGAAGAAGCTAGAATAAGAAAATGGGGGGAGGGGAAAGGGTACAAGCTAGAATGTGATAGGTGAAGGTAGGTGGGTGGGGGTTGAAGTGAGAACCTGGGAGGTGATGGGCAGAAAAGGTAAAGGGCTGTAGAAGGAAGAATCCAATAGGACAGTAGAGTAGATCAAAGGAGAAAGGGAAGGAGAAGGGGCACCAGGGAGAGGTGGTAGGCTGGTGAGAAGAGAGGAGGTAAAACAGGAGCCAGAGAGGGGAATGGAAAGAGGAGGAAGGGATAGGGGTAAATAGAGAAGGGAAGAGGGATGAATATGTGTGGTTTCAACTGCATTTGTGGGCTGGAGAAAGCAAGTAGTCTAGAAGCATCCCTTTGGCGGAGGACCAACAGGCAAATGTTTTTACATCAAGTCCAATGCACTGGAAATTTCAAAAGAAGTGCTTCCTCTGTGGTCTCCCAAATATTATTTCAAATAACTCCCACAATGGCAAACTGTTTATTTTCAAAAAATAGGATTCTCATTATTCAGATCAGAAATTTTATTTTAAAATAAGAAACTTAAAGGCAAGAGTTTCTAATTTCAGCTATCATTCTGGAGTGGTGTGCATAAATCAGCAATTACAGCTCGTCTCTATACTTGCAAAGGTTGCTGGAGAGACCGTATTTGGAATATTTTATACAAAGGTCACTTTCAGGGGGTCAGTACTATGTTGAGAAGGGTTCAAATAAAGGATCGTGTACTATTACAGGAAGTACTATTTTAAGTTGTAAATAACATTTTATATTTGTTCTTTTCACAGTAATGAAAACAGACTGACAAAAATAAATCAGAATCAGGTTTATTATGACCGGCATGTGTTGTGAAATTTGTTAACTTAGCAGCAGCAGTTCAATGCAATACACAATATAGAAGAAGAAAAAAAAAGATATATAAATAAATTACAGTATATGTATATTGAATAGATTAAAAATCGTGCAAAAACAAACAATATATATTAAAAAAGTGAGGTCATGTTCACGGGTTCAATGTCCATTTAGGAATTCGATGGCAGTGTTCCCATTCAGGAAAAATGACCACAAGAGTGAAAACAAGTAATGGTGAGATTTCTCCTAAACACTGTACCAACATTTAAAACCGGGGTGCACAAGAATTTCTTGCAGAGGATGGGGGATCTCTGAAAATCTCTACCCTGGAGGTTTGTGGAAGCTGGGTCATAAAAGGGAAGTACATATATATTCCTGTAACTATTAAGTGGCCACTGAGTGTATGTTCAGGGTCTTCTGCTGCTGTAGCCCATCCACTTCAAGGTTTTACAGGTTGTGTGCTCTTCTGCACACCACTATTGTAACACATGGTTATTTGAGTCACTGTCACCTTCCTGTCCATTCTGGCCATTCTTCTTTAATGTCTCTCATTAACAAGGCATTTTCACACACACATTCTTTCTCTCACTCTCCTTTTTCTCCCTCTGTCCCTCTGACTATACCCCTTGCCCATCCTCTGGGTCCCCCCCCGCCCCTTGTCTTTCTTCCCGGACCTCCTGTCCCATGATCCTCTCGTATCCCTTTTGCCAATCACCTGTCCAGCTCTTGGCTCCATCCCTCCCACTCCTGTCTTCTCCTATCATTTTGGATCTCCCCCTCCCCCTCCCACTTTCAAATCCCTTACTAACTCTTCCTTCAGTTAGTCCTGACGAAGGGTCTCGGCCTGAAACGTCGACTGTACCTCTTCCTAGAGATGCTGCCTGGCCTGCTGCGTTCGCCAGCAACTTTGATGTGTGTTGCTTGATTTTCACCCACAGAACTGCCGCTCACTGGATGGATATTTGCTTCTTGCACTATTCTCTGTAAACTCTAGAGAATGCCATGCGTGAAAATCCCAGGAGATCAGCAGTTTCGTTTTCAATATTTTTATTGATATTATATAAATTGCATGAATACAAATACAAAATTCATAAGGATACAAGTAAATAATACGAATTACATTACATTTAAATCACAGTAATATCACAGCATCCCATATTCCAAATCAATCATGTAAAAAAAAGACTGAATTATGAAATGAAATAAAATAATTGTATTTTATTTAAAAACATCTACCCCCACTTCCAAAATGAGCTGGTTGGTAAAAAAAAAAAGAAAAAAGAAAAATACCTTACTATATGATATTATAATAATAATGGCTCAGATCCATACTTTAATAACAGTTCAAAGATTGTGAAAATAATTCAGAAAGGGTCCCCATAACATTAGAAGATCATGTTTAGAATCAGAAATCGAACAACGAATCTTCTCTAGATCAAGGCACAACATAACGACAGATAGCCATTGAACATGAGTGGGCAGGGCGGCCTCCTTCCACTTGAGCAAGATCACCCTCCTGGCCATAAGAGACATAAAGGCCAATACCCGCAAATTAGATGGCTTCAGTATTGTAGCACTATCCTCAAGCAGTTTCTGAGATACTCAAACCAACCAGTCTGGCATCAACAATCATTCCACAGTCAAAGTGACTTAGATAACATTTCTTCCCCATTCTGATGGTTGGTCTGAACAGCAGCTGAACCTCTTGACCATGTCTGCGTGGTTTTGTGCATTGTGTGCCAGATGATTGGCTAATTAGATATCTGTATTCACAAGCACGTATAACTAATAAAGTGGCCACTGAGTGCATTTTTGAAAAATCTGGGAACGGGGGAACAATTACTAAAGAGGAGGAGAGATGTGGAATGGATTATGCATGATCATATTGAACAGCAGGGCAGGCCTGGGTGGTCGAGGGTCCTATTCCTGCTTTTATTTTCATGTATCCTGGTCAGGATAATTCCCCACATGCTTTCCCCTCAGCAGCAAAATAAATAATGCCTATCAAACAGGAGTGTGGGAAAGGGAGAGCATTGTGGTGATAATGCAAAGATATGACTGAAAAGAAGGTTTGAAAGAGAGGTTACTGAAAAGGTGGCAGGAACCACACAGAGAGTTAGCGACAGCTGAATCCTTGGATTATAGGGAATTGGTGGGGCAGGGAACCCAGAGTTATATAAGAAAATGAGGAACATTATTCTCCACGGGAGAATGAAGGGAGATTTGACGGAGGTTTATAAAATTATGACGGGTATAGATAGGGCAAATGCAAACAGGCACTTTCCACTCAGGTTGGGTGAGACTACAAATAGAGGTCATGGACTAAGGGTTTAGGGGGAATGTGAGGGGGAACTTCTTCACTCAGAGTCAGAATGAGCTGCTTGCCAAAGTGGCGGATGCAGGTTTCATTTCAACATTTAAGAGAAATCTGGATAGGCGCATGGATGGGAGGGTTATGGGGGGCTATGGTCTGAGTGAGGGTTGATGGGACTAGGCGGATTAATAGTTCAGCACAGACTAGATGGGCCAAATGGCCTGTTTCTGTGCTGTAGTGCTCTATGACTATGAGTCATACTCTGACTCACTCACTCCTACAGTCTGGTGGAAGGAAAGGACAAGATGAGAGGTTGCCTGTGCAACCACCCTACGTGGAAAAATCACTCAGGTTATTAAAGGATGAAGACAAGGTCAGGAGAACTTCAGGACCAAAATATCCGGATGCCGGAGCGCTGAAATAAAAGCAGAAAACACTGGTCAGACTGTACCAGGGAACACAAAGATGTTTCCAGGGCAACGACTCTTCATCTGAACTGTGCAGAGGTGGAGAGAGGAAGTGTATTAAGCTGCAGGAAGCATGAAAGACTATAATAAGATGGAAGCAAGAAGTGGTGGTAAGTGCCAGTGAGTAACCACAGGGTGGCCCAGGGGAGGTGGAAACAAGAGAAAAACCTAGTCTTGATGAAACAGGTTCTTTCAGTCTTCAACCCCAGGATTGTAAATGGTGACAATGATTATGTTCACCATTATATCCAGAATACTCAAGTCTCGGAATACATCCATCTCTCACCTTCTCGCTTCTTCACCCACCCATCCACCTTCTCCCTCACCTGGCTTCACCTATCACCTGCCAGCTTGTATTTATTCCCCTCCCCCCCCCCACGTCCCAATTCTATCTTATCCCCCCTGCCTTTCCAGTCCTGATAAAGGGCCTCAGCCTGAAAAGTCAACTGTTAATTCCCGTCCATAGATGCTGCCTGACCTGAGGACTACAGCCAGCAGATTGCGTGTTGCTCTAGATTTCCAGCACCTTGCATTAACGTTGTTCGATTTCTGTCTGACAGCAATTACAGAGATGTATTGAAATTCGATTAGATGCAAGGTTTCTCAATCTGAGAGCAGAGGAAACTTCTTCATATGGAGGTTTTATGAGGCTATAGAGTTTTCTTCTACATTAGTCGTTCAAGCAGAAACTAGATCAATATTCAAAATGAGATTAACTACCAAAGTCACAGAGAAAAACAACACAGAAACAAGCCTTTTGGCTCCACGCTATCCAAGATTCAAGTTCCATTTATTGCTGTACAACTGGATACACGTACGCCACCAAATGAAACAACATTCCTCCAGACTAAGGTGCACAACACAGTTCAGATAGCTCCACACAACACATGAGGCCACACTCAAGTTTGAGGAGCAACATCTTATATTCCGTCTGAGTAGCCTCCAACCTGATGGCATGAACATCGATTTCTTGAACTTCCGGTAATTACCCATCCTTCATCATTCCCCATTCCCATTTCCCTCTTTCACCCTAGCTCCTTACCTGCCCATCACCTCCCTCTGGTGTTCCTCCATCTTCCCTTTCTTCCATGGTCACCTACCCTCATCTATCAGATTCCCCCTTCTCCAGCTCTTTATCTCTTTCACCTATCAGCTTCCCAGCTCTTCACTTCACACCTTCGCTTCTGCCAGTTTCACCTATCGTCTACCGCCTTGTACTTCTTTCTCCCCTTCCTCACCTTCTTGCTCCAACTTTTTTTCCAGTCCTGATGAAGGGTCTCAGCCCAAAGAGTCGACTGTTTACTCTTTTCCACAGATACTCCTTGGCCTGTTGCGTTCATCCAGCATTTTGTGTGTGTTGCTTGGATTTCCAGCATCTGCAAATTTTCTCTTGTTTGTGCTACTACATCAAGTAATATTACCTCAAGTATATTAACCAGTGATAAGATGCATTTAGGACACAACAGTTTAACGCTACTGGCACTTCATAGGTGATGAGACCTGGGTGGCGGCAGGGAGTTCAGTCTCACAGCCTGCGGGAAGAAGCTGTTTCCCATCCTAACAGTTCTTGTCCTAAAGCTACGGGTATCTCCTGCCTGATGGTAGGGTGAAAGAGATTGCCGGATGCATGGGAGGGATCCTTGACAATTCTAAGGGCCCTGTGTACACAGCTTTCCCTGATGGGTGGAAGAGAGACCCTGATGATCCTTCAGTTGTCCTCGCAAGCCTTTGTAGGGACTTGCAGCCGTATGAAGCTGGTCAGGTCACCCTAGATGGTACCCCTGTAGAAATTGATTAGAATGGGGTAGGGGGATGAGCCTCATTCACCTCAATCTCTTCAAGAAGCAGAGATGCTGCGGTGCCCTCTGTGCCTGTCCAAGCTCGTCCCATTGACCGTGTTCTGTCCATAACCCTCTCAACCTTTCCTATCCATGTACCTGTCCGAGTACCTCTGCCCAATGATACAAGCAGTGGGATTTAACCTGCCAACATCTCAGAGCTCCACCTTTCACCCCCACATGGTAGCCAGCAATTTCCTCTGGAATCACCAGGTGTCAGTCACTGCAACTGAAGCCAATGATAGCATAAAGATTGCAATGAAGTACCTCAGTGAGAGCTCAACTGATTGTGGAATTTTACGCACCGTCCGTCCTTTCGTCAAGGCTGAGTTAGCTCACTTCAGTTGGGCGTTTGGTCACAAGATACAAAATAGACAGTACAAAAGGCGAGGGTTAATCATCCTAAGTTTTGGTAGAGGGCCATGCACTTTGGTAGAAGGTATAAAGATGTAAACTATTTTCTAAATGGGGAGCAAATTCAGAAGTCAGAGACGCAAAGGGACCTGGGAGTCCTCGTGCAGGATTCCCTAAAGGTTAAATTGCAGTTTGTGTAATCAATGGTAAGGAGGGCAAATGCAATGCTCAACGCACATAACACGCTGGAGGAACTCAGCAGGTCAGACAGCATCCGTGGAAATGAACAGTCAACATTTCGGGCTGAGACCCTTCGTCAGGACTGAAGAGGGAAGGGGCAGAAGCCCTATAAAGAAGGTGGGGGGAGGGTGGGAAGGAGAAGGCTGGTAGGTTCCAGGTGAAAAACCAGTAAAGGGGAAAGATAAGGGGTGGGGAAGGGGAAGCAAGGAGGGGACAGGCAGGAAAGTTGAAGAAGGGGAAAGTACAATGGGTAGTAGAAGGAGGCGGAACCATGAGGGAGGTGATAGGCAGCTGGAGGAGGGGACAGAGTGAAACTGGGATGGGGGAAGGGAGGGGGAGGGAATTACTGCAAGTTGGAGAATTCAATGTTCATGCCAAGGGGCTGGAGACTACCCAGACGGTATATGAGGTTTTGCTCCTCCAACCTGAGTTTGGCCTCATCATGGCAGTAGAGGAGGCCATGTATGGACATACCTGAATGGGAGTGGGAAGCAGAGTTGAAGTGGGTGGCTACCAGGAGATCCTGTCTGTTGTGGCGGACGGAGCGGAGGTGATCGAAAAAGCGGTCCCCCAATCTGCGTCAGGTTTCACCGACATAGAGGAGGCCGCACCGGGAGCACCGGATGCAATAGATGACCCCCACAGACCCACAAGTGAAGTGTTGCCTCACTTGGAAGGACTGTTTGGGGCCCTGAATGGTAGTGAGAGAGGAGGTGTAGGGACAGGTGTAGCACTTACACTTGCAGGGATAAGCACCGGGTGGGAGATTCGTGGGGAGGGACGTGTGGACCAGGGAGTCGCGGAGGGAACGATCCCTGCGGAAAGCGGAGAGGGGTGGAGAAGGAAAGATGTGTTTAGTGGTGGGGTCCTGTTGAAGGTGGCAGAAACTGCGGAAGATAATGTGCTGGATCCGGAGGCTGGTGGGGTGGTAGGGGAACTCTGTCCAATGATGCAGCGATGGCATTCATTTGAGAGGACTAGAATATAAAAGCAAGGATGTCATGCCAAGGCTTTATAAGGCATTGGTCAAGCATAACGAGTGTCTGTCTGTCTGTCTCTCTCTCTCTCTCTCTCTCTCTCGTAACCAATGTCTTGGCCATTGTTCTACTGGCGAGCATCCTGCACCTTCAGGATAAAGGGAGTTCAAAGAAAAGAGTTTTTAAAAACTGCGACCAAATCAGGAAAAAAAAAGTGGCTTCTAGTTACGTATTCAGTTTACAGAGAACCGGTCTGTGCCTGCCAGAGCTGACAAGCAGTTATTTGCGTCTTTCTAGGGTCAGATTGGCAGATTGTTTAATGGATCTGTGTCTCAGTACCAGTTCTAACTAAGCAACAAGCAGGGGCAGTCAAAAATGATCCTAACAGATGGAAGCTTTGCTTCAACAATGGGTGTGTGTAACGGGCATTACAGGCATTCAATCAGAAATTGCGCAGAATGCTGCATATTCATTGAATTAATATGCCATAGGTGGAGGCTATTTGGCCCATCGAGACTATGCCTAGAAATGAATGCCACGTTCATGCATTACATAAGCATGAAGTTCAGAATTATGACAGTACTTAATTTTTGCCAGTTATTAAGGAAGTAGGGTGTATGGGGGATCCAGGGAGGGGTGTATAGGGGATCTCTGGTGTAGGGGCTTGTCGTGTCCATTCCAGGACAGCTGACTCTGGTCTCCACTGAACACTCAGCTCTCACCTGTGGCTCCAAGTAGCTGTTTGCTTATGACGGCGGCCATGCCCTGGCACACCGCTTCAGCAACGGGCTAAGCCAGGTGAGGGTAGCCGGTAACCTCATACCCCCGGTGAGACAGGGACATGCCTAGAATGCGAAGTCAGCTCCGGTGGACTGGCGGATGAGATCTACAGTGAGCTCCAATGGCCAGGTAGACGGTACTGCAATGCTCTGCGGAGAGCGAAGGGCACGACAAGGCACAGTAGGCGACATGGTCAGCCACTGCAACCAAGGAAGACCACAGATTGTGATGCTTGTTCATATCACTGGACTCAGACTTCTGAGGTCAAGAGAAAGTGGAAATGCCCCAGTGCAGTGGCTTTTCCTCTTTATAATACCCCCGTACAGATTTCCAGTCATCGATGGACATGATGGATAACCACCACTTAGGAAGAGCAATGAGCCAACCCCTCAGTTTATCTCTTCACCCTCTGTCTTTTTGACAGGGACTACTCTGTTCCTGCTTGAGGAACTGGGAAATTTGATCTTCCCAATTGCCCTGGCTCTCTTTAACAGCCACGGCTCAGAGGTTGCACCCCAGCTATTCAGTAAGAAAATTATGGTTTCCAATCCAACTTGGCTGACTGGAACACTGAAATCCAGGCCAACACTGTGATGAGATCCTGGGGGGGGGTTGAAGCACTCTGGAATTCCAAATGAGGTTAAATCGAGATCTCAGCGGTCAGAGTATTTCAAAGAGCAGTGGCGATTACCCAAATCAATTACCCAGTCTCTATCATATTTCTGTTTGTGCACAAACTGGATACCTCATTCTCTATATCATCACAGCGACCATATTTAACATCCCCTTTATTCATTACATGTCAGCTTGAAGACTCTATGGTGATGAAAACCACCGTTGCCATCAGGCAGGAGGTAAACAAGCCTTAGATCCCTCATCATCAGGTTCAGGGACTGTTATTATCATACAATCATCAGACTCCCGAACCAATGTGGATAACTTCATTTTCCTCAACTCTGAACTGATTCCACAACCTACAGATGCACTTTCAAAGACTCTACAATTCATGTTTCCAGTATTATATACTGTATTTATTTAATTAGAATACTTTGTCTGCTTTTGATCATTAGTTATTTGTCAGTCTTTGTTTATATATCGTTTTCTTAAATTCTATTCTATTTCTTTATTTTCCTGTAAATGTCTGCAAGAAAATTAATCTGAAGATAGTAAATGGTGACGTATATGTACTTTGATAATAATGCAGAGTAGTGCATATCAGCCAGACGAAACACACAGTGGAAACCCTCATCAAGGTGCACAGGAAGTGTATCCGTTTGTGCTACCTGGAGAAATCGGCAGCAGCAGGTCATTGCATTCGTAATGGTCATAGGATTGACTTCGACAGCAAAAACTACTATGCCGCGCCAATGGCAATGGTGAAGAAAGCCATTGAAATAAAACTAGGGGAAAAGAATTTTAACAATGACCAAGCTCTCACTCTAAGTAAGAACTGGAATTCGACTGTACACAAGGTGGCACGGCAGAAACCTGATTGGATGAGGACTAGCCAATCAGGAGGGATGGACGATGGGGGAATAAATACCACCAGACTAGACATGCCCAGACATCATCTCTGATGAAGATGGCGGAGCTTGTCATTGAAACATTGGTTAAAATCGATACCTGTACCTGGCGGAAGCCCGAGATGAGTTTATTTGATTTTGATAATAAATTTACTTGGACTGTAGGAGCATTAATTCTTGTGCTTCTTTCTGAGTGCTAAAGAAGACAGAAGTGCCACAGAAGCACACCTCAACGTGGCCTATGAGAGATGAGTGATCGGTTGGCCATGATTCCACAAAGAATGAAGGAAGCCTCTGTGCACAAGAGCAGCTGTGGTCATATTTCTTAGCCTATGAGATTCAGAAGGGTCACTTACATTCCAAGCTGATTCATGGTAGATAACCATAGGTGTGGCTGAACACCAGCTTTTACAACATATCTCAGGCCAACACCTTTTTCCAGCGCCTCACACATTAATACCACAAAATGGCCGTCCAGTAGTGGCAACATGTCTGTGCACCAAATCTATGTGGGAAAATGTTATTCATCGATCTAGCATGACGTTAACAGCCTAATGCATCTCAGAAAGTGTTTATGCTTTGCACACGTGGCCAATTATTGCTTTATGAAACATATTTGAATAAATAATCCCTTGTAACAAGCCATAAAAAAAATTAACCTAGCTGCCTAATAAAGTCATTGCACTGATGATTTGTGCCACTAGAGCTACTAGAGCTTCCGATTCTTGGCTCCAGATTTGGACCATGTATCTCAGGAAAGATGTGCTGGCCCTCGGAATGGTCCAGAGAAGTTTCACAGGAATTAAAGGGTTAAGGTTTAAGCAGCAGCCTGCACTGTCTGGAGTTCAGAATGGATGTGGGGGGAGGGGAGAGATCTCACTGAAACCTACCACGTTCTGAAAGGCCCGGATAAAATAGACATGGAGAGGATCTTTTTACTACTGGAGGAGTCTGCCTCAGAATAAAGGGCCGTCCCTTTAGAACTGCGATGAGGCCAGTGGGTGGTGAAATCTGTGGAATTCGGAATCATAGATGACAGTGGGGGCCAAGTCAGTGGGTGTATTTAAAGCAGAGATTGATAGGTTCTTGATTGGTAAAGGGGTTAAAGGTTACAGGAAGAAGGTAGAAGAATGGAGTAGGAAAAAGCAAACATACACAATTGAATGGAAGAGCAGATTTGATGGGCCGACTGGCCTAATCCTGCTCCAATATCTTATGGTTTTATGACCAGTCGCCTGGGTTCAAACCTCCTGTACTTGCGATGTGGAGTTTGCGTGTGCCCCCATGACGACACAGATTTCGCCCAGCTGCACGGTGGGGTTTCCTGCCTCATCCCAAAGGCATGCAGTTGGTAGGTTAACTGGTCACTGTTCATGAACCCCGGGGTTGTCTGGTGGTAGAATTGATGGGAATTGTCTGATGGGGAAATTAGATTATAGGGAAAATTAGTGGGTGTGGGGGAATAAGACACCTCTGTAAACTGGCAGGGATCTCATTGGCTAAACACCTACTCATATAACGTATACAGTATGAAAGCATAAATGATGTGGTCTAACTGGATATAGAAGTTCCATAAATTCATAGGGTGACTTTTTCTCTAAATCTACAGTAAAAGACTTCGGAACATATATAGCTAGGGTGCCTAGGACTTTTGCATATAGTACTGTAATTTTATGTATTGCACTGTACTGCCACAAAAAAAAATTTCATGACATATGAAGTGATGATAAACCTGATTCTGATATGGGTCTCTGTTGTGGACTGAGAGAGGGAAGGGGTGAAGGAGAGGGTAATCATAGTTGGGAAGATGGGAAGGAAGAGGGGAGGGAGTGGGAAGCACGAGAGAGGTGTTCTGTAATGATCAATAAACCAATTGTTTGGAATCAAATGGCGTTGCCTGGTATCTCAGGGCGGGGTGCGTCTGCACCCGTGCCACACGCCACCCCCAGCATTCCTTCTCTGCCTGCTGTCCCATACCCTTCCCAAGCCACTTCACCACCGCCATTCCCAACATCCTTCCTGCCAGATTTACAAACTCACTCACACTCCACGTTAACAAATACAGTGCTGTGCAAAAGTCTTAGGCACCCTAGCTATAAATATGTGCCTAAGACTTTTACACAGTACTGTATATATCCATTGTTGAATGGAGGTAAGGTGTGCATTCTCCCTTTCATGACGAGTCAGTGTACAACATTAGTGAACACTTGAAATGTCTATCTGTAATTGCACTACACTTGGTCAAGGTACTTACAGCAAAAGCATGGTCATGCTCTAAGTTCTGAAGTTTTGTAGGATAAAAATTGAAAAGTAAGATAGCGCAAATGCTGGAAATCTGAAATAAAACCAAAAATAAAGCAACATCAATGTACGGGGAAACAGCGTTAATGTTTCAGGTCACTCAGTTATGGTTAGCAAATGACAAGAAGCGCAGGATCAGACTTAACTCAAACTTCCCTTCCCAGCCAAGTTCAAATACCCACTAACAGTCAATGTCTAGACATACAGAGAATGGCAAGGCACGCAACTGTGTATACAGAGTACAGTCTGGTACACGAGAGTATGGTCTGACACAAACTCTGTATGCAGAGGATGATTGAAACGCAACTGTGTACGCAGAGTACAATTGAAACGCAATTGTGTACGCAGAGTATGATTGACACACAACCGTGTACACAGAGTACGACTGAAACACAACCGTGTACACAGAGTATGACTGAAACACAACTGTGTACGCAGAGTATAATTGACACAGAACACAACAGTGTGACCATGCCCCTTCAGGTGAGGAAATGGGATAAAGAACACGCAACAGAAATCTGAAGAAAGTCAAAGATAAACAGTTTGCTGCTGGTTGCCGCTACACTTTGGTGCCATCAGACAGACTTGTATCAGGTCATTCCCAGGCATGTTATTTATAGCACAGTCTAAGGGCTGCACTGAAACAGTCCCTCATTTCACAAACAAACCAGGCGGGTGCTGTAAAGAAGCACATAGAAAATTCTAACACAGTGTGCCCCTGACCCACTTCCCTTCTGTACTTCAGTGACGGCATTTCAAGCTTCACAATCCCGATAGGTTAAACTTGCATGGCAGCTTTTGAAAGCCTATTATTGTAACTTTAGCAAAGGGTTCTGCACTAAAACAAATTATTGAGCCGCTGTAACAGCAATCTGCTTTTCAGATCAGACTGGGAGGGGGCAGTGGAATGCAACCTGAATGACTTCTGTTTGATAGATTTGAATACATCTCAATCTCTACTTGCTGTTCCTCTGACCCCAGATTACTGTCTGCATCAGTCCACCAGCCATTGCCTCCTGGCTCACAAAAGCAGCTGCTATCCTGCATCCCTGCTTCTGAAGTCTCCTTTCACACGAGCCCTTGGCTTTTGATGGTGCAGTCAATTCTTCTGTTTAAGCAGCCTTCCCAACCCCCTCTTTCCTGATAGGCACCCGCCTCTCTTCTTCGCAAAGTTTTGAATTAATCTCCAATGTCAGGGTCACTAACAAGTTGCTGAAAGATGATTCCCCAGAACAAAGAGGAGAAAGGAAAATTTTAAAAATAGCATAGTGAGGAGGAGTACACTTTAATACATTTTAGATCACATAGAAATGGAAGTCAGTCACCAGAGACTGGCTGTATTTTCTAAAATAAAATCATCTCACACTGGAAGATTCTGACTCGCAGAACTGTCTGCTATTCATACAGAAAACAGTCAATGAAGCGATGCTTAATTCATGCTCCAGATGGAAATGCCACACAAGCTGTTAACATGATTTTCTGTCTTGTCATGTTATTGTGGCCAGCCTTATGTGCGGACCACATGAAAGACATCTGCCTCTTCACAGAACAATCAAAGCTTCACAAAGAAGCAGCAACACTCTGCAGCATCCGGACTTCTTCCAAGTTATCACAGAACTTCATAACGAGGACCTTCTTTGGAACTTTTCTATTTATGCACAGGAGAAATATGATCATTTGTTTAGCATTTATAAGTAATTGAAAGTCAAGTTTTAAAAACACGGCGCCAAGTTTTGCAGTTCTGTTGTTAGTCAGTTATTGCTGAGCCTGTTGGCTCAAAAGATATTTATTTTAATGTGAAAATTGATGAAAATGAGGCATTTAGGATCCAAGTCCTATTATAGATAATGGTGCCACATAATAACTAGGTGATCACAAGACCACCAGGTTCAGCATTGTACGTTGGGAAAGGACACATACCATCCTACCCAGCCCATCACAAGAGCCACAGCAATATTGTCAAATTTTAACTGTAAAAAACCTCAAAACCTATTTAAACTCAATGTGTACAAGACGGGAATTCAACCAAGATCTATCTGAGAAGTTGAGCAGATTATTATTTCTTGGGTCTTATGGACCAGTCAGTTAAGATTCAAATTAATCATAGGGAATACCTGAAGGGCAATAAATTTAAAAAAATGAAATGAGCAACTAAAAAAACATAAACATGAGGAAATCTGCAGATGCTGGAATTTCAAGCAACACACATTAAAGTTGCTGGTGAACGCAGCAGGCCAGGCAGCATCTCTAGGAAGAGGTACAGTCGATGTTTCGGGCCGAGACCCTTCAACAGGACTAACTGAAAGAAGAGCTAGTAAGAGATTTGAAAGTGGGAGGGGCAGGGGGAGATCCAAAATGATAGGAGAAGACAGGAGGGGGAGGGATGGAGCCAAGAGCTGGACAGGTGATTGGCAAAAGGGATATGAGAGGATCATGGGACAGGAGGCCTAGGGAGAAAGGAAAGGGGGAGGAGGGGAAAAACCAGAGGATGGGCAAGGGGTATAGTGAGGGGGACAGAGGGAGAAAAAGGAGAGTGAGAGAAAGAATGTGTGTATATAAATAAGTAACGGATGGGTTACGAGGGGGAGGTGGGGCATTAGCGGAAGTCTGAGAAGTCAATGTTCATGCCATCAGGTTGGAGGCTACCCAGACGGAATATAAGGTGTCGTTCCTCCAACCTGAGTGTGGCTTCATCTTTACAGTAGAGGAGGCCATGGATAGACATATCAGAATGGGAATGGGACGTGGAATTAAAATATGTAGCCACTGAAAGATCCTGCTTTCTCTGGCAGACAGAGCATAGGTGTTCAGTGGAACGATCTCCCAGTCTGCGTCGGGTCTCGCCAATATATAAAAGGCCACATCGGGAGCACCGGACACAGTATATCACCCCAGCCGACTCACAGGTGAAGTGTCGCCTCACCTGGAAGGACTGTCTGGGGCCCTGAATGGTGGTGAGGGAGGAAGTGAAAGGGCATGTGTAGCACTTGTTCCGCTTACAAGGATAAGTGCCAGGAGGGAGATCGGTGGGGAGGGATGGAGGGGACGAATGGACAAGGGAGTCACATAGGCAGCGATCCCTGCGGAAAGTGGGGGGGAGGGAAAGGTGTGTGGTGGGATCCTGTTGGAGGTGACGGAAGTTATGGAGAATTATTTGTTGGATCCGGAGGCTGGTGGGGTGGTAGGTGAGGACAAGGGGAACCCTATTCCTAGTGGGGTGGCAGGAGGATGGAGTAAGAACAGATGTGTGTGAAATAGGGGAGATGCGTTTGAGAGCAGAGTTGACAGGGTCCCGGACAACACCTTATATTCCATCTGGGAAATCTCCAACCTGATGGCATGAACATTGACTTCTCTAACTTCTGCTAATGCCCCACCTCCCCCTTGTACCCCATCCGTTATTTATTTATATACACACATTCTTTATCTCTCTCTCCTTTTTCTCCCTCTGTCCCCCTCACTATACCCCTTGCCCATCCTCTGGTTTTCCTCCCCTCCCCATTTTCTTTCTCCCTAGGCCTCCTGCCCCATGATCCTCTCATATCCCTTTTGCCAATCACCTGTCCAGCTCTTGGCTCCATCCCTCCCCCTCCTGTCTTCTCCTATCATTTTGGATCTCCCCCTCCCCCTCCCACTTTCAAATCTCTTACTAGCTCTTCTTTCAGTTAGTCCTGACGAAGGGTCTCGGCCCAAAGTGTCAACTGTACCTCTTCCTAGAGATGCTGCCTGGAATGCTGCGTTCACCAGCAACTTTTGTGTGTGTTAACTAAAAAGACATTATCTCTGAACTAAGAAAGATCAAAGCTCAAAGTACATTTATTATCAAAGTATGTATACTATATACAATCTTGAGATTTGTCTCCTTTACAGGCAGCCACAAAGAAACCCAAAGGAACCCATTGAAAAACAAAGACTGTTAGAAGATAGTTCAACATCATATCAGAATGAGAAACAAAGAGGTAAAGAAAGAATGGATTGAGTGTGAGAGATAGGGAGGGAAAGAGAGAAAAAAAGGGGAGAAGTAAAGATCTAATATTTGATTTTTTTTGAAGTCTCCCTGAAAATATTTGAATGAAACCTGATACTTGTTCTTCAAAGCCAGAAAGGCTAATTAACAATAACCATCTGGCCCATTCATAAAATGTACTTAGATAACTAATTAATGATCTAGTGGATTTAATTTATACCCATTGTGCTAACAGTACAGCTTCAAAACATTCAACACATTGTCATGAATGAGACAAAGGAGATTGGATAATTTTCACAAAGCCTTAGCTTTTGGACAAGTTCTGGACTTCACTTTTGATCTAATCTCTGCAGTTTGCCTGTAGTCACTGTAAAACTTCCCTCTAAATAACAATGAGTTCCGATTGCCATACCATTGCACCAGCCAGGAAATTCTGACCACGTACTGAAACCTGAAAGATATTTTTCCTTTACAAGTATTTGTCACAAAATGGTCAGGAGAATATTTGTCTTCTATTTGTCACCACTCAGGTCTTGAAAGGAGTGATTTTGGGAATGTTGTTACTACCACCTACTGGCTTTCAAATCAACCATTTAAAATACTATGAGTAGAAATTTCATCTGTGGGAGGCATGACAAGACAGCCTAATGCTGTCTTCACCCAATATTTAGTTCTACAAACTTTTCAGCAGAGGTCATGTTATATGTATCAAAGCTGACTCTCCCTATTTCATGGCCAGAACTAAATGTGCTGGGCTGTATTTCATGGCCATGCACCAACACAACAGAATTACACCATTCTTTCATCCATTTTGGCCTTCCCTCCTCTGCTTCCTTGTGGGCTGCAAGTTTGAGCAGCATTGCTGTGATCTTATCTCTGTCCCTGGTACAATTGATCACTGCAACAAGCTCAATAACCTTTCATTCCAATCACTGAACTTAAATTTATTTATTGAGATACAGCCCTTCCGGCCCCTCGAGCCACGCTGCCCAGCAATCCCCCGGTTTAATCTAAGCCTAATCACGGGAAAATTTACAAACACCAATTAGCCTACATATTGGTATGTTTTTGGACTGTAGAAGGAAACTGCAGCACCCAGAGGAAATCCACACAGTCACGGGAAGAACGTACGCTCTAAGGCAGCGGCGGGAATTGAACTGGGGTCATTTGTACTGCAAAGCGTTGTGCCAACCAGTGTGCTACCCATTCTGCCCCCATCTAAATCATCTACTAGGCTCCCTCCTTCTCTGTCTCAAGGCCTTTTTTTAGTTTGGTGACCTGAGACACAGGTAGGCCTCGTTTTCCATTTGGGCCAAATGTTTCCTTAGGTCCTGGTAAATCCCAGTCAGATAACATGGCTGAATGAATCCAGTCTCCGAATACAGTGCATCAGTAAAGCAATGTTCCCTCAATCATCCCCTACCACACCCTCCAACAGATGACTAGATACACTGACCTCTCATAGCTCCAAATCAATAGGTAACAGGTATAGAGCGGTACCAGACAGAAGCATGCCCTCTGTCCATCTACATTCATACCATTTCAACACATTCAGTCTGTGTCTTACCTATTGAAGTGCCTGTCTAACTGTCTCTTAAACATTGTGTTTCTATCCGATTCCACCATCTCTTTCGACAGCGCGTCCCAGAAATGAACCCTTCTCCATGCAAAAAGCTTACCCCTCAGATCATTTGCAAAACTTCCTTCTCTCATCATAATGCCATGTCCTCTACTTTTTGACAATGGGAAAGATTTTTTTAACTCCCTTTCTATGCTTTTTGTAATGTTACACAGGGAATTCTGGTTAAGTGGGCCACATTGGGGCCAGTAAATATTGGCCCAATTAAGCAGCTGCCCCAATTAGCCAAATTTTCATGGAAATAGCTAAAAGGTATAAAAAAAAGACAAATACCACTTAATTGAGTAGCAAATTATGTACTTAAGTGAAATACAGAACAAATTAGAACACTACCAATACCTCTACAGCACTATAAAACTGTGTATTAGTTATCAATGGAGGAATTCATCTGTTGTGTTGTTATGATTGACTAAATGAACAAAATCAGCACAGACATTTGGTGCATATATAACAGACTGTCTTCATACAACACTTAGAGAACTTACATCCTCCAAATCTTCATCTTCACTGTAACATTCAAGATGATTGTGGGTACCTTCAAACTCTTTGTAATTCCTAACCTGTTGAAGTAGTGAAATTGTTTCATTTTCACTTCTGGCCATTTCTGGCATCTCCAAGCCAGAATGCTTGAAACCGCAGTGATCAAAACAGTTCTGAATTGTCTTACTGCTTATTTCTCGCCAACTATCAGTGACAAAAATCACTGCTTTTTGAACATAAACACACATAACTGACACTATTTATAAGCTGATCGCACTAAGCACACTATAGCATCTAATGGCCACGCAAGTGCACACTACTGAAGCTAGTTAGAAACTACTTGGCAACAGTCTCCTGTCCCAATTAAGTGGGATAATGTCCTAAATAAATGAAGGGAATCCCAGCTATTTTCCAGATTTTGATTATTGTTCTTTAAGAGTTGTCCCAAATAAATGGCTGCCCCAATAAACTGGTGGCTCAATTAACTGGAATCTACTATCTACACCTATCAGGTCACACCTCAGTCTCCTTCACTCTAGAATGTACAAGCCCAACATGTCTGACAACTCAGGTCATACAATCCAAGCAACATCCTAGTGTAGCTCCTCTGTACCCTTGCCAACAAAATCACATCCTTCCTATAGTATGGCAACCAGAATTGCAGCCATTACTCTGTGTGACCTCATCAGTATTTTGTGAAGTTGCAACATGGTCTCCCAACTAATATTCTGTGTCCCAATCACTTAAAGCAAGCACATCTTATGCACCACCCTGCCTAGCTCTGTTGGGCTTGAACCAACAACATGCCTGGTGCTGTACATACAATTTACTAAGTATGTTCTACCTCTATTTGACTTTCAAAAATGTGTCACCTAAAACTTCTCAGAGTTAATTCTGTATCAACATTTAGTTTCTACCTTTGAGAATTGTGTCAGTGATATGGAAATTATTGGCTTCTAAGGTACAGCATTAATATTTTGACTGTCACCTACGTATAGAACATAGAATAGTACAGCACAGTACAGGCCCTTCAGCTCACAATGTTGTGCCAACCCTCAAACCCTGCCTCCCATATAAGCCCCCACCTTAAATTCCTCCATATACCTGTCTAGCAGACTCTTAAACCTCACTAGTGTATCTGCCTCCATCACTGACTCAGGCAGTGCATTCCATGCACCAACCACTCTCTGAGTAAAAAACCTTCCTCTAATATCCCCCTTGAACTTCCCACCCCTTACCTTAAAGCCATGTCCTCTTGTATTGAGCAGTGGTGCCCTGGGGAAGAAGCACTGGCTATCCACTCTATCTATTCCTCTTATTATCTTGTACACCTCTATCATTTCTCTTCTCATCCTCCTTCTCTCCAAAGAGTAAAGCCCTAGCTCCCTTAATCTCTGATCATAATGCATACCCTCTAAACCGGGCAGTATCCTGGTAAATCTCCTCTGTACCCTTTCCAATACTTCCACATCCTTCCTATAGTGAGGTGACCAGAACTGGACACAGTATTCCAAGTGTGGCCTAACCAGAGTTTTATAGAGCTGCATCATTACATCGCGACTCTTAAATTCTATTCCTCGACTTATGAAAGCTAACACCCCATAAGCTTTCTTAACGACCCTATCCACGTGTGAGGCAACTTTCAGGGATCTGTGGACATGTACTCCCAGATCCCTCTGCTCCTCCACACTACCAAGTATCCTGCCATTTACTTTGTACTCTGCCTTGGAGTTTGTCCTTCCAAACTGTACCACCTCACACTTCTCCGGGTTGAACTCCATCTACCACTTCTCAGCCCACTTCTGCATCCTATCAATGTCTCTCTGCAATCTTTGACAATCCTCTACACTATCTACAACACCACCAACCTTTGTGTCGTCTGCAAATTTGCCAACCCACCCTTCTACCCCCACATCCGGGTCGTTAATAAAAATCACGAAAAGTAGAGGTCTCAGAACAGATCCTTGTGGGACACCACTAGTCACAATCCTCTAATCTGAATGTACTCCCTCCACCACGACCCTCTGCCTTCTGCAGGCAAGCCAATTCTGAATCCACCTGGCCAAACTTCCCTGGATCCCATGCCTTCTGACTTTCTGAATAAGCCTACCATGTGGAACCTTGACAAATGCCTTACTAAAATCCATATAGATCACTACCCTCATCTATATGCCTGGTCACCTCCTCAAAGAACTCTATCAGGCTTGTTAGACACGATCTGCCCTTCACAAAGCTATGCTGACTGTCCCTGATCAGACCATGATTCTCTAAATGCCCACAGATCCTATCTCTAAGAATCATTTCCAACAGCTTTCCCACCACAGACGTAAGGCTCACTGGTCTATAATTACCCGGACTATCGCTACTACCTTTTTTGAACAAGGGGACAACATTCGCCTCCCTCCAATCCTCCGGTATCATTCCCGTGGACAACTAGGACATAAAGATCCTAGCCAGAGGCTCAGCAATCTCTTCCCTCGCCTCGTGGAGCAGCCTGGAGAATATTCCGTCAGGCCCCGGGGACTTAACCATCCTAATGTATTTTAACAACTCCAACACCTCCTCTGCCTTAATATCAACATGCTCCAGAACATCAACCACACTCATATTGTCCTCACCATCATCAAGTTCCCTCTCATTGGTGAATACCGAAGAGAAGTATTCATTGAGGACCTCGCTCACTTCCACAGCCTCCAGGCACATCTTCCCACCTTTATCTCTAATTGGTCCTACCTTCACTCCTGTCATCCTTTTTCTCTTCACATAATTGAAGAATGCCTTGGGGTTTTCCTTTACCCTACTCGCCAAGGCCTACTCATGCCACCTTCTTGCTCTTTTCAGCCCCTTAAGCTCCTTTCTTGCTTCCCTATATTCCTCAATAGACCCATCTGGTCCTTGCTTCCTAAACCTCATGTATGCTGCCTTCTTCCACCTGACTAGATTTTCCACCTCACTTGTCACCCATGGTTCCTTCACCCTACCATTCTTTATCTTCCTCACCGGGACAAATTTATCCCTAACATCCTGCAAAAGATCTCTAAACATCGACCACATGTCCATAGTACACTTCCCTGCAAAAACATCATTCCAATTCACACCCGCAAGTTCTAGCCTTATAGCCTCATAATTTGCCCTTCCCCAATTAAAAATGTTCCTGTCCTCTCTGATTCTATCCTTTTCCAGAAAAGTCATGAATAATTTCCCCTTTGGTGAACTGCTGGCAGATATGACAACCATCCTATCCAAAATAATTAGATCTTTGTGAGTGCAACCCAACAACATTCACGAGATCTCTAAGGAAATTGCTTTATGTCAAACAATGGCCATTGTTCCCAATGTGCAAGATGGCAACCTTTACCAGTCCTGATGAAGTGTTCGGCACAAAACATCGACTGTTCATTCCCCTCTATAGGCGCGGCCTGACCCCGCTGAGCTCCTCCAGCACTTCGTGTGTATTAACCCTTCCTCCTTTTGCAATATCGACATGAAACACCTATTTTGGGTTGCATCAGATTTTTCTCAACAACGGTGAGGGATTGAGATTTTGGGTTCAGTCTTATCGACTTCATTAAACCTTTGACCCACTAACCTTCTGAATGAACATGAGAGGTAGGTTAAGTTGCTCCAGGCAACAATCAACTGGTTTACCGTACTGCTCATTGCACTCGACTAGTAGCGAACACGCCTCTGTTTTGATTCTGAGCATTAAGCTCAAGGCAACACTCTCACGAAGCAGCGGTGGTGGCGCCCCTTTCTTCTATCTGTCAAGTAATGACTCAGTGACAAATCACATGACACAAATCCTAATTTGGGCCATGCCATAACATCTACGGCATGTGACATTTCTGGCACCCCAGCCACTGAGTCTTGAGAACTAAATGGGAAGTTGGAGCTTGGAATGGCTGGAATGTATGGGAATATCAACTAGAAAAAAAGCACAAGGTGGCTAGAAAAAAAGTTGTAACTCTCATTCGCATCAACAGACACTGAAATCTCTGCATCTCCTATCAGTAGTGTTGCACACACAGTCAGCCCATCTTAAGCAAACTGCAGTGTGAAAGGCTACTGGGAATACATTGGATGTGGAACAGCACATACTACAGTTTGCATGGATAGTAACTTGTAGTGTACTTGTGTCACGAGAGTACTGCTTGCTGCCTGCTGCACATCACCCTATCCATTCAATCCTTGTCAATTTTTATCCTAGTCTGCCCAAATACAACAACCACTGAAAATCTATGCCATGGAAGGCCATTCAGCCCATCGTGTTGTTCACGATGATGAACAGCAGATGATCCTATCCCACCTCCCACCACTTGCTTCATGTTACAGCTCTCCTAGTACATATCAAAGTACTTTCCAAACATGAGGGTGCTTTCTGCACCCCCCCCCACTCTCTCAAATGGTTCAGAATGGTTCCGTTTATTATCAGAGAATGCATACAGTATACAGCCTGAAATACTTGCCTTTGCAGTTATCCGCCAGAAACAGAAGAAACGCAAAATAATGACAGAAAAACGTCAGAACCCCAAAGCCCCCTCTCCTCCCTCAAGCATCAATGCATCAACCTCACCCCCCCACTGCCATTTCAGCAAAAAGTGTCAGCATCCACCACCCACCAAGCAACAGCAAAGCAGCCAAAGAGAGACCATGATCTGCAGTCAGCAAAAACTACTGTTTGCCTGACAGTTCGACATGCCACAGGTTCTTTCTCACTAACAAGGGACAGAGAGATATTGATGAGATATTTCTCATGCAGGGAGCTCCAGGCCTTATTACTATTTTGATAACTTTTTCTCTCATCTCCCCTGTAACCTGCTACCAGTTTCTTTAAATATATGCCCCCTCCTTTTTGATTCCGTCTACAAAGGAAAACAGATCATTCTTATTTACTTTATCTGGGACCCACATTTAAGTTCAAAGTGAATGTATTACCGCAGTACATATATGTCACCAAATGCTACCCTGAGCTTCACTTTCACAGTAGAAGAAAGAAATACAATAGCATCAATGAAAAACTGCACACAACCAAAGACAGACAACCAGTGCGAAAAGACAAACTGTGCAAACACAATAAATAAATAACGCAGAGAACGTGATTTGCCGAGCAATGTTCCAAACATGACAATCCCAGCCTTTCCAATCCTCCCCCAAAGATAAAACACTCCAGTCCTGAAACAGCACAGTAAGTTCCCTCCGCATCCTCATTAATGCAATCACGCCTTTCCTCTAATTTGGCAAGCAGAACCGTACCCAGGCTGTGGCCTGATTGTGCTGTATATAGTTATAGAACACAGAACATACAATAGTACAGCACAGTACAGGCTCTTCGGCCCACAATGTTGTGCTGACCCTCAAACCCTGCCTCCCATATAACCGCCCCCCCCACTTTAAATTCCTCCATATACCTGTCTAGCAGTCTCTTAAATTTCACTAGTGTATCTGCCTCCACCACTGACTCAGGCAGTGCATTCCATGCACCAACCACTCTCTAAGTAAAAAAACTTCCTTGAACTTCCCACCCCTTACCTTAAAGCTATGTCCTCTTGTATTGAGCAGTGGTGCCCTGGGGAAGAGGCGCTGGCTATCCACTCCATCTATTCCTCTTATTATCTTGTACATCTCTATCATGTCTCCTCTCATCCTCCTCCTCTCCAAAGAGTAAAGCCCTAGCTCCCTTAATCTCTGATCATAATGCATACTCTCTAAACCAGGCAGCATCCTGGTAAATCTCCTCTGTACCATTTCCAATGCTTCTACATCCTTCCTATGGTGAGGCGACCAGAACTGGACACAGTACTCCAAGTGTGGCCTAACCAGAGTTTTATAGGCCTGCATCATTACCCTGCGACTCTTAAACTCTATCCTTCGATTTATGAAAGCTAACACCCCATAAGCTTTCTTAACTACCCTACCTACCTGTGAGGCAACTTTCAGGGATCTGTGGACATGTACCCCCAGATCCCTCTGCTCCTCCACACTACCAAGTATCCTGCCATTTACTTTGTACTCTGCCTTGGAGTTTGTCCTTCCAGAGTGTACCACCTCACACTTCCCTGGGTTGAACTCCATCTGCCACTTCTCAGCCCACTCCTGCATCCTATCAATGTCTCTCTGCAATCTTCGACAATCCCCTACACTATCCACAACACCACCAACCTTTGTGCCGTCTGCAAACTTGCCAACCCACCTCAAACACCAGTTGATTGGTTCTATATTCTATACTACTGAAAATGAAGGAATGTATCCTGTATACTTTGTAACCATGTTGTTGACCTGCCTGATTCTTTTAAGGTGTGAATGTGCACTTCAATGTCACGAATACAAGAGATCTATAATTACTGGAAATCTTGAGCAACACACAGAAAATGCAGGGGGGACTCAACCAGTCAGACAGCATCCATGGAGGATAATAACCTGATGTTTCAGGTTGAGATCCATCATGAGAACCAGAATCGCACCAAAGTACAGTCCACCAACGCTAACATGTTCAGCAACTGAACTCCAGGAAGACAAAGTCCAAAGACGTAACTCAGACCGGAAATGTGTAAAGTGATTCACTTTGGAAGATCGAATTTGGGCAGAATACACAGTTAATTTCAGGATTCTTAGCAGTGTGGAAGAACACAGGGATCTTAGGGTTCTCATCCACAGATCTCTCGAAGGTGCTGTTCCAGTTAATAGGGTTTGTTAAGAAGGTGTATGGTGTATTGGCCATCGTTCCTCAGAGAATCGAGTTCCAAGAGCCGCGAGGTAAGGTTGCAGCTCTATGCAATTCCGATTAAACCGCACAGAGTATAGTGTTCAATTCTGGTCACCTCATTATAGAAACGACGTTGATTTAGAGAGCACGCAGTGGAGATTTGCCATGATGCTGCCTAGATTAGAGAGCGTGTATTATGAGGATAGAGTTGAGCAAGCTAGAGCTTTTCTCTATGTACAAAAATGTACAAGTTTACTCACAAATACAAGAGCAACTATACTGAGGTTTACTGCACCTTGCTGGAACACATGGATAAGCAGAAAACTGGTAGGTACAGAGTCAGGCTTGTTTTGTGACAAAGCATTGACGAAAGATTGACTGTTTACTCATTTCCATAGGTGCTGCCTGGCCAGCTGAGCTCCTCCAGCATTTCATGTGTGTTGCCGACCACAAGAAGTTGTTGTCCAATTTGTGGAGAACACTTTGTCAGCTGGAAGCCCCACCCATCAGCCTAATAAATTGGAAACAATCAGTTCATTCATGGTGCTTGCCTGTCCTCTGTCTCCTTTATCCCTTAGTCATATAAGCAGCATTCACAAGAAAAAAAACATAAATTTTACACAAATTTTACAAGAAAGAGCACAATTAGAACAAAAAAAAGTCTATTTTAGTCCAAAATAGTCATAATGTAGCTAAACTGTAGTGATAGAGGTTTTTCCAGTTGGTTCAAGAACAGAATGGCTGAGGGGAAGTAGATGTTCTTGAACCCGGTGGAATGGGAATTCAGGTTTTGGTACCTCCTGCCTGATGGTATGATGCTACGATGCTATAACACAAGAAAATCTGCAGATGCTGGACATCCAAGCAACATACACACACAAAAGGCTGGAGGAACTCAGCTGGCCAGGCAGCATCTATGGAAAAGAATAAACAGTCGATGTTTCGGGCCAATACCCTCCATCAGGACTGGAAAAATAGATGAGATGTCAGAGAAGGAAGGTGAGGGGAGGGGAGGAAGAAGTACAAGGTGGCCAGTGATAGGTGAAATGGGGGGGGGAGGGAGAGATGAAGTGAAGTGCTGGAAGTTGATTGGTGAAAGAGATAAAGGGCCAGTGAAGGGGGAATCCAACAGGAGAGGGCAGAAGACCACTGAAGAAAGGGAAGGGAGAGGAGCACCAGAGGGAGGTGATAGGCAAGTAAGGAGATAAGGTGAGAGAGGGAATGGGAAGTGGTGAAGGGGGGAGCGCAATTACCGGGAAGTTCAAGAAATCAATTTCTTCCTCCCCTCCCCCACCTTCTTACTCTGACTACTCATCCTTTTTTTGCAGTCCTGATGAAGGGTCTCGGCCCTAAACGTTGACTATTTATAGATGCTGCCTGGCCTGCTGAGTTCCTCCAGGATCTTGTGTATGTTGCATGCCTGTGATGCCACTACTTTTGCATTGCAACTGTGCATCCATGGACTTGGCCACTACTTTTGCATTACAACTGTGCATCCATGGACTTGTGCATAACAACAAACTCAACTTTTTTTTGACTCATCATCTCTGAAACAAATTAGTTGGCCATTCTCACCTTACACTATGTTGGAACTTGCCATGAGCAATCTGTGTGCAGAGCTTCCATGCTATAAATGAGCCTACATCAAAAGGAAGTGAATTGGCTGCAAAGCATACTCACCAATTCTTAGAGGGATACATGGAAGGTGCCATGTATATATAAGTTTCTTTGCTTTGAGTTGATTGAATGGCTGAAACTCACAGCCTCTGGGATCACCTTATATAAAAGTCAGCCGGCAGGCGGTAAACCTTTGACCACCCTCTCCCAATGTTGCTGAATGTTCAATACTCAACACTTTTGGAACATCTTTAACAGGTAACCCCTACAATTCTACATGAAATAAGACCACCGTGTTGCAGCAGGTCGCCTCCCTTCACGAGGAATGACTTTGACAAATGGAGGTTCTCAGCAAGTTAAATATTTGCTCCTGCTTGGTCTGCATTGACCTGCCTCATGAATCAGACTGATCTACAAGATCCCTTCAGCAACGGCCTATCTGAGAAGAATAGACAGCAGAATAAATCCCTTAAAATGCTATCAATTCTGCAGGACGGCTCGTGCAACACACAGGGCCAGAGTTTTAAATGAACTTCATTACTGCAAAATAGAAGCAGTCGTCAAGGTCAGAGTTCAATGCTTCTATTTCACCAGCTCCTGCATTCCAGAGAATCTCTGCCGAGTGCAGCTACCTTCTCCCCACTCTCCTAGAAGACAAATTGAAGTTATTGGCGGACAGGTTGCCTAGGAGATCCCGGCTGCCATGGTAACAGCCTTTATGGAATTCGATCCTAGCAGAGCCAGGCAAAAAAATGGGCCGCACTTGAACTTATTTTTTTTTAAGTGTGCTGGACAAGTGATCTGGAGTCTGCTCAAATAAAGATTTCTTAAAGGGACCATACATGCTTCTGGTGACCAGTTTGGACCCACGTAGAATCAAATACAAGTTACATTCGTACTATATCAGTTTAATTTATCTTAATACTAACCGTATGGTTTATCAAGGAATGTATGTTTGACAGTTTAACTATCAGATAATTATTAGATAAAATCCCACTGACTGATTTGAAAGGTGAGTAAATCTGAACCAAACTTCCAGTTTTCTGTGTTTAACTGTGCACATGCACACTCTAATTACTGTCTGACTTCCTCAGTGTTTTAGGAACAGCTTCTTCCCCTCAGCCATGAACCCATGAGCACTAGCCCGTTATTTTGCTCTCTTTTTGCACTACTGACTTCTTTAATATATTTCTTATTGTAACTTATAGGAATTTACAATAAAGGGATCGGAGGTATGGCGAGAAGGCAGGTACAGGGTTCTGAGTTGGATGATCAGCCATGATCATACTGAATGGCGGTGCAGGCTCGAAGGGCCGAATGGCCTACTCCTGCACCTATTTTCTATGTTTCTACATTTCTAATTTTTGTTATGTATTACACTGTACTGCTGCAAAAAAAAAACAAATTTCACCACATATGTCAGAGATAACAAATCTGATTCGGATTCTCTACAATAACAATGAACTTTATTGTTGACAAAAAATACAGCTTAATGGGTCCCAAGAAAAATTATTCAACCTTCATTTTACTTTGCCTGGTTAGTAACTTACTCACTAATTAACAAAGCCACCAAAGATCTTTCTAACCTGACAGACAGGTCACAGAGATCAGCTTTGATAACTCCAGTCCATTCATCCCAGCAACCAGAGGCTGCAAGTTCTGATTCTGCAAAGCTGATCAATGGGATCCTTTGACAAACTGTTTGCCCTAGACATCACAGCCTGGTGTTGCTTTACAACGATGAAGGGATAAATGGCAGGTGGGGGAGGAGGGGGCATGCTGGTGCACACTCCTGCCAACTCCGGAATTTAAAACACTGCAGCTTTCGTCAGTACCACCACTGTTGACCGACAACAAGAGGCCAGATTTAATAGTTATGGGTATATTTTCATTTCTCTGTCTGCAGGTACAGTGTGCACAGAGGAGATTTTTGTTAATTCATTCACAGGATGTGGGTATAATTGGCAAGGCCACCATTTGTACTTCTAACAAAGGATCTTGGATCTGGACCAGAATCAGAATCCGGTTTATTATCACTGACGGAGGCCCTGAAATTTGTTGTTTTGCGACAGCAGTACATTGCAATACAAAAAATATTATGATAGGTTGCTATAAGAAACATTAAAAAAAGAGATAGGAACAAAATTAGGCCATTCAGCCCATGGATTCTGCTCTATCATTCCATCATGGCTGATTTATTGTCCCCCTCAACTCCATTCTCCCTGCAACCTTTGACACCTCACTAACCAAGAACCTATCAGCCCTTACTGTAAATGAGTAGTGTAAAGAGGGAGCATGAAGTGGGGCAGTGTTCATGGGTTCACTGTCTGTTCGAAACGAAATGTTAATTCTGAGTATTTCCGTCATTTGCTGCTTTTAACTCACTGTTGATTGTTTGCACAGTCCGGATTAGGTAAGGATGGAACAGTGTGATGGCACAGTGGGTAGGGCCGCCATCTCACAGCGCCACAGATCCAGGTTCGATCCTGACCTCGGCTGCGGTCTATGTGGAGCTCCTAAGTCTTCCGCTTCTCTTACTTTTTAAAAAATATTTCTTATTGCAACTGATGAAATATTTTTTGTATTGCACTGCATTGCTGCCACATTTGCCTGCCGTTGCTTGGGTTTCATCTGGGTTTCCCTCTACATCTCGAAGGTGTATGATTTAGTAAGGCCAGTGTAATTTCCTCCTTGGGCATAGCGTGCGATGCAGCTTGGGGGAAATTGATTAGTATGAAGGGAATGAGAAAATCGGGTGATCAGTATGAATAGAAGGACCAGTTTCCCTGCTGTAGCTCTATGACATCATGGCAAGATTCCTGATGAACCTCAGCAAATCTCTGCCAGTTCTGTTGTTTCATGACTACTAATGCTGAAACTTAATTTTTATTACCGCTTTAGTTAATTATTTGCAACTAAGCTCTTTCTGCTGTGTCTGGATTTAAATTTAGATTGCTGCTAGCCCACTAAACTTAACCATGAAGGTCCTGATGAAGAATCTCGGCCCCAAGCATCGACCCTTTACTCTTTTCTATAGATGCTGCCTGGCCTGCTGAGTTCCTCAAGCATTTTGTACGTGTTGCTCTGGATTTTCTCGTGATTGCGCTAACCAAAAGGGTGTTGTACCTCTAGAAGTCTCATTATGCAACTTACGTACATCCATAAATAGTTTGCCCACAGAACAGTAGGTTTGGGAATAACCACTACTGGCAGGTTCCCAATCCCAGCTACATTATCAGGATAAATGTCAGCCCGACTCTCTCTTTTTCAAGATAGGAAAATGAAAAAGAAAGCTGTTTCCTGTGTGTCACCAATGTACAGGGAAAGATCGACATCAGGAATGCTTGAATAGATAAAAACCCAACTGGTTCACCGATGCCTTTCAGGGAAGGAAGTCCGCATTCTTTACCCAGAGTAACACACACAAAATGCTAGAGGAACTCAGCAGGTCAGGCAGCATCTATGGAGAGGAATAAACTGGCTGATTTTACCTCCTCAGATCACTGGTATTGATGGTAATTCTGATAATGCTATCATTCATTCTTGGGGGTATTTCGTTTCGTGGTTATCTCTGTGAAGAGTAAGAATTTCAGGTTGTATAATTATACATTCTCTAATATTAAATTGAACCATGTGAATTCAAGTTGACATTCACATGCATGAACCAATAAATAGAAACACAGAAAAAACCTACAGCACAATACAGGCCCTTCAGCCCACAAAGCTGTGACAAACATGTCCTTACCTTAGAAATTACCTAGGGTTACCCATAGCCCTCTATTTTTCTGAGCTTCATGTACCTGTCCAGGAGTCTCTTAAAAGACCCCATCATATCCGCCTCCACCACCGTCATCGGCAGCCCATTCCACGCACTCACCCCTCTCTGCGTAAAAAACTTACCCCTGACATCTCCTCTGTACCTACTTCCAAGCACCTTAAAACTGTGCCCTCTCTTTAGATCAAAGCATCACACAGCCTCCAGGGAAAAGAGTTAACTGATAAAGGTGACAAACAAATCAGAATAGACATGCTAAATCACAATGCTACTCACACATACCAAAAGTCGTCTTTGCCTTTCACTGGCTTGATGTGAAAAATGTGGCGCTTGCTCCAACCAAAAGCTTCAGTTAATATCCAGAACTGGCACTGCTGAGTGATTGCCTGTTTGTCTTAGTTACAGTGACAATTGATTAAAAGGAAAATACCAATAATTTTATCAAAGTTCCAGATCTGACATACCAACTCATTCATCAGCACTGTACTCTTCATCAAGAAGATAAAAGAGCTTTGCTACTTACTTATCTCTTGGGAAAAATATTTCCATTTGATGCTTTCTCTCTTATTTATATATAAATATTGCAGGTCGACAATATAAATATTGTGGACCTGCAATATTTATATATAAATATGATAAATGCTCTTAACTTATTTTAGACCAATTATATAGGAAAATGTATAGTTCCTCGTTAAGTTATTCTATTATGAAAATGTAATGCTGAGGCTTAATAAGGCATTAGTTAGACTGCACTTGCAGTATTGTGAGCAGTTTTGGACCCTGCACCTGAGAGAGGATGTGTTGGCATTGAAGAGGATCCAGAGGAGTTCACAAGAATGATCCAGGGAATAAAAGGATTAACGTAAGAAGAGCATTTGATACCTCTGAGCTCATACTTGCTGGAGTTTAGAAGAATGGGGGGGGGGGGGGATCTCATTGAAATCTATCAAATATTGAAATGTCTAGATAGAGTGGATGTGAAAAGGATGTGTCCTATAGTGGGGGAATCTAGGACCAGAGGGCATAGCCTCAGAATGGAAGGATCACCCTTTCGAACAGAGCTGAGGAGGAATTTCTTTAGCAGATGGTGCTGAATATGTGGAATTAATTGCCACAGATGGAAGGCAAGTCATTGGGTGTAATAAAGAAGAGGTTCACTCTGCCCCTCCCCCAGCTGCCTATCACCTCCCTCATGGTTCTGCCTCCTTCTACTACCCATTGTGTTTTCCCCTATTCCTTCTTCACCTTTCCTGCCTATCACCTCCCTGCTTCCCCTCCCCCACCCCTTTATCTTTCCCCTTACTGGTTTTTCACCTGGAACCTACCAGCCTTCTCCTTCCCACCCTCCCCCCACCTTCTTTATAGGGTTTTGGCTGAAATGTTGACTGATCGTTTCCACGGATGCTGCCCGACCTGCTGAGTTCCTCCAGCTTGTAGTGAGTGTTGCTTTGACCCCAGCTTCTGCAGAGTATTTTGTGTTAAAGAAGCGGTTGATAGGTTCTCGATGAATCAGGGTGCCACAGGTTCCAGGGTAAAAGGCAGGAGAATGGTGTTGGGAGAGATAATAAATCAGCCATGATGGAATAGTGGAGCAGACTCGATGGGTCAAATAGCCTTATTTTGCACCTATAGCCTATGATTTACTGCATGATTCTTGTGACACAACCTCCTTCACATCTCTATCCCTACACCCACTCAATCACACAGGACCCACTGCGTGTATTGAACACAGGCGCAAAGTGAGTCATGGATCATTTTTTACATCTTTCTCTAATTAGGTTCATGTTGTTGTTTATTTCTTCAGGATCTGGTCCTCACTGGCAAGACCAGCATTAAATATCCATGCCAAACTACCCTTTGGGAGGTGGTGGTGGTGACCCACTGCCTTCAACCGTCTCAGTATTTATTTTTTGTGAATATTGTTCAACAATGCTTATTACAAAGGATGTTCCAAGGCTGAGAACAGCAGTAATGCAGAAATAAAAATACATTTCCAAATCAGGATGGATTTTTGTTAGAAGGGAACATGCAGCTGGCATGAGAGAATGTTTAGATTGATGAATGAGTACTCGTCAAGTGGCCTGCTTTGTCATACAGCCAGAAGCAGACCCTTAGTCCCTTGGGCCCATCTAATCCATGTTGGCCTGATCTTGTGCCTAGTCCCATTACCTGGTGAGGCCCATTATTCCCAATCCTTTAATCCAGATTTCAGGGTCTGGATTTCCAGAACCCAGAACTCCTAATTCCTATCCTGCCCCCTGAACTCTTGATCCTAACCATCCAAGCCCAAATTCCTGATCACTTGCTTAAACCCTGAATTCCCAATCCCTGTTTCCCCGTCTCAGAATTCTCAAAACTCCATCCTAAAATCTGGAATTTTTGATTGCTCTCTCCCGCCACAGAATATTCAATCTCCATTCTAGGTCCTGAGTTTCCAGTCCCGATCCCAGACCTGTGTCCATGGTCATTTGTTGGAGTTGCACCTGCCCAAGCAAGTGAACAGGATTCCACCTTGAGACCGGAGCTGTGCAGTGCATTTGAAGATTAAGACGCAGAATATTTGGAAACGCACCATTCAGTACAGTTTATTTGTAGCCACGGTCCAAGTGAGCTTCTGATCAATGATGACCGCCTGGGAGTTACTGATGTTGGGAGATACAATGATACCAAATCCGCTGAATGTCACTGTCACAAACGCCAGTTCTGAGCCTTATTCCATAATACATTTTCCATAAGATTTATTATCCTGCATGCCTCTGTGACTCACCTTTCCCCAAGGCTGCTTTTTCTCTTTCTTCTATTCTTTGATGCTAGGGATTATTTTGGTTTTTGGTCTCTGAGTCAACAGTGTGGTCTGAATATCTTCCCTGGCTGACTTGAACTGAAGAATACAAGGTCTAATTTGAGCACACTGGTGATTTTGACTGACTTTCACGCTATTACTCTGGGCACTTCAGTGGCATTCTGTGGTACTTGATTATTGGTTTGTTGTGGATGCTGCGTTCTCAAGTCATCTTTCAACTAAATCCTTCATCAGCATAGTGATGGAAGATAAGAGTGTTCATTATAAATTGTCAATATTCCATCTACTCCTCCATTTATCAATATGAAATACCCAGGTCCTACGTTGTAGTCTATTGGAGAAAGGAATTTCTGAGAACATTATGCGGAGAGTTGCTTTTCCTTGTTCCTTCTAACTACTCGATAAAATACTTGCAAAGTTCTGCTTGGAGTTGCCAAAGGCTGACATTTGCGGTGAAAACTTTGGTTAACCTCAAAAGCAACAAAGCTTTTCAAATGGCTTTGGAAGCATGCCTGTTCCAAATCACCCTTCCCTCTCTCCTCAAGGAACTCCCTCTTAATGTAACGTTGTGTAATGATGCGAGTTAAAAATGTCAATAATACAACTTCAATACCTTGTATTTGGTTATCATCTAACAATGGCAAATGTACTTTATCAAACTCCCAGAGTTGGCAGATTCTTTTTTTTTTAACTGATTCTTTAAGGAAACACAAAGAAAAGCCCAAGGCAATAGTTCCTAAAATGAAAACACATGATTTGGCATTCCTACCAAGAAGCAGTCCTATTTATCTCTGAGGCAACAGATTCTTTTAGCATTTTTATGCAACTTTCTATTCATGTAACAAGAAACATTCAACAAGGCCTTAGGCCACAAGGATGGTTTATAAACTTTCCAAAAGAACACTGAATCTGTTGCCTTGGATACAATACATTACACATTATCCTTGCAAATAAATGTCTCTTTTTTGAAAAATTGAATACCAAGATAAAATCATTTCTCTAGGACCAAAGTAGTAATTCCAAATTTTAGAATTTTTATCCAGCCCACCCTGAATAATCATCTACAGTTGTCTGTGAATAAGTTATCCTTTTGCTGTTAGGGCTGCCACTCTGACTCATGGTGCTCAAATTCAGAATTCTTTCTGATACCTCCGTCCGTTGGACCACAGTGATTGAAGAGATACTGCCCATTGCAATAAGGGACTCTTAAGGCCCAACCGAAGCTCCCTGCAGGTCAGTAGTGGCACTGGTATCAAATACCATGGGTGGGGGCTTAACTTGAACATCTGGCTCAATCTAAGGCGTACCCAGCATGTTAGGGGTAGCAGCACATACATATCAACCTTGGGCACTATGGATGAGGTAAAAGAGAACAACCACCTCCTAATCCAGTCCATTATCTCCATAAACCTGGCCCCTTAATAATCAAAGCAATGTAAATGCTGCCAAAGAACAATCAATATCATAGGAATCACGAACTCTTCAAAGGAAATTGGTGCTTCAGAAACAAGCTGACTGAGCACCAACCAAAATGAGCCGTAGAGCGTCCAGAACGTGGACAGCCCTGGAGACCACCACAATTAGCACCTCCGAAGAGACCCTTGGCCTCTCTACCAGAAAACATGTGGAACTGGGGGTTTAATGAGAATGTCCAGGAGATCCAGGATCTAATCCATCACAAATTCAGAGTGCTCTTGGACCAAAACATCATCTGGTCTTGAGGGAAAGAAAGTACAGTTACAGACACTTGAAATGCAGGGTCCATTAAGAGGAGGGTGATCTATAGATGTTACTGATGACTGGAAACAGCAAAGGAACTCTCTGATAACACAACACATACAGATATCTCAGAACACCAGACCCACTGCCCAGATAGTCATGTATCCCCTAGATAACAGGAAATCTTATCAAGGACAACAGGGCTGGAAGGAGAAGACTTTGAAGAACTTCTCAGGTAAGATTCTATCTTTGATATTAGCATTATGGGCACCACAGAAGCGTAGCGGTTAGCGAGATGCTATTACAGCTTGGGGCATCAGAGTTCAGAGTTTAATTCCAGCACCATCTGTAAGGAGTTTATACATTCTCCCCGTGACGGTGGGGGTTTCCTCCGGGTGCTCTGATTTCCTCCCACAGTCCAAAGACGTACTGGTTAGGAAGTTAATTGGTAATTGTAAACTGTCCTGTGACTATCCCAGCATCAGATAGATGTGTTGCTGAGCGCCGAGGCTCATTGGGCGAGAAGGGCCTGTTCCACACCGTATCTCCAAACAAAATAAAATATTCTTGACTCCGATGCACAGGATCGATAGGGGCTGCCGAGGGTTGTAGAGTGAGTCAGCTCTATTGTGGGCACTAAGCTTCTCCATTATCGAAGACATCTTCAAAAGGCAGTGCCTCAAGAAGGTGGCATCCATCATTAAGTGCCCGCACCATCCAGGAAATTCCCTCTTCCCATTATTATCATTGGAGAGGAGATACAGGAGCCTGAAGGCACACACTCAACATTATAGAAACAGTTTCTTCCCCTCCATAATCAGATTTCTGAATGGTCTATGAACACTACCTCAATATTTCTCTTTTGCACTATTTATTGCATTTCTTATTGCAAATTATATTATTTTTCTTGTCTCGATCTGCCACAAAACAACAAATTTCATGACATACGTCAGTGTTAATAAAGCTGATGTTGATTCTCACTAATAACACAATGTCCAAGGCAGCCTTGGTGTTGCACCTGTCTGCAAGAAGCTGGAAAAAAAGACAACTAACAGCTGACAAAACAGCAATGCGTTTGATGTTGGAAAACGAGGTGGAGAGGTACCTCTGGCACAAATTCATGACCATATCTCTCTCTGATGCCTTCTAGCATTAATGTGGATTGTTTATTTCCCACATGTCAAGAGCTACCGCGCAGAGAAGGCAGACATTGATAATGGAACTCATCGTCACTCCATTGCACAGCGAACCCAGTTCCATACTCGAGGTCAAATAAGCAGTAGTGATTCCTACTCTCCTATAACAGAGTCAGACAACAGCAGGCACCTTGAAGTACCAGAGTTACGCATATCTGCAAAATCCTCCAAAATCATTGACAGGTTAGAAGAACCAATAATCTCTACCATGTGAAATCCTCATCACTAAGACTCTTGAACACAAGGTTCAGTTGGTGGGCCACATCATTCCCAAATCAACACCAGAAAACCAAGAGAAGCAAGGGTATTTCCGAGGGGATTGAGGAAAACCTTCAAGGGCATTCTTAAGATTTCTTTTAAAATAACTTAACATTCTCACTGAGTCATGGTAATCCAAAGCCTTAACCAATGAAAATGAAGCAAAAACATTCTACGCAACCCCGGACTCTATGACTGAACAAATGAAGGGCAAATACAGAAAAGGCTGGGAATGGGAAGGCTCAAGTTATAATTACAGGGAAGACTGGAATTTACAGTATGTCTGAATTGAAGGAATTAACCACTTGGAATAAGATAAAGGGAAATCACAGAGGAGGAAGTTTGTGTGGGACTTATGGAAATTCAAAAGATATGGGATGACCTGGGTGCGACAGAGAGTCATTTTGACTTTATACATTTGTGTAAAATGAGCAATACCCATTTGGATGTCTGTAATATGGCTTCCTAGATTTTTAATCTTAATAAATGGATTGTTACCTTTGCAAAGCCATTTCTTAAATATTATTAGGTCGACATTCCTCACCATGAAACAACTCTGGGAACACTATTACTGTAGGAAAAGCCGCATGTCAAGATTTTCACAGCAGCTCCTCCAACATTTGAACCCCACATCTGGCACAGAAAAGGTGGACATAACACCACTCAGGAACATATTTAAAGTGCAGCATAAAACTCTGTAATGATATATAATCCTTGTTTGGTTTCTTGAAAAAAAATATGAATGCAAGATTGTGCACCTGGGTTCCTGGTTACTTGCATTATCCTCTGTCCTACAAAGGCATATGAATAAAAGCAAACAGCTTAAGATAACCATGTTATCTGAGAGTGTGAGGCAGAGAAAAGCAGACCTTTGTGCAGCAAAAAAAAACACTAAATGACAGGCAGAACACCACATGGCCAAATCGCCAATAGAACACCCACTATGTATTTCCCTCCACATCCCTCCCACCTTAAAGATTGGTATGGAAAGAGTTAATCCTCTCAAAAAAGCAAATGAAAGTGAAGTATAAACACAGCTTCAAAAGCCCTTTAAAAGGAACTCTTGGTGCAGTTGGCTTTGATTTTTTTTCTCTCTTTTAAACAAATACAGCCCCTGGATATGCTTTCTTCCCTTGCTGATTAAGGCTGCTGCAGTGTGTGAACTCACATTTCACTTACATTTCCTTTCTCAATAATGGGCTTGTTTCGAAAAGAAAGCCAATTGTTAGCCTAAACACTGATCACATACGAAGATGATCCAGGTCGTACACGCTGCATAAGGTACAGGGTCGAGAGAGTTCAAGCTCTCAACCTTCACCCACATTCGGAGATATACCATGTGTGCACCGTGATGACTACACTTTCGACAGCAAGCCGGACTAGACACACAGCCGGTGTGGGGCTGAGGCACAGTGATGGAACATTCACCCTTGAGGGATCAGCTATGAAGTTAGTTCCAACTAATCCTGGCTATTCAATCAGATATAAGGATCAGTCTATGAACTGGAGTTACCTGCAGAATAGAGGCAAGGCAAGCAGAACAATTCAATGGTTACTTGCCCACCAAACTTCCACAGCAGCTTCTCTCCTAAGCTTTACTGCTGTTGGTGTGGTCTGAGGCTGCAATGTTCTGAATGCTTACTCCACTTGGATCGATATCCAATTTCTTTCTTCCCAGCACTAAGCCAACAACTTGTAATTTTTAAAATCAAAATTACTGAAGCAAATGTCTCACACAACTTCACTTGCCGCATCATTGAAATGTTCCCAGAACCTTTGAACTCAATTTCAAACACTCTTCATCTCATATTCTTGATATGTATTGTTTATTTATTATTATTACTTCTTTCTTTTTTGTATTTGCACAGTTTGTTATCTTTTGCATGCTGGTTGAACGCCCAAGTTTGTGCGGTCTTTCATTGATTCTATTATGATTATTATTCTATTATGGATTTATTGATTATGTCTGGAAGAAAATCAATCTCAGGGTTGTATATGGTGACATATGTACTTCGATAATAAATTTACTTTGAACTTTGAATTAAATTATGAAGCCAACAACCCAAGCGGAATCTCCCAGTTGCCACCCACTTAATTCCACTTCTCATTCCCATTCCGATATGTCCATCCATGGCATCCTCCACTGTTGGGATAAGGCCACACTTACGTTGGTGGAACATCCTATATTCCGTTTGGGTAGCCTCCAACCTGATGGCATGAACATCAAACTTCCAGTAATGCCTCCACCCGCCCCCACCCTTCACCATTTCCCATCTCCTTGTCCCTCTCTCATGTTATCTCCTTGCTCGTCCATCACCTCCCTCTGGTGCTCCTCCACCCCCCACCCTTTTCCATGGCCTTCTGTCTCTTTCACCAATCAACTTCCCGGCTCTTTGCTTCATCCCTCCCCCTCCAAGTTTCACCTATCGCCTGGCGGTTCTCTCTCCCCTCCCTCCACCCCCCACCTTTCAAACCTACTCCAGCATCTTTTCTCCAGTCCTGCCGAAGGGTTTTGGCCCGAAACGTAGACTGTGCTGTTTTCCATAGATGCTGCCTGGCCTGCTGAGTTCCTCCAGCATTTAGTGTGTGTTGCTCGGATTTCCGGCATCTGTGATTTTCTCGTTTTCTGATTCGATCCACAACCTATGGACTCACTTTCAAAGAACTATTGTTCTTAGTGCTATTTAGAAACGTAAAAACATAAGAAAACCTACAGCACAATACAGGCCCTTTGGCCCACAATGCTGTGCCGAACATGTACTTACTTTAGAAATTACCTAGGGTTACCCACAGCCCTCTATTTTTCTAAGCTCCATGTATCTATCCAGGAGTCTCTTAAAAGACCCTAAGTATTTATTTATTTTTATTTACACAATTTGTCTTCTTTTGCACATTGGTTGTTTTGTATAGTTTTTTTTACAATTTCTTTATTTTACTGTAAATGCCTGCAAGAAAATGAATCTCAAGATTATATATGGTGACACAGATGTACTTTGATAATAAATTTACTTGGACTCTGACTTTGACCTCCATTAAGACAGAATTCAATCATTATGCCAACCAGCAGAATCCAAGCTCCTTGTGGATACACAACTTGAACAAGACAATAATATAAATGTCCACTGTGTTCTAATTGAAAAACAGCATCTGGATAAAGCTCTGGTTAGGCCACATTAGCTATTATCTGCAGTTTTAGTTGTCACATTATAGGAAGGATATGAATGATTTGGAGAGGGTGCGGAAGAGGTTCACCAAGATGATGCCTGGATTGAAATGTATTAGTTATAAGTAGAGGTTGGACAAACCTTAACAGTTTTCTTTGGAGCATCAGGAGCTGAAGGACAACCTGACAGACTCTATAAAATTTTGAGACATAAACAAGGTAGAAACCAGAGTCTTTTATCCCCAGGGTGTAAATGTCAAATACAGGAAGGCAGAGACTTAAGGTGGGAGGAGAAAAATAGAACACAGTACAGGCCCTTTGGCACACAATGTTGTACCGACCCTCAAACCCTGCCTCCCATATAACCCCCCACCTCAAATTCCTCCATATACCTGTCTAGTAGTCTCTTAAACTTCACTAGTGTATCTGCCTCCACCACTGACTCAGGCAGTGCATTCCACGCACCAACCACTCTCTGAGTTAAAAACCTTCCTCTAATATCCCCCTTGAACTTCCCACCCCTTACCTTAAAGCTATGTCCTCTTGTATTGAGCAGTGGTGCCCTGGGGAAGAGGCGCTGGCTGTCCACTCTATCTATTCCTCTTATTATCTTGTATACCTCTATCATGTCTCCTCTCATCCTCCTTCTCTCCAAAGAGTAAAGCCCTAGCTCCCTTAATCTCTGATCATAATGCATACTCTCTAAACCAGGCAGCATCCTGGTAAATCTCCTCTGTACCCTTTCCAATGCTTCCACATCCTTCCTATAGTGAGGTGACCAGAACTGGACACAGTACTCCAAGTGTGGCTTAACCAGAGTTTTATAGAGCTGCATTATTACATCGCGACTCTTAAACTCTATCCCTCGACTTATGAAAGCTAACACCCCATAAGTTTTCTTAACTACCCTATCCACCTGTGAGGCAACTTTCAGGGATCTGTGGACATGTACCCCGAGACCCCTCTGCTCCTCCACACTACCAAGTATCCTGCCATTTACTTTGTACTCTGCCTTGGAGTCTGTCCTTCCAAAGTGTACCACCTCACACTTCTCTGGGTTGAACTCCATCTGCCACTTCTCAGCCCACTTCTGCATCCTATCAATGTCTCTCAGCAATCTTCGACAATTCTCTACACTATCTACAACAGCACCAAAATGTACAGGAAACTTGAGTGGCAAGTTTTTTTTTACACACAGATGCTGTTCAACAGTCTGAGTTCCTCCAGCACATTATTTGTTGCCCTATTTTGGAAAGCCAGAGCTAGTGGCAACCCTCCTTGGGAAATTACTCCAAACTCCAAGTCCAAATGTTTTAGATTCAAGTACGAAGAGATGTAGCAAAAATGAACCTAGCAATAAAAAAGTGGAGAGGATTCTGACTGGTTGCAACACTGTTTGGTATGGAGGTGGAATGCACAAGATCAAAAAAGGCTGCAGAACATTGTAGACCCACCCAGCTCTATCATGGGCACCGTCAAGGACATCTTCAAAAGGTGATGCCTCATGAAGGTGCCATGTCCATCATAAGGGACCTTCACCATCCAGCCCTCTTCCCATTACTACTATCAGGGGTGGGATATAGGAGCCTGAAGATGTACACTCAACATCTTAGGAACTGCTTCTTCCCCTCTGCCACCAGATTTCTTTAATGATCCATAAACCCATGAATATTACCTCACTAACAAGAGAAAATCTGCAGATGCTGGAAGTTCAAGCAACACACATATACAAAATGCTGGAGGAACTCAGTAGATCAAGCAGCACCTATGGAAGTGAGTAGTCACTTGTTTCAGGCCGAGACCCTTAATTCCACTCCTGATGAAGGGTTTTGGCCTGAAACGTCGACTATTTATTCACTTCCACACCTGCTGAGTTCCTCCAGCATTTTGTGTGCGTTGCTCCGGATTTCCAGCATCTGCAGAATTTCTTGTGCTTATGACCCACTATTTTACTTTTTTGTTGCACTACTTATTTTTATAATTTAAAGTAATATTGTGCACTGCAGTGTACTGCTGCCACAAAACAACAAATTTCGTGACACCTGCCAGTTTAATAAATCTGATTCTGATTCTCAAAGTAGGGTGATACTCCAGTACAATAGTGTGTTAACATGCTGGAGGACCTATCATTCAGAGGAGACTTGAAACCCAGGCCTTCTCAGGTGGATATCAAACACCCAAGGTAAATTTTCAAAGAATGGAAATTTATCCTTCAATCAGAATTCATCATTATCGCACCACTAGTTGCCAGAACTTGCTGGCTGACAAGATTTCTACATAACAAAGACTACACTTCAGTGAAGGCAATGATGGCTGTAAATGGCTTTGGATCTAGGGACATGAAAAACTTTATGTAAGACAAATGTTTCTTCCTTTTGGCTGTAACTGAAAAGCTTTATATGGGTCAGATGTTTCTACATTTCTGTTACAATTCACTTAAGATGTAAGGTCCTACCTAAACTGCAACTTTTTAGGAATTGTAGATTTATAATTTCAAGCCTACACTACAATTTTTTGGCCCAAGCCATATGTGATGTGTTGCCCCTCTCAAATCCTCTGTCTTTCTCTTTCTTATAGGTACACCTCCCCCCTCTCTCTCAATGTTCCAGACGCCTGGTTCTGAAAAGGATGGAAAGAGATGATGGAGGAACACTGGCACGATACATGGAGGAACATGCAAAATATCTGCATGTGTAGGCCCAGGTCTGAAAGCGATGGTGGTGAAGGGCAGCCTGTGAAGATTCTGGGGAGTCAGGTGTGCTGAGGAGCTGTAGTCAGGGCGGTTGCATCCGCCCCAGGAATTTGTAAACTGGCTATGAGAGTTAGCAAAGCACCAGGCTTCCTGGCCCACCACACCTGACATCCAAGCAACCAGAGACAAAGGCCATGCTACTCACTCCCAACCCTCCAATGAAGAACAGCAACGGAAGGCCAAGGCAGACAACAACTGGTTATCAAATTAAGCCATGAAGTAAAATGCATTAATAGGTCTTAAAGATTTTTACAAATTTTTTTTATTAACTCACTAGGAAATACTGAAACACCTGGCATGTTAAGCATTACCTATGGAAAGAGAAACTGCTAAGGTCTGGGACCCTTTGTTTCAAGTTGTGAGTTTTCCTGCATTTTCCATTTTTATTTCAAGTTTCTTGCTTCCACAGATTTTTAAAGTTCCATTTATGTAACTCAAACTATTCTCTCCCAGGAATGAGAATACCTTTTCATAAGAGGATTTGAGAGAGGCAACACAAGTACTGGTATTAATATAAAGTCATTTAAGGTTGTGAAATTTTGTCCGACTTGTCTGCATGTCAGCCACAATATTTTGAATGTCTTTGTCCAATTAAGGCAGGACCTCCATAATCGTACTTGCAGCAGGTGACACCACTGTTGTGGGTAAAATCTCAAATGGTGATGAAGAGTGAGATAGATCAGCTGGTTTGGTAGTATCGCAATAACAATCTCACACTGAACATTAGTGAGACCAGGGAACTGACTGTGGATTTCAGGAAGAGGAAATCAGGAAAATGCTTACTAGTTATTGAGGAGTCTGCAGTGAAAGCTTAACATTCCTGGGTGTCAACGTCTCAGGAATCTGTCCTGGGCCCAACACATTCATGCAATCACCAGTAAGGCAATCCAGCAGTTGCAGTCCATTAGGAGTTTGAGGAGATACGGTATGTTACTAAAGACTCTTGCTAATTTCTACAGATGCACAGTAGAGAGTATTCTGACTGGTTGCCTCACATCCTGGTATAGAGGCTCCTGAGCGCAGGATCACATGATGCTACAGAGGACTGCAGACTCAGCCACCTCCATCACGGGCAAAACCCTCCTCACCATCTCAAAAGCCAGTGCCTCAAACAAGGCAGCATCCATTATTAAGGACCCTCACCAACCAGGACATATCCTCTTCTCACTGCTACCATCAGGGAAAAGGAACGAACAGCAACCACACTCAACAATTCAATATCAGCTTCTTCCCCTCCTCCGTCAGATTTCTGAATGGTACAAACACTAATCAGAGCAAACTTGATGGGCTGAATGGCCTAATTCTGCTCCTATATCTTTTGGTCTCACTACCTTATCATTCCTCTTTTTTTTTGCATTATTTTGTAATTTATAGTATTTATGTCTTTGCACTGCACTGCTCTACCGGCCGGTGGTGTAATGGCATCCCCACCAGACTCGGAGGCGAGTGGTCCCGGGTTCAAATCCGGCCGGGTCCTTGAACGCTTTCCATCTGTGCTGGGTTGAGCATCGAGCTGGCCACTCGGCCTGTAAAAAACAGACAAGAACACTAAAGAAACGGCAAGGTTGCTGCCTGATGCACCACAAGGCGCAGAGAGGAACAACTGCTCTGTTCTGCAATACCACAAACTTCACATCATATAATAAACTTGACTCTGAGCCCTTCATATTGTTACTCACTGTGGACCCATAATAGATGCGACAGTTTTAAAGGGTAGAGGGGGAATTTTTAAAAGTAAGCTTCCAGGCAAGTTTCTGTATTCCAGATGAAATGTGGGAATTCCTGACGAAGAACTTAAGGACTAAGTGTTACGACCACCACCCCAGGAACACAGCAATACAGACGCTGCAGACTACATCTAGCGACAGGATCGCTGACAGTCCGGGTCAAAGGCCTGTATCACGTCCCGATGCAGGCTTTGCACACGAAATACTGACGATTCCTTTCCTTCCACAGACGCGGCTCATCCCGCTGAGTTCCCCCAGCAGGTCGCTTTGCTGCTCCAGACTCCAGCTTCTGCCGTCTCTTATGTTTCCAATCATAGTCAGAATCAGGTTTGATATCCCCGGCCTATGCTGTGAAATTTGCTGACTTTGCGGCAACGGTACAACGCAATGCATGATCGTAGAAGAAAAAAACATGAATTACAGAAAGTATATATAGTAAATACTGTAGTTAAATTAAGTAAGTAGTGAAAAAATGGAAATAAAAAGTAATGAGGTACTGTTCATGGGTTTAGTGTCCATTCAGAAATCGTATGGCAGAGGGGAAGCTGCCCTGAATTACTCAGTGTGTGCCTCCTTCCTGATGGTAGCAATGAGAACAAGGCTTCTAGTGATCATGGATCTAGCCTTATGCACTTGTTTATTTCTGTGAAACAACCAAAACCCTCACCCCCCCCCCAGCTCACCAGGTGTTGCCCTGCCATTGTTTATGTCAGTCTGCTCTATGGAAAGAGAAATAAAAATTTATCATTTTTCCAGTTTCTCCTTCCACAAATGCTATAAGAGCAGCTGAGCTTTTCTAACCTTACAGAAAGGAACAATTAAGGCATCCGTTAGTCTTGTGAGACCATGGATCTGCGCATGGAAAGTCTTCACTCTCCAGGGCGCAGCCCTGGGCAAGGTTGTATGGAAGACCAGCAGTTGCCCATGCTGCAAGTCTCCCCTCTCCACGACACCAATGTTGTCCAAAGGAAGGGCATTAGGACCCATACAGCTTGGCACCAGTATTGTCGCAGAGCAATGTGTGATTAAGTGCCTTGCTCAAGGACACAACATGTTGCCTCGGCCAGGGCTCCAACTCACGACCTTCAGGTCACTAGTCCAATGCCTTAACCACTCGGCCACATGCCCACACAGAAAGGAACAACGCCACTGATGAAGCTGGTATACTTAGGGAACCAACACCTTCAAGTGGGCTAGCACAATCACATCAAAAAGCTCTGTCAAAAATAATCACAATTTTCTCTATTCCAGAGTTTCTCTCCAATCCCCAATATTTTCCCTGGCTGTTGCTCTGTTAAACAAGTCCAGATGAACACTAACAAACACAAAATGCTGGAGGAACTCATCAAGTGAAGCACCATCTATGGAGAGGATAAAACCCTTGACATTTCGGGCCAAGACCTTTCATCAGGACTGGAAAGGAAGGGGGCAGAAGCCGGAATAAGAAGTTGAAGGGAGGGGGAGGAGCCCAGGCTGGTAGGTGATAGGTGAGACCAGGTGAGGCAGATGGTGGGTGGGTAGAAGGTGGGGGGGGGTGGATGAAGCTGGGAGGGGATAGATGAAAGAGGTAAAGGGCTGAAGAAGAAGGTATCTCACAGGAGAGGACAGTGGACCATGGAAAAAAGGGAAGGAGGAAGGGAAAATTCTCATTGGTTCTGTGGCTCTTAATGAAGGGACCAACTAACAATGCTTTGACAACTCAATGACTGCAAATATCATGCAGCAGGTTAAAGTGGCCCCCTTTCAATCTGTCACTGTCTTTGAAAGCAAACAGAAGCCCAGGCCCGATAGCTATCAGGAGTGGAATGACCACCTTTTGGCATTTGTTTAACAGAAGGCCCAAGTGAGACACAAGCAGCAGCACGTGGAATTAAAGTGGAAGCCCAATTTAAGTGCAGCCCACTGGCTGCCCTGGCAGCCCTAGCGCACCTTTCAGCCCACTTCAATTTTATGAATGGACTTCAGGAACATTTCGCCCAAAATGATAAAGCAAGGTTTAACTGAGTGATTTCTGCACCAGACTTTGTGCCAGGTTCCATGATGTGGGACTGTGTTGCTTTCAAAGCTGAATTTGACCAAGTAAGAACAAGGGAGTAAACAAAGCTGGAAATCTTGAATAAATAGCTGAAAACACTCAGAAGACTGGGATTTACTGACTCGTGGCTAAATTCTCAAATCCAGTTCAGACCAGAATCGGCTTAAACAGCAGCTGATTCCCGTTATCTCTGTTAACAAAAGAGTCATATCCTTTATGAGGGCATTCACAATGAAGATCTGCCCAGGGAACCCATCTGAATTAAGCAAACATGGGTTTAACACAAGCTGATGTGCACCATGTATCATTAAGAGACTGGTTTACCTATTTAATGTGCTCGTCATATGGAAAAAATCATTGCAGCAATTTTCCATTAATGCCCTGAGCGTATCTCATTAAATAGTCCTCTTTTTAATGTGATCCTCTATCCGCAGGATGTTACCAAATAAGCTACACTGATATGGCTGTACATTACAGTGGAATAATTTTCCCATAGTTTAACAATGAAGTCGTATGGCCAAATACAGATTGAGTAACATGAATTACACGAACATGAGTCAAGACGTTCAGACAGATTCGAGAAGCTGTGTGTTATGTTGATGACACTCTGGGCATTATATTGACACGAGCCCTTGGTGCACAGTGTTTCTCCATCAGCCTTGATAGCTACAATATTCTGAACGTGCAAAATAATTATAATGGCGACATCAATCTAAATATATTCCTGTTTATTGAACAAATGCCAAAATCAGTATAATGTAAGTAATGCAGTCCATCTGGTTTTATTGTTCAGTTCATAATTGTACCTTTGTACGTACACCACTGGAGTTTAGTAAATATTGTGTATAATTTATGTTTCATGTGTTCTTCTTCTGAATGCTGCTTATATGATCCTCTGTGATACTGCTTTATGATCCTCTGTGAAACTGCACAATCAACTCAACTTTGACTTTTGACCTTTCCACTGACATTATATACTGATTTTTGAATGGCCATGACTGTGGCTGAAAACGTGGTGGAGATTTGTGTGGCATCAAATCAGACTAAAAAGAAACATCATAGGTTTATTTGATATTAAGAGGTATAATCTTAGAATTGCCAACAGAGCCCCGGATCTAATTTTTCTTGGAGAGACAAATAGATTCTGCAGGTTCACAGAAGAAACTGGTTCCCGCTCATTTGCATTTTGCACTGAAGATGAGGAATGACACTGTTATGTTGTGAAACTTCAAAACATTAAACTAATTCAAAAGAAGACAGAGGAGTCCGAAAAAATGGGTCTAACTTTGAGTTTACTTGAAGCGAGGCGCGCACATACCACACAGTGATGATGTATGCTATTCACATATTTATACATATAACCAGGTGATAAATTACATAAACAAACAACCAATATGTAAAGATTATTCAAACATTATTTAAATATTAAATACACAACAGATACTTCAATGAATGCCCAAAGCAGACACAGCGTACTGAATCTTCACACATTATAGGCTTTACATAATACAATTGCAACACATGTTTTGCCCAAGGCCAATGAAGGTGCCACAATAATTCCCATGCTCTCCATCACAGTTTGATGGGAATGTATTATTATTTATATATATATATATATGAGCATATTCATCAATTCTTTGTAAACAACAGTGTAGAGCTCTGCTAACATTAAAGAGAGTCAAAGCTCATGCTTGCATGACAACGATGGGACAGAGAAGCAGTGTTGCTTACTTTAAAGAGCCATAGTTCCATAAAACATGAAAAAGCCCCTTCAAGCCCACCGTGTTCCTCTCAAAAGTGTGCAGTTATAAAATTAGTCAGCTCCATCATAGTATCCATATAAATAATAATAAATAAAGGCATCCGTTAGTCTTGCAAAACCATGGATCAGCACCTGGAAAGTCTTCACTCTCCAGGGCGCAGGCCTGGGCAAGGTTGTGTGGAAGACCGGCAGTTGCCCATCCTGCAAGTCTCCCCTCTCCACAACACCAATGTTGTCCAAGGGAAGGGCAAGGGTCGATACAGCTTGGCACCAGTGTCGTCGTAGAGCACTGTATGGTTAAGTGGCTTGCTCAAGGACACAACATGCTGCCTTGGCTGGGGCTCGAACTCACGACCTTCAGGTTGCTAGTCGCATGTCTTAACCACTTGGCCACGTGCCCACACATAGTATCCAAGACCTCTTCAAGCAGTGCCTCAAAAAGGTAGTGTCCGTCATTAAGGACCACCACCACCCAGGACATGCCCTCTTCTCATTGATACCATCAGGAAGGAGGTACAGAAGCCTGAAGGCTCACATTCAGCGATTCAAGAACAGCTTCTTGCCCTCTGCCATCCGATTTCTGAATGGACCTTGAACCTATGAACACTACCTCACTGCTTTTTATTTCTGCTTTTGCACTCCTTATTTAACTATTTAATATGCATATACTTACTGTAATTTACAGTTGTTTTAATATATTATAGTATCATTGTACTGCTGCCATAAAGTTAACAAATTTCACAACATATGCTGGTGATATTAAATCTGATTCTGAAAAGTCAGAGTTTAGTTTCTTGTCTGATGCACAGTTACATGTAGCACAGGGATAATATTCATATATTTTGTGTAATTTATAGTGATTTTATATTATTGCACTGTACAGTTGCCACAAAAACAACAAATTTCAAGCCGTGGAAGACAGTGATAATAAATGTGATTCTGATTCACTTACCCTGCCAAATCACATCTTTGAAATGAGATTTTATTCTCCCCTCATCCCAATCAAAGCTGCCAGCATCAGCATCCATCCCCCCCCCACAATCCCCACTGATCCAATCACTCACTGCAACACTACTTCTAATGCCTCATCACCTATAAAATCAACAGATTTCAGATTCATGCGTATTTTATCACGTGTACATGGAAACATGCAGTGAAATGCACCATTTGCATTAGCAACCAACACAAAGGGTGTGCAGGGGGCAGCCGTAAGTGTTCTCATGCATTCTGGCACCAACGTACCATGCCCACAATGTTCACACAGCACCACAAAAAAGAAACAAAACAAATAAGCAAAGCAAAATAACAAAGAAGTTTTTTGGGATATGGGGTGGGAGGGGAACACGCACAATCAGAGGGAAAATGCACAAACTCTTCATACGGTGCTGGAGGTCAGAAATAAACCCTGGTCTCTGGAGTAGAAACACAGCAGCTCTAACTATGTCACCCCAAAGTGATTTGGACCCTCGGCATTACACAGGGTTGGACACACACGGGTAAGTGAAAGGTGCAAGACTGCCTGTTAATTTTCTAGATAGTCATTCATTCCAGTTCACATTTAAATCCATCCAGTGGAAAAATGGGATGAAATCACTACATTTCAATCTTTTATTCCTCTTCCATCAGTTTACTTATATTAATGTATGGAAGGAAAGCTTAAAGCAAATGTGTAAAAAATGCATAAGAACATGGAACATTATAGCACAGCAACAGGCCCTTCGGCCCACAATGTGTTGACCCAATTTGTACCTTCAAAATATTAAACTGGTTCAAAGGAAGATGTGGAGTCTGATACGTGAGTCTAGCATTGGGTACTTTTAAGCGAGGCATGCACATATCACGTGTTAGCGTAATGACATATGAAATTCACATATTTATACATATAACCTGTAATGAATTATTTGAATTGAATAAGCTTAATCAACCAATTTATATACACATTACTCAAATATTATTGAAATCTTAAATACACCACACAATTAAATTAGTCAACATCTCTTCTGCCTACACCATGTCCATATCCATCCACTTTTCTCACATTCATGTGCCTATTTAAACATCTCTTAAAAGTCCTAAATGTATCTGCCTCTACCACCACCCCAGGCAGTGTCTTCCAAGCACCCACAACTCTGCATAAAAAACTTGCCCCTCTTATCTCCTTTAAAATTGCCACCTCGCACATTAAATGCATGCCCTCTGAACAGTGCAAATTATCTGGATTCAAATTTTAAACCATCCAATAGAGAAATGGAATGAACTAACTACATTTCAATCATTAGTTCCTCTCCCACCGGTATTGTGATATTAATGTCTAAAAGGAAAGCTGAGAGCAAATGTTTAAAAAATATATTCAAATACAGAGGAAAAAAAATTCTTTGACAGCTAGGAAATGGTATTAATGTGCATAAGAGGAAATCTATTAGACCCTCCTGAATACTTCAGACAGTTTGAATATGCATGTCTCATTCAAACCTGTGTGGAAGGAAATCTGAAGCCTATTAAACTTGGTTCTGAGCACTGGCAATGGGAACTGCATTATAAGTGAGGGGGAAGGTGACTGGCACAGGACAGACTGACAATGGAACATCAGCCACAATGAGAATCCGAAAGCTGTTTCAAAAGCAAAACGATCAGCAGGTCTAGCAACATCCAAGGAGCAAGAAACAGAATTTGACCTGAAACAGTCACCGGTTCTCTCTCCACAGATGCTGCCAGATCTGTTGCGCACTTCCATAAGAATTAGGCCATTCAGCCCATCGGGTATGCTCCGCCATTCCATCATGGTTGATTTACTGCCGTCCTCAACCCCATTCTCCTGTCTCCTCCCCTTAACCTTTGACACCTTTATAAATCAAAAACCTATCAACCTCTACTTTAAATATACCCAATGGTTTGGCCTCTATGCCTGTCTGTGACAATAAATTCCAGGGATTCACCACCCTCTGGCTAAAGAAATTCCTCCTCACCTCTTTTCTGAAGGGACATTCTTGTATTCTGAGCTGTGCCCCCTGGAGCTGGACCCCCCCCCCCACTGTAGGAGGCAACCTTTCTGCATCTAGGCCGTTTAATATTTGATAGGTTTCAATGAATCTTGCCTCATTCTCCTAAACACTAGCGAGTACAGTCCCACTTCCCCAATTGCCAGCTCATCCTTTCTCAGATAAGGGGTCACTTGCCAACAGTGGTCGTATGAAGATGTGGAATCATAACATTTTAGTTTCTACAGTTATGCAGCATATTACCTTAGGACTTTGCATAAATGGGCTGGGTGACCAAGAGCTCAGGAGATGTTGGCAAAGAAACCTTGGTGAGCTGTACGTGGCACACAATGGAGATGATGCATTGGTGCTGGAAGGAGCTCAGGATAGACAACGGCCTAGAGTGGAGGACTCTGTACTAATCAAGTACCACTGCTTCATCCTAGGTAATGCTGGATCACCTTTCAATTTCTGATCCTGGGGGTTCTTCCAGGAATCAAAAACAGCGAGCAGTCTTAATTCCAACATTTCAGTTTTCTTAAGAGTGCAAACAAAACATAAAAATACTAAGCAATCTAAATAAAGAGCTGAGAAACGATGGTAAAAGGGGAATTAATGGTAAGGAGTGTAGGACATAAGAATAAAGAATAAAAGACGGTGCTTCTAAAAAATCTCTCACTTTTATATATAAAAGAAAATCCTTAGGTTAGGAATGAATTAATACACAATTAAAACAATTGCATCATGTCATAATGTGCTAATACTTAGCCAACGAAAAATGAGAAAAGTGATAAACCATTAGTTTAGCTGCTATACTGCTTTCTGCCAGTGAGTGAAAAATACATGAGTTTGTTAAAAAGGACATATCTTATAAAAAGTATTATTAAAAAAAGACAGTGGCTTCCAACAGTCCCTTCTTTTGATTCCATAAGAGATTCTGCCAGAATCACATCTGAAAATTAAGAGAAATTGCCTCTGAACATGCACAAAAAATGTAAGTTATGATAATAATGTCTAATAATTATATTTGTGCTTGAAGTCTTCCCACAGTACTTGCCTTAATCTTGAGTGGCACTTGAATTGCACTCATTCAGACAAATTGAGGATAGAACTTCAAACTCCTGATCGCTTTGTTGTGGATAGTGGGACTCCTTCACTGAAGGATACTCAGCTTGTTACCACTGCACTATATACGGTATGTGTAGTTGGTCAATTTAATGCAATTTCTTCTGGACTGAATGAATTGGGTCTCCTACGCGCAGGAGGCACTCTCTTTCAGTGCAGAATTGCAAGTGTGCATATTTTACATTTCAGCATGCTTGGTTCGTATCTCCCGCACTCCACGTTGCCCAGCACATTCAGATGCTGACACAACTCAATAAATACGTTTTGTCTTGTGCCAGGATTTTCCTTCTGGTAAAAAAAAAATTTCCCTCCACCTCCCCTCTTCTTCTATTCCCATCTCTGACCTCTTACCTCTTCTCAGCTGCCTACCATCTCTCCCTGGGTCCTCTCCTCCTTCCCTTTCTCCCATGGTCCACTCTCCTCTCCTATCAGATTCATTCCTCTCCAGCCCGTTACCTTTCCTACCCACCTATCACCTTCCAGTTATCCTCCTCCCCCACACCCCTCCCACTATCTTTTTATTCTGGTGACTTCCTTCCTTCCCAGTCCTGAAGGTGGTCTCGGCCCGAAAAGTCAACTATTTATTCACTTCCATAGATGCTGCCTGACATGCTGAGTTCCTCCAGCATTTTGTGTGCGTTGGTTTCATTCCACTGCTTTATTGTCATCCTTGCGCCATGCATACATAGAACACCTAGAGTTTTCAGATATTCAGACAAGGTTTCATAGAATATCTTACATTTATCTTTCATAGAACACAGGCCGAGAAATTTATTGTTTGTTTATATTCTATGTGACTGGAAATTCCCAAAGTGAAATGCAATTTTCAGGTCACTTCCCATCAGAGCAGGAGCTTCCCAACATGAATCATGACATCATCTCTCAGCATGAATCATGACATCACTTCCCAGGCAACACTCACTTTCATAGCATTCTGACCACGTCATGCTCACTATTTGTGGTACTGGTTTAGTATCTCACACTTAATCATTTAAACCTAAACGTTCCCAACTTCCAGAGTGGGATTTGGATCTTTGGATCAATGGATCAATCTGTTGGATTTCACCAGTCTTCCTGTCAAGTGTGCCTCTTGGAAAGAGAAGCGTATGAGGTCCCAATATTAGTGTGTCATTAGTGTACCTGCGACCTGCAACCTGGGTTCAACTCCACCGCTGTCTGTAAGGAGTTTGTACCTTCTTCCCATGACTCCATGTGTTTCCTCTGCGTCCTCCGGTTTCCTCCCACATTCCAAAGATGTACAGTATAGGCTCGTAGACTAATTCGTCACATGGGTGTAACTGGGGAGTGGGGGTCATTGAGCCAGAATGACCTGTTACCACGTTGTTTCTTGAAGTAAGTGTTGGCTAATTACTGCCCAATGACTGAACCACAATGTTATCACAATCTTTGTCTAGACACTGAACCAATGAAGATGAGCGTGGAAGCAAAAATCCAATGTGATGGAGCTTGAAGCAGGAGATCTTCATGATATTCAATAGACAGTAGACAATAGGTGCAGGAGTAGGCCATTCGGCCCTTCAAGTCAGCACCGCCATTCACTGTGACCATGGCTGATCATCCACAATCAGTACCCCGTTCCTGCATTCTCCCCATATCCCTTGACTCCACTATCTTTAAGAGCTCTATCTAACTCTTTCTTGAAAGCACCCAGAGAATTGGCCTCCACTGCCTTCTGAGGCAGAGCGTTCCACATATCCACAACTCTCTGGGTGAAAAAGTTTTCCCTCAACTCCGTTCTACATGGCCTACCCCTTATTCCGAAACTGTGGCCTTTGGTTCTGGACCCCCCCCCTCAACATCGGGAACATGTTTCCTGCCTCTAACATGTCCAATCCTTTAATAATCTTATATGTTTCAATCAGATCCCCTCTCATCCTTCTAAATTCCAGTGTATACAAGCCCAGTCGCTCCAAACTTTCAACATATGACAGTCCCGCCATCCCGGGAATTAACCTCGTGAACCTACACTGCACTCCCTCAATAGCAAGAATGTCCTTCCTCAAATTTGGAGACCAAAACTGTACACAATACTCCAGGCGCGGTCTCACCAGGGACCTATACAACTGCAGAAGGACCTCTTTGCTCCTATACTCAACTCCCCCTGTTATGAAGGCCAACATGCGATTAGCTTTCTTCACTGCCTGCTGTACCTGCATGCTTACTTTCAGTGGCTGATGAACAAGGACACCTAGATCTCATTGTACTTCCCCTTTTCCAAACTTGACACCATTCAGATAGTAATCTGCCTTCCTGTTCTTGCCACCGAAGTGGATAACCTCACATTTATCCACATTAAACTGCATCTGCCCACCCACCCAACCTGTCCAAGTCACCCTGCATTCTCATAACACCCTCCTCACATTTCACACTGCCACCCAGCTTTGTGTCATCTGCAAAATTGCTAATGTTACTTTTAATCCCTTCATCTAAATCATTAATGTATATTGTAAATAGATGTGGTCCCAGCACCGAGCCTTGCGGTACCCCACTAGTCACTGCCTGCCATTCTGAAAGGGACCGTTAATCCCTACTCTTTGTTTCCTGTCTGCCAACCAATTTTCTATCCACGTCAGTATGCTACCCCAGAAACCAGGTGCTCTAATTTTGCCCACTAATCTCCTATGTGGGACCTTATCAAAGGTTTTCTGAAAGTCCAGAAACACTACATCCACTGGCTCTCCCTTGTCCACTTTCATAGTTACATCCTCAAAAAATTCCAGAAGATTAGTCAAGCATGATTTCCCCTTCGTAAATCCACGCTGACTCAGACCGATCCTGTTACTGCTATCCAAATGTGCCGCTATTTCATCTTTTATAATTGACTGCAGCATCTTCCCCACCACTGATGTCAGACTAACTGGTCTATAATTCCCTGTTTTCTCTCTCTCTCCTTTCTTAAAGAGCGGGATAACATTAGCTACCCTCCAATCCACAGGAACTGATCCTGAATCTATGGAACATTGGAAAATGCTTACCAATGTGTCCACGATTTCTAAAGCCACCTCCTTAAGTACCCTGGGATGCAGACCATCAGGCCCTGGGGATTTATCAGCCTTCAGTCCCATCAGTCTATCCAACACCATTTTCTGCCTAATGTGAAGCTCTGTACTCAGGGCTTGGCTACATAAGTAATGCGATCAATATTTGAAGGTATTGGAATTGGTTTGGTATTGTCACATGTACCAACACAGAGAAAAGCTTGCCTTGCTTGCTGATCATACATATTAAATCGGTGCACTGAGACAGACCAAGATAAAACAAAACACGTACAAAACACTGGAAGAACTCAGCAGGCCAGGCAGCATCTATGGAAAAGAGTAAACAGTGGAAATTTTGGGCCAAGACCCTTCATCAGGACTCATGAAGGGCCCTGACAAAGGGCCACGGCCTGACACGTCGACTGTTTTTTCCATAGATGCTGCCTGGCCTGTTGAGTTCCTCCAGCGTTTTGTGTGTGTATGCTGCTTCAGATTTCCAGCTTCTGCAGATTTTCTCATGCTTAAGACAATAATAACGCAGAATGATGGAGGATGGGAGGTGACCTGATAGAGGTGTACAAGATAATGAGAGGCACTGATCGTGTGGATAGTCAGAGGCTTTTTCCCCAGGGCTGAATTGGCTAGCACGAGAGGGCAGTTTTAAGGTGCTTGGAAGTAGATACAGAGGAGATGTCAGGGGTAAGTTTTTTACGCAGAGAGTGGTGAGAGCGTGGAATGGGCTGCTGGCGACGGTGGTGGAGGCGGATATGATGGGGTCTTTTAAGAGACTCCTGGACAGGTACATGGAGCTCAGAAAAATAGAGGACTATGGATAACCCTAGGTAATTTCTCAGGTAAGGACATGTTCGGCACAGCTTTGTGGGCTGAAGGGCCTGTATTGTGCTGTAGGTTTTCTATGTTTCTATGTGTAACAGCTACAGAGAAAATGCAGTGCAGTTAAACAATAAAGTGCAAGATCATAATGAGGTAGACAGTGAGGTCATGATTCCATCTCATCTTACTAGGAAATCATTTATTAGTCTATAACACTCAGAGACAGAAGCTGTCCTGGTAGTATGTGCTTCCCAGCTTTTGTATTTTCTGCCCGATGAGGGAGGGAAGAAGAAAGAATGCCGGGGGGGGGGGGGGGTGATTATGGTGGCTGCTTTTCTGAGGCAGCAAGAAGCATAGAAAGAGACTATTGAGGGGAGGCTAGTTTCTATGATGGATACACAACTCTCTGCAGTTTCTTGCGGTCACATACAGAGCAGTTACCATACCAAGCCCCAATGCATCCCAATAGAACGCTTTCTATGACGCATCGATAAAAATTGACAAGGGAGACAGGACAAAATATGCTTCTCTTTCTATGAAACAGGAATAACAGGAAATCAAGTTCAGATACAATTCCCTCATCATCTCCTGGTTCTTGTCTCTTTTGAGGTACAATACTGCGCAAACGTCTGAGGCACGAATATATAGCTAGGGTGCATAAACCATTCGCATAGTACAGTAATAATTTATGTATTGCACTGTACTGCCATTGCAAAAAAAACGTGACTATGTGAGTGATGATAAACCTGATTCTGATATGGGTCTCAAGTGTGGACTGAGAGTAGGAAGGGAGAGGGCAGGAAGCAGAAAGCACCAAACATTCTGTAATGACAAAAAAAATTGTTCCGAATCAAGTGACCTTGCCTGGCGTCTCAGGGCTGTGCATGTCTGCATCCGTGCTGCACCCACACCCCCTCCGCGTCGCCCCATCCTCATCATCCCAACATCCTTCGCTCCCGCCAGATTTACAAGCTTGCTCTCTGCTCCACACTGACAAACACAGTCTGAGGCGCCTTAGCTATATACTGCATAAATGCCTAAGACTTTTGCACAGTGCTGTATATTCAAATACCTCATTTTATTCCTGGCACATTGCTACATCCGTATAAATCATTCAACTAGCATAAAGTAACCAAAATTCTGAACTCCATCTGTGCGGATAAAAAAAAACCTACAGTCATTATCAGAAAACAAAATCAAGAAACTAAATGATAATGAACGACACTAAATATGTTAGGAAATACCTGCCTGCATGCCAATCCTAATCACTCCAAGATAATTAGTATACTTGTTGATCTGGGTCAACGTTAACAGACTGAAATAGATTTGGCATCCAGAATGAACCCATGGTAGATTTTGTATCAAGAAAACTCACTCCAGAAATGTTTGGATTCGCACATACAGAATCATTTTGACTAAAAATTTATCTGACAATGCAGTAAGTAGGGTTCAAAGCATTTTGCTGGTAGTTTAGGAATGGTTGAGAACTCTGCATGGCCATGATTTTCCATCTTACATTGACCATCTCCATTAGGCAAGGAGTGGACCCCTTACCGACCAAATCCAGTGGTAAAGTTATCCAGAGACTTCCCATTTAAATCCTGAACAATCATGAAAATAGTAGTAAACTGTGACTACTAAAATAAGCCAAACTGATTCCTCTTGGAGCCGAGATAAAGCTGGAATGGGCCACATAAAAGTCAATAGGGACTGGTGGAGGGGAGAAGGAGCTGCAGAGACCCTATAATGGATAGGAAATTTCTTGTAGAGGCAAAACTATTACTTCAGTCCTCAAAAAGTCAAAAGCAAAATTGCTATGTTTGTTTGTAAGAGATTATTAGCCTTTTTGTGTCTTCGATGTCACTTTGGTCACCTCAGGGTAAAGTCTGGATGTTTTAGGGCAGAGACAGCCCCATATGGGTCATCCTCAATTCCCCAATCAGACTCAGGATCGAATCAGAGTCACCCTATTGCCAGTATGGGAAACATATCAGGATTGATTGTGGTTCGGTTCCAAGCATAAGACACTGGACAACACCATAACAGACAAAATAAAACAGCAACCAACAACTGACACGACAATAGTGCAAACAGCAAATGGTCCTGACGAAGGGTCTTGACCTGAAACATCGACTGTACCTCTTTCTAGAGATGCCGCCTGGCCTGCTGCGTTCACCAGCAACTTTGATGTGTGTTGCATGAACTATTATTTGTGCAAAGGTCAATAATCAAACTTAAATAAAGGTGAACATATGAAGGGACTAAATAATTCTCAGCAGATCAAGGAGAGCAGGAAGGACCATTTAACGAATAATGTGCAGGGACAGTGAGGGTATTACACCTGAGTGAGTTTTATTGAGAAGCTGCAGGAAAGAAGTTTCGGAGATGCCGTGTAGTCCTGATGGTGATGGACGTGGTGATTCTCTGATGGCAATTTGGTGAATACGTGCCTGCTGGGGTGGGTGGAGCCAGCAGTCATTTTTTTTCAGCTCGCTTCAAACATCCCACTAAAGACACTGTGCACTGAATTTAAAGCTTGCAAGCCCCAGGACAAGTTGACCTGGCGCTAGAGGCCTTGAAGGCCACTCTGGCTAATAAGAAACGCAGCAAATGTCTCACGTGTTGGAACTTGTCCCTTTGCTTTTTATTGATCACATAAACGACGAAAGCAACCAGAAATCAGTCAGTTCCATAAATGGGCAAAAGGCAAATTCCTATAGCTGTGCACTGCTGGGACAAAGGGAGGAGGCACAAACACAGCGAACAAAGGCAAATGCTGTGATTATATTACAAATGCACATTTAGACGGGAATGCATTGATCTCGATTGGTTCCAGCTGCTAAGCATACGGTACCATTTACACACAAGAAACAGAGAAAGTGAGAATAGCATCAACAGTTCAAATTACCAGCCAGCTCATGCGCAGAGTGTGGCATTACATCATCCACACGCACGGCAAACTTCGAACAATGATTACATAAAACCATCACAGGCTTTTTCCCCTCCCAGATTACCACCACAGTGAGGACACCGATTCACAGCCAAAGGCAACGACCCTTGAACCAGTCAAAAAGGGTTCTCCGGGTACCTATCTGACAAGGAATATTGACGGGGACACAGAGGCTGGAAGCTGCAGCAACGAAAGAAGAAGCTGGAATAACTCAGTGGGTCAGGCAGCATCTGTGGATGGACATGGGCAGTCAATGCTTTGGGCCAAGACCCTTTACCTGGGCAACCTCCTCATCAACAACAAACAAGAGAAAATCTGCAGATGCTGGAAATCCGAGCAACACACACAAAATGCTGGAGGAACTCAGTAGGCCAGGCAGCATCTAGGAACAAAAAGCAACACACATCAAAGTTGCTGGTGAACGCAGCAGGCCAGGCAGCATCTGTAGGAACAGGTGCAGCCTGGCTTGCTGCGTTCACCAGCAACTTTGATGTGTGTTGCTTGAATTTCCAGCATCTGCAGAATTCCTGTTGTTTGCGTTTAAAATCTAGGAACAGAGTACAGTCGACGTATTGGGCCGAGACCCTTCAGCACAGACATCCCACCTCTCCTGGAAGTTCCGGGAGTCTCCCGCATATTGATAGTGGCTCCCTGATGCCCGCAAATTGTATACAATATCCTGGAAATCTATTTTTTTGAGAGCTAGCGAGCAGGAGAGCGCACAAGACAGCAAGAGAGAGAGCGAGAGAGCACGAGAACGAGAGAGACAGCGCCATGGCAGAGTGTTCCAAAAAAAGAAAATATGAAACATACGTCACCCCAGACTACACTAAACTGTACCCCTGCTGAATAGGAGTCAAAAATAATGACAGTGTTGCTCGCTGCACTGTTTACAACAGTGACTTTTCTATTGCCCATGGTGGGTTAAGACTGTGAAAGACATGTTGAGGTGAGTTTAACAGGTGTCATTCGTTCATTAGCATAGCTAACGTTATTTAAACTAGCTGGCCAGCTGCTAAGGAGCTACTCTATTGCAGACATCCCACCTCTCCCGGAAGTTCCAGCAGTCTCTTGCAAATTGGTGGTGCTACCTCCCTGAAATGAGTTTTTGCAGGGTGGGATGTCTGTCAGCAGGACTGGAGGAATAAAGCTGAGGAGTAGATTTATAAAGTGGGGGGAGGGAAGAGAGAAACACAAGGTGTTAGGTGAAACCTGAAAGGGGGGAGGGATGAAGTAAAGAGCTGGGAAGTAAATTAGTAAATGAGACAGAAGGCCATGGAAGAAAGAAAAAGGTGGGGGGGGGTGGAGTACCAGAGGGAGGCAATGGGCAGGCAAGGAGATAAGGTGAGAGAGGGAAAAATGGATGAGAAATGGTGAAAAAGAAGGGTAGCTGCCGGGGTTGGGGGGGGGGGGGGACGTTACCAGAAGTTCGAAAATCCTCATCAATCTCATTGATCATTTCATGTAGATAACAGAGAGTGTAAATAAGATCATGGACTTGGCTGTCTTGGGGTTAGTTGACTGTGTATGTACGTGTTTGGGTAGGAGGGAGGAACAGAGCTCACTTTGCTGTTGTTGACAGAATTGGACAAATTTATGATCTCCCACAGTTGTCAATATGAAGGGTCATTTCATGGCCTCGGGTAATGGGGATCTTTCATGATGAATGTTGTCTTCCTGATGCAGTGCAGATATGACCCCTCATGTTGACAACTGTGGAGGTATCAAAACTTTGTCTACTTCTGTTATCATATTAAATGCACAGTTATAGGAGAAAGAACAGAATCCCATAAAGGATTGGGAATCCTGAGCAATCCTTCCATCTGCTAACTCGGGAGAGCCAGATGTCTAGAAGCATTGCTGGATTTTGCTTCAGTTGCTCAGATACTTATCAACTGCAGAATTGATGAGCTCAAATAGATGCAAATCAATTTGAACTCAAGAGGGAAAAGGAGTAGTGAAATTGTTAAAATGAAAGTCAGATACTTCCCACTGAATTTGAAACATTATGTCTAAATATGTTGGATTGGTAACCATTAGAGCAGGGTTCCCAACCTTTATTATTACATGGACTCCTACCATTAACCAAGGGGTTGGTGGACGCCAAGTTGGGCACCTTTGCATTAGAGGGAGGTACTGCCTTGGTACTATGCAAAGGTCAGGGTCCTATGATGCAAGAAGGACTCTGCCCAATACATCCCTTCCCACCACTTGTAGAATCTACCAAAGGTGCTGTATCAAGAAATCAAGAAAGCAACACCAGTCATGAAAGATCCCCGTCATCCAGAGCCATGCCCTCTTTTCACAGCTCACATCAGGCAGAAGGCACAGAGGCCTGAACTCCCACAGCAACAGGTTCAACAACAGCTGCTTCTCTTCAACTACTCAGATCCGGAAACAACCACCAAATAGCTTAACAACATCTTGATCACTTTGAACTACATAAGACTTCTTTTAGTCCAAATTACATTTCCTGTAAAAATTGTGTATAATTTGTGAATGTTGCAGGTGAATGATACTATATGCCAGAGACTGCACTGCATCTAACCCTTTTTTTAAAATCATAATGACTGAGAATTTGCCTGGTAAGGCAATGTTTGCAGGCATAATTGCAATCTACTGTTATATATTCTGAATTCATTTGATCCTTAGCTCTGAGTTTCCTTGTATAATATGTGAGTTGCTGTTCTTCTCCACGCCTCGTGGCTCATTGGCAGCAACCTTCCCATTTCTTCAGCATTTATGCGCTAGCTTGATACTCAATGCAGCACGGATGGAAAGCCTGGAAGGAGCCAGCTGGATGTCACTACACCACTGGCCGGCAATAAGAAGGCAAACACAAATCTTTTTTTTTGAGGAAGAGCATTTCTTGGAATGTATGCGGGATGGTTTTCTGAACCAACATGTCGAGGAACCAACTAGACAGCAGGCCATTCTAGACTGGGTATTGAGCAATGAGGAAGGGATAGTTAGCAATCTTATCATGCGAGGCCCCTTGGGTAAGAGTGACCATAACATGGTGGAATTCTTCATTAAGATGGAGAGTGACATAGATAATTCAGAAACAAAGGTTTTGAACTTAAAGAGGGGTAACTTTGAAGGTATGAGACGTGAATTAGCTAAGATAGACTGGCAAATGATACTTAAAGGGTTGACGGTGGATATGCAATGGCAAGCATTTAAAGATCGCATGGATGAACTACAATTGTTCATCGCAGTTTGGCAAAAGAATAAACCAGGGAAGGTAGTGCACCCGTGGCTGACAAGGGAAATTGGGGACAGTATCAATTCCAAAGAAGCAGCATACAAATTAGCCAGAAAATGCAGCACACCTGAGGACTGGGAGAAATTCAGAGTCCAGCAGAGGAGGACAAAGGGCTTAATTAGGAAAGGAAAAAAAGATTACGAGAGAAAGCTGGCAGGGAACATAAAAACTGACTGTAAAAGCTTTTATAGATATGTGAAAAGAAAAAGATTGGTTAAGACAAATGTAGGTCCCTTACAGTCAGAAACAGGTGGAATCATGGGGCTCAAGGACATGGCAGACCAATTGAATAACTACTTTGGTTCTGTCTTCACTAAGGAGGACATAAGTAATCTTCCAGAAATAGTAGGGGACCGAGGGTCTAGTGAGATGGAGGAACTGAGGGAAATACATGTTAGTAGGGAAGTGGTGTTAGGTAAATTGAAGGGATTAAAGGCAGATAAATCCCCAGGGCAACATGGTCTGCATCCCAGAGTGCTTAAGGAAGTAGCCGAAGAAATACTGGATGCATTAGTGATAATTTTTCAAAACTCTTTAGATTCTGGATTAGTTCTTGAGGATTGGAGCATGGCTAATGTAACCCCGCTTTTTAAAAAAGGGGGGAGAGAGAAACCGGGGAATTATAGACTGGTAAGCCTGACATCGGTGGTGGGGAAAATGCTAGAGTCAGTTATCAAAGATGTGATAACAGCACATTTGGAAAGCGGTGAAATCATCCGACAAAGTCAGCATGGATTTGTGAAAGGAAAATCATGTCTGATGAATCTCACAGAATTTTTTGAGGATGTAACTAGTAGAGTGGATATGGTATATTTGAATTTTCAAAAGGTTTTTGACAAGGTCAGACACAGGAGATTAGTGTGCAAACTTAAAGCACACGGTATTGGGGGTATGGTATTGATGTGGATAGAGAATTGGTTGGCAGACAGGAAGCAAAGAGTGGGAATAAACGGGACCTTTCCAGAATGGCAGGCAGTGACTAGTGGGGTACCGCAAGGTTCAGTGCTGGGCCCCCAGTTGTTTACAATATATATTAATGACTTAGATGAGGGAATTAAATGCAGCATCTCCAAGTTTGCGGATGACACAAAGCTGGGTGGCAGTGTTAGCTGTGAGGAGGATGCTAAGAGGATGCAGGGTGACTTGGATAGGTTAGGTGAGTAGGCAAATTCATGGCAGACGCAATTTAATGTGGATAAGTGTGAGGTTACCCACTTTGGTGGCAAGAACAGGAAAACAGATTATTATCTGAATGGTGGCCAATTAGGAAAAGGGGAGGTGCAACGAGACCTGGGTGTCAGTATACACCAGTCATTGAAAGTGGGCATGCAGGTACAGCAGGTGGTGAAAAAGGCGAATGGTATGCTGGCATTCATCGCAAGAGGATTCGAGTACAGGAGCAGGGAGGTACTTCTGCAGTTGTACAAGGCCTTGGTTAGACCACACCTGGGGTACTGTGTGCAGCTTTGGTCCCCTAATCTGAGGAAAGACATTCTTGCCATAGAGGGAGTACAAAGAAGGTTCACCAGATTGATTCCTGGGATGGCAGGACTTTCATATGATGAAAGGCTGGATCGGCTAGGCTTATACTCGCTGGAATTTAGAAGATTGAGGGGGGATCTTATTGAAACGTATAAAATTCTAAAGGGATTGGACAGGCCAGATGCAGGAAGATTGTTCCCGATATTGGGGAAGAACAGAACGAGGGGTCACAGTTTGAGGATAAAGGGGAAGCCTTTTAGGACCGAGATGAGGAAAAACTTCTTCACACAGAGAGTGGTGAATCTGTGGAATTCTCTGCCACAGGAAACAGTTGAGGCCAGTTCATTGGCTATATTTAAGAGGGAGTTAGATATGGCCCTTGTGGCTAAAGGAATCAGGGGATATGGAGAGAAGGCAGGTACAGGATTCTGAGTTGGATGTTCAGCCATGATCATACTGAATGGCAGTGCAGGCTCGAAGGGCCAAATGGCCTACTCCTGCACTTATTTTCCATGTTTCTATGTTTACATAATACAAACATGATCAACATTTCTTGCACTTGATTAAAGATTTAATTGACAAACATTCACAATAAGATATTAGGTATGGAAGTTGGAGAAGGTACTCATAAGACGGAAATGGGCAGTGCCTACGTCCCACAATTCATTGCCACACACGGCTATGGAGGCCAAGTCTTTGGTTATATTTAAATCAGAGGTTGACTAGTAAGGGTGTCAAAGGCAATGGGGAAAAGGCAGGTGACGGCATTGAGAGGGATTATAAATCAGCCATGATGGAAAGGGAGAGCTGACTCGATGAGCCAAAAGGCCTAATTCTGCTCATGTGCTTTAGGTGTTGCAAATTTTTATGCACCTGAACATATATGACCTTGTGCACGAGATAATAGACAATAGGTGCAGGAGTGGGCCATTTGGCCCTTCGAGCCAGCACCGCCATTCACTGTGATCATGGCTGATCATCCACAATCAGTACCCTGTTCCTGCCTTCTCCCCATATCCCTTGACTCCACTATCTTTAAGAGCTCTATCTAACTCTTTCTTGAAAGCATCCAGAGAATTGGCCTTCACAGCCTTCTGAGGCAGAGCATTCCACTGATCCACAACTCTCTGGGTGAAAAAGTTTTTCCTCAACTCTGTTCTAAATGGCCTACCCCTTATTCTTAAACTGTGGCCTCTGGTTCTGGACTCCCCCAACATCGGGAACATGTTTCCTGCCTCTAGCGTGTCCAATCCCTTAAAAAGTCTTAATGAACTCAACTTCGATACAATATTAATCCTGAGATGTAAACGTGATAAACAAAATCATGGCAAAGAAGAGACTAAGTTTGAACTCTTAAGTTTGAATTCTTTCATTTCTTATATTACTTGTGGTATATGTAGCCCCTTCCAGCTTTCCTCCCACAGTTCTGACTCCTTCCAAGCCATATGCTGTAATGGGTTGCTATGTACACCCGTTCATCATGGTGTGGACTGCTATGTGCACCTCATCCCTTCCATACAGGTTAGTGCCAGAAACCACACTACTCCATAAAATCCGCACTTGAGTGTGAAAACTGCAGGCACATTCAAATCACGTTGATCAGCAATTAGCCCCAAAATTGGGTGCTAAAACCAGACTATCAAGCAGATGTTACTTATTAGCACAGCAGCCATTTAGTGTTTAGCCAAAATAAATGCCTCCTTCTCTTTTGATAGCTATCCACAGGAGCTCACCAGTACCTTTTCATTAGATTCTACTGTAGTCAAATTAGTTCTTCCTAACGATTAGATCAGAATTCCTACCGACCAAACTAATAAGTGATATAATTTACACATGTTCATGATTTTATACTGATCCCTGTGAGCCACTGGGTCAAAACAAATGCACATTAGCTTTTAAAAACTAAAATTATTTCAATCTGCCCTGCATCACTAGCCAAAAGTGCCTAGGGACTTTCCTAAAAAAATATTCAGTGAGAGTATTACAAAGTATTTTTTTTATTAGACTATACAACCATAAGACATAGGAGAAGAATTAGGCCATTCAGCCCATCAGATCTTGTCCCCCATTCTATCATGGCTGATTTATTATCCCTCTCAACTCCATTCTCCTGCCTTCTCCCCATAACCTTTGACACCCTTACTAATCAAGAACCTATCAACCTCTTTTAAATATAGCCAATGACTTGGCCTTCATAGCTGTCTGTGTCAATGAATTCCACAAATCAACCACTCACTGGCTAAAGAAATTCCTCTTCATCTCTGTTCTAAAGGGATCCTCTTCTATTCTGAAGCTGTGCCCTCTAGTCTTAGTTTCCCCCATGCAGGAAACATCCTCTCCATGTCCACTCTATCTAGGCCTCTCAATATTCGATAGGTTTCAGTGAGATCCTCCCTTATTCTTCTGAACTGCAGCGAGTACAGGCACAGAACCATTAAACGTTCCTCAGACATTAACCCTTTCATTCCTGGGATTATTCTAGTGATCCTCTGGACTCACTCCAATGCCAACACATCCATTTTTTTAGATCAGGGCCCAAACTGCTCACAAAGATCCCAAGTACAAGCTGAAAAACTGCTCAAGATACTCCAAGTGCAGTCTGAGCAAAATTAATTAAGAAACTGTCTGAAAATGGCAGCATTTATTATTTGCACAAGCTTTGAAATGTGGTTCTCTGAAAAAAGATTCAATCACTTCCACCATTTTGACTCCTTGACTTTGGTTATTCACCACGAGCCACACAATTAATGATCTGTTTATCTACATAACTGCAACTCTGTGAATGACTTTGATATGTTCCAACTGACAACATTTCCTAAGTAAAATCTACTCTGAATTTAATACAGATCAGTTCATTGTTAAAAAAAAATTGTAATCAATTCTACATCCGTTCATTCATATTATTAGGTCATCCAATTTGTTTTGTAAATCCGTAAACAAGTTTGAATTATCAGGAATAAACAATTACGACAATGTGCTGTAGGTTTGGGTAAATGTTTACTCCCAGGGAGTTAATGCTCTTGTTGTTCCTCTGCTGTTAACGAAAAATTTCTCCTTTGAAAGCTGCCACATTGCGAAGAATTAAATCACAAATGTTTCAATTACAGTTCCAAATTCATCTCCAGCATCACATGCAGAATATGCCCGTCTATATTCACTTCAGTGAAAGCCCAAAGGACTGTAAAGAACAGACTTCCAACAGGGACCGCAGAGTGGCATAGCTTGAAGAACCACTGCCTCACTGCACCAGAGACCCAAGTTCGATCCTGATACTTTCCGCATGACCCCATGGGGCCTTATCTCAGGTACACCAGGCACCTCCCGCAAACCAAAAATGTGCAGCTCAGTTGCCCACTGTAAGTTATCCTATTGACCAGATGAGTGGTAGGAAATTTATTATCAAAGTCCACATGGTAAATGTCACCATATATCATCTCGAGATTCATTTTCTTGCAGGCATTCACAGTAGAACAAAGAAATACAACCGAAGCAATAAAAATCTACACACAAAGACTGACAAATAATGTGCAAAAGAAACTGCACAAATAAAATAAATAAGTAATACAGAGAACATAAGTCATTGATTGTGAGTCTATAAGTTGTGGAATTAGTTCAGTGTTGAGTTGAGCGAAGCTGCTCACGCTGGTTCAGGAGCCTGATGGTTGAAAGGTAATAACTATTCCTGAACCTGTTGGTGTGGGACCGAAGACTCCTGTAGATCCTTCCCTTGGCAGTAGTGAGAAGAGAGCATGGCCTGGATGGTGGGGGTCCTTGATGATGGATGCTGCTTTCTTGTTCTAATGGGAGTTGAAGGGAAAGTGGGGAGAATAAAAATGGAATTAATTTCGGATTAGAGTATGTGAACTGGCATTATTGCGGTGTGAAGTGAGATCTCAAAGGTGCAAGACAGTTGTGGCATAGCATGTATAGGGCGAAGCAAGGCTGCTTGGCCCGGGCACGAGAGCAGGGAATGAGCCAATGTTTGGCCATTGACGGAGTGGACTTGGAGCTGATCCCAAGCGGCAGAATGGAGGTGAGGTGAGCGGAGGCGAGACAGAGCCTGAGTCAAGAGCAAGGAAAGACCAGAGGTTTGATCGGTTCAAGCACCAGGCCAAATTGGAAGAAAGGTCAGGCACAGGCCAAATGGACAGCAGGACTCGGGGTCAGGAGCGTAGCTAAGAGGCAGGACCCAGGTCTGGAAGTGAGGAATGACCCGAGGTTTCGATGATTTAAGTGCTGGGCCACATTGAAAAGGGCAGGGTGTCGGGTCCGGAGGCGAAGGATGGACTGGTTCAGCTCACTGCTCGTCTCCGCGCTGGACTGAGCCCATAACTTGCAATTAACAGGTTCCCGAATCGGCTGGTTGCTGGCTTTGTGGCTCTGGACTCACTTTAGAAAAATTCAGTTCTGAATGTTACTTGCTTACTTCTATTGTTTGACTGATTTTTTTTCCTGCACATTGGGTGTTTCTGACAGGCTTTTTTTAAAGTCGGTTCTATTGGGTTTCTTTGCTTTGTGGCCACCTGCAGGAAGACAAATCTCAAGGTTGTATATAGTATACATTCTTTGATAATAAATGTACTTTGAATTTTGAAATGGGTGGTCAGTACCAACTTGATGACTAAAGAGACTGTTCAGTGCTATGTGTCTCTCTGACAGTATACGGCAGCTTTAATGATAGTCCACACATCTGTAAAGAACAGGTATCCAATCAACTTCCCCTCCAGCTTGGCTTCAGAATCAGATGCTTAAATTAATGGGAGCTTGAGCCTCAGGAAGGACTGAAGCTATGTTAGAGTTACAGAGAGCTGGGTGGCCCAAGGAACTAGAGTATAACATTATAAACACTGGGTTTTGAAGATCTAACAGGAGCCTCAGGCAAAGGAACAAAAGACTGATCTCACAAAGTAGTTTGAACTCTTATTTTGCTTAAGTTTTATGCTTTAAATTCCCAGGGGCCAGATTTTAATAGAACAATACAGGAAGGCACTTGAAGCTATTGTAAATGCTTCACTGGTAAATATATTTTAAAATATGAAACCAACTCATAAGAACCAGTTCAAGCCCAGTCCTGTCTGAAAGAGGGTCTGTGGTTAGTGATCAAATGTACAGAGTTCTGGATCTCAGGACAAGGCTGTAAATCCCCTTAGTGCCCTGGCTAAGAGAGAGAATCAGTCATGGTTTTTATTCCTGTTCCCTAACATTAAACTCTGATGGAATGTGTTGAGCCAGGAGGGCCATTAGATGTAGGAGCAAAGTAGGCCATTCAGCCCATCGAGTTACTCTGCCTTTCCATCCCTAAAACCCTCACTAATTTTTATAGATGCACCATAGAAAGCATTCTTCTAGGGTGCATCACAAGCTGGTATGGAAGTTGTCCTGTCCAAGACCGAAAGAAGCTGCAGAAGATCGTAAACACAGCCCAGCACATCACACAAACCAATCTTCCATCCTTGGACTCACTTTACACCGCACGCTGTCGGAGCAGTGCTGCCAGGATAATCAAGGACACGACCCACCCAGCGAACACACTTTTCATCCCTCTTCCCTCCGGGAGAAGGCTCAAGAGCTCGAGGACTCATACGGCCAGATTTGGGAGCAGCTTCTTTCCAACTGTGATAAGACTGCTGAATGGATTCTGACCCGGATCTGGGCCATACCTGCCAAATATCCAGACCCGCCTCTCGGTTTTTTTGCACTACCTTACTTTCCCTTTTCTATTTAGTATTTATGATTTATAATTTAAATTTTTAATATTTACTATCGATTTGTACTCCAGGGAGCACGAAGCGCAGAATCAAATATCGCTGTGATGTTTGTACGCTCTAGTATCAATTGTTTGGCAACAATAAAGTATAAAGTATGGCTGATTTACTATCCCTCTCAACCCGTTAACACCGACCTTAAGGAGTTTGCTTTTAAAGTCAAAATAATTGGTGATACTCAACATCTCGAATTGTAGGTGCTAGATAATGTATAACCAGCACACATGACGCAGCTGAAATCAGTATCTTCTGAACAGCATGAGAAGCCAAGGGGAATGAATGGAGGGTGCAAAGTTCACCTTGAAACCTATTAGATGTGTAGGGAATCATGAAGCTTCCTTTCTGCTGGATGCATCATGGAGTACTTAACAAAGTTCAAAGTAAATTTATTATCAAAGTACATATATGTCACCATAGGTAACCCTGAGATTCATTTCCTTGAGGGCAATCACAGTAAGTACAGTAGACTCAATGCAAGACCACACCCAACAGGACAGACTAACAATTACTGTGAGAAAACAACAAAAGGTGCAAATACAAAAAGAAAGAAAATAATAATAATAATAAAGAAAATAGATCATATTACAATAAGGGGAAAATTTTGACAGAAGTTACTTCAAGGCTTAACAAAATCTGCCAAACAGAGCTCAATGGTAAGAAGACAACAAAGGCAATAAACTCTTTCGTTATACCCATATTTATGTACTCTTTTGGCATAATATCTCGGTCCAAAACTGATATGGAAAATTTACCAAAAAACTGAAAGTTTAGAAAATACTATGTACACCTGAACGCACTTAAATTAGCACCACCTAAAACAGAAGAAGGAAGTGGAATAACAGACGTAAAAAATTATACAAGTTAGATAAAACTTCTAAGGATATATTTTCATCAACGGAAACAGGATTCAGCACTCCACATGAACATATGCAATTCTAATATGAAATACACACCACTAAACTTAAATGACTGCACAACCCAGAAAAATGAAGACATTATCACTATAGAAGAAAAAGTCAATCAATGGAAGAGCATGACCCTCCACGGAGGACATCACCACGATCTGAGAGAACTAGATGTTGACAAGGAAGCATCAAATGCCTGGCTCAGAGTTGGAGACCTCTTCCCAGAAACAGAGGGTTTCCGTTTGGCAATACAGGACCAGGTGGTTAACACAAAAATACATAATAAAAGACTAACAAATTCAAGATGATAAATGCAGAAAATGCCAAAAGAGACCAGAAATAGTCCAACGCGTTACAGGATCCTGCAGCAGTTTAAATCAATCTGATAACCTACACTGGTACAATCAAGTGGCAAACATTATTCACCAAAATCTTGCTTTAAGATACAGACTCATAAAAGACACCATACCTTACTATAAATACAAGCCTGATCCAGTTTCAGAATCAGAGTCCTACAAATTGTATTACTACTAGTTCATTATTACAGATAGGACAATCCATTATAACTGTCCGGATACAGGATAAATAAGCAAGAACAACTTATTTAATAGACATAGCCATTCCAAACACACTTAACATACAGAAATCAGTAAGTGAAAAGCACCAGAAATGTGCTGAATTAAAAGAAGAATTCGAAATACTTTGGAACATGAAATGGGTATACATTGTCTACAATTGGTATCATCCCAAAGTCACTACACAATAGCATTAAACAGTTAGGCCTACACAGCAATATTTACATAGATCTCCAGAACTAAACACCCTTGAAAAGTCTGAAAATTCCTAGCAATTGAGAAATGAATGTGCTTGGCTCTGCCCCGCCTCAGGTTTTACCAGCTTAAGCTGAAAAAAACTTTAAAAATAATAATAAAGCACTAAATATCAAGAACATGAGATGAAGAGTCAATAGGTTGTGGGAACCGTTCAGTCATGGGGCAAATGCAATTATGAAGAAGGCACAGCAGCAGCTCTACTTCCTTAGATATTTGCGAAGATGCAGCACAACACCTACTCCTTTGTTAAACTTCAATAGATGTGTCATGGAGAGTATATTGACTAGTTACATCACAGCCTGGTATGGAAACACCAATGAACAGAAAATCCTATAAGAAGGAGCGGATACGGCCCAGGTCATCGTGGGTAAAGCCCTTCCAACCTTTGAGCACACCTACGGGGAGCACTATCATAAGAAAGCAGCATCAGAGACCCCCGCCGCCCAGGTTATGCTCTCTTTTCACTGCTGTGATCAGGAAGGTGGTACAGGAGCATCAGGACTCACATAACCAAGTTATTACCTCTCAACCATCAGGCTCCTGAACCAGTAAGGATAACTTTACTTGCCTCATTACTGAACTTTTCCCACAACCTGTGGACTCACTTTCAAGGACACTTCATCTCATGTTCTCCATATTTATTAATCATTTATTATTTTTCTTCTTTTGAGTTTGCACAGTTTGTTGTTGCACATTGGCTGTTTGTCCGCCCTGTTGGATATGGTCTTTCATTGATTCTATTATGATTCGTGGACTTACTGAAAATACCCTCAAGAAAAACAAATCTCAGGGTTGTATAGAATAGTGCAAAAGTCTTCAGCACTCTAGATCTTTCATATAAATTTGTTTCAGATGTTTACTTTTTGTCTTCTGCATTAGTGTATCAGTAGAAAAGAGCAAAGTTTAGATTTCCAAACATTCATCTTCCAAAAAATTATATGTTTACTGCTCTTTACAGCAAATTTTGATATTTGGAAACTTCTGATTTCATTATTTTTGAAAACAATTTTGCTTTACAGAATATTTTTGCAAGTGAATGCACCACGATGTAGCCTGGCAGGGAATGTTTCAATTTTCAGGAGCGTCTAGATAAGCTGGGGTTATCTTTCTTGGAGCAGAGGAGGCTGAAGGAGGGCCTAATAGAGGTGTACAAAGTTATGAAGAGCATAGATGGTGCACAAAGTAAGGAACTTATCACAGCTATGCACTGTTACACATCACATGGCTTGAATTCAGCAAATAATCAGAAGCGATGTCAGCCAGTGTTGGCGCGGCTATTCCCTAGTGAACAAGTGTTCCAAGATCAGATGGCATGGATTTAAAGTGAAGCTCTTAAGTTTAAGGATGCCTGAGGAAGCTTCTTCTTCCAAAAAGGTCAGCTGAAATCTGGAATGGTAAGAAGGCGATAGAGGCAAGCGCTCTCACTCCACCTCAGAAAAAAAGCCTGCTATCTAATTTTGTACCTGTATCTAATCTCCCCTCATTCTCCTACGCTTCAGGGAATAAAGTCCCAATTTATGCAATCTTTCCTTGCATCTCAGGTCAAGTCCTTGTAAATTTTCTCTGCACTTTCAAATCTTAGTGATACCTTTCTTGTAGGTTGGTGACCAGAAATGCACATAATGCTCCAAATTCAGCCTCACCAACATCTTGTATAACTGCCTGTAAGGTGTTTGTACGTTCTCCCCATGACCGTGCGAGTTTCCTTGCACATTCCAAAGACGTACCAGTTGGTGGGTTAATTGGTCATTGTAGATAGTCCTGTGATTGGGCTAGGATTAAGCTGGGTGATTGCTGGGCGGCGTGGCTCAAAGGGCTGGAAAGGCCCACTCTGTGCCGTATGTCAATAAAATAAAATAAAAACCATTACAATGAATTCTTGAATCACCAAAGCAGAATAGGCTAGAATGAAATGCTGGTAAATGGGTTAATACAGCTGGCCATTTGACGGTCAGCATAGGTACGGTGGGCTGAAGGACCTGTTTCTATGGTGTATGGCTCTATAATACTAGAGAACACATGCTGATGAAGAGTGGCCACACCATTAGCCACGAGGTAATGTTGCAGCTCTATGAAACCCTGCTTAAGAGTACAGTTCTGGTCACTTCATTATAGGAAGGATGTGGAAGCTTTAGAGAGGGCAGAGGAGATTTACCAGGATGCTGCCTAGACTAGAAGGTGTGTTTTATGAAGACAGGTTGAGCAAGCTAAGGCTTTCTGGTTTGGAGTCCAGGAGGATTAGTGATGGGGGTATGCAAAATGACAAGAGGCATAGATAGAGCAGACAGCCAGAAACATTTTCCCAGAGTGGAAACGACTATTAGAACAGGGCATAATTTTAATGTGATTGGTGTAAAGTTTAGCGGGGTGTCAGAGGTAAGTTTTTTTTTACACAAACTGGTGGGTGCATGGAACCCACTCTCAGGGGTGGTGATGGAGGCAGATACTTTAGGGGCATTTAAGAAACTCTTAGATAGGCACATGCATGATAGAAAAACGGAGGGCTATGTCAGAGGGGCAGATCAGATTGAACTGAGAGTAGGTTAAAAGGTTGGTACAACATCACGGGCTGAAGGTTCTGTATTACGCTGTAATGTTTTATGTTCAACACTGCTTCTGTTACTTTTGATCCTCTTCAGAAACCATACCATGTGATGTATAACAGTGCACTTCAAAACAGCATGTGAGTGGTGCTTGCCACACATAATGTGACTCTCATTTACATAACGAGGGCAACTTCTGTGAACTGTTGCATGTCAAGTTCTAGGATATGCTGTGATTTGTGAGATCGTATATTCAGCTCCTTTGGATGTCCCGCCTGAACGTTTAGCTGTCGGCCTGAGCTAGCACAGGCAATTTGTCCCCAGCCACAATTTTATGCTAACGCACACAAAATGCTGGAGGAACTCAGCAGGCCAGGCAGCATCTATGGGAAAAAGTAGTCAACTTTTCAGGTCAAAGTCCTCCGGCATCTGCAGATTTTCTCCTGTTTACAATTTTAAGGCCATTACACCGAAACACAAGCTGAATGTCAGATTGTCCTGGTTACCTCACAGATGGAACATTGCCTATAAATGTAAAGGATTTTAGAGTCATTGAATCTTATAGCACAGAAATCAGCTCCTTGGCACCCCATACCCATGCTGACAATCAAGTGCCCATCTACACTCATCACTATTATGAGCTCTCAGTCCGTAGCCATCTACACCATCGATTCAAATGCTTGACTGGATAATCAAATCTTTTGAGTGACTACCTCCCCCTCCTCCTCAGGATCTGCGATTTCCTTCTCTGTATTTAAACACTATCGAAAATAGAGATCCACTTGTTAAATTTAACTCCCATTTGTGTTTGCAACTTTTCAATCAAAGCTTGGAAAATAAGAAAATTCCTCCAGCTTGGACTATTTCACTGATAAGTAACAAATATTACATTGATAGTAACATACATCAAGGTTGCTGGTGAACGCAGCAGGCCAGGCAGCATCTCTAGGAAGAGGTACAGTCGACGTTTCAGGCCAAGACCCTACCAAGGACTCTTCCTAGAGATGCTGCCTGGCCTGCTGCGTTCACCAGCAACTTTGATGTGTGTTGCTTGAATTTCCAGCATCTGCAGAATTCCTGTTGTTTACGTTGATAGTAAATGTCTTTAAATCTACCGTACATTGAATGACTGGATTGTTCATTGACATTATTTAATAATTTCTGGTGCTTAAGGTGCTTAACTCTGGATGAGATCATTCAAAAACAATGCTACTTTAAACAGACTCTGTGTGGTAATCATTAACAAATGCCTACAGCAAAATCACCTAGATCAATCATTCTCTACCAGGGAACATTTCACAGTTTGCACTCTGTTCTCTTCAACAACCAGTGTTCAAATTCACCATCGTGTTCCACGTTATATCTGACACCTCCATCCCAACACACATCTCTCATCCTTTGCCAGAACCAACTCCCAGCTCAAACCCAAGATGAAGATCAACTGATCCTTTGTTCTCTCAATGTGTAAAACTGAAACCTTTGTTCTTCTCCCGCTACCTGCTCAGGCACTTCCCACCTTTTTAAAGATAAAGGTTAGCTTTACTTGTCACATGTCCATCAAAACATACAGTAAAATGTGTTGTTTGCAGGAATGACCAGCACAGCCTAAGGCTACGTCCACATTACACCGGATAATTTTGAAAACGCTGGTTTCGTGTAAAAACGACAGGCGTCCACACTAGGCGTTTTAAAAAATACCTCTGTCCACATTAAAATGGGTATTTGGGCACATCTCCTACCGGGCATGTGCAGGACACATCTACAGAAAACAAGCGAAGAGGAAACGGTATACTGTACTTGGTGCACGTTTGTCCAGTTACAGACTACAAAAACTTAAAAGGAAGTTGCCAAACGAAAGACTTGGTACGCATTTGTTCAGTTACAGACTAGAAAAAGTTAAAAGGAAATTGTCAAACGAAAGACTTGGTGCGCGTTTGTCCAGAAACATTTCCTACAGCCAGAGTCTCTTCATCGATGAAAGGGACGACAGCTACAACTAAATGCAATAAGGCTTGTTACTGGGCAAAAGTGAAATTTGCTGTTACCTCATTTGTTTGCCTTTACTTTTGCCATGTCTTTGTATTATTTTGCTGTATTTAACGTGCAATAAAACGAGTTACTGGGCAAAAGTGACAATTGCATCTATTGATTGTTTGCACAAGCAATACATTAATAAAGCATCTGGTTGAATGTATAAAACATGTCTGCATCAGTGTTATCTTGTATTTCCATACAATGTTACATTAGGCTGTTACACATCTATTGTCAGATATTGTTGTGGTGTTGGAGGTTACGTTCCAAGAAAACAATGAAATGCCGCGTTGCCACCACCATTTGTTCCGGCACATCATGACAGCGGTTTTAAAAATAGCTGGTTACCCTGTACATACTATGCCGGATATTAGGCGTTTTCAGATTTATTCACTCTGGAGAGCGTTTCTGAAAATCTCCGTTTTCGGGGGAGGAAAACACCGTTTCAGAGTGGACGGAGGGTCAAAACGAAGAGAAAAAGCTTCGGTTACGGATTTAAACACAAACAACAGGAATTCTGCAGATGCTGGAAATTCAAGCAACACACATCAAAGTTGCTGGTGGACGCAGCAGACTCTTCTCGGCCTGAAACGTCGACTGCACCTCTTCCTACAGATGCTGCCTGGCCTGCTGCGTTCACCAGCAACTTTGATGTGTGTTGCTCGGTTACGGATTTATCCGGTCTAGTGTGGACATAGCCTAAGGATTGTGCTGGAGGGCAGTCCACATGCGTCACCATGCTTCTGGCACCAACAGAGCATGGCCACAACTCACTAACCCAAACGCTGACCCTGAGCATATGTCTCTAGAACATGGGAAGAAACTGGAGCACTCAGAGAAAACCCAGGTGAACATAAAAACTCTTTGCAGACAGCAGCAGGAATGGAACCGTGATTGGTGATCCCCAGTGTTGTTGCACCAACTGATAAGCTACTGTGTCATTCCAGCTTTCACTCCCTCCAACTGTAATAGGAGGGGGCATAATTTTAAGGCTATTAGAGGAAAGTATAGTGACGATGTCAGAGGCAAGTTTCTTTAAACAGAACATGGTGCAAGTGTGGAACGCCCTGCAGGAGTGGTGGTGCCTACACCAGATACAGTACGGACATTTAAGAGACTTAGATAGGCATGAATGATAGAAGAATGAGAGAGGTAAGAGTTACAACTCCAGAGAATTCCGGAATTCTGGTCAGCCTTCAGGCTTTGTGCGATGGACTGTTCTCCTGTTGTCTAGATGACAGCAGCCTCGAGAACTCTACATCAACTCAGCACAATCCAGGATACAGCAGTCTGTCTGAATGATAACCAATCAACCATATCAAGCTTTCATTGGATTCATAGAGGTACAGGACAGTACAGAACAGAAACAGGCCACTTGGCCCATCTAGTCTGTGCCGTTCTGTTAATCTGCTTAGTCCCATCAACCTGCACCCAGACCTTAGCTGTCCACATCCCTCCCATCCATATACTTATCCAAATTTCTCTTAAGTATTGAAATTGAACATAGATCCACCACTTCCACTTGTAGCTCATTCCACACTATCACCACCCTCTGAGTGAAAAAGATCCCCCTCATCTTCCCCATAAACAATTACCTTTCACCCGTAACCCATGACCTCTAGCTCTAGTCTCAACCAACCTCAGTGGAAAAAGCCTGCTTGAATTTACCCTATTTATGGCCCTCATAATTGTGTACACCTCTATCACATCTCCTCTCAATCTTCAATGCTCTAGGGAATACAGTCCTAACCTACTCAACCTTTCCCTGTAAATCAGGGCCTCGAGTCCTGGCAACAGCCTTGTAAATTTCCTCTGCACTCTTTCAAGCTTATTGGCATCTTTTCTGCAGGGAGGTAGACCAAAACTGCAAACAATACTCCAAAATTGGCCTTCACTAACATCTTAATACTACTTCAACAGAACACCCCAACTCCTCTGCTCAATACTTCGCTTCAAGAAGGCTAATATGCCAAAAGCTTTCTTTATAATCCTATCTACACTTTTAAAGTTCAAGTCATAATGGATACCACTTTCAAGTTATTATGGATCTGTATTACCAAATCCCTCTGTTCTACCACACTCCTCAGTGCCTTTTCTCTCATCGTGTAGGCCCTAGCCCTGGTTTGTCTTCCCAAAGTGCAATACCTCACACTTGTCTGCATTAAATTCCATCTTCCATTTTTCCATTATCAGTGACTGCAGTGTGTACCATTCGTAAACAGCACTACAGCGAGTCACCCTGGATAGGGGTTCCCAACCTGGGGTCCTACGGACTCCCTGCTTAATGGTATTGGCCCATGGCGTCAAATGGTTGGGAACCCCAGCACCTTTTTAATCAGCATCTTCTGATGTCAGATCTCAGGCCATTAGGTTGACTGTGCATTCGTCTCCAAGGATTCTGCATGATATGCTGATTTCCTCCAGCATTCCACAATCAGGTAGACATGGACAGCAGGCATATGATAAGTCACCACATCTTGGTTCTCCTCGTGTCTCACACCGTCCTGGCTTGTAAATTTATCACAGGCCCTTCATCAATCCTGGATCTAATTCCTGGAACCCTTCCACCAACCCTTACTAGAACTGCCTGTTCAGAACCTTCAGAGGGGCATTTTGGGATAGGACCAAAATACTGGTCTTTAAGACAACGACAGGTACAGAGTGAAAGGGATTTTTTTTTAAATCAAGAATTATGATCTGGATGCACTGACGTTGGAAACAGTTTTTTCAGCTTTGAGGAAAGAGCAGGTTGGGGATTAGTTGGGCTGCTTTCAGAGAGATAGCACAGAAATAAAAGGGCAGCACAGCCTCTTCTTGTATGATTCCATGCAATGAAAATTCCAAGCTTGTTGCCAGGCAGCTGTAGTTTCCACTTTACCCTGCACAAGCTCAAGTGTCCATTGAACAAAGCAAGCAGTTGGTGTTCACTCAAAATATCAAAGCAGTTCAAATTTGTTTTGACTTCTATGATTGTCCTGCTGATGTCAAAAACCTGGTCTCCCACTGGTGTAAGATTCCACTTCTTTCCAAAAATATATTTTATTCATAAAACATAGTTATATAGTACAAGACACTGCATTGTCTTCTCTCACTGTACCACACATTCCCTTGCAATATTTACATTATGTCAACATAGCATCACTTTTCCACTCGCAAGCAACCCACCAGTGATAAGCCTGACAGGTTATGACAGAGAGCCCAGTCTCTCAACATAAAAACATAGAAACATAGAAAATAGGTGCAGGAGTAGGCCATTCAGCCCTTCGAGCCTGCACCGCCATTCAGTATGATCATGGCTGAACATCCAACTCAGAACCCTGTACCTGCCTTCCCCCCATACCCCCTGATCCCATTAGCCACAAGGGCCATATCTAACTCCCTCTTAACTATAGCCAATGAACTGGCCTCAACTGTTTCCTGTGGCAGAGAATTCCACAGATTCACCACTCTCTGTGTGAAGAAGTTTTTCCTCATTTCGGTCCTAAAAGTCTTCCCCTTTATCCTCAAACTGTGACCCCTCGCTCTGGACTTCCCCAATATCGGGAACAATCTTCCTGCATCTAGCCTGTCCAATCCCTTTAGAATTTTATATGTTTCAATAAGATCCCCCCTCAATCTTCTAAATTCCAGCAAGTATAAGCCTAGTCGATCCAGTCTTTCTTCATATGAAAGTCCTGCCATCCCAGGAATCAATCTGGTGAAACTTCTTTGTACACCCTCTATGGCAAGAATGCCTTTCCTCAGATTAGAGGACCAAAACTGCACACAATATCCAGTGAAAGACAGACCTTGCTAATGAACAAGGCCTTGTTGCTACTGTGAGTGCCATAGATTTCCAGGGCCTGATCAAACTACTCACAAGACCATAAGGCATAGGAGCAGAATTAGGCCATTCGACCCATCAAGTCTGTTCCACCATTCATTCATTCATGTCTGATTATCCTTCTCAATCCCATTCTCCTGCCTTCTCCCCGTAATCTTTGACACCCTGACTAATAAAGAACCTATCAACCTCCGTTTTAAATATACCCAATGATTTGGCCTGCACAGCCATCTGTGGCAATGAGTTCCACAGATTTACCACCCTCTGGATAAAGAAATTCCTCCTTATTTCTATTCTAATAGGACATCCTATTCTGAGCTGTACCCTCTGGTACTAGACTCCCCCACTATAGGAAACATCACCTCCACATCCACTCTTTCTAGGCCTTTCATATTCAATAGGTTTCAATGAGACCCCCTCATTCTTCTAAACTCCAGCACACTATAGAAAACATCCGTTCTATGTCCACTCTATCAAGGCCTTTCAATATTCAATAGGTTTCAATAAGATCCCCCTCATCCTTCTAAAGTCAAGCGAGCACAGGCCTCAGAGCCATCAAACACTCCTCATACATTAACCATGGACCAACAGCAAATCTAAAGAGGATGCATTGTAACACTGTCAATGTGCAGAAAGTCTGCAGTTGTGGACCCCACATGAAGCATAATGCAGTGTGCACTGGCCACCACATCTAGCACTGCCTGCGTTTCCCCAGAGTCACGATCCAGTTGGGTCTCCAAATTCTTTTACTATTTATCCATTTATTTATTAATTGATTGATTGATTGATGCAATGAGGAGTAGCCCCTTCCAGTCCTTTAAGCAGTGTCGCCCCAGCAACCACCGATGACCCTGATTTAACCCTACCCAAATCATGGGACAATTTACAATAACCAATTAACCTACCCGCAACGTGGCTCTCAGAACTCAAGAATCTCCTCATTGCTGTTGACTCACAATAATGCGACTAAGGTGCTGGCTGCATTCATATTTCTTATTTCAGTATTTTCTATGTCTTCTTACAAAAGGCGGCCACTTAGCCCAACGAGTCAATGCCTGCCCTTAGCAACTCTATTCAACCCATCTCCCCACTTAGTTCCTTGCAATCTATTCTCCGTCACATGCCACCTACATTATTGATAATTAACCTTCCAAACATCACATATTTTGGATATGTGAGAAAATCTGAGCACCAGGGGAAACCCAAACACATGGAAAACCCATGCAGGCAGAGAGCTAATGTACAAACTCTAGAGGGCAGGACTGAACTTGTGTCACTGGAGCTGTGAGACCGTTGCACTACTGGTCTCAGTCCAAAACATCGACTGCTTACTCTTTTCCATAGATGCTGCCTGACCTGCTGAGCTCCTCCAGCATTTTGTTTGTGTTGCTTGGATTTCCAGCATCTGCAGATTTTCTCTTGTTTTTTTATGCCAATTACTCGGTTCCCATTTCAGTGAAATGTGGTGTTTGCACCAGAAAATGGATAGTGGCAGGGAAATTAAAAGGTTAAATCTCCTCCAAGTCTCCTAGCCGCTCTGTACTGTCCCCTCTTAGTGAATTCAAAGGTCTGTAGTTCTTCTCTTTAAACCTGGCATCTCTAAAGCCACCTTTAATCATCTGAAAAATGTAGTTCTTCCAGAAGGAGGCCTCAAAGGTTTTACCATTGCAATTAGTCAATAACAAATGGCCAGCTGATGCAAAGCCTCAGAATGGTATGAGGTAGATTTTCCATTTACCACCCAGGAAAATAGCACACATGATAGAAACTATTTCACATTCATTCTTTTAACCTCATGGAAAATTTCACCAACCTTGGACAAGTACCGACAGTGACATGAACAGGAGCTTTACATCAAATACTACCACTAACACAGGTACCCAGTGGCAAGCTTCGCCATGGGATGTGGGAAGAAAGAATATCACTGAAACATCAAGGGTCAATTTCACTCGCCATTTACATTAACGTGTATCAAGAATTTGCTGTGCTGTGTTAGCCAGAGCCTGTGAACATGGGTGTAAATTTGTAGTGAAACTGCGGCAGTATTTCCTCTGATTCCCTGACAAATTTTTTTTTTAAATAAAATGAGAGAATGACTTCAAACTCACTGTTATTGCAGAAGTGAAGGTGCCCATGAATGAAAAAAAGATATCTGGCCCTTCAGCAACAACAAACTCATACCGAGGTAGTTGTTAAATCTAATCCCATTCTCTATCACGTTTCACTGCCTTGCGTATTTGCAACTACGCAATAAAGGCTTAGCAAATTCTTTTCTGTTCTGTCACTTTCTGCACTATTGCCATTAATGTCCTTAAAACCTCTAGTAAATCTTCTTAACCAGTTTAACTCAAGTCTAAAATTAGTTAGTAATATCTAGGAAATGATGCACATAAATTTGAGAGTTTCAACTTCAGTTCGATGAGTCAGTGATCAACGTTCTGGCAAATGTTTGCTGCTATTGGGGGAGAAAAAAAATCCCCTCTCAGGTATGGGTGACTTATGGCTATGATGTGAACCACAGAGAATGTATTGGTGAGCAAAGTCACTTAATGGTCCAAGTTCCAAAGCAATGACACTCACCAAAACTTTCCTTCTCAGATTGATCGCACACAATATCAGATCACAGACAATTAAAGAGGCACCATCTCCTTCTGCCAGAATGTTCTGGCCAACATTCAAAATTTCCATGAATAATAAAACAAAAATATTCAACTTCCAAAGTTTTAGGGGCCTTTGTTATTGTTATCCCTCTGTTTGCACTGGATACTGACTGAGAATGCTCTATTTCATTTCCCATATTTACATGATATTAAACCATCAGACACAAGAGCAGAATCAGGCCATTCAGCCCATTGAGTCTGTTCCACCATTAGAAAGACAAGTTATAATGTGCTTACTCCTAATAATGTTTCAATATAAATTAAAAATAAAATGTTGGGTAAGCATTAAGAGCAAAATTAATACAATTTGAGTTAATTTAATAATAAAACTTTCAGTTAATACCCCTTAATTTCCTCTCTGGAATGGAGCATGTTTACAGCTCACTGGGCTGAGATTCAGTGTCCCCAGAGATCCAACACCAGGCTTGCATTCAGAGCGCTGGAGTTCTTTCATTAGCTTCATTTCACCATAGGACATAGAACAGCACAGCACACAAACAGGCCATTCAGCCCACAATGTTGTGCCAAACTAGCTAAAAAAAAGCAAATCAAAAAATTCCAAAACCTAATCCCTCCTACCTACACCATGTCCATATCGTTTCATCTTCCTTACATCTAGTGCCTATCTCTCAGAGCCACCGGTCTGGAGGCTGGCAAGAGAGTCACCTCCAGGCAGGTAAAGTTACTGGAGCCTGCTCCAGCAAATGGAAAATGGTGAGGCGTTGATGGTTCTTCAGGGATGGCCAGGTGCTATATCGCCTAATAATTATTCCAAAGCCACCAAACATAAACAAATTGGATTTAATCGTTGGCTTAGTAAGTTGCTGAACACAGAAGCAAGGACATTTCAAAGATTAAATCCTGGCAGGTTGAAAACATGGAACAGAAGTGGAAACCCAAGTTGATATTTAACCAGCATCATACCCTCAACCGTGGCACAACAGTTTACACGTGACCCCAACCGATGCCCAGGGTGAGACTAGGAATTTACGTCAGTTTATTCCAAACTCTGGTTTACATGGTCAGCTCATATTACACTGCCTATTCGTTGACCTTCTCCTGTCACCCAGCTGTGCATAAAATGCTAAGGCTTCACTGCCCTTGTACTGAACAGACTGGTCTTGGTCACGTGAAATCTGTCAGAGAATCTAAATATTTTTATTTTTCATTTAGAGATACAGCATGGTAACGGACCCTTGTATTTTGGAATGTGGGAGGAAACTGGAGCACCTGGAGAAAACTCCAGCAATCATGGGGAAAACATACAACTTTCTTCAGACAGTGGTGGGATTGAATGAACCCAGGTCCCTGGCGGTATAACAGCATTACACTAACCACTACACTACTGTGCCTCCCCAAGATAATCTAGCATTTCTGTGTCTTGCTAAATTTAATTTTAAACACTGTGGAATATCCACAAATAAGGATTGCTCAAGGATTTGGTCATTCCAAAATACATACCTCCACATTCTCCAGCCTATGATATCCATTTATCCCTGTGGATCTCCCTCAGTAACAGGACCCAATGGCTTTGAACAGTACAGTGTGTTTACTGACTTTATTGCTTTAACTAAATAAGAGTTTTCTGGACCAACTCAAGTTAACTACACTTCCAAATTTTGACAAAGCAGGAAAAGGCTAGTACTAAACACAAGAGATTGTGCAGGTGCTGGAATTCGGGAGTAACGCACACAAAATGCTGGAGGAACTCAGCAGGTCAGTCAGCATCTACGGAGAGGAATACAGAGTCGATGTTTCAGGCCAATATCCTTCATCAGGGCAAAAGGCAAATATTATAATTTTTTAATTAACCACTTACATAGTCATATTAAATAAAGATCAAAAATCACAGACATTGCTGACATTGCAACCAGACATTGCACTTAAGGTGAGAAGGGGTAGTTCAAAGCATATCAGCAGGGCCAAGTTTTTTTTATACAGAGTGGTGGACAACTGAAATGCACTCCCTGCGGTGGGGGTGGTAGAAGCAAATACGATAGGGGCATTTAAGAGGCTCTTAGATAGGCATATGAATATACAGACAATGGCGAATGGAGGGGAGAGGGATAGGGGAACACTACTGCACAGGATCAAAAGAAGCTTCAGGAGGTTGTGAACTTAGCTCCATCATGGGCATAAGCCTCAACGATATCCAGGACACCTTCAAAGAGCGATGCCTCAAAAAGGTGGTGTCCCTCGTTAAGGACTCCTATCACTCTGGATGTGCCCTCACCTCACTGTTACCGTCAGAAAAGAGGTACAGAAACATGAAGGCCCACAGTCAACAATTAAGGACAGCTTCTTCCCTTCTGCCATACGTTTTCTGAATGGATATTGAACCCATGAACAAAACCTCACTACTTTTTTATTTTTATTTTTGCACTATTTATTTAACTATTTAATATACATACTTCCTGTAATGCAGTTTTTTTCTATTATTATGTATTGCATTGTACTGCGGCCTCAAAGACAACAAATTTCACAAAAATGCCGGTGATATTAAACTTGATTCTGATCCTGATTCTTATTCAGAAGGGAATATATCAGTTTGCATTTAAGTACTAATGTAATTGCAGTTTTTCAGGAGAACACCATGAGCCCAGGGGCCTATTCCTCTGCTGTACTATTCTCTGTTCTGATTTCCATGTCCCTCTGAGAGGGGGCTGTGAGTGAGTGGAACAAGTTACCAGAGGAAAAGGCTGAGGCAGGTACAATAACAATATTTGAAAAGGACAGGTATACGGTGAGGAAAGGTTTAGACAACCTTTTTTATACCATTATCCGAGGGATCCGCGAACACCAGGTTGGGAACCCCTGGTTTAGAGGGATATAGGCAAAATGAAGGCAAATGAGATTAGCTCACATGGACATCTTAGTTGGCATGGACGAGTTCGTCTGAATAAAAACATTACCAAGCTGCTGCAAGAATACTGCACTCGATACTGCTTCTTCTCCGAATGCCACTAATACTGCTCCATCAACAACAACACACATCAAAGTTGCTGGTGAACGCAGCAGGCCAGGCAGCATCTCTAGGAAGAGGTACAGTCAACTTTTCAGGCCGAGACCCTTCATATTGACTTCATCATGTACTGCAGGGTCTACCCCATCAGCAAGCAGCTTGATAGGGGAGGAGCTGGGCTTGTTGCCGACTATGTTGCCGCCTGCTACAGGAAGATGTCAGAGTCAGTGTGCAGTAACAAAGGGTGCGTGTGATTACCTTGGATGTTTTTCTTGTGATCACAGCACCCTGTTGGACGTTGGTAACGTAGGATACTGTGAAACTGGTCCACCAGCGAGACTGACAGCAAGGGAGCTCGCCCAGGGTGAAGACATCGTAGGTGATGTGGTGTGGTGTGTGTCCATGCTGGGATGGCAGCTGACCCCTCCCATCAGTGCTGCCCTCCAGTGTTCACTCGGTGGAAGGCAAGCTGGATTGCGTTTGTCTGCGGCTGTACCAGTGCATGATAATCGGCCTGCGGTGGACTTGTTCCTGCTGACAACATCCCATGCACCATCAGTCAACCAGGCATGACGCTCAGACTTGAGCTATATTATTTTTGTGTGACGATATCTTGAGTGCTATTGTGGTTACATATCCTATATGTTCCTTGCGCTGTGTGTGGCTGTTGGTTCTGTGTTTTTCACCTTTGAGGAACGCAGTTTTATTTGGCTGTATTCATATATGGTTGGATGACAATTAAACTTGAGCTTAGACTAATCCTCTGGGTCCTGCCCAATCGTATCTTCCAGCCCACAGCTTTGGAAAAGAGATTATCTGGTGATTTCCGATACAGTTTTGGGATCTTGCTGTGCACAAGTTAACTGCTAGGTTTCCCTATATTAAAAGCAAGACAATATGTCAATACTACTCAGTTAGTTGTAAGCACTTTGGGAAGACTGCTCGTGGTGAAAGGTGCTATACAATTGCAGATTATTTTACTCTGCCTACTGAAGGTGCTACAGCATCAGCGATTTGGCCCTCTCTCCAATGCTCCCATACCAACAAAAAGCTCTGAAGTACAGATTGTCTGTAAAGAATTAGTAACAAATCAGTGGAAAAGGAGTGAAAACTACTTTTTCTTCTTCTCTTGGTAAGACCATAAGGTACAGGAGCAAAATTGGAGCATTTGGCCCATTGAGATTGCTCTGCCAATTCATCATGGCAAATCCACTTCCCTTTCAGCCCCAATTTCCTGCCTTCTCTCCATATCCCTTCATGCCCTTACTAATCAAGAACCTATTAACCTCTGCCTTAAATATACCCAATGACTGTGACAACAAATTCCACAGATTCACCATTCTCTGGCTAAAGGAATTCTACATCTCTGATCTAAATGCATGTCCTTCTATTCTGAGGCTGTGCCCTCTGGTCTTAGACTCCCCCACCATAGGAAATACTCTCCATATCCACTCTATCTAGGCTTTTCAATATTTGATAGGTTTCAATGAGATCCCCCCCCCCCCATTCTTCTGAATTCCAGTGTGTACAAACCCAGAGCCATCAAGCACTCCTCATATGATAAGCCTTTCAATCCAGGAATCATTTTTATGAATCTCCTTTGAACCCTCTTGCATGTTAGCACATCCATCTGATATTAACCTGGTAATCAGGTTGGCAAGCACATGAATGGTAGTACCAGATAAATGCCTTGAACAAAGTTAAGTGTTAATTCATGATCATTGCAGGGACACCTGGTAGGTTGGAGAAATAGCAAAACTTGTTCTATTATTTTCAATATGTAACTTCACTATAATGTGCTGAGTCCTGTCCCTGGGAAGTCCAGAGATCATGGCCTGGTGTTCAGTCATTGGTAGATCCAGGGATTGAGGCTGAGGATTGAGGCCTGAGGGTTGAATCTGAAGTCCAGAAGTCAAGGCTCGTTGGCCAGAGCCACTGCAAATCTTTGCAAGTCTGCTGGGATAGTCAAAGGCCCAAACTCTGCGTGTCCAAATCAGAGTCCACTGGAAGCTGGAGGCCAAAGCAGATGTCTTGTCTTGGTTTTAGAGGGCTGTGTATGTGCTTGGGTGGGAGGAAGGAACAGGACTTGTTTTGCTGTTGTTGTTTTGTCGCTCGTTGTTTTCTGCATTGTTCTGCTAGGCATTGTGGGCGTGCTGTGAAGGTGTTGGAATGTGTGGGGACACAAGCACACCCTCGGATGTGTTGGTTGTTAACACAAACAATGCATTTCACCGTATGTTTCGATGTACGTGTGATAAATAAACTTGAATTGCCAACCTTAAATCATGTCTACGAGTTTCCTCTATGGGTCTGCAAGGGAATGTGTGCCTCATGTAACAGCAAACCATGTGGCCCATGTGTCCTTGGAGTGAAGAGAGAGCAATAAAATAGAAAAGCCAGACCCCATTCTCATTAACCTTATCCATCTAGTCCAAGCATATGTAGATACAAAGTCAACAGGTGGAGACAGAATCGGGCTCAGCTGTGACACGTAGATGGCACAGTGACACAGATACAGGGCTGTGGTGTTGTAGCTTTAACGATTTGGGTTCAGTCCTGACCTTCAGCCATGTCTATGTGGAGTTCGCTCGTTCTCCCTGCAACTACATCTATTTCTCTTTGGTGCTCAGATTTCTTTCTATACCCCAAAATAAGCTGGCCGCCGGGTTAAATACTTTATTGTAAATTATCTGTGGTGTTTGGGGTGGGGGGGTAGTATTGGTAGGAGAATCTGACGGGAGTTACTCTGGGCCAGTACTCGCTGGAGTTTAGAAAAATGAAGTGGAATCTTATTGAAACCTCTCAAATATTGAAAGGCCTGGATAGATTGGATGTGAAGAGGATGTTTCCATTAGTGGAAGAGTCTAGGATCACAGGTCACAGCCTCAGAATAGAAGGATATCCCTTTAGAACACAGATGAGGAGGAATTTCTTTAGCCTGAGGGTGGTGTATCTGTGGAATTCATTACCACAGACGGCTGTGGAGGCTAAGTCATTGGGTATATTTAAAGTGGAGACTGGCAGACTCATGATTAGTAAGGATGTCAAAGTTTACGAGGAGAAGGCTGGAGAATGGGGTTGAGAGAGAAAATAAATCAGCCATGATGGAATGGCAGAGTAGACTCAATGGGCCAAATGGCCTAATTCTGCTCCTATGTCTTATGGAGTTAATGAGCACCCATTATTTTTAGCAGATATATGTCGTGAAATTTGCTGTTTCTTTTATTTTTATTGTAAATTAGTAATTTTGTTATGTATTGCACTGTACTGTTGGCACAAAACAACAAATTTCACCACATATGTCAAAGATAATAAACCTGATTTTGATTCATGTGAGAAGTCATAGGGAACGACTGAGTAAAGAGCTAATGGGCTTGTTCTTGGAGAGTCAACATGGATTCAATGGACTTTATATCATAAAAAAATGAGAGTCATAGAACACTACAGTGTAGAAATGGGATCTTCAGGCCATCTAGTCCATACTAAACTATTAATCTGCCTCGTCCCATCATCCTGTTCCAGGACCGTAGCCCTTCATCCATGTACCTATCCAAAATTTCTCTTACATATTGAAATCAAACTCACATCCATCACATCTGCTATCAGCTTGTTTCACACTTTCACCACGCCAAGTGAATAAATTCCCACTCATGTTCTCCTTAAACATTTCACTTTTCACCCTTAACCCATGACCTCTCACCTCACCCAATCTCGGTGGAAAGTGTCAGCTTGCATTTACCCTATCTACACCCCTCATAATTTTATATGCCTCTACAATCTCCCCTCATACCTATTCAATCTTTCCCTATAACGCAATAAATATAAATATGAAGTATGAGACAGGGGATTGCACACTAATTTTAAATTTCAAAATAGTTCAATAACAACAAAATTAACTCAAATTTCACCAGAAGCTTAATTTCCATAAACTAAATTGTTGCGACCGAAACTCTTGGGAGAACAGCCTTGGAAGATAATAGCTTTAATAACTTAATTTTGTACATGTATTGCCTAATCCTTTGAACACCAAACAAATGGGAATTTATGACTGAAAATGAACAAGCAAATCTTCTAAATATAACGTTCCTAATAGATTCTGCATGAAACAGTGTTGGGAACAAAGCCTGCAGGCAGCTGGCTCTTTTTTTTCCAAATATGGGAAGCTTTTCCTCTCAGTTCATCTACACGGACCTTGGGCCAAAGCATAGGCCTCTTCGGTCACCCAACAACTTCCCATCAGCATTTCCTTATTGAGCCAAGCATGACGCAGTGAAGCCAGTGCAGTCAAACTCTGTGTGTGACCCTCAATGAGCTACTGGAAGAATTCAAACATCCTGCAACAAACTGACCAGTCAGTCCTTAACAATTAATGCGAGCAGCAAAAGAGTCGAGCCAAGTGCTTGGGAAACCTAAATTAGTCATCATCCCTCCTACTCTCCTGAGCTGAATGCTGGAATGCAGATACTTAAAGTGTTTCCTGAAGCATTAAGCAGTCTCAATGTGACTAGAACCTATGCCTGGCAGTTTAACTGATGAAATCAATAATTTTATAATCAAACCATCAATAGGTGGAAGTGGGAATCTGAATGTGCAGAACTCCCACACGCCACATGAACAAGCTGAAACATTTTGTTGTAAAATAGCCTGGTCTTATGAAAGATTTAATCATTCTCTTTACCTTCTTGCCCTTCTTTGATAATTCTCAAACGTGTCATGCTACAACCCCGTGAAGTGTCTACCAAAGAGCCAGTCTTTGCTTGGTAGACTAAATCAGGATCGAGGATCAACTTTATCCACCATATACAATTACATGTACGTATTAGGAGTTTGCTGTGCTGTGTTTGGGGCACAACATGCAGCAGAAAACAACAAAGAATAAAGAATTATACAAAAATAAAGTTGGGGTTAAAGAACGGATATGGAATAAAATGTGCGTAAATGTAAAACCAGCATGTATTTATGACGTAAACAGCATTATAACAAGTGGTTTAAAGTGTTTACAGTGGACTAATGATTCTATTCTAACCTGGGAGCCAAAGCAAGACAGCTACAGCCCTTATTCGTCCTCCAAGCAGCAACAGCTTACAAAGCGGCTTGTGATTATAGAACGGCTTGCAGTTGGATAAAGTACAAGATGTTTGTCTTGGGATCAAATCTACATTTTCAGGAACTTCGTGGGTCAGATCCACCCTGAAGCTAGGCACAGATCAACAGTCCTCAGGGGGATATTTTGCACCAGAGAAGTTTGATGTGAAATGTGGCTAACAGCTACAATTCTTGGTTGAGAGCGACTCTGTAACTCTGTCGGTCACAGTTTTCAACTTGCTTGGCAATAGTGCTACTTTGCCAAACTTTATACCAGAAAATATGTGCTGAGAATAATCGATGGAGAAACTAATGTGCATGCAGAATAAGTTTTGTTAGAAATTAATATATTCTAAAACCAGTTTTTTCAATGACTGAGCTCCCTGTTCCTAGAACCCTTACAGCGACAGACGTCAGGAACTTAGTGGTGTACATTCTACTTAAGAGTTTATTACAGCACACAGAATTGACCAACTGATCCAGCTGACCAAGATCTCCATCTAAACTAGGTCCATTTGCCCACATCCCTCACTTTTATTCATATTTCTCACTAGTTGTACTTGCCTCATGTGAGTCCAGCTTCAACAATGCTCAGAAAGCTCGGCAACTCCACACCAAAGCAACTCAACTGATGGGCATCCCCACCTACCACCACATAAGCTTTCTCCCTCCACTGTCAGTAAACTGTGCCTCCAGCATTTACCATCTACACCAAACACATCTACATGAAACGCTGTCGCTGGAAAGCAGCATCCATCATCAGGGACCCCCACCACCCTGGCATGCTCTCTTCTCACTGCTGCCCTCAGGAAGAAGATACCGGAGCCTCAGGACTCACACCACCAGGTTCAAGAATATTTATTACCTCTCAACCATCAGGTTCATGAACTAAAGGGGATAACTTCACTCGCCCCATCACTGAACTGTTCCCACAAACCAATGGACTCACTTACAAGGACTCTTCATCTCATGTTCTCGATATTTATTGTTTACTTATTTGTTATTATTATTATTTTATTTTTGTCTTTGTACAGTTCATTGTCTTCTGCGCTCTGGTTGAATACCCTAGTTGGATGATTGTTCATTGATTCTGTTATGGTTATTATTCTATAAATTCAGTGAGTATGCCCACAACAAAAGAATTTCAGGATTGTATGTGGTGACATACATGTACTTTGATAATAAAATTTACTTTGAACTTTGAAATATTCTGTATTCACTCTCAATCACCACACTGACAGCACCTCCAAAATTCACAGCCTCTACCAGCAACGAAAATTAGAACCTTGATAAGACTCAGCAGCATCGGTTATACAAGTTGTATGTTGATGCTTCAGGTCGACACCCTGCATCAGGACTCAGATCATCACATTCCTGCTCCACCATGAATTCTCTTCAAGGGATGCCCACTTTAAGGAAATTTTACTTAATAAATACATCTCTTGCCTTCACAGATGCTGACTGACCTGCTGAGTTCTTCGAGCTCTTTTTCTTGTTCCAGATTGCATTATTTGCAGTCCTTTTACTTTCATAGCTCTACCACCAAGGACACAAGCAGCATGGACAATACCAGTCCCTTACTTCGCACAGCCTGTCCTGACTTGGCCCGTCATTGTCACTGGGCCTACATCTCAAAAAAATCCTGCTGAACATCATGGGGAGGAAGAGTAACAACTCTAGAAGATGGCTTAGCACCACCTTCACATGACAACTTGGAAATGGCAACAAATTCTGATCTTCCCAACATTTCCACATCCTGTAAATGGAAATAAATGTACCTGGAGCCTTAATCATCAATGCTTAAAATCATAAACTGCTTCTTATTTGTCAGTACCAACAAGGGACATAATTACACTCATCTAGCACATTCTCACAACAAAATATATCAATGCTATAACAAAGGGTAGATTTACATTTCATTAGATGTTACATTTGTAAGTACACAAATATTCATAAAAGGAATGTTTAGTAATTAGAAACAAGAGAAAATCTGCAGATGCTGGAAATCCAACCAACACACACATACACACACACACACACAAAGCTGGAGGAACGCAGCAGGCCAGGCAGCATCTGTGGAAAAGAGTATAGTCGACGTTTCAGGCCGATACCTTTCATCAGGACTGTTACTGAATTAGTTATTTTTTATGCTATCAAATGAGGGAAGTTAGTAGGGCCTTTAAACAGCATCATAGAATGTGCCACATATACTTTATACTTCATTGTCGCCAAACAATTGATACTAGAACGTACAATCATCACAGCAATATTTGATTCTGCGCTTCCTGCTCCCTGGACGAACCTAGATGAAAGCATAGAGGCTTGGGAAAATAAATAATTTAAAGAATTAAATCTCCATCTAAGCAACACTCACTCATGTATGCACCAGGAACTCAGCACAGAATAGAAGTTAAACATGTCACTTTGTGGTCCAGAGGACAGGATGTCACTACTTTGTGACACGAACACTAGTGGTGGCACGTTGCTGATAATCATGAGTTTCTACAGCAGTTCTGGATAACAACTTGAATTTTAAATATTGAAATAGCAAGCTACAGTCTTCTGTGTGTCATTTTTCATAATGGGTCAGCTGGCCTCATGTTTCACAAAGTTAGTACGACTGTGCAAAAAAGAAAGTTCCCATGATTTGTGGTACTTGCTAGTAGAAAGTCCTCCTACTTCAAAATTTGTCCAAGCCAGTCCAGGGGAGCTATATTCTCTGAAGTGCACGCATCAAGATTTGACACTGTTAGTGGGATACAAGCCTCAACTTCTTAAAGCAATGATGTCTCAGTTTTATGATTTGTTGTTCGCATTAGAACAGGGGAGACTGCAAATGAATCTCAGATACTTAATGTTATGAAGGTATGAGATAGATCATATATAGAAACCTTTCCCAATGGGACAAAGGCCAAGAACTAAAGGGCATGAAAGTAGTTACACTAACAATTCTGAACAAATTCTTTAGCCAGAGGGTGGTGAATCTGTGGAATTCATTGCCACAGACAGAGGTGGAGGCCAAGTCATTGGATATATCTAAAGGAGAGATTGATAGGTTCTTAATTAGTAAGAGTGTCAAAGGTTATGGGAAGAAAGCACAAGAATGGGGTTGAGAGGGATGGCAGAGCAGATTTAATGGGCCGAATACCCTAATTCTGCTCCTGGGTCCTATGGTCTAGTTACAAAAGAGTTAAAACGAGATGATAAAAACCCCTCTAGCAGTCTGGAATGCTCTACCACATGGAGCAATAATGGAGACAGATTAAATTCTAGCATGTGTGAGGGAGCCAGAAAGGAAAGAACAGGTACGGTAAGAGGGCGACTGGAGTGGGACCATCTGTACTGCTCTTACACAGAGCTGGTTCAAGCTCGACAGGCTGACTGGTCTGTGACTGCGACTCCCATTGGACATCAGTGCTATACATAGTATCCGCAAGGGACCAAAATGCCTAAAGCCTAATTTATTTATTTAGAGATACAGTGCAGAACAGGCACGTCCAGCCCAGCATGCCGCACCGCCCAGCAACACACCCATTTAACCCGAGCCTAATCACAAGACAATGTACAATGGCCAATTAACTTACTAACCACTGTGTCTCTGGACTGTGGGAAGAAACTGGAGCACCTGGGAGCTTGAGTCTATGGAAACCAGTAACAAGACATGAGACATTGCAAAATGATCATATCTATAGATAACAAGGTGGATGGTATAACAGCAGCAAAGATACAGAACCCTGTGATTCACCAGGCAGCAAGTTTTTTTCCCCCTTGAGTCAAAAGATGTGGATTGAAGTCACTTTACAGAGATACAACCTCATAGATCCCTCAGAGTGCTAGTGTCAGGGGCGTCACCTTTACAATGAGATATCGTGTTGAAACCCCATCTACTCTCTCAGATAGGAGTGCAAAATCCTATGATACTAGCTTTCAGAAATAGAGAGAAGGCGTTTCCAGTAATCAGATTGATATTTATTGCTCAACTATCACCAATACCAAATCACGAAATTGCCAACCTCTTTAAATATACTTAATGACTTGGCCTCCACATCTGCCTGTGGCAATGAATCCCACAGATTCACTATCTTCAGGCAAAAGAAATTCCTCCTCACACCTCCCTCCATTATGTGGCTGTGCCCTCTGTTCTTAGTCTCACACACCATAGGAAATGTCCTCTCCACATCCACTCAATCTAGGCTTTTCAATGTTCGATAAGTTTCAATTAGACTTCCTCCCCCCAACCCCCACCATTCTTCCAAACTCCAGTGAGTACAGGCCAGAGCCATCAAATCCTCCTCATACGTTAACTCTTTCATTCCTGGAATCATTCGCGCAAACCTCCTCTTGATTCTCTCCAATGCCAGCACATCTTTTCTTAGATAAGGGGCCCAAAGCTGTTCACAATACTCAAGTGCAGTTTGACCAATGCCTTATAAAGCCTCAGCATCACATCCTTGCTCTTATATTCTAGTCCTCGCAAAATGAATGTTAACATTGATTTGTCTTCCTTACCGCCAACTCAACCTGTAAATTAACCTTCAGGGAATCCTGCATGTGGACTCCCAAGTCTGTTTGCAGCTCTGATTTTTGAATTTTCTCCCATATAGAAAATTGTCTGCACCTTTATTCCTTCTGCCAAAGTGCACAACCATACACTTCTCTACCCTCTATTCCGTCTACCATTTCTTTGCCCGTTCTCCCAATCTAAGTCCTTCTACAGACTGCCTGTTTCTCAACGTCACCTGCCCTTCCACCTATCATCACATCATCAGCAAACTTGGCCACAAACCATCAATTCCATCATCTTATCATTGACACATAAAATGAAAAGAAATGGTCACAACACCAATCCCTCCGGTTTCCTCCTCAAGTCAATAATCACCTCCTTGGTCTTGCAAACATTGAGTGAGAGGTTGTTGTGGCATCACTAGTCACCAGCAGCCAACCACAAAAGGCCCCCTTTATTCCCATTCTTTACGTCATGCCAGTGAGCCAATCTTCTATCCATGCTAGTATCTTTCCTGCAATATTATCTCGTTAAGCTGCCTCATGTGCAGCACCTTGTCAATGGCCTTCTGAAAATCTAAGTATACAACATCCATTCACTCTCATTTGTCTACCCTGCCTGTTAGTTCCTCAAAGAATTCCAACAGACGTGTCCGAGATTTCCCATCAAGAAAACCATGCTGATTTTGGCCTATTTTATCATGTGCCTCCAAATACCCCAAAACTTCATCCTTTATAATTGACTCAAACATCTTCTCAACCACTGAAATCAGGCTAAATGGCCTATAATTTCCTTTCCTCTACCTCTCTCCCTTCTTAAAGAGATGGAGTGATTTGCAATTTTCCAGTCCTCCAGAATCATTCCAGAGTCCAGTGATTCTTGAAAGATAATTACTTATGCCTCCATAATCTCTTCAGCTAACTCTTTCAGAACCCTGGGGTGCAGTCCATCCATCTGGTCCAGGTGATTTATCTACCTTCAGACCTTTCAGCTTCCCAAGCACTTTTTTTTAGTAATAGCAACTACACTCACTTCTGCCTTGACACTCTCGAATTACTGACACAGTGCTAGTGTCTTCCACATGAAGACTTACACAACATGCTCATTAAGTTCATCTGCCATTTCTTTGTCCCACATTACTACATCTCCAGCATAATTTTCCAGTGGTCCGATACCCACTCTCACCCCTCTATTACCTTTTACATATCTGAGAAAAAACTTTTTGTATCCTCTTTTATATTATTGGCTAGCTTACCTTCCATTTCTAAATGGAGAGAAAATGTGAAAAAATCTGAAGTGTAAAGGGACTCGGGAATCCTCATGCAGGATTTCTTAAAGGTTAATTTTCAGGTAAGGAAGGCACATGCAATGTTAGCATTCATTTTGAGAGAACTAGAATATAAAAGCTGAGGCTTTATAAGGCACTGGTGAGGCCTCACTTGGAGTATTGTGAGCAGTTTAGGGGCCCTTTATCAGTGCAAAGCTGACATTAGGGACGGTTTAAAGGAGGATTGTGACAATGATTCCAGGAATGAAGGACATATCATACAAGGAGTGCTTGATGACTCTGGGCCGGTACTGACTGGAATTCAGATAGATGAGGAGGGATCTCATTGAAACTTTTCGAATGTTGCAAGGCCTCAATACAATGGATGTGGAGAGGATGTTTCCTATGGTGAGGGAGTCTAGGACCAGAGGACACAGCCTCAGAATAGAGGGACGTCCATTTAGAACAGAGATGAGGAGGAATTCCTTTAGCCAGAGAGTGGTGAACCTGTGCAAGTGGAAGCTAAGTTTTTGGGTACATTTAAGGCAGAGGTTGATAGCTTCTTGATTAGTCAGGGCACGAAGAGTTACGAGTTGAATGTAGGCGAATGGGGCTGAAAGGGAAATTATGAGCATGACGAAATGGCAAAACAGACTTGATGGGCCAAATGGCCTGATTCTGCTCCTATATCTTATGGTCTTATTTCATCTTTTCTCCTTACAAATTTTTAGTTGCCTTCTGTTGGTTTTAAAAACTTCCAACTTGCTATAGATGTTTATTCCCTTATAATGAGTCACTTCTGTTCAGCCACAGCTAAACATCTCTTCCAATTTTATTTTCCTTTGAAGTAAAACTACTATAGTATGACTGAAAACCAAAATTACCCTCTTCAAATGACCAGTGGAAAAGCTGATGGCAATGATTTTCCCAGCTTTTCATTCCCAGACTTTACTGAGTGGCAAATGTGGGATATTACTGGGATCACTCTAGTCCAGAGTGGGTGAACATTTTGACAAACATGAATTCATCAAAGACTCAAACAACAGGAATTCTGCAGATGCTGGAAATTCAAGCAACACACATCAAAGTTGCTGGTGAATGCAGCAGGCCAGGCAGCATCTCTAGGAAGAGGTGCAGTCGACGTTTCAGGCAGAGACCCTTCGTCAGGACTAACTGAAGGAAGAGTGAGTAAGAGATTTGAAAGTTGGAGGGGGAGAGGGAGATCCAAAATGATACGAGAAGACAGGAGGGGGAGGGATGGAGCCAAGAGCTGGACAGGTGATTGGCAAAAGGGATACGAGAGGATCATGGGACAGGAGGTCCGGGAAGAAAGACAAGGGGTGGGGGGGGGGAACCCAGAGGATGGGCAAGGGGTATATTCAGAGGGACAGAGGGAGAAAAAGGAGAGTGAGAGAAAGAATGTGTGTATAAAAATAAGTAAGAGATGGGGTACGAGGGGGAGGTGGGGCATTAGCAGAAGTTAGAGAAGTCGATGTTCATGCCATCAGGTTGGAGGCTACCCAGATGAAATATAAGGTGTTGTTCCTCCAGCCTGAGTGTGGCTTCATCTTTACAGTAGAGGAGGCCGTGGATAATCTACGCTCTGTCCGCCAGAGAAAGCAGGATCTCCCAGTGGCCACACATTTTAACTCCACATCCCATTCCCATTCTGACATGTCTATCCACGGCCTCCTCTACTGTAAAGATGAAGCCACACTCAGGTTGGAGGAACAACATCTTATATTCCATCTGGGTAGCCTCCAACCTGATGGCATGAACATCGACTTCTCTAACTTCCGCTAATGCCCCACCTCCCCCTCGTACCCCATCTGTTATTTATTTATATACACACATTCTTACTCTCACTCTCCTTTTTCTCCCTCTGTCCCTCTGAATATACTCCTTGCCCATCCTCTGGGTTCCCCCCCCCCACCCCCGTCTTTCTTCCCGGACCTCCTGTCCCATGATCCTCTCGTATCCCTTTTGCCAATCACCTGTCCAGCTCTGAGCTCCATCCCTCCCCCTCCTGTCTTCTCCTATCATTTTGGATCTCCCCCTCCCCCTCCAACTTTCAAATCTCTTACTCACTCTTCCTTCAGTTAGTCCTGACAAAGGGTCTCGGCCTGAAACGTCGACTGCACCTCTTCCTAGAGATGCTGCCTGGCCTGCTGCGTTCACCAGCAACTTTGATGTGTGTTGCTTCGTCAAAGACTGTTGGTCATGCCAATGGAATCCAAGCTAACCAAAGATTTTCTGGATATCAATTACACTATACACTCAGTAGCCACTTTATTGGGTACCTTCTATACATAATAAAGTGGTCATGAGTGCATGTTTGTGGTCTTCTGCTGCCGTAGCCCATCCACTTCAAGGTTCAACGTGCTGTGCATTCTGAGATGCTCTTCTGTACACCACTGGTTCAATGTGTGAATATTTGCACTCCCGTCACTTTCCTATCAGCTTGAACTAATGTGTCCATTCTCCTGATCGCTCTCATTAACAAGGCATTTTCTCCCCAAGAACTGCCATTCAATGGATGTTTCTTTTCACCATTCTCTGTAAACTCTAGAGACTCGTGTGGTGTCCCTATCTATCGATGAATGTTGGTGATATCGGAGGATGGCACTGTGGTTCTGTGTTTATGCATTTGTGGACTGTGGATTTTGTCAGACTTATAGTTTTTACTTTCAGTGTTTTTTTAAGCAGTTGTTCCTTTTCTGTTCTGTTGTGTGAGGGAAAGGTGTTTGGGGGCTGATGCTCTGTTGTTTTCTGTTATTTTTTTTAATACAGGGGAAGGATTGTTTTTTTTGGGGGGGGGTCGATGTTCCTGTTTCGTTTTGTGCGGGGAGGGAGAGAGGGGGCTTTGGGGGGGGCGGTTGATGATTGGGATGCCATTCGTTTTTGTACAGGGGGTTGGTTTGATGTTTCTGATCTGAATGATTTTCATGTTCTTTCTTTGTTTTGTGGCTATCTGGAGACTACAAATTTCAGAGATGTATCTGGATACATGCTTTGATAATAAATGAACTTTTGAATCTTTGACTATTGTGTGTGAAAACCCCAGGAGATCAGGAGTTTCGAGATACTCAAACCTCTGTCTGGCACCAACAATCATTCCACTGTCAAGGTCACTTAGATCCCATTTCTTCGCCATTCTGATGTTTGGTCTGAACAACAACTGAATCTCTTGACCATGTCTGCATGCTTTTATGCATTGAGTTGCTGCCACATGATTGGCTACATTGATATAAAGAACAAAGCAGGGTAGGAATTTTTCTTGGTTTCATGCTCTGGCACCCCTCCCCCATTCTACTTCCTTCACAACATGATAGTTTGATAGCAATGGTTTTAATTTGACACTGTCAACCAAAGACAATTTTGCACCCCAGAGAAACAGAATATTCTCCGATCGCTTGTATGTGACTAGCTGTGTTTATTTGGCAAATGTACATCGAAACGCACAGGGAAATGCACCATTATCAGATCTCACGGAGTACTGTGCTCAGTTCTGGTCACCTCACTACAGGAAGGATGTGAAAACTATAGAAAGGACGCAGAGGAGATTTACAAGGATGTTGCCTGGACTGGGGAGCATGACTTATGAGAATAGATTGAGTGAACTTGGCCTTTTCTCCTTGGAGCGACAGAGGATGAGAGGTGACCTGATAGAGGTGTATAAGATGATGAGAGGCATTGATCGTGTGGATAGTCAGAGGCTTTTTCCCGGGGCTGGAATGGCTAGCATGAGAGGGTACAGTTTTAAGGTGCTTAGAAGTAGGTACAGAGGAGATGTCAGGGTAACGCAGAGAGTGGTGAGTGCGTGAAATGGGCTGCTGGCAACAGTGGTGGAAGCAGATACGATAGGGTATTTTAAGAGACTCCTGGATAGGTACATGGAGCTTAGGAAAATAGAGGGCTATGGGTAACCCTAGGTAATTTCTAAAGTAAGTACATGTTCGGCACAGCATTGTGGACCGAAGGGCCTGTATTGTGCTGTAGGTTTTCTCAGTTTCTACGTCTCTATTAGAGTCAACAACCAACACAGTCCAAGCATGTGCTGGTGGCAGTCCACAAGTGTCACAACACTTCTGGTGTCAATAAAACATGCTCACAACTTACTAAACCATGTACCTTTGGAATCTGGGAGGAAACCAGAGCACCAAGAGGAAACACACACAATCATGGGAAGAATATACGAACTACAGTGGAAATTGAACCTCAATCACTGGTGTTGTAAAGCGCTATGCTAATCACTACACTACCGTGCTGTTTCACTCAAGATCTCTAGAGGGGACAAACGATTTTAAAGGTTTGCATGAAATGTCCATGTTTGAGATATCACCAGATTATCATGATCAGAAAGGAGTATGCAGAAAATTGGAAGGGGCAAATTGGATGGCGGACATCAGTGTGAGATTAATAGCAATGACAAGGTGTTAGTTCAAGATACATTTATTATCAAAGAACGTATTCATCACCATACACTACCTTGAGATTCATTTTCTTGCAGGCATTCACAGTAGAACAAAGAAATACAACAGAATCAATGCGAATCTACACACAAAGATTGACAAACAGTGAATGTGCAAAAGACAAAACACTGCAAATACAAAATAATAATAAATAAATAATACTGAGAACATGAGTTGTACAGCCCCTGAGGGTGAGTCCATAGGCTGTTGAAACAGTTCAGTGCTGAGGTCAGTGAAGTTACCCTTGCTCCAAACAAGGGAAAACATTACAATGGGCTTTACTTGGGGGGGGGGGGGGGGGGGAGTGTGGTCACAAAAACTATTGAACAGTTATGAGCTGCTTGGAGTCAGTACACCATGTGAGTACACCTTCTCACAAGGAGAGGGTATATTTCCAGTTAATTACCGAACGAATACAGTAGTGGTGGAAAATATGTTGGTGTCATGGTAGCTTAGGCATCACAGTAAGGTTTTACAGTGCCAATGACCAGGTTTCAGTTCTCACCGCTGTGTTTCATTCAGGTATTCTGGTTTCCTTTCACGTTCCAAAGACATGCAGACTAGGGCTGGCAAGTTGTGGGTACGCTACACTGACACCGGAAGTATGGTGACACTTGCGGGCCACCCCCAGCACATCCATGCACTGCGTTGGTTGTTGGTGCAAATGACACATTTCACTGTATTTATCCTGTTTCGACGTACATGTGACAAACAAAGCTAACCTTTCTAAAAAGACAAGGATCATTGTTCCCACTTGATCCACGTCGATCTTTTTAGCCCACCAGAATCTTGTCCTACCTTAGATCAATTAACTTCACCAACATTTCCTACCAATTGCAAGAGCAATTCCCAACAATAGCAATCAGCTGTTCTTTAAAAGCAGGAAATTTCGAACCATTCAAGCTTTTTCCTTTTAATTTAGTGCTACACTGTACTGCGTAATATAACAATTACAAGAGAATACTCTTGGAATTGCTCCAAGATAAATATCACAATCAAAGATGAGTTTATTGTCATTTACACAAGTACGTGAAGGTACGATTAAAAACCGCACTGTTTATATTGCCACATCACAGGCATATGACAACAGATACACAACATTCACAAGAGAAACAGAAATTAAACAAATTATACACTATCTTCATAAGAAAGAGCACAAACAGAACAAGAGAAGTCCACTGTAGTGCAAAGTAGTCATAATGTGTCTATACAGGAACAGTGATTAGAGTTGTGCAGGCTGATTCAATAACATTATGGTGTAATATGCCAACTGTCTTGCTCATAACTGGTGTTCATTGATATAGCCAAATTATTATATCCAAATTGGATTCTTGTGCTAATAGTGACATAAAAAGGGACCATTCAGCCCAATGTGTCCTTGCTAGCTCCAGGGCAGGTAACCCCATTAGTTAGACCCATACACCCGTTCCTTATTTGCTCGTACTCTTGCAACTCGTTCCTTTTCGCAAGCCCCATCTTGCTGAGTGAAGTCGGTCAACCAGTGAAGTACAGTTCCTACTCCTGTCCTCCATATCCTTAATGGTGGACGAGGGGTAGATGATCCGTGTTTCACAATCCTCGTATCCGACTCGCTCGCTATTCACATGTGGTCACCAGGCAAAATTCAGATCAGGTTTAACCTTCCATTCCCCAACTAACAGGCTTGGCCCTGCTCATTGGGCTCACACACAATGGCCTCTTGGGAGATGGGGCTCCACTCTGACGTTGATTCGGAGAGGAAGGAATCAGAGTATCCTTCGGCAAACATGGTGACTGGCAGAGGCCTGGGCACCCAAGAATGGTGGATTAGGAAGATGATGAGTCAAACACAGGCCTATGAATAAGAGGTACAACACCTCTCCCTGGGGAGCCACAGTGGCATGGCTGTTAGTGCAATGCTATTACAGTTCAGGGCATCGGAGTTCAGAGTTCAATTCTGATGCTGTCTGTAAGGAGTTTGTATGTTCTCCCCCTGACTGCGTGGGTTTCCTCTGGACACTCTGGTTTCTACCCACAGTCCAAAGACGTACCAGTTCGTAGCTTACTTGTTCATTGTAAATTGTCTTGTGATTAAGCTAGGGTTAAATAGGTGGGTTGCTAGGCAGCATGGCTCATTGGGCCTGAAGGGCCTGTTCCGCCCTGTATCTCTAAACGAAATAACACAGTCAGGAGAGTTCTATTTCTCAGTACACTACTGCAGATTCAGAAAGCATCAACTTATGAGATGAATAAACCCCACCTTTGGTCACACCACCATATATACTCATTGCAAAACAAGAACCAGGCCTAAAAGGAGAAACAACAAACTATCTGCTGGAGTAACACATACATAGTGCGGAAAGTACTCAGCAGGTCAGGCAGCATCCATGGAGAGGAGTAAACAGTCGATGGTCCATGCCAAGACCGTTCATTAAGACTGCAATTCCTTTCTCTCCACAGAAACTGAGGCCCATTGAGCTCCACCAGCAGATGATTAGTTCCCCCAGATGCCAGCATCTGCAGGCTCTTACGCCTCTTAAAAAGAAAGCATCCTTTTCTCTATAAGAATTGAAGATAGAACCGAATCCATTTCAGAAGGAACACTCAAAAGCAAACATTGTTTCTTGGACACGAGATACTGGAGATACTGCAGAGACTGGAAGTCCAGACCAACACATACAAAATGCAAGAGGAACTCAACAGGTCAGGCAGCATCTATGGAGAACAGTTTTGGGCTGATACCTTTTTCCTGGATGGTATTCCTTTTCCAGAACATAGTCCATTTCAACTACAGTCCCCTAAATTGCTAAAGTCTTTCACCATGGTTACCATGGGACCCAGAAACTACCTGGAGAATGCTTTTGAAGGACTAACTAAGAAGAGTCCATTAGCTTTTGCCTGGCAGTTCATAACTGCAATTATCACATGGAAAAATGGAATCAGGAATCTCATTCAAATATGATACTGTAACAAATTGATCAAAAATTTGCTATTATATATATTTAAAAAACTTTCTAACAACAAATAACACATATTTAACTTTAAAGCAACTCTTCCTCTCAGACCTGGCCAATCACACGCTGGTTGTCCTGCAAGTGAAAAAGACAGAACTGCAAGCTTTCTGATAAAAGAAGTTTTTTTTAAAACTGTTCCTTGGGAGTCATTACACTCGATATTAAAGAAGCAGAACCCATCCTCGATAATGACAGAATTAGGGAATCTGCAGGTAAAAATCTTCCTTTGCTTGGGAGGAGAGAAGCAAAAATAAAACTCAGCATTTTCTGTCCACAGGATTTAGAGCAAAAATATTGAGCATTTATTTGCTGAGAAATAATACATAATCTGCCATTGAATAAAAGATGCAGTATTGAAAAGAATTTAGAATCAGGATTAGGTTTAATATCACTGGCATAAGTTGTGAAATTTGTTGTTTTGCTGCAGTACAGTGCAATACACAAAAACTATAAATTACAATAAGAAATAAATAAATGCACACATGCAGTACTGTGCAAAAGTCCTAGGCACATGTATACAGCTAAAGTGCTTAAGACTTTTACACAGCACTGTATTTGTCAATGTGGAGCGGAGAACGAGTTTGTAAATCTGGTGGGAGCAAAGGATGTTGGGAATGGCGACGGTGGAGTGCCACAGGAGGGGTGTGGGACAGGTGCCGGAGCAGGAGTGCCAGGGGCAGGGGGTTGGCACGGGTGCAGACACACCAGGCAAGGTCATTTGATTTGCAAAACACTGAACATTACAAAATGTCTTTCTGGTGCTTCCCTCTGCTTTACCCTTTTCCCAACCATGATTTCCCTCTTCCAGCCCCTTCCCACTCTCGGTACACAATCGAGACCCATATCAGAATATCAGGTTAATCAGCACCCGCACACAGCACGTGCTTTTTTTTATGGCAGCGGTACAGTGCAATACATAAGTGTTAAGCACCCTAACGATGCTTAGATAATTGCACAGTGTATAATTTATAAATAAATATTTAATATATATATTTATATACACAGAGAGATATATACATACATATTTCTATTAAAAATAAATTAAATAAGCAATGCAAAAAGAGAGCCAAAAATGTAACCTTAGTTAATTTTTGTACATTACAGCAAAGCTAACACAAGCATTTTTCTAGACTACCTGGTGACCTGGCGATATGAGAACGGTACCCTGCACACTACTCCATCAACAGACCGTCAGTCAGGAAGAGCAGAGCAGCTCCACCAGTTGCAGAGAAGCGGAACGTGAAAGATAAATATGGGAGCAGGATAGTGGCTTTCAGTTTGTCCAAGTGCCTCAACCACTTGTATTTACTAGAGTCGTACAGCACGGGATCAGTTCTTACAGCCCAGCTTGTCCTCGCCCGATGTGTTGCCCAGCAACTCGTCCCATCTGCCCACATTCAGCCCATAAACCTCTACCTCTCCTATCCTCAGTCCCTAGATGGCTCTTAGATGTTACAATTTCTGGCAGCTCATTCCAAATATGCACCACCACATGCCTTGCTGCTGCTTGTGCGTGGGAGGGGGGAGCTGGGGTGGGGCGGGGTGGCTTTGGAGTTCTAATGTTTTAACTGTCATTCACTCTTTGGGGCACTCCTCTATTTTCATGGATGTTTGCAAAGAAAAAGAATTTCAGGATGCGTATTGTATACATATCGCTGACATTAAATGAAGCTATTGAAACTATTTGTGTGAAAAAGCTGGCTGTCATGTTCCTTTTATATCTCTCACTCTTGTTTTGACAGCCCGTCCCTGGGGGAAATAATTAGATTGGCTTTATTTGCCATGAAATTGATGCAGCGAAATGCATTGTTTGCATCAAGGATATGCTGCAGGCAGCCCTGAAGTGTCAAGTCGGCACGTTTCCGGTGCCAGCACCATATGCCCACAGCTCACTAAGCCTAACCCATACGCCTTTGGAATGTGGGAGGAAACCGGAGCACCTGGAGCAAACCTACGCGGTCACGCGGGATAACGTAGAAAACCCCTACAGACAGCGGCAGGATTTGAACCCTGATCTTACAGCTGGCAGTGTAAAGCTTTGCACTGACCACTACAGTACCATGTTACCACTTTCAGTGAGTGAAAAACTACGTGCTTTCACCCTACCTATGATCCTTCATACCTCCATCAGGACAAAGAGAGATTCCATGTATAAAGTCCCAGTTTACATAACATCTCCTAGTAACTGAGGGCCACAAGCCCAGGCCATGCCTTTGCAAATCTCTTCTGCACTCCTTCCAATTAAGTAACCTAACAGGATGATGAAAACTTTGCACAATACTCCAAGCCGCACAAGGAGGCAAGAGGTGGCAGTGATGAAGATTGTTGCATATTGCCGCCTGCTTCCTACTAATCTCTCAAGAAGAACGTGTCGGGTTGACAAAATACAATGAAGCCACTGTGCAGAGTGATGCAGAGACTGAAGCACAGGGTGATGGACAGGTGGCTCTCAGATGGGCTGCCTCGACTTGGCTGGTGTTAATGCTTCCTGAGCATCTTTAGGGCTGCACTCGTTCTCATAAGTGCAGAATATTCCTCTGTGGTTTGTAAAAGGTAGAGAAAGGGTGACAAGAGGCAATTCACTCATCACAGGATACTCAGCCTCTGGCCTGTCCCTACGGCAGATGTACTTATGTAACTGGTTTAAATTGCTTTGTGGTCAGTGATGACACTCGGGATCCAATCAAAGGGTAACTCAAGACATTCAGTAGCACTGTCGTGCGGAGGGTAGATGGTCAAACGCTCTGGGTGGAGATGCTGACTGCCCGTGGTGCGAATGTCAGTCATCACCCCATTTCCAGAGGTTGCCAAGGTCTAACTGTTCAAAATATGGTCACTTTGGAGAATAGAATAACTGAATATTTATCAAAAAATGTGTTAGAAACCAGTAGGTATTGGTTCGCAGAGGGATCTTGCAGAGATGCAAAAATTAGGATGGTAAATATTTTTTTGTTGGATACGCTGTTGGTGTATATGAGAAAGGCACAATGTTATAACTATACAGGCTTTGTGTGGCCATATCTTGAGTAATGTGGGATCTGGAGGTCTCCATTTCCAAGGATCTATATATCTGGCTCAGAAGGGGCATAATATATTTGCATTAGATTTAATTCCAGGTCGATGGGGTTATTGTCTAATACAACACACACAAAATACGAAGAGGAGCTCAGCAGGTCAGAGAGCATTTACGGAGAGGAATAAACACTCAATGATTTGGGCCAAGTCTCTTCATCAGGCCTGGAAAGGACTGGCTTCTCCTCTCTGCCTTTCCAGTTCTCTTGAAGAGTCTCACCCAAAACATCAACTGCTGAATGACAGCTTCTCTGTCAGATTACTCTGTTCTTCAGGCTAATGGTCCTGCAAGTTTTGAGATCTGCACTTAAACCATTGGTTAAGACAGGTAACTGGTCTGTTGCCTAAATACTGTATTTCTCATTTTACTGATGCTCATCCCACCTTACACAAGTTTTCCCCAGGTCAAGAGATGGTGATTTATTTATTAAAACTCATCCTGCTCTGAAACATTTTAGACGTAGTTTCTAGTCATCCAAATAAAATTGCTGATTGGTCTTGCGGCTTGTAGTAAATGTGTTTCAAAACAAACAGCATGTTGGAGGTATGGAAATTTCTTATGGGGTTTCAAAACATGTAAGTCTTGCAATAATTGTTGGACATCAAAAGCAAACAATATGACTGTTCTAGGCGGAAAGAAATCGGAGTCAAAAACCTCAGATTTTAGTCCAGAATCTGGAGGGATCCATTGATCCAGCTCCGTTATGGGTACTCCCCACCACTGAGGACATCCTCAAAAGGTGATGCCTTGAAAAGGCAGCATCCATCATCAAGGACCCCCATCTTCTCACTACTCCCATCTGAGAGGAAGTATAGGAGCCAGAAGACACACACTCAATGTTTTAGGGAAAGCTTCTTTCCCTCTGCCATCAGATTTTCGATCAGACAATGAACCTTTGAACATTATTTCACTATTTTTGTACTACTTATTTAATGTTTATATATATTTCTTAGTGTAATTTACAGTACATTTATGTATTACACAATACTGCTACTGCAAAACAACAAACTTCATGACATTTGTCCGCTATAATAAACCCTATTCTGATTCTGATTTGCAGCAGTCCTCAAATCATATGTTAAGCAAGCTTCATTTGACTGCAGGCAACTTAATGATTCATAATTATTACATTGCCAAAGAGCTGCGAGGCTTTTAAGATACATAAAATGCACAAGAAGTTGAAGCAGAAACGGTCCATTGACCCTGGCATGCACCGCAGTTCAATAACAAAGATCCTGTAATAAAAACAGCAAATGCTGGGAACACTCAGCACGTCAGCCAGAGGCAGACATTGCCTTTCTGTCTGTGCCTTTCCGTAATGTTGCACAAGGCCCAATGCAAGCTGGAGGAAAACCACTCCATTTTCCATCAGGTCTTATTATTCAGAACTCCAACTTTAAATGGTTCACGATTGCTTCCTGTCTGTATTAGAACTGGCCCTTTCTGCCCACCGCCATTTTGGATCTGTTTTCCTTTTCCCTCTGTATAATCTGGCCTACAGGGTTGCCCAGAGCAACACATTACACAGACAATGAAGCACAATCTGATCCTAACTGCTGCTGATCCAAGATACATGATCTCACCTTACCTGATATTCCTTTTCTTCCCCCCATCCTTCTCCCACTTCCTTTGCAACTGGAAGTCAACTTTTCTCTTTTTCCCAGCTCTGACATGGAGTTCTGAACGTGAAATATCCTGGTTTTGTTTCAGATTTCTAGCATGTGCGGCATTCTTAAATTTTCGCAACTGACCCTGCACTTTATTCCACACTGACGTGCTCCGATCTGCTTACCCCTCTCAGCTCAGCCCAATTTGGCTAGCCTCCTATCTTGATACATTGCTCCCAGATCTGGGCGTATCAGGCTGTGGAAGCATTTTCCAAGCATGAAGGGAAAAGCTGACCCTGTAAATGCTTTTTGAAAACTTCTGCTATTCTCACATCACCCTCTTTTTTTCCAAAACAATGAGTCAATAATTCCACGTCCCATTCCCATTCTGATATGTCTATCCACGGCCTCCTCTACTGTAAAGATGAAGCCACGCTCAGGTTGGAGGAACAACACCTTATATTCCGTCTGGGTAGGCTCTAACCTGATGGCATGAACATTGACTTCTCAGACTTCCGCTAATGCCCCACCACCCCCTCGTACCCCATTCGTTATTTATTTATATACACACATTCTTTTTCTCTGTCTCCTTCTTCTCCTTCTGTCCCTCTCACTGTACCCCTTGCCCATCCTCTGGGCTTTTTCCCCCCCTCCCCCTTTTCTTTCTCCCTGGGCCTCCTGTCCCATGATCCTCTCATATCCCTTTTGCCAATCAACTGTCCAGCTCTTGGCTCCATCCCTCTCCCTCCTGTCTTCTCCTATCATTTCGGATCTCCCCCTCCCACTTTCAAATTTCTTACTAGCTCTTCTTTCAGTTCGTCCTGACGAAGGGTCTCGGCCCGAAACGTCGACTGTACCTCTTCCTAGAGATGCTGCCTGGCCTGCTGCATTCACCAGCAACTTTTATGTGTGTTGCTAGTCAATTTTATTTCAGCTTTCATATTTCCTAATGACATAGGAGGGCTTTCTAGCCATCGTCTATGCCAGCATTTAGAGCAATCCCGTAAATCCCATTCCCCCATTCATTTTCCCATAACTTTCTTCCCTCACATTCACATTGGCTCCCCTTTAATACTTCGAACACCCACCGATATTAGGGACTATGTACAGCAGCCAGTTAACCTGTCAACCAGCAGGTCTTCACATGTGGTTCCGGAGGACTGAAAATCTGACTGAAAATCATATAAGCAAGTATTCACAAAGAGCGATTTTTACAAGAGTGCAATTAGAACAAAAATAGGTCAATTTTAGTGGAAAGTCATCAAAGAGTTACCAAACACTACTAACTAGGATTGTGCCATTTGGTTCAAGAACCAAATGGTTGAAGGGAAATAGCTGTTCTTGAACCTGGCGCTGTCGGACTTCAGGCTCCTGAACCTCCTGCCCAGTGGTAGCTGCGAGAAGATGGTGCGGTTATAAAGGAAAACAGAACAAGGGTAGACTAATCCAGAACGTGAGACTGAGGTTGAGGCTAAGACAGTGGCCGGGGAGAGGTAACTGTGAGCCTGCCTCTGTGGGCTTAGTTCTACAGTTCTGTCTTACTTAGAGCCCAGATGCAGGATCTGACAAAGGTGCAAGAAGCCATAGAATTGAGTATTGTTGTATACACGTAACAGCTGTCACTCATTTCCAGACAATACTGTGAAAGGCCAGGGTGGAGATGAGGAAGAGATATGGTCCAAAGATGAGTCTTTGAAGAACATTACAGGATGTGAAGAAATCTTCTGACTGCCATGTGATAGACAAGAATGAAAAAAAAGCAACTGCTGTCCCACCACATCAGACAAAGTTGCAGTAGCTCTGAGCTAAAAAACTAGAGTTTGGGTGAAATGAATCCACCACCACTGGAAACTTGGAGCAGAACCTATAGGTTTTGTGATTAGTTGAACTCAGCCTTCCATAATTTAGCTTCTATTGCACCAAAGTTGACCTTCTCTACTTTTTACTTAAGATGCCTAGAAATGCGGATGATTCAATTGCAACAGCTGTTGATAGTTTGCTTTCTTTGACGGAAGGTTCTATGACTACAGGACAGGATCACAGGAAAGGCAGATAGATCATTTAAAACAGATGAGGGTGAAGTTCTTCTTTGAGGTTGTAATTTTCTAAGTGCTTGCAGGTCATTAATTGTATACAAGGCTGAGACAGATGGAGAACAGGGGAAATGAAGGACCATGGGGAACAGACAACAAAATGGAGTTAAGGCTAAAGCTCACATCAGTCATGATTTGAATGCATAGGAGAGCAGGTGCAAGAAGCCATCTAGCCTACTCCTCCCCCCATTCCTTATGTTATGGTACAGGTATTTATTGAGGCTTCGAAGGCTTAAAGATTGCAGACACAGATACACTTACTCTTGCTTTGCATTAGCTTGGTCAAATTACCAGTACAATTTTGGTTAGCCCTCTCCAAATAAAAAATCTGCTCCTCCCCTCCCTTATGTCTACTTCTTGTCCATTATTTCTAACTATTCTGGGACCAACACACAAGGACCATCACAAACAATGCTTGGCAGCACCTCTACTTTCTTGGTAGTTTGCACAGGTTCTGCATATCATCTAGAACTTTGGAAAAACTTCTACAGGAGATGCACAGTGGAAGGTATCTTGGAAACACCAATGCTCATGAATGGAAAAGCCTACAAAAGTAGTGGATACGGTCCAGTCAATCACACAAAAAGCCTTCCCCACCAATGAGCACATCTAGAAGGAGTGTTGCCACAAAAAAGAAGCATCTATCGTCAAGAAGTCCCACCGTCCAGGCCATGCTCTCTTCTCACTTGGAAGGAGGTACAGGAGTTAAAGTCCTACACCACCAGGTTCAGGAACAGTTATTATCCTTCAACCATCAGGCTCCTGAACCCAGTGTAGATAACCTCACTCACCTCAACTCTGAACTGGTTCCACAACCTATCCACTCACTTTCAAGGACTCTACAGCTCATGCTCTCAATATTAGTTATTATTTATTTATTTGTTTCTTTGGATTTGCACAGTTTGTCTGCCTTTGCAGTTTTTCATTGGCTCCATTATTCCTTTCTATCTGCTGTGAATGAATCTCAGGGTAGTATATGGTATCATACATGTTGTTTGAAAATAAATTTACTTTGAACTTTGAACTGGGCATGTCCTGGACAATGTACACATTAATCACCATTGGTTGCTCAGCCATTAAACCCAGCACAACTTGACTTTCTTTCAGAGCACAGGTTGTTGCAAAATTAACACCAAGGCGATTCTTGCTGAGGTAACTATATGGACAGAAATTGATATACAAACAATAATCTTCAAGTATCTTCAATTACATTGACATGCTGACAAATTCCCAGTAATGGATATCACCACTATGATGGTAAAACATTTCAAGATATGTCCTAATATTTGTAAGTGAGCAATTTGTATATTAAGAGAGGTAGGGTTTCTGCTTTGAATCAGCTGGGAAATTGCATCCAAGGAGCTCTTGAAATTAAACTGGTTTGGTTACATTTCAATTCTCTACGATTCATTGAGGCAAACCATCACAACCAGACAGCATTAGAACATAATTGCTTCCTTTTTTGTGACTTTCCATTGAAAAGTATTCCTTGATACATTTGAGAGTGGTAATCTGATACGGTTTTGTTAATATAGTAGAAAAAAGGGATTAACACCGTAAGTCTTTTCAGGCAGAATGTGGATGATGCATCCACTCCAGTTCTCTGGGTGCTAAACGGCTGTTGAGGTTGAATGTGGGAGCATAGACTTATCAGTAGTGACTAACAGGGTGGACGGGTGAGGAATTTGGGGGTTCATGTCCTCCTTCCAATGTTTATCCCCTGTTCTTGCATGCTCCTGATAAAGGAATTCCAGGTACTATCCCAAATGCTCCTTCTCCATTTTGGGTCATTACCAGCCAGCTATTCCCATGAGTACCCCAGACATTATACTTTCCAGGAAGGTCACAAGAACATCTTTAAACCACTTCTGTTGTCCAGCTGGTAATCACTTGATGTGACAGAGTGCAGAGTGCACAAGAGAGTCCAGTGTTAGACATGCAAACAGTGTTTCCTGATGTTGCCTTGCTTTTCCTGCCCGTGGTTTTTGGAGATTTTGCTGAGAAAGCATTAGCAGTATTCTATAAGCTTTGAGACCTCTGCTGTAGGACCTCCATGTCTGCTGGGATCACTGCTGCTTGGTAGCTCCTGAGCTTTGTGCAAGGTTTATAGGCTCAGTTTTCACACTCTTTTCCTCAGATAGTTAAAGGTTTTAGTAGTGCACTAGGGTTCACTGTTAGCCCCCACCCCCCTTTACCTATTATCCACGCCACCTCAAACCACTTTTTACAATGCTGTTTACCACTGTAAATTATGCACACTTAATCCACATCCGTACTTTAACCTCTAACTTTATATTTTATATAATTCTTTTTAATTGCTGAATGGTGGTGTTTTTGCTGCATTTCACACCAACACACCATAGCAAATTTCTAATACATGTAAAGTTGATCCTTGATCCTAAAGCCATTGCTGAATTGTACCTGTGACATCGGTCTTTCCTGAGAGATGGCTGCCAAGATAGGAGAAATGTTTCCTGATTTCCAGGGACTCACCAGGAGATGTGCTGGCAACAGCTTGGATCTGGTCTCCAAACACACGCATTGACAAGCATCATCTGCATACTACAGCTCAAAGAGCAAGACTAGGGTAACCTAGGGTCAACAGTGGGGCAATGGGGATGTCCTCTTGATGTTTCTACCATTTGGAAGCTGGTACAGGAGCCTGAAAACCCTCACTCAACATTTCAGGAACAGCTTCTTCCCCTCTGCCATCAAATTCCTGAACGGTCCACAAACCAGTGAAAACTACTTTATTTGTCTTTTGCACTACTTATTTAATTTTGTAATTTATAGTTATTTTTATGTCTTACATTGTACTGCTGCCACAAAAATCCGGCTTGTTCTGAGTTGCTAAAGTGAACCCAGGCCTTCACAAGCGAGTAAATTTTAGATTTCGAGACACAGCACGAAATCTCCCTTCACCCCAAGGAGCCTGCTCTGCTCAATTAACCCATGAGACCAATTAACCTACTAACCCCTATGTCTTTGGAATGTGGGATGAAATCCGAGCACCAGAGGAAACCCACATGGTCACAGGGAGAATGTACAAGTTTCTTACAGACAGCAGTGGGAATTGAACCTGGGTCGCTGGCACTGCAATAGTGTTACGCTAACCACTACACTACCATGTCTCTCCAGTAACTTGATTTAAAATTACTTAAAAAACACTAGAAAATCTGCAGCTGCACTGGGGCCCATTAATCAGTTTTTTCATAAACTAGCTATCATTCGATATAAAAAAACTTTGAAAATATGCATATTTTTGCCTGTGTGCTTCAAAATATAAACGCAATTTATATTTACAAAACCAGTGCAATAACTGTATGTCCCAATAGCTTCAGTGCTGAACACTGTTTCACGTTATCAATTTATAGAACAGGATAGAAAATCCTTAAGGTTAGCAGTATTAACAAAATTAGCAAAACTAAAGACATTTTTAAAAAATACTGAAGCATCTCAGCCCGAAACATCGACTGTACTCTTTTCCATAGGTGCTGCCTGGCCTGCTGAGTTCCTCCAGTATCATGTGATCATTGTTTAAAATATGCTGTATGGATTTCAAAGCAAGGTCATCGATTGATAATACAAAGAACAGAACAAAATACTTACTAACTGTTGGAAAGCCAAAACAATTAGGTGTCTAAGGCAAACTACATAGATTAAAATATTGTGAATAAGTTCAAAAATAATTAATTATGAAAATGGAACATTAGTTCCTTTAGATATTAAGGACCAGAATACAAGTACAAGCTATGCTGCAGTCATACAAATACCTGGTTAAAACTTACATGGGGAACAGGAACAGTTCTGAACGCACAACACATTAAAGTTTGAAGTGGATGGGCTACAATAGCAGAACACCATGGCATACACTCAGTGGCCACTTTATTAGGTACAGGAATTACATAGTAAAGTGGCCACTAAGTATATATTACTATTCCATATCATGTTAGTTGATACATACAATCACACAACAGACGCTATTGTAACACTACTTAATTCAGGCCCCAGGCAGGTTAAATATGGCAGGCCCATTCATTTGGAGCAATCATTAGAGTAAAAGACATAGGAGCAGAATTAGGACATTCGGCCTGTCTAGTCTGCTCCGCCATTCCATCATGGCTGACCTTATTATCTCTCTGAACCCCATTCTCCTGCCTTCTCCCAGCAATCTTTGACGCACTGACTAATCAAGAACCTAAATACAAAATAAACTGCAGATGCTGGGGTCAAAGCAACACTCACAACACGCTGGAGGAACTCAGCAGGTCGGCAGCATCCGTGGAAAAGATCGGTCGACGTTTCGGGCCGGAACCCTTCGTCAGGACTGTAGGGGGAAGGGGCAGAGGCCCTGTAAAGAAGGTGGGGGGAGGGTGGGAAGGAGAAGGCTGGTAGGTTCCAGGTGAAAACCCAGTAAGGGGAAAGATAAAGGGGTTGCTGCTTCCCCTCCCCCACCCTTACTGGTTCTTCACCTGGAACTTACCAGCCTTCTCCTTCCCACCCTCCCCCTACCTTCTTTACAGGGCCTCTGCCCCTTCCCCCTACAGTCCTGACGAAGGGTTCCGGCCCAAAACGTCGACCGATCTTTTCCACGGATGCTGCCCGACCTGCTGAGTTAATCAAGAACCTATTAACTTCCGTTTTAAACATACGCAATGACCTGGCCTCCACAGCCATCTGTGGCAATGAATTCCACAGATTCACCAGCCTCTGTCTAAAGAGATTCCTCAACATCAACATTCTAAAGGGATGGTCTTCTATTTATTCTAAGGCTGTGCCCTCTGGTCCTAGGCTCCCCCCACTGTAGGATAAATCCTCTCTATGTCCACTCTAACTAGGCCTTTCAATATGTGATTGATTTTAATGAGATCCCCACCCTCACTCTTTTAAGCTCCAGCAAGTACAGGCCCTGAGCCATCAAATGCTCCTCATATGTTAACCCTTTCATTCCCAGGAACATTAGGTGGATCACTTGCTCTGGCAATCAACTATTATGTAAGTATATTCTTCATTTGTAAAGGAACAAAATAATAATCAATTGAACATCGTAGACATTACAGACATTCAGAGGAAAGTCCAAAGCAAGTCAGGAAATACGCACCCTTAAAGGACTGCAACAGACTTTACAGATTTCGGAACAGATGTCTGTTTTCCGTCAGCTATCATCTGCAGAAATAATCTCTGGTTCATTTACAGAAAGTGGATCAGGAACAAACGGAGCTAAAGGAATTTGCTGCAAGAATTGCAGGGGTGACAATTTATGTTCACTCCTCACTTGTATCTTCTCTCAGAAGATAAGGGCAGCTGGACACGCCAGATCAGAGCCTATCTGGGAGGGCATTGTGAAATAATTAAATAAATCCATTGCTGAAGCCATTTAATCGGTTTCTCGCTCATGTTGTTGGCAGAGGTCTAAGTGTACAAACCTCCCCAGTCTCTTGGCAAGAAAGCTGTTTATTCCAGGTTATGATTACAATATCAAACAGATGCAGTTATACTTCCTAGCTCTTTAACTCTGCCCAATTAAATCTTCCACGCCCACTTGAGAACTCACAAATGGACTAATTCAAAGTCAAAGTAATTTATTATCAAAGCATGGATGTCACCATACTACTGTAAGATTCATTTTCGTGTAGGCATGCCACAACACAGTTGATGCACGACACTTTGCTGAGAGGGTTCAAGCTAACTCTGGACCATTGCTCCAATTTATAGGAAGTACCAATTTATTGTTAAAAGTATAATACTTTTCTTAAAATCAATCATTATACATTTTGAAACCAGTCACGTGAGAACAGATGTTCATGTTGCACAGCTGGTGAGTTCAGATCACTACAGTGTTTCCCCTCCCTAACTACTGCCACTATGGATTCAGAGTCACAAGCTGGCTTTGAGTACATACAGCCACCAACAGCATAACACCAACTATAGATACTATAAAAATTAAGTTTAAGTTCAACTTGAAGTTAAATTGTCATTCAACCATACATGAATACAGCCAAAACAGTGCTACTCCAGCGCCAAAGTACAATAACAATAGTCACACACGGCACGAGGCAAATATAGCACATATAAGGTAGCAGTAAAATTCAGTCGCACAAAAAAAACAGTCCAAGTCCTTGAGTCCATGAATGTTGCAGCAGTCTGTGTTTAGCAAACAACAGGAATTCTGCAGATGCTGGAAATTCAAGCAACACACATCAAAGTTGCTGGTGAACGCAGCAGGCCAGGCAGCATCTCTAGGAAGAGGTACAGTCGACGTTTCAGGCCGAGACCCTTTGTCAGGACTACAGCTTGCTTTTCTGCCGAGTGAACACACCAGGCAGCACCAACTCCAGTTCTGATGCTGTGCCACACCGCCTCTGGCATTCTGTTACAGTGCCCGACTCCGACACCTCCCCCTGGGTGGCTGCAAGCAGGCGACACCACATCTTGAGGTCTAGCCCTCACTGCGATCGAGGCCACGCAGCCACACCCCCACCTCGCCCCCGCCATTCGCCAATAAACCAGTGAATTGAACTTGAAGAAGGCCACATCACCAATGTCCAACAGGGTTTTGCGATCACAAGAAAATCAATTGAGATGATCACTCACTGCTAGACTGCACACCCCTGCAGACGCCTCTCTGTCGCAGGCAGCATCGCAATCCGCACCAAGTCGAGCTCCTTCAGTCACTCCGCCAATGAGCAACTCACTGATGGGGTACAGCCGCAGCACTTTAAGCTCTTAAAGTCAAGCAGGGTCTTGCGATCATAAAAAGTAAGCTAACAAAATTACAATAACACCTTTGGTTGACCCTATAGAAGCCACTACATCCAAGCTCATCACCATCTTACCAGAAATTAAATAAGTTATGCAGAAAGAGAGCAAAAAGAAAGTGAGGAGTGTTGATGGATTGGTTCATGGCCCATTCAGAAATCTGATGGCGGAGAGGAAAAAGCTGTTCCTAAAATATTGAGTGTGTGCCTTCAGGCTCTCGTACCTCGTCCTTGATGGAACTAATAAGAAGAGAGCATATCTGAGTGATGAGTGCCCCTAACACTGGATGCCACCTTTTTGAGGCAGAGTAGAACACACATAGAGCTGTATGATAACCTGGACTTTACAGGGAGATCTCAACAGGATTCCTGACTCTCAGTGACATTACTCCCCATTACAAAAATAACCCTTATGTCATTGTAATGATCTACATTGATAGAACTGGTCAGAAACTTCAGCCAATGATGTTAATGGAGGGGAGTGGCTATGATGGCCAATGAATAATGAGCTTAGACTTTTTACAGCAAACATTTTCCACAATTTTAATTGTTTTTAAATTTTTTTGCATTTCTGTTTGTAACACATTATTTTAAATTTGAATTTAACACTGCCAGATTAATCTTTAATAGTTCTAATCTTTAGTTGGCAGCATGAGAGCATAGAGGTTAGCCCAACACTATCACAGCACCAGCAATCTCCAGACGGGGTCTGATTCCCACTGCTATACTAAGGGGTTTGTATGTTCTCCCCAAAACTGTGTGAGTTTCCTAGTTTCTCTAGTTTCCTTCCTTATTCCAAAGACATACAGATTACGATTTGTAAACTGGGGGCATGCCATGCCCTCGTCCGGCAAACTTCTTGGGCCTTCCAAAGGTCTGAAGTCCACAAAGAGCTGAGCCCAAATCAGTTAGTTACAAAGAATTCAGCAATACTATCACACTTACGGACTTTTCTTGTAAGAACACATTGTTGCAAGGTGGCTCTGGGCATCCTCACAATTTATACTGTCGATTTGTGTGAGAGGACCTATAATCATACTTCAAATTTGATTTTGTTAAAAACTAGCCAGGATTTTGAATAGCAAAGGTGATGTAAAGAAATATGAAGAAGATCCTGACAAATTATGTGACTTGGCAAGAGTATGGCAGATGTAATATAACTTGGGAAAATGTGATATTGTCAAATTGGTGGAAATCTATAAAGCAATGCATTTCTTAAATGAGTAACAGACTAGAAACTACTGATGTTCAAAGGCACCTAAGTTCCTATCTAAATTAGACATTGAAGGCTATCCTTGTAGGTGCATTTAGCAGTTAATGGATAAATTGGCATGGTGCTTTATATTATAAGATTTGTGGACAGAGTTTAGGAGGTCTCACTGAAATTAATTCAGCTGTCGGATGGCAGTTTGTCATACAAGGAAACATCAACTAGGCTGGTCAGGACAACGAAGGGTCTCGGCCTGAAACGTCGACTGCACCTCTTCCTACAGATGCTGCCTGGCCTGCTGCGTTCACCAGCAACTTTGATGTGTGTTGCTTGAGTTAATTTGATCACACTGTTCTAAGTGACTGACTGATTTTATGCACATGTACTTACATTGGGCTAGAATACTAGATGCAGATCTGACTGGCACATTGTAGGAAAAACGTAACCACTCTGGAAGGGGTAGCAGAGGAGATTCACCACAATATTCCCCGGGGAGGAGCAGCTGAGTTTGAGGAGGGACCAGATTGGCAACGTTTGTTTTCCTTGTAGTACAGAAGGAAAAGGGGCAACTGAAAGTTTACAGGGGGGTCAGAAACAGAGCAGATCGTAAGAAACATTTTCCTTTATCAGAGCTGACTTACAACCAGAGGATAAGTAACGGAGTATGAAACTTACAGGAGACTTCGAAGACTTTTTCCACAGAGTGGATGAAAGTTGCATGAGTGGTGGAGACAGGCAGTCTAACAAGTTTCAAAGTTTTGATGAGCACTTGAAATGCCACAGCATAAGAGACAGTGAGCTGAGAAAATGGAATTGTTCTCTTAAGCCCACTAATTCTCCACGTTCACAATGGGTTTTAAATCAAGTCCGGTAAAGTACAGTGCCCACTTGATTTTCTGAAGCACAGGGCTAATCCAAGACAGGTAGGGCAGCACCATAGTGCAATGCTTTAAGGTCAGGATTCAATTCTTGCCGCTGTCAGTAAGGAGTTTGTACATTTTCACCCCGTGGCCTTTTGGGTTTCTTCCAGGTGTGGTTTTACTTCTTGTATATTACAGTCTTTATTATTACGTTTGCAATGTATTGCTGCCACATAACAACAAATTCCATGACATACTGATAATGTTAAACCTGCCACATTCCAAAGAAGATGCACGGATTAGGGTTAGTGAGTCGTAGGCATGCTTTGTTGGGGCTGGAAGATTGGTGACACTTGCCCAGCACAATCCACACCGATTTGATTTGACGCAGATGACACATTTCACTGTATGGTTCGATGTACATGTTACAAATAATGCTAGTCTTTAAATTGTTAATCTTTAAAAGATCTGATTTTTCCTTTCAAGGAAGACTTAATGTAAAAATAGCTTGATGCAATTCAGAGGAGAGGAAAATTTCAGTAGCAGGCAACACTCAGAGGGGCTGTTCAACCCTGAGAGAAGTGCTACCGATGTTCTCTTGGATTTTTGCCCTGCCGTGGATTTCTCAGAAGAGACAGCAGAGTATCAGATGTCACTTGCAGGCAACAGTTGAGAAAGAAAACCCAGACCTCTAGGAATTTGGACGGATGCAGCCAGAGAGAAATCATAATCCTTTTAAAACTCGAACACTTCCCTGAGCAATTGGATCCAGGCCGATCATGAAAACACCACCATCTGTTTTCCTGTTACTCAAATGGAACACTAATCGATACTCAGAATATCAACCACGCCACCTTATACCAGAATTCGAGTTGCTTCGGAGAGTTCACACACAGCTACCCTATCAAGCATCTTCCTTCCCCATGTGTCAAGAGTCCACAGGTCCCACACTGGTCTCATCAGCCACCTCAGAGCCCAGAGAACTAGACAAGCTACCTAACAGGAGTAAATTCAAACGAAGTAGAGCAAGCTAAAGGAAAGCAATACCTCAGAATTATTTCCTGCTGATGGAAAGTTCCTATTACCTCTAAACAGTTTAGGACCACAATTAGTACAATGATCTAGCCAAAGGAGAGGAAGTGATTTGTTCAACAACCCAGTCAATTAAACTTGTTGATCACACTTTTCTAAGTGACTTTGATTTTATGCATACTGTACTATCATTGCATTTTTCTGGAGAAATTAACCCCTATTATTGGGAGAAGTCATCAGTTCTCTGTTCTTTAAATAGACTCTATTGTTCAAATTGACTTTGATTCTTGAACAGCTGATTGTGGTAAGGCCATAAGACATGGGCGCAGAATTAGGCCATCTGACCCATCAAATCATCTCCATCATGGCTGATTTATTATCCTTCTCACCCCCTTCTCCTTGTAACCTTTGACGCCCTTACTATTCAAGAACCTATCGACCTCTGCTTTAAATATACTCAAAAACTTGCCCTCCACAGCCGTCTGTGGCAATGAATTGTGTGCCGTAAGCACCACCTAGCTCTATCTCATGAACAACCTTGTCCAACTTGCATATTTTATTGTGAAAGCTCATCAATTAAGTATCTAACCAAGCAGATGATTTACTGGTCAAGTGTAAGAAATGGGTGTTAATCATTCCGGTATTATATACAAAAACATCTATATTTGTCTTGGCCCACAAGTTTTATACACAAAAGCTCATAGCTAAGGATGGAATTTATTCAGAAACTAAAGTAGTGGATTAGCATTATACCTGTAAACACTGTGTTAATGGAAGGTCCCAATCACTGTGATACCAAACAGTGCTAAGTGCATTACAAGGAAAGATTCATGTGGGTTAATGCAGCTGATGCTATCTATGACAGGTACCAGTGAATCAACCCGCCCCAGTACAGCATCTTATTGTCAACCTTTTACTTTCACTGAGTCATCAGGCATTCTCAGGGCTTCACCTTAACAGTATAGCAGCATGCACAAGGCCTCCAGGTCCCATCCACACACTAAGACTATCACTATTCATAAGTCAGCAGCTGGTACACATAAAAGAAAATGAGTTTCCATCTGCATTTCATGGAGGCCGAGCTGAAGCAGCACTGAAAATCAGGGCAACATTCCACGGCCTGAACACTTGATATGCTCAGTACAAAGCTGTTCCATTTCTTCGCATTTCCAGGCTTCCGACTACACGAGTGTCAGGCAAACTTTTTTAAAAAAACAGAAAACATGGAAGCGTTACATTTAGAAATAGATCATCATTCACAAATTGATTCAATAGGCTAAGGGCCTGGTGTAGAACCGCAATTCAGAACAAATTCACCTCAAAAATCCTGAACCTAGTACTCAGTTCGTGTCTCTGCAAATGAACTCTGATCAATAGAGCACAATCAGTAAGGATAGATGGCAACGTCGTCACTGTGATTACCTACAACCGCAGTACCCTGCAACGCTGCCTCCCACCCCCTTCGTATTAATCCCTACACACTTCCGGCTGTGGGGCCAGGTTCTGTTCTAAGTTCAGATACAAGTTTTTAGATTACACCAGAGTAGCGGGCTGCATCTCAATTAATAACAATATGTAGTGAGAAAGGAGATAGAGCACCTTGTTTCATGGTATCATGACAACAGCCTCTCCCTCAATATGAGAAAAAGGACTGATCATTTATTTCTGGAGGCAGGGCAGGATACCCACCCCTGTCTGGATAAATGGCATTGAGGTTGAGATGATGAAGAGCTTCAATTGCCAGGGGTAAATATCACCATATGGCCAAGAAAGCACAACACCTCTGCTTCCACGGAAAGTTAAGGAAATCAGACATGTCGTCAATAACACCCACCGATTTTTACACAGGCACTACAGAGAGCATCCTATCCTGAAGCATTACAACTTGGTTTGGCAACTGCTCTGTCCAAGACAGCACGAAACGGCAGAGAGTTGTGAATGAATACAGCCCAGTCCATCAAGAAAACCAGCTTCCCCTCCACTGACTCTGTCTGCACTTCCAATATAATGACCACCCTCACAACCCAGTCACTCTCTTTTCTCCTCCCTTCAATCAGAGAAAAGATACAAAAAGCTTGAGAACACACACCACCAGGCTCAAGGGCAGCTTCTATCCAGCTGTTAAAACTCTTGAACAGACCGCTTATATGATAAACTCTTGATCGCCATCTTGGTCCTTGCACTCCATTCGTCTGCACTGCACCTTCTCTGCAACTGTAACACTATATTCTGCATTGTGTTTATCTTTGTTCCCTTTTGCACCACCTCAGTCTACTGATGTTTTTTGCTGCTTTGAGTTGTTCTGTGGATATGTTATGCTGGCACCAGAATGTGTGGTGACACTTGCACAATCCTGGCATGCTATATGTGCTCCTAGTAAGTGACACATTTCACTGTATACCCCGATGTACATGTAATAAATTAATCTCAATCTGAATATATCATTACATCAAATCAGTAAGCTCAAGGAAAAACCAGACCTAACTTACCCCTTCTTCCATAAGCGTTGTGAAAGCAATACTTTTACATTATCACAGGCCACTCATCCATTGCACATGGCCAAGCAGGTTGGGCAACTCTGCCTAGTAACAGTCATCCTGACTCCAGCAGTAAAATGGGAGCAACCAAGCTTCACCGAAGCCCCTTCAACAGAAGAATGGTACTGGTGACAACCGAAAAGGAAGTAACTAATTGAGAGGCACAAAAATTCTACTAACATAATGAGCACGTTAATGGTATGGTGTCAGTGTCATAATGACTGCATCAAAGAGCTGGCCAATACTGTAACTAATCACTTCATAGAACACAGGCCAGTACCACACAGTACAGGCCCTTCGGCCCAGGATGTTGTGCTGACCTATATAGACCTACTGCAGGATCAATCTAACACTTTCCTCCTACACCGTACATTTTTCTTACATCACCATGCCCAAGAAACTCCTAAAGGTCCCCGCAACGTACACAAAATGCTGGTGGAATGCACCAGGCCAGACAGCATCCTTAGGAAGAAGCACAGTCAACATTTTGGGCCGAGACCCTTGTCAGAGTGAAGTCAGTCCCGACAAAGGGTCTCGGCCCAAAACGTCAAGGTTTTATGGAAGTCCGGCAGTTGCCCATGCTGCAAGTCTCCCCCCCCAAGACACCAATGTTGTCCGAGGGAAGGGCATTAGGACCCATACAGTTTGGCACCATTGTCGTCGCAGAGCAATGTGTGGTTAAGTGCCTTGCTCAAGGACACAACCAAGGCTCGAACTAGCAACCTTCAGATCACTAGACAAACGCCTTAACCACTTGTCCACGTGCCCACAGAGTGGACAATCAGTGCCTATTTTCCCCAGGCGACAGTGGGTAGTAGCAGAGAACTTCCTTTTCAGTTGAGTGGGGGGATGTTCAGAGGAGACATCAGAGGTAGATTTGTTTTTATACAGAGAGCGTTAAGTGCCTGGAACGCATTGGCGGGGGAGGTGGTAGGTGATAATGCAAGAGAATCAGAATTAGGTTTATTATCGCCAGCATATAACGTGACATTTGTTGTTCAGGCTCCTGTACCTCCTTTCTAATGGTAGCAATGAGAAGTGGGCATGTCCTGGGTGAGGGGGTCCTTGATGAAGGATGTTGACGTTTTGAAGCATTGCTCCTTAGATGTCCTGGATGCTGCAGAGGCTAATGCCCCCAATGGGGCTGACTAAGTTCACATTAAGGACATTTAAGAGATTCTCAAATAGGTACATGGATGAAAAAAACAGGAGTGTTATGGGCTAAATGGAGGGGGGGGGGATGTCGATTGATCATGGAGGAGGTTAAAAGGTCAGCACAACATTATGTGCAAAAGGGCCTGTACTATGTTGTACTGTTCTATATCAGCCTCTACCACCATCCCCAGCAGTGCAACCCAGACATCAACCACACTCTGGTGTTTTAGTGAAAACGCAAATATTTAATGCAAAGTAATCTTAATACTCAGGACTTTATGAAGCTCAGCTCCGAGAGATAGCTTCCTTTGATGGGATTGTGCCTCCTTCCCGTGCCAGAGAAATTCAAATCCAACCAGTTACCATCATTCAGCTAAATGGACCCTCTAGTGTCTGCAGACCACACAAGCTGCTTCAGGGCAGTTAGTAGTCAGAGTGAGAAAGAAAAAAACAAACAGGTGGTGAGCTAAAGTACTGTTGTCCTTTGAGAAGCTCTTTTACATCCATAAATGGTGACTTCCCAAAAGGACTTCTGCTCCACCCCTCAAAATAAGTCCTCATCTGGATGGGACTTATTGGGAAGTATTTCCAATAACTCCCGTCCAGAGGGGTAGACTCAATGGGCTGGATGGCCTAATTCCACTCCTCTTTTTATGGATAAATTCAGAGATGCTGTGAAGTGTTGCAAATCAGAGCTTGTGTGTAGCCTTCTCTGTTACGAGTAACGAAATCGCTCAAGCAAGGAAATAATCTGTTGCTTCAGAAGACAATAATGAGTGTGCTAAACCACAAAAGAAGCTGGTTATTAGTGTTCATTCTATCTGCAATCTCAGCTGTCATGACTTAGTTGGATATTCCATTCAGCTACTAGGAGCAGAAGTTTTGAGAACAACTCAACTGAATCATTACATTTTCTCATTTCATCCTGACAGTCGATGACGACAGCACCTCCTGGCTTAGGAGACAAGTTGCTAGGAGACCTGATTACTTCATGTTCACCTTTACTTGTGTAACAGCTCAGGTCAATTACTGTCCACTCATGGGTTAGGGTCATTTCTGAGGAATGGTCAGTTGGCTGCGATAACAGGTGAAGGGGTCTACGTGCTATAAATGACCGCAGCTACAGTGACCAGAATCCAAAAGGCACAGGGATACAAGCTCAAACTCCATCATGATAAGCAAGCTGGTGGGATTTGAACTTGTAGCTCAATACTACTCCCAACTGTTAAATTCAAGTCTGGTTGGCACAGGTTTAACATAAGAGAAAGGAACCTAAAAGTCTATTTGAAGATAATCACTCACACACACACACACACACACACGCACACACACACACACACAATAAAGTAGACGATATCTGGAATGCACTGCCAGAAAAGGTGATGGAATCACATACAATTACTATGTTTAAAAAGAATTTTGAAAGCCATTTATATATGCCAGAAGGATTCAGTCCTAATATAGTCTAATGCAGGGATTCACAACCTTTTTTATGCCATGGACCCCCACCATTAACGGAGGGGCCCCTGGACCCCAGTTTGGGAACCCCTGGTCTAATGGGGTTAACATAGGTGGGTACAAAGTTCACTGTGGAGCTGAGGGTCTGAGGACCCATTTCTGTGCTGCACTTCTCTGTGACTGTGACATTATCTGCCACAGTAGCATAATTGTTACTGCAATGCATTTTCACAGCTTGGGGTCAAAGTTCAATCCTGCTGTTATCTGTAAGAAGTCTGTACATCTTTCCTGTGAAATGCAGTGCAAAAGTCTCTCTTTTCTGTTGTCCCTCGAAATCCAATGACAACGTCCACTCCTTTAACGGTGAGATCTTTGATGACTATGCAGTGCTATCCTGGACCCACAAACTCTATTGCAGGTGGGACATGTATATGTGGTAGTGGTAGCAACCATGGCTGCATTTCTCCTGGCTCTCTTCTGCTGTCTTCTGGTTGTTCTTTCCATCTCCAGAATACGAACCCCGTCCCTACACAGCTGTCGCCAAGTGGTACAGTCAGCAGCAACCTCCTCCAGGTCCTCGGGTCTGACCTTGCACTTCCTTAAAGCATTCTTCGTCTGATCCTTATAGCGCTTCTTCGGCCCTCCAGCCGAGCATCGACCACGATGTAGCTGGCCGTATAACATTCTGCGGGGTAGCCGACATGGGGGCATTATAGATAGCTATATATAGGGTGCCTGAGAGTTTTGGACAGTACCGTAGTAATTTTATGAATTGCACTGTACTGCTGCCACAAATAAAGACAAATTTCTTCACAAATGTGAATGATGATAAACCTGATTCTGATATGGGTCTCTATTGTGGACTGAGAGAGTGAAGGCAACAGGAAGATGGAATCATGGTTGGGAAAAGGGGAAGGAAGAGGGGAGGGAGCAGGAAGCACCAGAGAGACACTCTGTAATGATCAATAAACCAGTTGTTTGGAATGTGTCTGCACCCGTGGCACTTCCCACCCCTGGCACTGCTTCTCTACCACCTGTCCCGCACCCTTCCTGCAGCTCCCCACCCTCGACATACCCATCCTTTGCTCCTGGCAAATTTTCAAAGTTGCTCTCTGGCTCCACATTGGCACATAATAAAGTCTCAGGATGGTTTGCACAGTACTGTAGATAGATAGATAGATAGATAAAGCCATGAAGTTCAAGTGCAGTTAGCAATGGATAATGACATGTAGATCCCATAAATGAATAATGAGGTGGTGGAAGACTACAAGTAACAAGGTAGTGGTTCCTGAAGTAATAGTAATTTATAACTATTAAAGACACACAGTACAGAGAAAAGATCACGCGCAGACATTTTCCAAGAAACTGGTTGGGAAATATAGGCCTCATCTGATGTTTTTTTGGCAGCTAATTTGCTAGAATAAAACATATTCAAGTATGATTGGAATACAATTTTGTGTAAAAGAAATAAAATATGGGAACACTGTCATTATTTATGTTCTAAAAGAGAGCTGACATAACCAGAAAACAAAATTTACATTCCAAGAAATAAAAGTCATGCTTGTCAAGGCAAGTTGATTGGTTTCACAGTGACTTGGAGCTTACGTGTAGAGTATCTATACTGTTTGATAGCCTCCCTCCTCTCCATCTTTTCGACAAGCTATGATAGTTTTACTCTAATCTGTAACTATTATTACTTTCTAACAAAAAAGACAGTTTTTGGCAAGTCTGCCATAATATCATGATCTCACACTTTACTAATGCATCAGAATACAGAATAAAGGAGAACATCATGCAATGTTCCCTCACCTCCCGCGATCACACTAGTCATAACACATTAACCAAAACAACTAGGGAAAGTTGACTCATGCACGATCTTTTACCATGGAAACCTGACAAGTGGGGCTGTTTGGACAGAGGGGGTTGAAGTACCGGCTCTTTGATGTCTTTTTAAGGTCGACGATGTGTCTCTCAGCGGCCGATCAGGGTCAAGTACAAAAATACTGTACTTTCACTCCCCACCAATATTACAGCATGGGTCCTTTCTCATACTAGACTGCACAGGCCATTGCTAATTGCTGGTTGCAAAGCACTGACACGAGTTAGGGACCCACGTACCACGTCTTACCTTTAAAAAGGGGTAACAAAACAGCTACACGAGGAATTCTGCAGATGCTGGAAATTCAAGCAACACACATCAAAGTTGCTGGTGAACGCAGCAGGCCAGGCAGCATCTATAGGAACAGCTACACTCGACATTTCAGGCTGAGACCCTTCGTCAGGACTAACTGAAGGAAGAGTTAGTAAGAGATTTGAAAGTGGGAGGGAGAGGGGAGATCCAAAATGATAGGAGAAGACAGGAGGGGGAGGGATGGAGCCAAGAACTGGACAGGTGATTGGCAAAAGGGATATGAGAGGATCATGGGACAGGAGGCCCAGGGAGAAAGAAAAGGGTGGGGGGGAACAAAACAGCTCATGGAGGTCTGAGAGTCCAGCATTACTGCATACCAACTCTGAAATGGTACAGAGACATCAGCTACCCATTTCAAAAAGTGAACAGTGAGGAGCTAGCTCAGTCATCTCTGAAATCAAACTGCACTACATCGGGGCAGGGATACCAGAAGTTATCCATCATTTCTAAAGCATCCACCATTAAGGACCCCCACCACTCAGCATGTCCCCTGCTCTCATTGTTATCGTTGGGGAGGAGACACAGAAGCCAGGCGACACACACTTTAAAACATTTTAGGAACAGCTTCTTCCCCTCCACCATCAGATTTCTGAACGGCCCATGAACACATCCTCACCAGTTTGCTCTCTTTCTGACCTACCTAATAATTTTAATATATTTCTTATTGTAATCTTTAATATGTTGCATTGCTACCACAAAGCAACACATCTCACAAATGTCAGTGATAATAGACTTGACACTGATTCTGAAAAGTCAGTGTTTAAATACAGGAAGTACTGTAATACAATCGTAAACACGAAATAATCTGCAGATGCTGGGGTCAAAGCAACACTCACAACACGCTGGAGGAACTCGGCAGGTCAGGTAGCACCTGCTCCGTCCGCCACAACAGACAGGATCTCCCAGTAGCCACCCACTTCAACTGTGCTTCCCACTCCCATTCAGATATGTCCTTACATGGCCTCCTCTACTGCCATGATGAGGCTAAACGCAGGTTGCAGGAGCAACACCTCATATACCATCTAGGTAGTCTCCAGCCCCTTGGTATGAACATAGAATTCTCCAACTTCCGGTATCCCTCCCCTCCCTTCCCCTATCCCTATTTCACTCTGCTCCCTCCCCAGCTGCCTATCACCTCCCTCATGGTTCCGCCTCTTTCTACTACCCATTGTGCTTTCCTCTATTCCTTCTTCACCTTTCCTGCCTATCACCTCCCTGCTTCCCCTCCCTCACCCCTTTATCTTTCCCCTTACTGGTTTTTCACCTGGAACCTACCAGCCTTCTCCTTCCCACCCTCCCCACTCCTTCTTTATAGGGCCTCTGCCCCTTCCCTCTTCAGTCCTAATGCAGGGTTCCAGCCCGAAACGTTGACTGATTGTTTCCACAGATGCTGTCTGACCTGCTGAGCTCCTCCAGCACGTTGTGAGTGTTGCTGTAATACAATACTAGCAACCTTGTCAGTAAAGGCAGGATGAATACTGAATTTAAAAAGGCACTGAACAGAAACGTGACTAGTGTTTTCCCCCTAGAAATGAATGAAATACAAGTTTGCGAAGGTGCTTTGGTTTTAATTTGCATTGATATTACTAGCTATCTGAGGAAAAGCAAACGCTTCCAGCTGAACACTCAGCTGTCTTCTCAGTAGAATTAGCAAATGAAAGAAACTGCAATTCCTGTGAACAATAAAGGATACTGTTGTAAGGTACATTGTGTAACCATGCTGCTGATAAGACTTTCTCACATCTTCACTTTCTCATTCATTCATACACACAGGAAATGGAAGACCGAGAGTGAATGGTGGTGGAATTTTGATACCTGCACTGTCACAAGAGGCCCAATGCAAACTTGAGAAACAGCATCTCATCTCCCATCTGGGCATTCTGTCAAATTCTCAGACTTCAGGTACCTCGCGTTCTTTCAGTCTACATCAGAACTGGTCGTTTCGGGCTGTCATTTTTTGGCTCAGTTTTTCTTATTCTGTTTGTCTAGCCTGCCCTTTGAGGCATGCCCCACATCTGGATAGGTACATGGATGGGAGGGGTACGGGGGGTTGGGGGTGCAATGGTCCGGGTGCAGTCAATGGGACTAGGCAGTTTAAATGGTTCAGCTGAAGGGCCTGTTTCTGTGCTGTACTTTTCTATGACTCTATTAAACGGACAAAACATAATGTGCTTGTAACGGGCCCACTAACGCATCTGGACTCACTCTATCAGTGTTTTTCCCTTTTTCTACCTAGCCCTCCCCAATCTCTCTGTCCAGTACTTAGAACTAATTTGTTCTCTCTCTTCCCCAGTTCAGAAATGTTAACTGTTCCATTTTCCACAAATGCTGACTGACCTGCTGTGTGCATTTTCTGTTTTAACTTCAAATGTCTGGTATCTTGTTTCCTTTATTTTGTGCTTCCACCCCTTCGACTCCATGACGACCATTTTTGCCCATCTACATTAATCCCATCAATGACACATCACTTCAGCTCTGCCATGGCAACAGAAGGCAAGTCTAACTGGCACACTGGCTGGATGGCCTCCCTAGCCACCAGGCCAAATAACCCTCCCCTGGCCATCAGCAGACACAACCATCATCTGGGCTATCAGATAACTTCCTTCCTAATCAATGTCTGGCACTTACCTACACCAAGCAACATTTAGAGAGTGCAGACTTGTCACCAAGTCACCCTCTGTGTTTCATATGAGGGAGCTATCTACTCTGGGTGTTTGAAAATGACCTGATTTTTTTATTTGATAGCCTGTCCAGGTTTCCACTGAAATGACTCTTTAAGACATCTTTCATTCATGAAGTTCTCTTCCGATTCGGAGGATAAGAGGAGGAACTGATTTTGATAGTGTCTTCTCTGCCCTTTAAGAGCCAAACTTTAAAAATTTATATACAGAGCAAGTTTCACTTTTTGTGGATTTTGTAAGACTGCCCCTGGAGATAGAGCACAGACCATTTGATTCACCAATGAACTGAGTCCTATAGCATAACGTTCGAACTGTAGTAGGCTACTTCCTTTAGCTTAAAGTTCGTTCTGCCTTAGGAGAATATTAGTGAATTCCTTGATCACAGAGACATCATACTAGGTCTAATACAAATTTGCATAATCTTCCATTATTCTGGAGTCCACAGATTTACAAATAAAACCTTAAATAAAAGAGGTTTGAACCTGTAACGTAGCCTGCAGCCTGCATTAAATAATACCTAATGACCTTGAGGTGAAAGGTTTCTGCACTTTAGAAGCTGGATGCTATATTGTTCTTTTGTGCTCCATGTTATAAGACCATAATTTGGCCAATCAGCCCATCGCGTCTATACTGCCATTCCATCATGACTGATTTGTTATCCCTCTCAACCCCATTCTCCTGCCTTCCCCCCACAACCTTTAATGCCCTGACTAATCAAGAACCCGTTAACTTCCACTTTAAATATACCCAATGATTTGGCCTGCACATCCATCCGTGGCAATGAATTCCACAGATTCACCACCCTCTGGATAAAGCAATCCCTCCTCATCTCTGTTCTATTGTTTATTAGAATTAAAACTAGATTATTAATGTCATATGCATCATGTGAAACTGAGATATAGTGAACATTTCGTTTTGCATACTGTTCACAGGGATCCGCTCATTACATGGTGCACTGAAGTAGCAAAATAGCAGACTAAAGTGTAACAGCTACGAAAAAGTGCAGTGCAGGCAGATAATAAGGTACAACATCATAATGAGGTAGATTGTGAGATCAAGGGTCCATTCTTATTGTATTATGGAACTCCGTAGTCTTACAACAGTGGGGTATATACTTTATACTTTATTGTCGCCAAACAATTGATACTAGAACGTACAATCATCACAGCGATATTTGATTCTGTGCTTCCCGCTCCCTGGATTACAAATATTAAAAATATTAATAGTAAAAAGTAAATATTAAAATTTTAAATTATAAATCATAAATAGAAAATAGAAAAATGGAACGTAAGGCAGTGCAAAACAACCGCGGGGCAGGTCCGGATATTTGGAGGGTACGGCCCAGATCCGGGTCAGGATCCATTTAGCAGTCTTATCACAGTTGGAAAGAAGCTGTTCCCAAGTCTTCAAACTCCTGAACCTTCTCCCGGAGGGAAGAGGGACGAAAAGTGTGTTGGCTGGGTGGGTCGTGTCCTTGATTATCCTGGCAGCACTACTCCGACAGCGTGTGGTGTAGAGTGAGTCCAAGGACGGAAGATTGGTTTGTGTGATGTGCTGCACCGTGTTCACGATCTTCTGCAGCTTCTTCCGGTCTTGGACAGGACAACTTCCATACCAGGTTGTGATGCACCCTAGAAGAATGCTTTCTACGGTGCATCTATAAAAATTAGTGAGGGTTTTAGAGGATAGGCCAAATTTCTTTAGTTTTCTCAGGAAGTAAAGGCGCTGGTGGGCCTTCTTGGCAGTGAACTCTGCTTGGTTGGACCAAGTCAGGTCATTTATGATATTGACCCCGAGGAACTTAAAGCTTTTGACCTGTTCCACTTGCGCACCACTGATGTAAATTGGGTCGTGCGGTCCACTACTCCTTCTGAAGTCAACAACCAATTCCTTCGTCTTGCTGACGTTGAGGGATAGGTTATTGTCTTGGCACCATGCCACCAGGTTCTTAATTTCCTCTCTGTACTCAAACTCATCATTACCCGAGATACGGCCTACAATTGTTGTGTCATCAGCAAACTTATATATTGAGTTCGATGGAAACTTGGCTACACAATCATGGGTGTACAGTAAGTACAGCAGGGGGCTGAGTACACAGCCTTGTGGGGCACCGGTGCTCAGAGTGATTGTAGAGGAGAGCTTGTCCCCTATTTTTACAGCCTGGGTCCATCCTGTCTGTGAGGAAGTTGAATATCCAGCTGCAGATCTGAGTGCTAAGGCCGAGGTTCCGGAGCTTAGGAATCAGTTTATTTGGAATGATGGTATTAAGGGAGAGCTGTAGTCAATGAAAAGGAGCCTTACGTATGTGTCTTTATTCTCCAGGTGTTCTAAGGAGGAATGTAGGGCCAGAGAGATGGCATCTGCCATTGACCTGTTGCTCCAGTAGGCAAATTGCAAAGCGTCGAGGTTGACCGGTAGGCTGTGGTTGATGGGTAGAGACTGTCTTTGAGCCTGGTGGTACATACTTTCAAGCTTTAGTATCTTCTGCCCAGTGGAAGAGGGGAGAAGAGAGAGTATCTAGGATGGGTGGGACTTTGAAAATGCTGGCAGTTTTACTGAGGCAGCAAGAAGTGTAGACAGAGTCCATGGAAGGAAGGCTAGTTTCTGTGATGTGCTGGGCTGTGTTCACAGCTCTCTATTGTTTCTGCGGAAGGGTCTCAGCCCGAAATGTCGACTGTACTCTTTTCCACAGATGCTGCCTGGCCTGCTGAGCTTCTCCAGCATGTTGTGTGTGTTGCTCTGTAGTTTCTTGCGATGACGGGCAGATCAGCTGCCGTTCCAAGCCATTATGCATCCACATAGGATGTCTTTGGGACATTCGGTGAGGCTCAATGTGGTCATACCAAGTTCCTTTAGCCTCCCAAGAGGTCCGTCTCTGTGATTGGACCCATATTTCCTTACAACGTCCTTTCTTACTTACTAAGAGCAACACCTCACATTGCACTATAAATAAAAATAAGTCTAATATTTGTACACACGCAACGTCCTGCCCAGTCATTTCAATATTTACAATTGTAAAATACTATGTCAGTGTTATTTTATCAATTAACACTGATAAAATAATGTTATGTTTACCACATCGAGATACATCTGCAAACTCTGCCAACCAGGTGGCTCCAGGTGCTTCTTGAAGCCTCAATCCAAATTCTACCATCATTTTAAATTCAAGAGATTCTGCAGATGCTGGAAATCCAGAGTAACACACACAAAATGGTGGAGGAACTCAGCAGATGAGGCAGCATCAATGGAAAGCAATAGACAGTCGACGATTCAGGCTCAGACCCTTCATCAGGACTGCCACCGTTTTGTGGAAGTGAAGGCATGGAAGCCGGAAGACATGAACTTGTAAACTGTAACTATTTAGAATGTCTTCAGATGCTAAACTTAGTTTAACTTCAGCCTGTGTTTGCTTACTGTAGTTAGAAACTATGACCTTAAAAGGGACGAATCAACTTAGTCACAGATATATTTTAGTAACAAAGTACCACAAAGCATGGTTTAACACGCCTGTCATTATTAAAAGAGTGATTGTCTAACTTACCATGAGTAATACCATGAGGGCTCCATCAAACAATTACAGCAATATTACATGACAGGATTTGTTTCCAAATGTATTCATCACTCCCTAGCATCTCCTTGGAACATACAAGGTAGCAGCATATGCCCAGCTAATGGTAATTCTTTGCGCCCTTAAGAAGATACAGGGGGATAAGATCTCTCATAGAATCAAGAGAACGTTAGAGCGAACTGTGAAATTTAAAATGGTATCACCACACACAAGGTATTTCTTTAACTTCTTTCCATCAGATTATTAAAAAAGTCAAACCAAGACTACGAAAGGAAAAATATGCCTGAGAAAATGCAAGAAAATGCTTACAGAGTGAGTGCCAGCTGTTCCCCTTCATAAACTACGACAGGCTGCTCATGGATATTATTAATTAGTTTGCAAAGTTTCTGCACAGAAATGGTTCCTCCAGTACTGTTGTTTTACGGAGAACTCTTGATGACGGCTAATAATATTGACTGGAAGCCAGAAAGGGATTATTAACCCTGAAACTACCAGTTTGCTTGAAGTATTAACTCTTTGAATTTGTGGGACAAATTTTCTGCATAAAATACCATCAAGTAAGGTACTCAATGGAAGTTCAGGAATGCACATGCCTTACCTGACATTTTGCCACTTAGACCTGGTACTTGTCTGTCATGTCTCACCGCAATAGCACCATTTTCACATCTCTTACTATGAATGCTGTGTCTGCTCTATCATAGTGGACCAGAAGACATGACCTCAGAATACAAGGGACGTCCCTTTAGAACACAGATGAGGCAGAATTTATTTAGCCACAGGCTGGTGAATCTGTGGAATTCATTGTCACAGACGTCTGTGGAGGCTAAGTCACTGGCTGTATTTAAAGCGGAGGCTGATAGGTTCTTGATTAGCAAGAGCGTCAAAGTTTACGGGGAGAAGGCAGGAGAATGGGATTGAGAGGGATAAGAGATCGGCCATGATGGAATGGTGGAGCAGACTCCATGGGCGACATAGTCTATTTCTGCTTCTATGTCTTATGTTCGGTTGTGAAGTGTCTCAGGCCCGTTTCCTGCAAGGATACAGCATCCACTTTTATGGCAACCTATGTACTGGAAAAGAGACCCACTGTTGGATAATCTCTTGTCTAAACTGAACAAGCAAAACAAGAAAGTCAGAAATGTGGCCAAAGAAAATGCAGATGTTGAATGGCTTTTAAGCAGAAGTTCAAGGAAAACACCAACACTCATTGTTACTGAAATGACTCCCCATAGAGCACAGAATTCTCTCCATCAGAACCTACACAATCAAGAAAGTTTAGTTTCCATAGGATAGAAAATATTCTATAGAAACAAAGTCTATTTATAAATCAGTGCTGTTAAAATTGTAAGACCTTATATTTAGATACATACTTCATATGGCATATTGCAAACAAACTTTTAAATCTATTCCAAAAGTCAACCAAATGTGCCAAAAGCTGAAATCCTGTGATTTGAGCTGATATGGGTAAACACACAGAGAGAACGTAACAGGGTGCGGCGATAAAAAGATCAAAGGTGGTTCAGCCCATCAAGTTCTCTCAAGTGTACAAAAGGTACAATTTAGTCAGTCATATACTCCACCTTGTCCACCTAATCATCTGAGGGGAAGAAACTAAACACACGTCTGATCTTCAAAGGAAATCAAACCAAACGCTGGAGAATTAATATTTCCACTATTAAATCTTGGCCAGCTGCCACTGGCAGTTCATACAACCCTCTAACCTCGCCAGTAGACACGAAGATCCATTGTGTTTGTGGTAGCTTCAACCTGCACCTGAAGTGATTAGGAGCTCAAGAAACTGGGCAGTTTTGATTTTTTTTTAAACAAAGCTTTCATAATGTATAATTGCTTGCATTTCAATTTACAACACCTGTGAAACTTCCCTTTGTATCATTCACAAAGGCTGCAGGTTCGATTTATTGGCACATTAATAGAATCATAGGTTAATGAATATTATAATTCTGGCACCTTCATTTTTAATGGTCAACTGCAGAGACACGGGTTCATGAATTTTATAATCCTGCCACCTTCATTTCTAATGGTCAACTCTGTCAGAAGAAAAAAGTCTCCCTGCTTAATCTGAGGCCAGTAAACTAAGCACCTACTTGCATTTCCATCGGATTCCCTTCAGGTGACACTGCAAATGAAATCAGCAAGTTCCAGTCCACCCACCCTTTAAACAACCATACTCTCCCCCCCCCCCACCGAGTGGTAGCATTTAGAAATATTTCATCTTTTCTGCAGCACCTGCTCTTGGTACATGTACATGACAGGCCATCTTCCATCTCTGCAATTCTTCAAATTAAGCAATTAAACCTGCTGAATGTTTCCCGCATTTTCTGTTTTTATTAGAAGCAATGAGGCCTTTGAGTTTTCATAATTGGGGATGTCTAAATTTCACAAATTTAACACATTTTGAGAAATATAGCAGAATTCTAATAAGCTCTGTTGCCTTTCCTTTACGTCTGCATTGTAACAGACTTGCGCCCCAACAAGTGTGAACTCAAACCATCTTCAGCCAACCATCTGGCACCAAAACTACCCTCATTCAACAGTTCATAAGTATACATAGTGAAAGAACAGGAAATGACACTGCATAGCAAAATGTTTAATAAATGCCAGTAATGGTGAATATTTTGAGACTAGAAGTCTAGCCCTGGCCTGAAAAATGGACTATTTACAAATTAACAGTCTGTTTTCAGTACAGCATGCATGGTAGGGCCTAGAATGGACATTCACAAATTTTTCCACAGCTTTAGTAGTGGGTTCATCCTTTAGCTTGGTGAGGGAAGTATCTGGAAAACAAAGAAATTGCAGATGCAGGAATTTGAAAACAAATAGGAAATAAGATTCAGCAGATCAAGCAGCATCTGTGAAAAGGGAAGCCAGTTAAAGTTTTGTGTCAGCAACACTTCTCGTGGAATCAATGATCAGCAATGGATTCGAATTCCAATCAGCCTGGAACCAGTTACCTCGCAAAGGTTTATGGTTGGGATCTGCTCTAGGTAAAAGTATGCGTAGCAGCCAGGCAATAAATGTTAAATGTGTATGACATGGGAATACAACACCTGATCATAACAAGAACAATAGTGACAGCGTCACTCAGCAGAGAAACAAGCCCCTCAGCCCAACTGGGCTATGCTGACCAAGATGCCTAATTAACTGACTAATTTGCTCTTGTCTGACCCACTTCTCTCTAAAACTTTCCTATCCATGTTATAGCCCAAGTGTCGTTCAATGTTGCTAATGTCCCTGTCATTTCCCGGAGCATCTCACAAGGGCATAATCAAGCAGAAGCTGAGAATTAGTCACATAATAGCGGTAGAGGTGAAGGAAAAAACAGCAAGAGCACTTCAGAGCATGTGAACTGGGCAGCTCATGGCATGACAGCCAGTGGAGGGGGTGAGGAAAATCACTGTCTTAATCAAGAAGAGATCAACCTTTCTATTCCAAAATCAAATGAGCCACAACATTCAACATTCCTCATATTAACGCCTCTGAGCATCTGGAATTGCAGCTAATGCAGTTATTTTGATTCTTATCAACTTTCTTTAAAATTGATGCACATCTCATCCTGATATTCAGAGAGTTAGCTCACCACTGCATTTGATGGTTTGGCATATAAATCGTCTGATCAATGTACAGATGAGACAAACTGACCAAGAAAATCCCAGCTCAATCCTTGGGTCAGTTGAATCAATTGATCTCAGAGGCATTAGAAGCTGAGAAACGTCAATGGCTTCGACTGTGGAGTCGAGAGGAACATCATCTAATTGTGGTGCAGAGGCTTGCGAGCTCCTCAGAGTCTGGAAGGAACAGGTGTAGGCGAAATGGTGTCCCAGTGAGAGTCAGCGTCATGGGAAATGGAGTAGTTCAAAGAGTGAGATACATGAATAAAAAACAGTAAGACTTATAAATGTTCCTTCTTTAATGATGATTTAAGAACAGCAATTAGGTCAGTCTTTTGTTGAGCAAATTGTTTGTATGTACTTTTCACTGTTTCAGAAACATTTCTTTGTTCTTCTGTGAATGCCTGCAAGAAAATGAATCTCAAGGTGGTCTATGGTGACATACTCAGTGGCCACTCTGCTTATTTCATCTGCTTGTTAATTAATGCAAATATTTAATCAGTCAATCATGTGGCAGCAACAATGCATAAAAGTATGCAGAAACGGTCAAGAGGTTCAGACCAAACATCAGATTGGGAAAGGAAGGTGATCTTAGTGACTTTGACCATGGACTGATTGTTGGTGACAGACTGGGTGATTTGAGTATCTCAGGAAATGCTGATCTCCTGGAATTTTCAGGGGCACGTCTCTTAAGCTTACAGAGAATGATGTGAAAAACAAATAAAAAAACATCCAGTTAGTGGCCTTGTTAATGAAAGAGGTCAGAGGAGCATGGCCAGACTAGATCAAGCTGAGGCAAGGTGACAGTAACTCAAATGTTACAACAGTGATGTGCAGAAGAGCATCACTAAACGCACAACACATCAAACCTTGAAATGAAGGGCTGCAGCAGCAGGAAACTATGAACCTCCTGTACCTAATAAAGCAATCATTAAGTGCACCTCAAGTTTGCCATTGAGGCACAGATTGGTGGCATTGTAAATAATATAGGTGGACTTGTGAAATCAAAAGTTGACATTGACAGATTAAGTGAATAGGCAAAGTTTTAGCAAATAGATTTAAATCTGATAGGTGGAAAGGGCTTCATTTTTAATCCTAGTAGGATGACCGAGATTTTGAAATGGTGAGAAACTAAGGTCTAAAAAGATTTAGATGTTATTATTTTCAAAAGGAAGCTGTCAGATACTAAAATGATTCATGAAGATTAAAGAAGTGTTACCCTTTCTAACCTGAGGGTTAAAGTCTAAAGAAAGGTTCTGCTACAGCCATTTTCCCTCCTCAATTAAGGGCACAGTCTACATCTGAGTTCTCTATACATCAGCTCAGAAAGAATATATCAGTCTTGGATGGAGTAGAATGTGAAGTCAACAGAATGTTAGAGGGCTCCAGAATTGGCTTAAGTACAGTGATTATGAAACAAAGCTTACTTTTAAAAGATTCAGGAATGAATACCTAATGTCTCATTATTGGAAGGATGTGGAACTTTAGAGAGAGTGCAGAGGAGATTTACTAAGATTCTGCCTGGATTAGAAAACATATCTTATGAGGAAAGGCTGAGTGCGCTTGGAGCGAAGGAATTTAAGAGGTGACCTGATAGAAATTTACAAGATGCTAAGAGGCTTAGATTGAGTGAAAAGCCAGAAACATTTTTCCAGGGCAGGAAAGGTTATTATGAGGGGACACAATTTTAAAGTGATGGGAGGAAAGTAGGAGAAATAGATCAGAGTGATGAGTTCGTACAGCGTCCTGCCATGGGTGATACTAGAGGCAGACACATTAGGGACATAGAACAAACTCTTAAATAGGCATGTAGATGATGGAAAATGGAGGGTTAGATGGATATTCAAATAGTCTAAAAGATCAGCACAGCATCATGGGCTGAAGGGCCTGTATTGTGCTGTAACATCCTATGATTGAACCTTTTTTTAAAGAATCTTCAATGGAAATAGGGTAAATACAAACTTACAGGTCTCTCCCCGAGTTATGAACTCTTCACTTAATCAGTTTTCAAAAGGTGAGTATACCAGGAAATAAATCATACACGAGGAAATAAACATTTTATCTATTTCAGCAAACAATGAGAATGCTGTTGTGGATGGCTGGAGATAAAATCAGAATCATTTTATAGATTTAAAAGTATATTTGTTTTCACCCCAGTATTTGTGGTTACTGTAAAGGAGAATGACGGGTGACACACACAGAATGCTTGGCAGGCCAGGCAGCATCTACGGAACAAAGCACAGTCGACATTTCAGCCCAAAACTCCACCCAGTCCTGCCAAAGGGCTTCAGACCGAAACACTGACTGTACTTTTTTCCAGAGATGCTGCCTGGCCTGCAGAGTTCCTCCGCATTTTGTGTGTGTTGCTCAGATTTCCAGCATCTCTTGTTTTGAGAAAGAGGGGTGATCTTATTAGAGGTGTACAAAACTACATCTGGGGTTCAAGAGAGGTGGATGTGCACAATTTTTTACCCAGGGTTGGGAACTAGAACTAGAGGGCGTACGTTTAAGGTGAGAGGGCTAGCGTCATCGGAATCTGCAGAGCAACTTTTATACCCACAGAGTTGTCAGAACATGAAGTGAGCTGTCAGAGAAGTGGTTGAGGTAGGTACAGTACTGTGCAAAAGTCTTAGGCACATATATATTGCTAGAGTGCCAAAAACTTTTGCACAGTACTATAGGAATTTCATGTATTGTGCTGTACTGCTGCTGCGAAAAAAAATCATGACGTACGTGAGTGATGATAAACCTGATTCTGATATGAGCCTCCATTGTGGACTGAGAGTGGACATTTTAAAGACACTTGGACAGGAAAAGCTTAGAGGGATATGGGTCAAATCTGGGCAAAATAGTTTTCTTAGACGTGAGTCTTGGTTGGCAAGGACCAGCTGGGCTGATGGGTCTGTTTTGGGGAGTACAGCTCTGACCCTACCTTCTATCATTCATGATGCCTGTGAAACTCCCCCCTCTCTCCCACTGCCCTCATAATGATGTCCTAGCTGCTCATCTCTCCACCAATGGCAGGTACACCTTGAGCAGTCCAAGCACTTAAATTAATTTCCCATCCAACAACAGTCTCCACCCACCACTCTATACCTTTGGGTGGCTCCTTAGGACCCAAAACATTGTCCAGGCCATTCATCAGCTGAATTAACATTTTGGTCAGTGGGTTAGTGTCTGATGCACCTCTCCAAAAGGCGTTCCCTTCTTTCCTACATTTTAGGCACCATATGCAAGTTGCTGTTGACCTATTATAAAATCCTTTTAACTGATCCAAATGATTAAAGTTGATAATTACGGCCATACTCTCCAACTCCTCTGAGACTCTGCATTGATGTGCTCCATCAGCAGAACTGCAGATTGTATTTGAGATGAATACTGACCCAACATGGAGACTTCCATTCATAATTTGCAAGTGTACTTCTTGACTCTTTGCCAGTAACTCCACCGCAAGTCCTTTTGCTGATGACTGATTATTTACAACATAGTCTTTAGAACAATTTTCATGTCAAAATTGACAAAGAAAATATTAAATTTCTATTGGCTCAATTTTCTGCAGCTATTACCATGACACTTTATCTACATTTTCAATTCTTTTATCCTTTTTGAATTAGATGGAATTATTAGCTTTTAATTAATATACCCATTTTAAACCAGCCACTCCTCCTCCCTCTCTCTCGTCCTTTCCTTCCACATGTCAAAAATGACAGGATGATAATTTATCATAAACATGAAGCATATACTGTACCTCATACACCGAGAAATGGAACATTTTGAGCTTGTTATTCTTGGATCTGATACAGAACTGCTGTTGTCATCCTGAAATGTTTAACTTGCCATTAATTTTGTGAATTTTTTTTTAACTATATTTCTTCTGTCTGAGATCTCATGAACCCCTCCCCCCCCCCCCCGCTTCAAGCAGTTAGCACAAAAGAATGCACAGCCACAGCTAACTATCAAAAGACCAAGGTATTGACCCTAAACACAAGAGATTCTGCAGATGCTGGAAATCCAAAGTTAACACAAAATGCTGGAGGAACTCTGCAGGTCAAGCACGTCTATGAAGAATAATAAAGAGCAAAAGTTTCGAGCCGTGGTCCTTCATCAGGACTCGTGAAGGGTCTTGGCTGGAAATGCTGGCTCTTTACTCCTCCCACAGATGCTGCCTGCTCTGCTGAGTTCCTCCAGCTCTCTGTGTGTGTTACTAATACAATGACCCCACTAGTTCTCCAGACTGCATGGTTTGCAACCAAGTCCCCCAACTTCCATCATGCTGGGCAGAGCTGAGGGACCCTTGATCTGGTACAAACATTGAATGCTTCTTTTTCGTTCTGATACAGAAAACATTAAACAAGAAGAAAGATCGTCCAGAAGTATTTTCAGTAAAAGTAAAAATCTAGAAATCAGGATTTAAAATAAAAGCTTCAAAGTGATGAGAATCTGTAGTTTCTTTTTAAATCTCAAAGGTAATAGCAAAAGCTTTTAGACATATACACTCAATGGCCACTTTATTAGGATCTTCCTGTACCTAATAAAGTGGCTACTGAGTGTATGCTCGTGGTCTTCTGCTGCTGGAGTCCATTGGGCCATGTGTGATTGTTCTTCTGGGAGTTTTAGAAAAATGATCATCAACCATTGATTACACCTGCAGGAAACGCTGCCCTAGGAAAGCAGCATCCATCATCAGAGACCCCCACCACCCAAGCCATGCTACCATCAGGTAGAAAGTATAAGAGCCTCAGGACTCAGCACACCAAGTTCGAGAAGTTACTACCCCTCAACCACCAGGCTCTTGAATAAAAAAGGATAACTACACCTACTTGCTCCATCACTGGGATGTTCCCAAAGCCAATTACCTCACTTTAATGATTCCTTATCTCATTCCCTCATGTTCTTGTTATTTATTGCCATTTATTTATATCTGATTTTGTACAGTTTCTCGTCTCCTGCACTCTGGTTGATCTTTCATTGACACTGTTATAGTTACTGTTCTACAGATTTGCCGAGTGTGCCCACAGAAAAATAAATTATTAGCTAAAAAAATAAGAGCACTGGGAATATGTGATAAGCTGATGAAATGGATTGGAAGCTTGTTACACAAACAAAATGCTGGAGGAACTCAGCAGGCCAGGCAGCACCTTTGGGAAAGAGTAAACAGTTGATATTTTGGGCCGAGACCCTTCATTAGGACTGGAAAAAAAAGATGAGAAGTCAGAGTAAGAAGGTGGGGAGGGGAAGAAGAAATACAGGGTGATGGGTGATAGCTGAAGCCGGGAGGGGGAGGGTGAAGTAAAGAGTTGAGAAGTTGATAGGAGAAAGAGATAAAGGCCTGGAGAGGGGAGAATCTGATAGGAGAGGACAGAAGGCCATGGAAGAAAGGGAAGCGGGAGGAGCAACAGAGGGAGGTGATGGGTAGGTAAGGAGAGAAACGGAAATGGGAATGGGGAATGGTGAAGATGGGAAGGGGGCGCTGGGGGGTCATTATGGAAGTTTGAGAAATCGATGTTCATGCCACCAGGTTGGAGGCTACCCAGACGGAATACAGGGCTTTGTTCCTCCAACCTGAGTGTGGCCTCATCGCAACAGTAGAAGATGCCATGGACTGACATATTGGAATGGGAATGGGAAGTGGAATTAAAATGGGTGGCCACTGGGAGATCCAAATTTTTCTGTGGACAAAGTGCGTCAGTGCTCGACAAAGTGGCCTCCCAATCTACGTCAGGTCGTACCGATGTACAGGAGGCTCTCTATTGTTAACCTAAGAGAGACATAGATTAGGGCAGAGTACAGTGGTGAAATATTGCATTTGATATTTCTTATGAGTTCTACACCAAAGCCCTAGTTCTTCCACCATGTATGGCAATGACTTAGTTGAAATAGCAGAGAAGTGTACTGAGATTTATAACTTGCATCACACTAGGAAGGAAGCAGGAACTCTCAGTGGCGTCTTGTTAAATGTTGACCAGCATTTTTAAACCTATTCAATACCTTGCTCCATTTTGGAAGACATACAATCATCAATACTCTATTTTCGGTCAACTTCCCAACCATATTACTGCTCTCGTTTTTACCTCATGGATTGTAAATTTGCTTTTAAGCATATAATGTAATTTGTCCAGCAACCTTTGAAAATGAATTAGGGAGTGCAGATACCTAGTCTGGCCTCACAAGTATCTGATTGCACATGTCAGATTTGGGTCAGGTTTATTGACTGCCATACTGTTTTGGGCTGGAATCATACCCAGGAGTCAGTTTCGGGTGGGGGGGGCGATGTGGATTGGAGATGTCAGACAGGCATTCAAAAAGCAGACTGGAGACTTGAGCCAGAGTAGGTGAAAGATTTTCAAGCACTGATTTCAAAACTGATTTGACGTTAGTAGGTGTTGTGAGCTTCACCATGCAAAGGGTTGCTGAGCACCTGTTTGAAGTTGGCCTTGATTTTAATGGCAGGGCCTGACCCCTTGTAGTGTGGTTCTTCGGTTTCCAAGCGTGTCTTGGTTAATATCAAAGTACTGCATTTATCATGGATAATTATAGTGGTAGAAGGGATTGCTAGATAGGGAGGAATGTAACCATAGAAGGATTGGAATTAAGGAAGAAAATGCTAAGATCAAGACATTGCTTCAGCAGGAATTGGTGCAACTGAGCAAGTATGGGGTTCCTCAAGGTTGTTGTGATGGGGACAAGCTCCTATGACCTATTAAATGCTCCCAAGAGCATGCGTCTCAAATGGCCTCTGACAAACAAGTGCATCTGCTGGCCTTCACATGTGGCTTAGCTACCAAGCCACCAGAACTGTTTCCACTGACAGGAGAAGGGGCAAAAGCGGGTTACTGGCACCTTAAAAACCAGTTGCTTCAGGCAGATCGGCTCACCAGCCGTGGCTGGCAACTCCTCTAGAAAGTGGCAAACTCTGATCTCAAGCCTCCACTGCCTTGCGGCTATGCCCACTCATGGAGAAGGCTTCGGGAGTAAATCCCAAGGGACGAATCTGGAGCTGGAGTCCCTGAGGCAGTTTTACATTGAGTTCAGCGCTGACCGGCAACTCCTGTGAAGTAGCTGCTGCCAAGCTGTACCAGTCTCAGCCATTCCTTTGGGTTCAGATGTGTGGAGAAGGGGGAGCTTGCTACATGGACAACAGCTTGCTCTCCATATTGTACTGCCCTGACAGACAGACAGACATACTTTATTGACCCCGAGGGAAATTGAGTTTCGTTACAGTTGCACCAAGAATAGTGTATACATATAGCAATATAAAACCATAAGTAATTAAATAATAATATGTGAATAATGCCAGATGGAAATAAGTCCAGGACTAGCCTATTGGCTCAGGGTGTCTGACCCTCCAAGGGAGGAGTTGTAAAGTTTGATGGCCACAGGCAGGAATGACTTCCTATGACGCTCAGTGTTGAATCTCGGAGGAATGAGTCTCTGGCTGAATGTACTCCTGTGCCCAATCAGTACATTATGTAGTGGATGGGAGACATTGTCCAAGATGGCATGCAACTTAGACAGCATCCTCTTTTCAGACACCACCGTCAGAGAGTCCAGTTCCATCCCTACAACATCACTGGCCTTACAAATGAGTTTGTTGATTCTGTTGGTGTCTGCTACCCTCAGCCTGCTGCCCCAGCACACAACAGCAAACATGATAGCACTGGCCTGTGTATCTAGGCAGCGAGGAAGCAACATCCATGGACCCTGATCAACAGAGGCCTCAAGTGGCCAGGACCATTGGTCAGGACATGGTGCAAGCTGTGATATGAGCAGCTGGTGTAAGGATAACCTGTGATTCTATGGAGATCAAGATGAGGGAAACGAGTGCAATGGAAAAGTGAAGGAACAAGGGCACAGACACGAGTTTCAGCAGCAGATGAGCTGCGGCTGAGGAGGAGGCGGACAATGTTAGTTATTTATTTTTATTTTGAGATACAGCGTAGAAAAGGCCCTTCCGGCCCAATAAAGCCGCACTGCCCAGCATCCCATCTGCTTAACCTTAGCCTAATAACAGGACAATTTACAATGAACAATTAACCTACTAACTGGTACGTCTTTGGATTGTGGGAGGAAACCAGAGCACCCGGAGGAAATCCACAAGGCCACAGAAAGAACGTACAAACTCCTAACAAACAGCGCCAGAGCTGAACTCCAAGCTCCAACACCCTGAACTTTAACAGTGTCGTGTTTACCACTACGCTACCATGGCGACCCAAATGAACTGTATTAATGAGGGGCAGTGTGCAGATGTTGGAATTGCATTGGACAGCATCAGAGTTAAAACATCCACTTGATGACTTTTCATTCGTGATCATATGGAGAGACCTGATGCAGAGTTCCCACATGAAACTACAACTGTTCCTTGCCTCCCACAGATGCTGCTTGACCTGCTGAGTTCCTTCAGGGGATAACTGCTCCAGATTTCAGCATCTGCAGTCTATCAGAGAAAATGGCTGGCCAAATATTACTTTTAGACAGATGCCAGAGTAAGGGGTGAACTTGATGGTTACAGAAGGGAGTTTGTGATGGGCAACGCAGGTGACGACCTCAATTTTCACAATATGGAGTTGGACCTTGGAATCAGGATTATAGCTTTGCCCATTAAGCATTTTTTAAAAATCCCTAGGCTGCATTCATTTGTCAGGTTAAACTTCCAAGGGTCAACCTTAAGCTTCCCGTTATTATTCCGTAAATCATGGATGTAAGCAGGAGGAAAGGGGGAAGAATTAAGGAATAGCACTGGACTGAACAGTGGGAGATTTTCCTTAATCTAACCTGGAAGTGCTCAGAGCTAATACTAGATGTCTCCTTAGTGCTAATGTCTAACATGCTTTAGCACAAGTGTTCCGAGACAGAATTCACAAACAAAAGCTCTCCCTATGTGCTCCATCTCGTTTGTTGGTTTGTATTTCTCCATGGCAACATGACTCCTCCAATCTGCATGAATTTCTGCTGTGGTATAAATAGAACAGCCATCAATGATTACTGGGTCATAAAAATATTTTGTTAATGGCATACTTACCTTGATGCCAGGTCATATGTCAGCAGGATATTATTTTTGGGTCTTTGGTGTTTACCCATTGCCGGGACTATAAAAGCATGAAAGAGACTTTTGGGTGGATTTAACGGAGAAAGTGACATCAATTCATGAGATGAGTGAGCTTGCACTGTGAATGGCAAAAATTGTTCTTGCCTTTTTGGTGAATGGAATCTTTCACATCAATATTCTAATGCTCTCCATGCATAGAGACAGCCCATATAGACTGAGTAGAATGGATCTCACAGTGTGATATGTTTGGCTGTGCTATAACTCAAAGTGTCACAAAGTGGAAGCTGTTTAGCTTTTATTTTTAAACACTGAATTTCCTTATAGCACTTTGCTAGACCTGACGCTAAGAGGGGAAAAGCATTTGTGTGGATGTTGAGCCAAGTGACAGTGCATTTCAAAGTAAAGTAAATTCAAAGTAAATTTATTATAGAAATATCTATACACACAGTGGCTGCTTTATGAAGTACCTCCTGTACCTAATAAAATGGCCACTGAGTGTATGTTCATGGTCATCTGTTGTAGCCCATCCACTTCAAAGCTCGACGTGTCATGCATTCAGAGATGCTCTTCTGCACACCACTGTTTTGCCCACAGAACTGTCGCTCACTGCTTCTCACACCATTCTATGTAACCTCTAGACCAAGGGTTCACAGACCCCTCTGTTAATGGTAAGGTTCCATGGCATTAAAAACAAAGGTTGGGAACCCCTGCTCTAGAGACTGTCATGTATGAAAATTGCAGGAGATCAATAGTTTCTGAGATACTCAAACCACCCCATCTGGCACCAACGATCATTCCACACTCAGAGTCACTTAGATCACATTACCTCCCCATTCTGACATTTGGTCGGAACAACAACTGAACCTCTTGACCATGTCTGCAGGCTTTTATACATTGAGTTGCTGCCACATGATTGGCTGATTGGCATTAACAAACAAGTGTGCAGTGTACCTAATAAAGTGGCCACTGTGTGTGTATCTCTTCACTGTGTTACTAATATAATCATTAGTCAAGGCCCTCATGCAGACACCATTGATTGCTTCCTTCCAACTCAAGTACACAATCATTACAACTAACTACCACCCTCACTTAACTAGGAAAAATATGTGCTTTCAATTTAATGAACTTATCTTAGCTAACAGATTTTTAAATAGAATCATGTCAAATACCTCTGCCCTATAAGAAATATCCATGTATTCATGTCTACAATTTCCTCATAAACCTCAATTAGGTTTGTTAACTATGATCTACTGTTTACAAATCTTTGCTGACATTCTCTAAAGAGATCAAATTTCTTGTAGTGTCCAGTTACTTAGCCATTAATAACGGATTCCAGCAATCTGTCGATGTGTTACTGACAGACACCAGCATAACAGCAGTCAGCTGATTAACTTGTAGTGCAGGCCGTCCAAACGGCTATGGAGGCTGAATAGTCAATACACAGGCTGATGGACTTGGAATAACAAGAGAATCAAGAGATATTGGGTTAGCACAGGAAAGTGCAACTTACGTAAAATACCAGTCTCTATAGAATGGTTGAGCTGCCACTAGGAGCTAAATTACCCATACCTGTTTTTATATGTACCTATGTAATGAGCACTCAAGTAGCCTTGCAGGATTGTTTTTCTGTTTCCACAGTTATCACCTTAGTGAAAAATGCAAAGTTTCTTTCCCTAAGGTGACCTGATAGAGCTGTATAAGATGACGAGTGGCATTGATTGTGTGGATAGTCAGAGGCTTTTTCCCTGGGCTGAAATGGCTAACACGAGAGGGCACAGTTTTAAGGTGCTTAGAAGTAGGTACAGAGGAGTTTTCTTACGCAGAGAGTGGTGAGTGCGTGGAATGAGCTGCCGGCAACGGTGGTGGAGGTGGATACGATAGGGTCTTTTAAAAGAGACTCCTGGACAGGTACATGGAGCTCAGAAAAATAGAGGGCTATGGGTAAGCCTGGGTAATTCCTAAGGTCAGGACATGTTAGTCACAGCTTCGTGGGCCGAAGGGCCTGTATTGTGCTGTAAGTTTTCTATGTTTCTCAAGTGCTACATGCAAACATAATACAGAACATTACCTCCCAAATAAGCACTATATTTAATATTTACAGACATGAAGCATAGAGGGAGTACATAATCCAAACTGGGTTCATTCATTCCCCAATTATGTTAGAACTAGATAAATCTGACTGCATTAGCTACTATGGTATGTACTACAGGCCCAAACAAAACTTTTGGTCTATAGAGCAGTAGTCAATCCTACAGGGAGCTGATTCATGAACCACCTACAGTAAACAGCTGAAAGCCATGGAATAACACCACCAAAGATCCTTACAAAAAAATCCTTAAGGATCAGCTGGAATGACAATACAGTGACACCAGTGTACTGCAGGAGACCAATCTGCACGGTATCTCAACCAGGATTCCATAGGGTTCAAAGGAAGTTCATTAAAATGATTCCAGGATTGAATGGCTCGTCACATGAAGAGTGTTTGATGACTCTAGACCTGTATTCAGTTGAATTCAGAAAAGTGAGGGGTGACCACATTGAAACCTATTGAATGGTGAAAGGCCTTGATAGAGTGGATGTGGAGAGGATGCTTCCTATGGTAGGAGAGTCCAAGACCAGAGGACACTGCCTCAATAGAGGGACATTCTTTCAGAATGGAGAAGAGCAGGAATTTCTTTAGCTAGAGAGCAGTGAATCTGTGGAATTCTTTGCCACAGGCAGCTGTGGAGGCTGTCTTTATGTATATTTAAGGCAGAGGTTGATAGATTTTTGTTCAGTCAGGGTATGAAGAGATACAGGAAGAAAGCAAGAGATTGGAGCGGAGAGGAAAACTCGATCAGCCACTATGAAATGGCAGAATAGACTCGACGAGCCAAATGAACTAATTCTGCTCTTATATCTTACGGTCTTATGATAAAGCAATACCAACTCCAATGCACAGGTCAGGTCATCTGGATGCCTAACTCACATCTCCCCAAAGAAATCCTTCACTCCCAGTTGAAGGTCAGTGAGCCCCTAGTGGGTAAAAGAAACACTTCAAAGATAACAACAAAATCAGCCTGAAGGAATTCAACATTACATCTAAACAACCGGCAAGACATTGCACATAAAAGATACACCTGGAGAAAATCTGTTCAAGAGGGAGCTGCGCTACACAAAAACGTCCTTCACTGTGCTGTGAACTGATCCATTGATTGCTTAAAGGAGCTAGTACAGTTTTATAGTACTGTTGGTAGTGTTCTAATTTGTTCTGCAATTCATTTAAATATATAATTTGTTACTCAATTTGTTATTTTTATACCTTTTTAACTATTTCCATGAAACTTCAGCTAATTGGGGCAGCTGCTTAATTGGGCCAAAAAGAGTCCCAGTCCATTGTCCATATAAATACATGTGGCATATAAAGTTGATCCCTGATCCTTGCATTTTTCCCTTCACACTTTATACTTCCAGCATTTACTGTGCTCATGTTTTGGATTTGCAGTAGTTGCCAGTTTTTATCTTCAATTCCCCTGCGGCTGTCCTTGGCAGCAGTGACTGTGATGGTGTGAAGGAGGATGGGTGGAAAGACTTCACTGCCATTTACATTTCCCAACACTTGTCTATCTTCCTCTCAAAATATATCCCTCTGATCAAGATGCAGTACACTGAAACTAAGTCTCTCCACTAGGCAGCCTTCCTCACATAACAAACACCTTCCCTCCCAGAAAGCTAGGGGCAAATTGCATTTATTTAGAGATACAGTGCCACCAGGACTTTCCAGTCCACTGCCCGGCAGCCCACCCATTTAACACTAGCCTAATCACAGGACAACTTAACAGTGAGCAATTTTCCTACTTTAGTCTTTGGACTGTGTGAGAAAATGAGAGAGCCCAGAGAAAACCCACATGGTCATGGAAAGCACGTACAAACTCCTTACAGACGGTGCCAGAATTGAACTCCAAATGCCCCGAGCTGTTACAGCTAACTGCTGCACTACCATGGCACGCTAATGTACAACTGGGGGGGGGGGGGGTGAAGATATTAAAATCTGACTGCTTCTGAAGGAACTTAAAACAGGTAGCTACTTGTATTCATATTGCCTGTCCTCAGCATGATTAATGACAGAGGGTGAGCAGGAAGGGAAAGAGGAGTTGCCTCGGGGACAACTCCTGTCCACAACCAAAGCTGTTTTTTTCCAAAATGTTTGTACGTCCATGTCAGAAATGCATGGCAAATACCTAACACAAGATTCCTGTTCTTTCATACTTTCAACATCTTCATTCCAGCTGGTCTTAAAAGATACCAATCTGAAGAGCACCAATTGCCCTTTCAACACATGCTAACAGTCCAAATGTCAATGTTTTACTTTTCCATAAATCACTCATCCTTGTTCACTTGTAACTTCATGTTCAAAGGTCAAAGTAAATTTATGGTTAAAGTATGTATATGTTACCATATTCTACCTTGCAATTCATTTTCCTGCAAGCCTTTACAGGCAGAATGAAATACAACAGAAATTCTGTTCTCTATCTATCCACATCAAGCACATCTTCAAGGAACACTGCCACAAGAAAAACAGAATCCATTATCAAGGACTCTGACCATCCAAGCCAGGCCCTCTTCTTACTACTGCCATTGGAAAGGAGGTACAGAAGCCTTAGGTCCCACACCACCAGGTTCAGGGACAGTTCTAATCCTTCGACCTTCAGGCTCCTGAACCAGCATGGATAACTTCACTCACTTCAACTCTGAATTGATTCATGCACATATAAGGACTCTACAACTCAAGTTCTCAATATTATTTACAGACTTGTTTTTTTAAAATATATTTGCACATTGGTAGCTTGTCAGTCTTTACTTCTAATTTTTCATTGATTCTATCGTATATTTGTGTGAAATGCCTGTAAGAAAATGAATCCCAGAGTATATACATACTTTGATAATAAATTTACTTTGGGCTTTATCCATCCCTGAACAGTGCAGGTTCAGAAGGAAGTCAACAGGTTACAGCAAGACCCAAGCATTGCATTGATAATGTCCTGCCCAGTTACTACAAATGGAGTGAAGAACTTAATCCAATTGTCTTTGCTCATTGCAGATGTGACAAGTCAGAGTAGACTCTTGTACTCTTGCAGCCAGAATTCAATTTCTTCCCAAGTGAAAGCTACATTAGATTTTAAAGGAAAGATATACTGCTGAACAAGCTCTCTTGTTCAGAACTAATTTTGGAACCCAGACAGCTCTCGAATGTTGGCTGAATTCTTACATGGAGAAAAAGAAATCTGACTTCAACTACAATGGGCCTTAGTGAACTAAACATCAGTTTTCCCTTCAGGCTGATGGGAACAGACTTCCCAATTCCAAAGAGTGCTGTAGATTTGCATTCAAAGGCATTCCTAGAGGTTAAGGTTTAGTCTTTCTTTCTGCGTGATTAAACATGGCAGGAAGTTCAAACAGAAACTCATGGTTATAAACCAAAACTAAATTACATTCTGGAGCACTTAACAGAACTTTCAGACCAAAATGATGCACAAAGAGAGCTTAATCAATGCAAAATAATCTGGAGTCCAATTCACTCACCACTTGAGGCTTGGCCTTGTTTGTGTTTGGTGCCAGTTCTCCATTTGGTTTCGATAGAGAGGGTACACGGTTTTCAGAGCTGGTTGGCATACCAGAAGCCATGACGGGCAAATCCACAGGAGATACAACGGGTGGTTCCCCCTTCAAAGTGTACTGCTTGGTGACATCTTCAAAGGACGGAGTCTGTGCAAGTGGAAGCTGCTTCCTCGATTGTCTTGTGGGTTCTGGGGTAGCAACGTGAACTGGTTGGCTACATGACAAATGTGTTTCAGGTGCAACAACTTTGGACGATATGGGAACGAAACTGGCTGGTTCACTTGTGTGCCTTACATGCTTGGACAATGGCCTTGTCTTGGCTGGTGGGGATTGGTCCATCTCACCAGGTATCTCATACTTTCTACCTTCCTGTTGCGTCACCCTGTTGTTACGCTTCTTGGAGCTCCGCCTCATTGACCTCGGCGAGAGAACTTCGGTGAGCTTTGGGTGCAGGCTAAAGCTCTGCAGGTTAGCTTTATCCTGCTCCTCAATCACCTGCAAAGGCAACGTGCGCTCAGATTGCGAGCGGGACTTCCTAACCTGTTTGGAGAACTCCTCCAGGTCCCCCACCTCGTCTCGCTGCTCAGAAAGGATTGGTTCGCTGCTGGACGTGGGTATCGCCTGCTCCATCTCGGTTATAGGCTCACTTGGACCCTTGAAGCCTGGCGTGGACAACTCTCCCCTCCGACTTGGGTCACTGAGTGACTTCTTCTTCACCAGCTTCCCGTTACCTTTCTCGTCGATCAGATTGTCCATGGTTCCTGGCTCCCTGACTATGCGCTGGATGACGGTGTTGTAGTCCTTCAGGCCGTCACTGCACACCGACAAGTCGCTGGCTGCGCTCCCGGTGCATTCTGATAAGGCGGTGGTTGAGCACTCCAGGATGCTCCCTTTCACAGAGTTCAGCGAACCCAGCAGGTTGCTGTCAACAGAGAAATGTTCACTCTCCTCTGGACATTTCCTGTGTGGCATCGGGTCACTGAAGGACCTGTACGTGTCACCGCTGGACTCTCCGTTGCTCCCATTGCTGGAATCCGATCCATTGTTGCCACCAGGAGGATATTTCCTTCTGCGTCGAACGGAACTGGGAGTCGAAGGGGGATCCAATGTCACAGGGGTGGCAGTTTTATTGTACACCACGTCTCCTCCGATTGCAACACTCTCGTAGCCGGTCCTCACTGCGGCCATTGCGGGAGCAGACCCTTTGCTGGCAAGCAGCTCCGTATCATCCTCCATGCTCGTGCCACTGGCTGGCTTGCGTTCCAACACGTGACTAGAAATGTCCTTGTACAAAGTGCTGCTGGATCCATTTTCAGGCTCGGTAACGATTCCCTCGTCGGTCATACTCGACTCAGGGCCCGACAAGTCATCGGCCGATTTCCCACCCGACAGGTTCTCCTCGGACCCTCCTCGCTGCGTGCTCTTTAGCTCTTCGACCGCTGAAGCCGACAGAACCTGGGGGCCCTTTGGAAACAGCCCAACTTCCTCCTCGCGCTCACGACACTCCACCTCCTTCTGGCCAAAATCATCGAGGGGTTCCTTCTGGGACCACATCATGTTGATCTCCTCGAAGAGTTGCCCAGCCTCCTGGATGTACTGAACCTGCATGTCAACGGGCCGCACGCCCTCACTTCTCCCTCCAACGCTGTCCGGGCCCTCGCCCTCGGAGGCAGAATCGCAGCACCCTATGTTCGCAAGCATGACTTCCGAATTACTGGGTTTCATGGCGCTGTGAGGCGCCAGCCTGCGGGGAGCCGGCTTGTCGGAGTACGTGAAAGACTTGGCACGGCGGAGAGTCGCGGTGAGGTCTTTGAGGGTGGGGCGCGCACCCACCGTCTGCTGGCTCAGGGAGCCCCTTCCCCTCCCCACCGAGGCAAGCTCACGCAGCCGGTTTGTGCTTTGGCACTGAGTGCCTCCAGTGCGGCCGCGATTAACCCCGTCACTGGGATAGTCTTCCTTTTCCTTTCTCCTCATCCTGAGAGCTGAAAAGTCCGATTTGAGAAAACTAAACAGAGTCAGTGTTTCCGATGCTATATCAGGGTTTGACATAGACTTTCTGTGCTTAGATCTGTCAGTGCTACATTCATACTGCGGGCTCACTCTCCCTGCGGAAGTCTCATTCATTACCTTGACAATCCCAAAGGGCAGTTTGGGTCGAGAACGCACTGGTGGTTTGAAATGCTTTACTGTCTCATCACTGTGGCCAAAGACTGGTGACCGGTGCATGCTCATACCCCCTTGGAAGTTCCTGTTTAATGCTGAGTAGTGATCTTCCTCCTTTAAAGTTTCAGTGCTGGAGTACCTACTGCTGCTCCGGGAGCTGCCTGGGCTCGGCAGGAATGACTGGATGTTGACTTTTGCAACTCTGGAGACCATTGGTATGGGTGACCCTGAGGTGCTGCTGTGAGGCTGATTTACAGTGATGGGCGTTCCACTATCTCCAAGCGGTCCAACGGACCTTTTATGGCTCTGTTCAACTTTGCTTGTCTGGCAAGCTGTTGAGATACAATGTTTTCTCTCACGTGGAAGAGCTGCCAAGCCACACGGTGCCGAGCCCAATTCTCCGCCGGGCAGTGGCTTCAAACCTTCATCGCTTTTGCAGGCGAAGTGCCCCAGCTGACCTTCCCGCCTCGACGGGGACACGCAGAGGGGAGCATCGCTGTCAGACTCATCATCTTTGCCGCCTACCTGCACGCTGGCTTTCTTCTTCCTCAACGACCTCCTCTTGACGTCTCTGTGGACCACGGGCTGGTGATCCTCGTCGCTGCCGGAAGACCCGTCCCGGGGTCGGGAGAGCTTGCCGGCTCGGCAGCTGGTGTGGGAGGCGTACGGCGCCGCCTCTCTGCTGCGTTCCCTCTCGTCGCTGGAGCTCGCCTCTGAGCCCGGAGCAGCAGCGGCGAGGACGGCCTGTGGTTTGGAGCAGTTATGCCTGGAATGCGCGCTATCTGATCGCTGACTTGCCTCTTGTTTATGCACACCAGAGGAACACGAAGGCAACACTGGAGCTGGTGGAAAGAAAGTCCGAGGGGGTGGCGGTGGCGGTAGAGCGCTGGTGCTCTCACCCCAGCTGGCCTGGGCACTTTCGGTCTCGGGAAAGGGAGCTCCCCGGCCAGCCGCTTCGCTTTGGTCCAGGGCTACCTCCCATGGGCAAGAGCTACTGAAGTCAGGGGCGTCTGAACTCGGTCGTGGTGATCTCCTCTCTCCAAAGAGTTTGAGCATCTCGGCGACGCTGGGCCAGCTGGTAACCTGTCCAGAATTCGGTTGGGCAGCTCTGCCCTGCGGGGGCACCTCGTGTACCTTCACCCCAGACGTCCCATCTCCTTCCCCGCCGCAGGCCGCGGGTACCGGTTCGAGCCCCGCTTCCTCCTCTTGACTGCCTTTGCCCGGAGCCAGGGACTCCCCTTCGGCAGTCTTATCGTGAAACCGGGCTTTCGGCACTCCGGCAGCCGGGCTGCTCTCCACGGGGTCGAAGAGCTCCGAGAGCTGGCGGATGGACGGGGAGATCGAATGGCTTTTTTTCACCTCCGGGCTGGAAACATTGGCAGAAACCAGTTTGCAAACTGACCGCAGTTTGCCGGTAGACCTGAGCACACTTTGTTGACTGCCGGCTCCAGCAGCCTCGAATATGGGGGGCTGGGCAACACTGGATAAAAGTTTCGACTCCTGCTGATTCTCATCAGCCGGGATTTTGGGTCTCCACTCGCTCAGATATTTCAGTGAAATACTTCTATAAACAGTCACTTTTCTCCCTTGATCTTTTTCCGCCATCGTTTTTTAAAATATTTTCTCCTTTCACATCCACTGTTCCAGAGGTCGCGTTTTGTAACCCACCCAATACATCGTTGATCTATTTCTTTTGCCCCCCCCCCGTCTTCCAAATTCCCAAGTTAATAAATACTCACTGAACTAACGCATAAAAGAACAATCCAAGCGAGCAAGGAACAAGCGTTGACCTTTCCGACACTTTGCTCGATTCTTGATCTCATCCATGCACTGCAGGAGAAAGTTTTGCCAAAAAAAGGAAATTTCCTCTCCAACTTTTTCGCGCTGTGACTTAACTTTTCGAAACCGACTAGTCGCTCCAGACACAACCAACGAAGCCAACAGCATTTTTTATCTCCCTAGCTGCAGGCGTTTTTCTCCGTGCCCATTGGCATTTTGTTTGGTTTCTCCCACAATCTGTTGCCCACTTTTGCGTGACTTTTGTCTTTTTTTTCCCCCCAAAAAACAACCCATGCAAATAAAGTGTAGTAAAGGGGGCGGAGAAAGACAACTGGGACGGCCTCTGGGTAAAAAATTGGTGGAGGGGTGGGTTAAGATTTCTTAAATTTATTTTGAGGTAGCTCTTGCATCGTAAAATGTGTTTCTGTTGCTTTTAGCTATTGTTTTAAGAGCATCTTTATGCACGTTAACGGGATTTCTGCGTTGAAAGGCGGGGCCGATTCCTTGCCTACTTACCTTTCTTTGTGTTTGAGACAATTCACCGGAGCCCCCGCCCCCACCCCCACCCATCTTTACACGGTTCCTGCGATTAATCAGGCTGTACAACACTTGCTACCTTTTTTTTCTCACCGGCTTTCACCCTAAACTTCTCAAAACGTGTTTTTTGTTTATAACATAAATTATTGTAAGGTGACACGCTCCAGTAATAATCGGTGAAATTGGCGCTCCATTTAAAAGGAAGGCTTTATCGCCCCCACGTGGACTCTGAGACGTAATTGCAAAAATAGACTGATTTTATCTTCTCTGTGTATTGCATTTAGATCTCAAATATTCGCCCTTCATTCTGTGTACAAACTATCAAATACAGAGTATATTTATTATCAAAGTACGTATATGTCATCGTGTGCGACCTTGAGGTCCAGTTTGTTGCAGGCATTCACAGTAGAACAAAGAAATACAATATAATGAAAAACTACACACAAAGACTGAAAAACAACCAATGTGCAAAAGAATTCAAACTATGCAAATAAAAAAACCAAGTAAAAATAAATAAATAAATTGCTTGATTGTTATGTGCCATGTCGTATGACGTGGGCAATTATTGTCTTCCATGACCATCGTTGTTCTTGGCAAATTTTTCTACTGAAGTGGTTTGCCATTGCCGCCTTCTGGGCGATAAATAATGAAAATATGAGTTGTAGAGTCCTTGAAAGTGACTCTGTAGCTTGTGGAATCAGCTCAGTGTTTATTTATTTATGTTTTGTTTACTGAGACCCAGCATGGAATAGGCACTTCTGGCCCTTTGAGTCGTGCTGCCCAGATTTAACGCTTACAATTACAATGACCAATTAACCTCCCAACTGGTACAGCTTTGGACTGTGGGAGGAAACTGAAGCACCCAGAGGAAACCCACGTGGTCACGGGGTGCACATACAAACTTCTTACAGTCAGCGGTGGTGAGGTGCGTGGAGTTACCTATGCTGGTTCAGGAGCCTGATGTTGAAGAGTAAGCACTGTTCCTCAACCTGGCGACGTGGGACCTAAAACTCCCGTACCTTCTTCCCGATGGCAGCAGCGAGAAGAGAGCATGGCCTGAGTGGTGGGGGTCCTCGATGACGGACGCTGCTTTCTCGTGGCAGTGCTCCTTGTAGACGTGGTCAATGGACTGACCTTTCCCAGGTTTTTATTTTCTATCTGCAGACGAGAGTGAGCCGAAAGTTCTCACAACTAGGTGACTAGGAAGGCACAAGAGACTGCAACTGCTGTAATCTGGAGCGAAAAGAAGCAAAGCTGAAGGAACCCAGCAAATCAGGCAGGATCTGTGGCGGAATTAAGCGGCCGATGTTTCAGATCAAGACTCTCCAATTCTGAGGTTGTGATCAAACCCTTGGAAAAAAAAACAAAACATCCCCACCAAATCCTGGGCATCTCTAGTTCATGAGTACTTGAAGTGGTGAGTGGCAATAGGGCTATTAGGGCCGCTGCCTCACAGTCCCATTGATTCAAACCTGACCTATGGCACTCTCTGTGTGGAGTCTGCACGTTCTCTGTGGCCCTGGGGATGTCCCCCCAGCACTCCATGTGCAACTTCAGAAAACATTAGGTGGGTCTCCGCCGAAAAAATGTGTTCTGTGCACTATTGGAAGGACGTGTCTGCACTTGAGAGGATACAGAGAAGATTCATCAGGAAGAATTTTAGTTATGAAGAGGAACTGACTCTACCAGCTGCAGCATTGTTTGACCCTTCAAGTGATCATCCTGCTTGCCTTATTTCTCACTTTACCAATGTTGCTTCCTTTCAGGATTCTTGGACCTGTACACTGAAGTCTCTCTTCCTCAACATTTATTTGGGCCTTACCATTCTGTTGTTACCCCCCCCCATTCCTCCCTCACACAACAGGATTAAACTAATCTGCCAATGCTTTGCCCTTCCTACCAAATGATCATTACCATCCTGTAGCCTACGATTATCAAGAGTACTACTAATTATTGGGTCATCTGCAAACGTTTATCACTGCTCATACATCCACATCCAAATTGTTCATTTATGTAACAAGCAGCATCAATTCCTGTGGTACACCTCCAGCCCTTGCTTTCAGTCACAGAAACAACACCCCACCATCACCATTCTGTCCAATACCAAGGCAATTTTGTATCCAATCTGCCAACTCGATCTGGATGGCATGTGCTCTAAACTTTTGGACCAGTCGACCATGTGGGACCTTATCAAAGATCTTGCTGGTCCACGTAGATTCTATCAACTACACAATGGACTGTCATTTTAATTCTCCATCACACTCCAATTTCTCATCTGTTTTCCTTTAGTCCTTACCACTGAGCTTTGGTGCAAAAGGGCAAGTTTAAGGAAGAGCATCTCATTTGCTGATTGGGTGCATTCAAATTCAGACAATGTCAGATGAGTAGAATTTCCAGTCGGCATCAGAACTACAGTTTTAGTTCTGTGCAGACACTGACTGGCCTGCTGAGGTTTCGCCAGGTTTTTTTTCAGATTTCTAGCATCTGCAGATTTTTTTTTTGCTTGTGGTCAGAGCTGTACAGGACTGAAGGAGAACATTCAGATTCAGCTTGCTATCAAGCAGCTATCCATAGTAATTCCAATTACCAACACTCAGCCCAAAGCATTGTAGCTGAAATGAACATATCAAAAGCAAGCTGCAAAGTACCTGAAATAAAACAGAACATGCTAGAAATACCCAGAATCAGAATCAGGTTTACTATCACTGAAGTGTGTTGTCAAATTTTGTTATTTTGCGGTAGCTGTACACTATAAGGCATAAACAATCACTATAACTTACAATAAGAATATATAAGAAATAAATAGTGGAAAATAAAGCAAAATAGTGAGGTAGTGTTGATGAATGATTCAGCAATCTCATACAGAGGGAAAGAAGAATTCCCTAAAATGTTGAATATAGGTCTGTAGACTCCTCGTCCTCATCTCTGATGGTAGTAATGGGAAACGGGTATATTCTAAGTGGTGAGGGTCCTTACAAAGTACAAAGTAAAATTTATGATATGAGTGCATACATGTCACCACATATTCTTTTTCTGCAGGCATACTTAGCAAATCTATAGAACAGTAACTGTAAACAGGCTCAATGGACAACAAACTATGCAAATACAAATTTAAATAAATAGCGATAAATGACTAGCATGACATAACAAGATAAAGAGTCCTTAAAGTGGGAACACCAGAAGTGGGATGACTGTAGTTCTCCCCTTTTTGTTCAAGGGCCTGATGGTTGAGGGGTAGTAACTGTTCTTGAACCTGGTGATGCGAGTCCTGAGGCTCTTGTATCTTCTACCTGATGGCAGCAGCAAGAAAAGAGCATGGCCTGGGTGCTCTTTGATGATAGATGCTGTTTTTCTACAGCAATGTTTCATGTCGATGTGCTCAGCGGTTGGGAGGGTTTTACCCATGATGTACTAGGCTGAATCCACTACCTTTTGTAGGATTTCCGCTCAAAGGCATTAGTGTTCCTATACCAGGCTGTAATGAAACCAATCAGCACGCTTTCCACCACACATCCATAGAAAGTGCCAAGGTTTTCGATGACATGCCAAAACTCCACAGGCTCCTGAGGAAGTAGAGCTGCTGTTATGCTTTCTTTGAAATTACATTTATATAATGGATCAGGACAGGTCCTCTGAGGTGATGACATGTGCGCGCCACCTTCTTCAGGACCTCCTGAAGATGTCCTTGATTGTGTGCCCGTGATGCAGCTGGCTGAGCCTACAACCCGGTGCAGCCTCATTCAACTCAATCGGAATGGAGAAACAGATCCCATTCAACCCAAAGGGAATGGAGAAACAGATCTCATTCAACTCTGAAGGGAAAGGGGTAACAGGTCACATTCCACCCAAAGGGAATGGAGAAACAGATCTCATTAAACCCAAAGAGAATGGAGAAACAGGACCCATTCAATTCTGAAGGGAAAGGAGAAATAGATCCCATTCAACCCAAAGGGAATGGAGAAACAGATCTCATTGAACCCAAAGGGAATGGAGAAACAGGTCTCATTCAACTCTGAAGGGAAAGGAGACAAGTACAGGGACAAATGTTCATGATTCATGGGAAATACACGTACTGTGAAGCAGGATTCCCATCTGATTCCAGATGGGACAAAGGTCAAGCCTGAATATGGGATTGTTAGAGATTGAACTGGGGTGCTTAGAAGCAGTTGAGCATTCACCATAAATGTTAATCCCTCAGTAACACCAAATGAATAAAACAAAGCCCGAATCCCCATGGGCGGTAGTGTGCAAATTCTGCCACCCTTTTGTTACTGATCATTTCAGTCTTCCTTTCCACACAAAGCTAGAATCAAACGCATATCAACAAGATAGAGTAAAAGTCAGTATCTTTTTCCCAGGTTTGAAATGTCTAATACCAGAGGGCATGCATTTACAGTGAGAGGGCATAATTTTAAAGGAGTTGTTCAAGGCAAGTTTTTTCACACAGAGAGTTGTGAGTACCTGGAATGCACTGTCTGGGATGATGGTAGAGGCAGAATCATCAGGGACTGTTAAGAGACGTTTAGATAGGCACATGAATGTGAGGAAAATTCAGACATATGGACATTGTATAGGCAATGTCCATTGTATAGGCAATAAGGGATTAGCTTAGTTGGCCATTTGATTACCAACTTATTTGGTTTGACACAACGTTGTGGGCCAAAGGGCCTGTTACTGTGCTATATTCTAAGTATCTTTTACCCATCCATTCAAAAGAAACGTACAATTGGTCCGCTATAATTTGTCATATCCTGTATTCCTTTGACGGTCCTCTCACTTTAACACAGTGATTCACCATTGGCTGCCGCCGAGCTGGTGGACGGTTGTTCACCTACAGTGGAGATGGCTTCGCAAGTAGCTCCAGGCTTCTGCCTGTCCAGTTTTACCCTGAGCAGCAGCAACCAGGGCTAGGTAGCACATAGGCATGAAAGATCCCATGCCTCTCCTAGAGAAGCAGAGAATTAACTCCAATGTTGGTCATCAGTTATCCCTCAACTAACTTCACTGACAAGTTATTAGCTGATCAGCACATTGCCGGTAGTGTGAAGTAATAATCACTTTATTAGATTGCCTTTAAATTAAGGGGGTAATTGCCAACATCCTGCAAAGTAATCAATAATTACTTTTATCAATTACTGTTATTTGAAGCATATTTTTACAATTTTAGATTAAATACAAATTAGTCTGCAGCTTCTTATTAATTCCTGTGGTCCATTTGTTTAAATGTGACCAAATAATACATTTAAAGTCAATCCATTCAGTAGGTCCTGGCAGAACACTCCAGCCCATTTTGTCCTGAAGGTATACAAACTGCTTTCAGATATCCTAGAAACTTCTCACTTTTGAAATTAAACAAAAAGGTTCGATTGTTATCACATCACTAAATTCAAATTGCCTACAATATTTACATTACACCTGGGGTTACGAGCACTCCATCATCTTTAGAGGAATTTAGGAGGTTCTCTTTGAGAGAGAGGTATTTTATACAGTCTTGTCTTTCCTTTTTCCTCAGTGCCCCAAACCTGGTGAACTCAATCTTGAATGCACTCAATCATAATATCTATAGCCTCACAATGTGGAGAATTCTAATGATTCACATGCACCATGCACAAAATGCGGGAAATCTCTGACTTCTAGCAATTAGATTAGATCCAACTTTATTGTCATTGTGCTGAGTAGAGATACAAAACCAATGAAATGCAGTTAGCATCTGACCAGAAATGCAAAGAATAGTGTCATTTACAAAGTAAGTGCTACAGCACACAAATATAAAAGTACTGAGACAGTACAATATGGGTGCAATAGTGCTTAGCGCTGTGATGTGAGGTTCAGCAGGGTCACAGCCTCAGGGAAGAAGCTCTTCCTGTGCCTGCTGGTGCGGGAGCAGAGGCTCCTGTCTGTCAATTTCCATTTCACATTCTGGTTACCCTCTCACTCCTTTTCTTGTCCTTACCTTCCTGTCACCTCTCCCTGGTTCCCCTTCTCCTTTATTTCATGGTCCACTGTTCTTTCATATTAGAATATTTCTTCAGCCCTTTACCTCTTCCATTTATTGCCCCGTAGGATCTTATTTCATACCCCTCCACCACCTCTGGCCCATCTAGTCCATGCCAAACTATTACTCTGCCTAGTCCCATTATCTGCACCATAGTCCTCCATACCCTTCCCATCCATTTACCTATCCAAATTTCCTTAAATGTTGAAATCGAACCCATGTCCGCTGGCGGCTCATTCCACACTCTTACCACATTCTGAGTGAAGAGGTTCCCCCTCATGTTCCCCTTAAAGATTTCTCCTTTCACCCTTAACCCATGACCTCTATTTATAATCTCGCCCAACACGTGAAAAAAAGCCTGCTTGCATTTACCCTATCCATGCCCCTCATAATTTTGTATATTTCTATCAAAATCTCCCCTCATTCTCCTACGCTTTAGGAAATAAAGATCTAACCAATTCAAACTTTCCCTATAACTTAGGTCCTCGTGCCCTGGCAATATCCTTGTAAAATTTCTCTGCACTTTTTCAATCTCATTGACATCTTTCCTGTAGGTAATTGACAAAAACTGCACACAATACTCCTCTTTTCCATAGATGCTGCCTGGCCTGCTGAGTTCCTCCAGCGTTTTGTGTGTGTTATGCAATACTCCAAATTAGGCCTCACCAATCTCTTATACAGCTTCAACATAATATCCCAACCCCAGAACTCAGTACTTTGATTATCAAAGGCCAATGTGCCAAAAACTTTCTTTACAACCCTATCTACCTGTGACAGCACTTTCAAGAAATTATGGATCTTCATCTTCGTATACTGGGCACTGCCCCCTTCCTTTGTGTCCTGAAGAAGGGTCTCAGCCAGGAGTGTCAACTGTTTTTCTCCCTCCATAGATGTTTCCTGACATACTGTGTTCCTCCAGCTTTTTTTGTGTGTGATGCTCAAGACTTCCAGCATCTGCAGAATTTCTTGTATCTATGATTCACAAGCATCTGGCTGAAGAACATTTCTATGTCTGAAATGGATGATCCATTATCCAGGTTTTGTAATCTTAATTCTAGGTTCTTCAGCAGGAGGCAACGGCCTGTCAGTAATTGCCTTATGCAGCTCTCTCAGAAATGAATGTTTCATTTAACCTGGAGATAAATACGAGGGATGATTGATAAGTTTGTGGCCTAAGGTAGAATGAGTCAATTTTAGAAAACCTAGCACATTTATTTTTCGACATAGTCCCCTCCTACATTTACGCAGTTAGTCCAGCAGTCGTGGAGCATACAGATCCCTTCTTTGTAGAAGTCGTCATCTTGGACCTCCAGAAAGTGGTCCACAGCAGGGTTGATTGATAAGTTCGTGGCCTAAGGTAGAAGGAGATGAGTTATACAGCTCTCGTTACATGTACATGCAGTTCAACTCTTTGAATGATTATGCAGAAAGTTTGAAGTTAATAGCTGATCTCCTTCTACCTTAGGCCACAAACTTATCAATCACCCCTGCTGTAGACCACTTTCTAGAGGTCCAACACACCGACTTCTACAAAGAAGGGATCCGTATGCTCCACGACCGCTGGACTAGGTGTGTACATGTAGGAGGGAACTATGTTGAAAAATAAATGTGCTAGGTTTTCGAAAATTGACGCCTATCTTAAGCCATGAACGTCAATCACCCCTCATATGTTGCAGCTCCCTTAGCTTTTGCATAATTAGATAGCACCACTAGAGGTACTTTGCTGCAGTGCCACAAGCCCATAATCAACTCCATCTCTTGCTGATTAAAGTGCTGAGGAAGATTGAAATCTTCAAGGCAAGTGTGGAGGGTAGTGAGTGTTCAGCGCCATCTACCAGCCTCCTGCTCCCTGCTGCTCTAGGACGTTGTCTCTCTCTTGCTTGCTCGCTGATCCTGAGGGAAGGTCCTTCCATTCAATGATCACTCCTTCTCTTCCTCGATGCTGTTGGAGGATGATGCTGGAGCAAGGTTTAATCGACACAGTTTGTAGATTGCACACTAATTCATGTTCTATTTCCTGGTCACTTCCTTTTTTTCCTGGCTATCCTTGGGCGATTTTCAAATCAGGGCAGCCTGCAGATAATGAACACTGAGCTGAACTGAAATATGATTTTGTGTTGTATATCTTGTATTTTTAGGGGGGTTTTGTAGCTATCTGTGTGATTTTTTATTTTGCACGTGGGGTGGGGGGGTTGATGTTTTTTATTCTTTGAACGGGTTCCATGGTTCTTTGTTTCATGGCTGTCTATGGGGAAGATGGAAGTCAGGGTTGTATACTGCTTACATACTTTGAATCCTTTGATGAAGCCACAGGTTCAATAACAATTGCACATATTTCATTCTGCATTGGAATGCGAAGGTTTTAACAGTAGTTAAAATGTTCACTTTTCCTCTGTGTCACTTAATTAATGCATATTCTTGTCTGCATATCTGCTAAATATCTGCTACCAGTGAAATGAATTATTACAATTATTAGCTCCCTGGGTTACAATGAAAGGTTAATAATGTGCATTTTATAAGAGACTATATTAAAACATAATGTCTTGTCTTAATACAACCTTCTTAATGAACAGGATTCAAAACAATGATCAGGGAAATCACTATTGGTAAATCATTAAGGTTGCAAAGCTCAAAAGATCAGCAGCTCTGCCAAGGCACAATTCCCACACTGTGGATCATAGACTTTCTGCACCAGGAACCAAGGCATGGGAGTTGTCATCGAGATGATTAAGAACTTCTTACCTTGAAAAAAAATCACTTAGAATCACAAAACGATTCTTGGGAGAAAGGTAAATTGGAATCAACCCAATTGATGATACAATTTAAGCCTATCTAGGAGACATTTAGCAAAATACGCTAACTTCAAAGCATTCAGCTTTGCTCAATATTCTCCAGAGGCTATGCACACTACTCATTCAAGCACAGCTAAATGAGTAGCTGTGTATCTGGACTGTTCTTGATTTGGTCAAATATGAGGTCTAAAAAGTTAGCCTGAACAAGCCAAAGGCTCCATTTCTGTGCTGTACAACTCTGACTCTTCAAGCCTAGTATAGAAGTAGTGCAATCACTCAAAACAAGTATGGTGTTCTCCTTCCTGGATGTTCGGGTGGGTTCCCCTATGGAGAATGCCTGTGCATGACCTTGTGTAATGTTGGGTGGCTGATGCACGGGCAGCCACCTTGCAGTCCTTGACAGATCAGGTCAGAGCCTAGTGGCCATGGAATCAAGGTGACTGGTGACCCTTCACTGCTGCCCTCTTCCTTCGCCTTCACTACCATTGTGATTGTCATCATCTTCCACCAGCTCCACCGCTGAGGGCTTGGGTGGATCGTTCTTCATATGAACCTCTCCCTTGCCATGGATGACCCCAACAGAAGCTAAGAGCCAGATGCCTAAACTCCAGATACTATCACTCTCAGGAACACACAGGCCTCTCCATCGTGACATGGTGATGATCCTCGGAGAAGTATTTGGAAACAGTGGGCATTACAAAATTAAATATTCAGGAAAGATTAGGGAAAATCCCCATGAATGAAAAATTACACTTTTTTTTTGCACAAATCTTGTTAACTGGTTCTTGAAGAAATTACAGGCCACTCATTTTTCGAACTTCATTTCAAAAAGACAGCAGTTGCTGGCTAAGGCCAAATGGGAACTTGACTTAATCCACTTTTGTGCAACTTTTAAGGCTTTTGTTGGACTACCATGATTTTTGATCCTCCTTTGAAATGGAAGAATCAGTTGAAAACAAACAAATCAGCAGGACATGAATGAAACCTGGAAAATTTCCTGCTCTCAACAGTTCATAACTAAAGTGATGTAGACAGAAATTTGGAGGGCTATGTAGGAGGGTAGGAGGTTGAAATCTCAGCACAACATCTTGGGGCAAAGTATCTGTACTGTGCTGTAAGTTCTCAACAGAAAAATCTTTGAGGGATTCAAATGGTATATGCATTGCTGCACAACAGTCAGTCTCCCAGACCTCAGAGACCAACCCCACCTTTTCGAACTATTATTTTATACCATGACTCATCTGAATTAATACTCCAAGGTTCAATATAGATTTATTATCTAAGTACATATTTATCACCATATACAACCCCGAGATTCATTTTCTTATGGGCATACCCAATAAATCCATAATAGAATAATAACCATAATAGAATCAATGAAAAAACTGTGCAAAAACAAAAAAGAAAGAAATAATAATAATAAATAAATATTGAGAATATGAGATGAAGAGTCTTTGAAAGTGAGTCCATATATCATGGGAACAGAATTAGAATCAGGTTTATTATCACCGGCATGTCTTGCAAAATTTGTTAACTTTGCAGCAGCAAATGCAATACATGCAATACATAATCTAGAAGAAAGATCAATCCATCAATTGCAGTATATGTATATTGAATAGATTAAAAATAGTGCAAAAACAGAAATAATATATATTAAAAATTGAGGTAGTGTTCATGGGTTCAATGTCCATTCAGGAATTGGATGACAGAGAGGAAGAAGCTGTTCCTGAATCGCTGTGTGCCTTCAGGCTTCTGTACCTCCGACTTGATGGTAACAGTGAGAAAAATGTAGGTCCTGGGTGCTGGAGATCCTTAATAATGGACGCTGCCTTTCTGAGATACCGCTCCTTGAAGATGTCCTGGGTACTTTGTAGGCCAGTACCCAAGCTGGAGCCAACTAAACTTATGGCCCTCTGCAGCTTCTTTCGGTCCTGTGCAGTAGTCACCCCCCCACCCCAATACCAGACAATGATGCAGCCTGTCAGAATACTCTCCACGGTACATTTATAAAAGTTTTTGAATGTTTTTGCTGATGTACCAAATCTCTTCAAGCTCCTAATGAAGTATAGTCTCTGTCTTGCCTTCTTTATAGATGCATCAATATATTGGGACCAGGTTAGGCCCTCAAAGATCTTGACATCCAGGAACCTGAAACTGCTCACTTTCTCCACTTCTGATTCCTCTCTGAAGATTAGTATCTGTTCCTTCGTATTACCTTTCCTGAAGTCCACAATCAGCTCTTTTGTCTTACTGATGTTGAGTACCAGGTTGTTGCTATGCCACCACTCCACTAGTTGGTATATCTTGCTTCTGTACACCCCCTCATTGCCATCTGAGATTCTACCAACAATGATTGTATTGTCAGCAAATTTATAGATGGTATTTGAGCTATGCCTAGTCACACAGTCATGGGTATAGAGAGAGTAGAGTATTGGGCTAAGCACACACCCCTGAGGTACACCAGTGTTGTTCATCAGCGAGGAGGAGATATTATCACCAACCCACACAGATTATGATCTTCCAGTTAGGAAGTCGAGGATCCAGTTGCAGAGGGAGATACAGAGGCCCAGGTTCTGTAACTTCTCAATCAGGATTGTGGGAACGATGGTGTTAAATGTTGAGCTATGGTCGATGAACAGCATCCTGACTAGGTGGTCTAAGGCTGTGTGGGGAGCCATTGAGATTGCATCTGCTATTGACCTATTGTGGTGAATAGGCAAATTGCAATGGGGCCAGGTCCTTACTGAGGCAGGAGTTCAGTTTAATCATGATCAACCTCTCAAAGCATTTCATCACTGTAGATGTGAGTGCTACCGTGCGATAGTCATTAAGGCAGCTCACATTATTCTTCTTAGGCACTAGAACATTTCAATGATGGGGCAAGAGAAGTCGAGTGAAATATAGTAATTTCAAGCATCTGCAGATTTTCTCATTTGTGACATTATAGTACGTTTGAATAATTTGCAATACCATCTAAAGAGCACAAGATACTATTTGTAATGACAGACTAAGAAACAATATTTAGATGAAAGGCCAATCCAAATGTAAAGCAGGCAATATGAACTGTAATAGACAAATAGTAAATGGATCATGAAAACCTGGAGTATATCATTTTTGTTTAAAAAATAGTACGGATAATTGGAGTCTATATTGGCATGTGAATCTGACCATGGAAATATGCATGGATATACTGTACTTCTACTTTCAAATCTCATACTGATATCTTAATGGAGCAGTGGATAACATTTTGCCTTTATTTTTTACTGATTGAAGAATGCTTTATGCCTTCTGATCTCATTTTGCTCATCTCTTTGATCATACAATCCTCAACAGTGCATACCTCCAATTCTGGTCCTTTTGCACATAACATCAATGCTTCTAATCTATGTAACGGCGAATGTATTTTTTATTTGAATCGAGATATTGTAAGGGGAGAGGAGAACTATGACAGGAGCAAGGACAGACACACTGTCTTGGATCCACGTTTGATTGCCTTACACATTCACCTCTTTCCCCACCCCCTTCAGTTTACATTTTCTGAGTTTTGGAAACTAAGCCAAACCAAGGGTAATGCAATTTTGAGTTAACAAAATTAAAGCAAGGTTGCAGATCCAGAGCAAAAGCTTTCAACAGTTCTGTGTCATGAAAGTTACTTCAAATGCTTTCCAAACAGCCATAAACTCCCAAATTCCAATTAACCAAACTCATGTGCAGATCTTGAAATCTGGGTGCAGGTTAGATCTTTGCTGCACCATCTTCTATATTTTTCCTCCCATGTACATAAATCCCGGAGCACAGAAGAACCTAAGTTTTCATGATTCTTCAGTCACTGGGTATCTTCAGTGATCCAGGTTTGATCCATCTTCAGTTTGTATCCTCTTGACGAGTTTCTTTTCTTTCACCCAACTCCAATATGTCCCATTGGTAGGATTGTCTCATTCCCACTAAATGGCCACTACATTGTTTACTGAGGGAGGAATTGATAGGAAGGAAGGTACAATAGGTCAGTGGGGAGAAAAAAATCAAGCAAATGTGATCATTTTAGAAACTAGCGGACTTGGTGGGTCAAAATTGCCCATTTCCAAGAACTGTGGCTTGCTGGCAACATATTGCACAACTACTGTGCATCATTAATCCACAGCTTGAACAGTTGCTGCTGTTGTTGAGGTAATTGGTAAGCCACTTAAGATTGGAGATGAGGAGCAATTTCTTCTCACACCACAGTAGCATAGCGGTTAGCACAACGCTATTAAAGCGCGAGGTGTTCCAGAGTTCAATTCCAATGTCATCTGTAAATGTCATGTGTAGATCCTCCCCATGGAATGTGTGGGTTTCCCCTGGGAGCTCCAGTTTCCTCCCACAGTCCAGAGACACTGAGTAGGTTAATTTGTCATTGTAACTTGTCCCATGTATGGGGTAGGGTTAATCAGGTCTGTCAGGGGCTGCAGGGGTGGCATGGCTTGAAGGACTTACTCCTGCTCCACACAGCATCACTAAATAAATAAATTTCAGTGGATGCCTTATTCCCTCATTCTTGGAACTTTGGCAAATTTGCCAGTTCAGCACTACCACTTAATACCCATAGACACTTTTCACATTGTATTTTATATGTTGCAGTATAACTTAATACACGTTGCTATGAACCCAAGAAAGTCTAAAGGGAGCAGGAAATATACAAACACTCTAGATTCTGGGTCCAGAACCCACTTACTCTCTGGACTGACAGTTGATTCCAGACAATAAGCTCCAAACACTTGGATACCAGATTCTGACATGTTGGTGTACAGCCTGCTCTTTTGCCACAATGAGGCCACACTCAGGTTGGAGGAGGAACACCTCATATTCCATCTAGGTAGCCTCCAACCTGAAGGTGTCAACATTGATTTCTCCAACTTTTGGTAATTTTTCCCCCTCCCTCTTCAATTCCCCACTCTGGCCTCTTATTGCTTCTCCTCACCTGCCTATCATCCCCCCCCCCCTCAGTGCCCCTCCTCCTTCCCTTTCCCCTCTCCAGATTCCTCCTCCTTCCACCTATCACCTTTCATCTTTTACTCCACCTCCTCCTTCCACGTTCTTGCTCTGGCAACACACACAAAATGCTGGAGGAACTCAGCAAGTGAGGCAGTATCTATGGAAGTAAACAAACAGTCGCCGTTTCTGGCTGAGACCCTTCTTCATACAGGGGGTGGGGGAAGAGAGGAGGAGACTAGGTCATAGGTGAAGTCAGGTAGGTAAGAAAGGTGAAGTGCTGGAGAGGAATTAATCCGATAGAGGAGAGTGGATCATAGGAGAACGGGACCCAGGGTGAATGATAGGCAGTTAAGAAAAGGTAAGAGAGCCAAAGTGGGAAGGAGGGAACTTTTTTTAAATGGAAGGAGAAATCAATGCTTATGCCTTCAGATTGGAAGCTTCTCAGACATAAGGTATTGCTCCTCCACGGAGGGAAGCCTTGTTTTGGCATCTTCCCTTTTCCCTTCCAGTCCTTATGAAGGATCTCAGTCCGAAACATTGACTGTTTATTAATTTCCTAATATGTTGCCTAACCTGTGTTCTTCCAGTGCTGTGTGTGTGTGTTGCTATGGATACCAGATTATTTTATTTAGAGATACAGCACAATGACAGGTTCTGGCTCAATGAACTCACTCCACCCAATTATAAACCTACTAAGTAGTACATCTCTAGGATGTCGGAGGAAACCAGAGCACCCAGGGGAAACTGTCACACAGTCACATACAAACTCTTTACTGTGACAGGATCTGAACCCAGGTCACTGACACTGTAAAGCAATGCACTAGCCACCACACTACCGAGCTGGTTTGCTATAATTTGTTATTATTAAAGCTGTCACATAAGAGTGGCAACATGTCCATATTAGCAGGATAATCCTATTCCACACAGACGGGAGCTCCCTGTGGAAAAACTCCAGGGAAGATGGCAGTCGCTATTTTGTGGCAACCGAACATCATGCAGATGAATGCCAGCTACAGTACTGCTGTCTACATATCCACCCCACCTCCCACACCCCAAGGGTGCACTAGGAGAGCTTCAGTGTCATCAGCTCGCTACAAAACAAGCATCCAATCTTTTCATAACTGAAGGATATTTCAATCATGTTATTCTTTTCTGTCCTTTTTATTGCATTCTTTATGCTGTTTTTTTAATGCTGCATTAAACCCAGCCCAACAATTATTTTGTTCTCCTTTATGCTTGCATGTCAAAGAATGATTAAATAAACAATCTTGACAAACTATCAAAAGGATAACGATGTTTTAAATTTGAAGTACCTAACCTAAAATAACTTATTATACAACAGTACAATGCATGTTATTTCTCAAGAACTACATCTGAACTGTCCTGGCACACAATGTAGTATTAGAATGGCAACTTCAAGCCAAGCTTCAATGCTGGAACTAAAGAATCCAATAACTAGTTATAACTTAATCCTCTCCCAGACTGAATGTCTCCAGTCACCAGAAGACATTGAACAGACGAAGCAGGCGTAGGCCATATAAACCATTAAGAATTCAGATACAGATGATACATGCAATCTTGTCCTTCTCATCTTTAATAGAGTTTTGCATAGATACTTTTAATCTCAGGAAGAAATGTAACAGCTTACTTTTACAACTTGCCCACTATTTGCACCCCAACCCACTTCAGAATCTCATCTGACCGAGCAAGTTTGCAATCCCAGTGACTTTAACTTTAGTAGCTAGTGTATTTGATAGCTGAAATTACAGTACTCTAGCTTGTATTTTTGAACAGTTGAATCACCAACTGTTTAATAGCATATGATAAAATGGAGGCACCTTCACCTACTCCCATAGACCTCGACAACCCTGTGATTTCAATCTGAGGCCAACATGAGAGCATCCTTCAGGATGGCGAACCCACAGAAATCATCCGGCCCAGATAGGCTACCTGGCCAAGTTCACCAATTACCCTGGTGGTGTGGAATGTGGTAACCTGCCTCACTGACCATTATCCAGTAGCACTTGCATTCAATGTCAAGTGCTTTGAAAGGTTGGTGCTAAAAAAAATCAACTCATGAGAAGCCACCTAGATCCACTCCAGTAGGTCAACGCAGATGCCATTTCTTTGGCTCTTCACTCAACCCTGGAACATCTGGACAGCAAAGATGGACACATCAGGTTGCTCTTTATTGACTACAGCCAAGCATTTAATACTACCATCCCCTCAATACTAATCATAAGTTCAAAACTTTGGCCACAATACCTTCTTGTGCAACTGGATCTTCAATTTCAACACTTGCAGACCCGTCAGTTCGGATTGGCAACAGTATCACCTCCGCAATTAATATCACCTTTATTTTTATGACCGAGGCCAAACATAGCCTGTGTCATATTTAAATTTGCTGGCATATGAAATGCCTGTTACGCTGCTACTGTGTGATCCAGAATCTCCGGAAGGGAAGGCCCCGAGTCCTTGGCTTTGCTTCTTGTTCAGTGGCTGGGGTGGGGTCGAAGTGCTCAGATGGTTCTGATGGACTCGGAGTCCCCTGCATCAGCAAGTTTGCGGTGCTTGGATGTTCATGGCAGGGAGAGTTTCTCCCTTCTACTGTCTGCGTGAGATGATGGGGCTATCCGGACTTTGACTTTTTTTTTAACCGTGCCCATGGTCTGCTCTTTATCAAATTACGGTATTGCTTTGTACTGTTGTATCTAATCTAATACCACTATCATTGGCCAAGTCAATAGTGGGGTCAAATCAACATATAGAACGGAGATTAAAAATCTGGCTGAGTGGTGTCACCCCTCAATGCCAGCAAAACCAAGGAGCTGATTATTGACTTCAGGAGGAAACCAGATGTCCATGGGCCAGCCCTCATCAAAAGAGAAAGTGGAGCAGGACAGCCTCTTTAAATTCCTGTTATAATTGCAGAGGGTCTGTCCTAGGTTCAGCACTTAAATGCACAGCAACACCTCCTCTCAGTTTGTGCAAATTTGGCATGTCATCTAAAACTCTGACAAACTTCTATAGATGTGCAATGGAGAGTATATTGACTGATTGCATTACTGCCCTTCTACAGAAAGTAGATACAGCCCAGTCCATAATGGGTAAAGCCCCCCACCATTGAGTACATTAGATGGATCGCTGTCACAGGACAGCAATATTGATCAGGAAGGTGGTACAGGAACCTCAGGACCCACACCAAGTTCAGGAAGTCATTACTCCTCAACCATCTGGCTCTTGAATCAGAGGGGTAACTTCACTCACCCTATCACCGAAGTGGACTCACCCTCAAGGACTTTTCATCTCATGTTCTCAGTATTTAATCCCTTTATTTTTTTTTAAAAAGTTCTTTTTTTTTTGTCTTTGTACTTACACAGTTTGTTGAGTTCTTCTGCACACAGTTTGCCCTGTTGGATATGGTCTTTTATTGATTTATGCATCTCTTATTTACTCCGATCACTCACAAGAAAATGGATCTCAGGGTTGAATATGGTTTCATGTATATACCTTCATAATAAACTTGAAATTTCTTGACAATTTGTGAATCTTCCTTCAAATTATACAACTAGTCTACAAAATCCAAGCTGATGGGACTCTAATGTTAACGAATCATACATGTGGCAATGCAACATATTATTACCTGACTTCCAGGGAGGAAGCAGTTTCAGTAATTGCAATTTAGTTATCCAACACTGGCGTTGAATGTAAATTAAAACGAGTAACACGGGTTTTTTTTGGTTCTGTTTTATTGCAATATTACAGAAAATTAGCCTTCAGATGATACCATACCTGCAAAAAACATAAAAAGCAAATATTAGAGGTGCTTAATATGTAATCTGTAAACAGCATGCACATATTTTGTTGTTTAGCTCTTCTCAGACAAATGCCTCAGTCATCAGTCAAAGACACACTGTGCTCGGGAACCTCAATACACAGCAGCACAGAACATGCTACCTGGATCAGGTATCCCGAAACAGATCTAGTCTTAGCAGACTCGTCATCAATATCATCACTGAAGGCTTTACAAATACTGTAGCAATTTGATTATAAAAATTGTTCCTGGGGCCTGGGTTGTAGTGGCAACATTATTTCTCACCACCATAACCGTCATACAAAATTACTAGAATGGTCAAATTTAAATTCATAATTTCTACCAGGAAACACTTCACTCTAGTTTTGTTACTGCGGCAACAATTACCCAAAGGAAACATTCAAATGAAAGCAAAGGGTTACCTTCAACAGCTGCAATCTATTTTAAATGCTCTACTTCAGTGAATCTAGCTAATACAAAGCTTTGCTCTGAGGACACTCACTGGAAACAAATATTTCTCTGTGCACTAGTACAAAATTCAAAGTATCACAAAGATACTCATGATGTATTCCCTCCTCTCCACTCAGCTTCAGAGTACGGCACTGGGAATTAATGTCTTACCAATTATGCAGTAGGAACTGGCCCTGGCTGCTGGATTACAGGCTGCTCTGGTTTGCCTCCCTTCTGTTCTGAAATGGGTGTAGTTGGCAAGATTTCATCCTTGGGCTCAACAATGCTGACGTGATCAGGAAGAGGTTTCTTGGGTCCAATTTTACCACTTGGGTCCCAGGGTAGCATAATTTTCACTTTTATGCCTAATACACCTGTGAAGGAAAAAAAATAGGTCAATGTTGGAATGGAACAGGTACCAGGGATTATGTTAAAAACTTCAGCTCAGGCATGATTGTCTCCATGAAAACCTGGGGTCAAAGGAAAAATACATTTCCAAGTACCAGGGAAGGCAGATTAAGCCTGCATTTTTTGGAAACTAGAAGTATTCTATAGGTTTTACAAGTGACGTTAACGAACAACGCACAGAACGACATGCTCACCTTGTCTTAGCAGTACATGACGCACAGCTGTATCAACATAGTAGTTCACAGGATCACCACTGTGGATCATTAGACCATCAACAAACTTCATGGATTTGGCTCTCTGGCCTCGAAGCTTTCCAGAAACTACTACCTCACAGCCCTTGGCACCGCTCTCCATGATGAAGCGGAGAACACCATAGCAGGCTCTGGAAAGGAATATTACATGTTTTCAGTTTCATTAAAAAAGTGTACGGCAACTCCTACCTACAAAATAATCCAAAGCAGGATTACTCAGGTGGTTTAGGAATAACTAGAACCTTTTGAATGAGCAGATGGCACACCTGGGAGTAGACCAGTGCTCCCTAATCATCGTCGGAGGATTATGAGCAACAATACCAAAGCTAAGACTATTTGTACTACGTCATTCACAACTTCAGCAGAAAAATTAAAACAAATCACCTTTACTTATCAATGGTGTCAACAAGTCTGATCATTTACTTTATTTTGAAACAATACCAAACCTAACAACCACCACTGTAACTTTGCACGTCAAACTTGTAGTAGTCTTCTGAAACAGCCCCCAATGACCGATCAACAATTCTGTAAAATTTATAAAGTATGTGTTTTCCAGAACTGAAGCTTGGTCTGAAAATGAGTGTCTGGATTAACAAATAGGCAAACAATAGCACCTCCAACAATTCTACACTCCAAATTTCAGTTTGCCTATTTGACCTTTTCTGTGTGATTGAACCAACAATCCTTTACAGTCCAAAGTAGGCTTTAGTGTTAGCATGAATTAACAATCTTCTAAGCCAAAGGTTCCCAACCTGGGGTCCACAGACACCTATTAATGGTAGGGGCCTACGGCATAAAAAGGTTGGGAACCCTTGCTCTATGCTAGATGTTTTATATAATTACTGTAAGTTTTGTGGTCATACAAACTCATTTGATTAGATGCTTTCTTTACAAGCCCTTGAAATCTATTTTCAAAGTTACTTAACACAAAACATGAGGTTGAAACCACCACCTTACCTTCGTACAGCCAGTCCTCCCAGCAGCTTGTAGCGCAGAGATTCAGCCTGTGCAATGGCACAAAGCCCCCGAGTGGCAACCTTTTCAGCATAGAGCTGGGGAAGAAAATGTACATTATTCCACGAGCTTAAATTCCATTGCAACACTTCTGCTCAGAAGAAATGTAGTCAGACATTGGCACAATGCATTCCAAAATGAGAACTATTCAGACATGCCCACTTGGCCCAATGGAGTGAAACAAGGCCTTGCTTTCCTCAATCTCACCTCGAAAACATTGTGGGAATGGAGTTGATATTCACAACTAATAGGGAACTCTTCACTCAGTGGTAACAACACTCCAGATCTAAGTTCCAAGACACCACCAGCTTGTTCACCAAAGCATACAGGGATCAGCCTTGCACTCAACGTCCACAAGATCAAGATTCTCCACCAACCTGCCTCACTCAGACCTCCAACATTACAACACAGACCTTCTCCCAGGTCTCAGGAACAACCATTTGGTGAAGGCAGATATTGAGGAGATATACCACCATAACCTTTGGTTAATTGAGGGAAAGGACTAGAATTTCATAAACAGATCTGGCAGTAAACTTGATCAGAAAGCACTAATTGCTGCCTTGACTCGCTTATGAAACGTGGCTAGTATCAAAAATTCTGCAAAGGCCTCCAAATTCACATCACTCAAAACAGGAGCATACAGGTGGTACTGAGAACCTCAATCCCATGCCATCGAGAGCGAAGAACAGAGAGAGCACCACCTCATGGGCTAGCCACCCACCCACCCTAGTCACCTTTGGAAGTCTAGCATTCCCCAATTAACCCCATTAGCCACAAAACCAAGCGGAATCAAGTCTTCCTCAATCCGGAAGATTAAGCTATAGATTCCATTAGCCAAGTATAATTAAATGTGAGGATTTCTGTTGCTACCACCCCTTTCAGGGAACATGATACAGACCAATACTAGCCACTGGGAACACTACTTTCTCACCGCAGGTTAATTTTTCAAATAATGAATAATAAAGCCATCCTGGCTTTTGATCCACTTGCTGAGGTCAACTGATTCTTCCAATTTATCAAAGCCACCCAATTTATGCACCTTAATAAAACATTCCACTACCTTTCACAGAAAATTCTGCTCATTTATCTAATTTTAAATCATACCAAATTTTTTTCAGCAACATCCACACAATTCTCTTCTGCAACTTCTCCATTAAGATGGTGACAAGAGCTTTATGCAATACTCAAGTTACATCAAGGTAAAACTGTTATATGGTTTTAGAATCCCCACCTCCATTCTCATACCCTAGGCGTTAGATAATAAAGCACAGCAAAAATCTTTTAATCCACATTTTGACATATTTCTCTATGCTTAAGGATCTATAGACATGCCAATGTCCCTATGCAAACCCCCCACTTCCAAACCCTAGTATCTGCCCATTTACTGCATATTCCCATCACCTCAAATTTCCCCAGAATTATCAAAAACTTATCAGCAATCTTCCATTAAGACGGACAACTTCTGCGCTGAAACCTTCTCAGACAAATGCCTGAGTCATCAAAGGGTATATTGTTCAGGACCCCAAAATCAGCAGCATAGAACATGCCAACTGCATCAGGAATCCTGACACAAGTCACACTCCCATCTGACTCGTCATCGAACATCATAGAAGGCATCAAGGGAGAAAACATTGCTTCAGTCAACTGAGCCAAAGGACACTATGTTAAACAATGAAAGTGACACCAAGTCCCTTCAGATCCCCACACCTCAACTTACCTCAACACTTCCTTCAGGGAAACCAAATCTCTTCTGAACTACAGCAGTCAGCTCACGGATTCGGCGACCTTTCTCACCAAGCACATTCTGAGTCCTGAGAAATTAACCAATCGTTATTGGTTACTTTCTAGCACAACTTGGATTTTCTGAAGCACAGTGTGAAGAGGAGCAATAACAAAAATATTTAGATACTACTTTTTACCCTTACAGTCTTATTCAAGCTAGAAATTTTCAACACAGGTTTGATAGGATGAAGGCAGCATGTTTGCCTTCATAGGCCAGGGCATAGAGGTGTAAAAGTTGGGATGCTGCGTTGCAACACAGGTTGGGATTAATCTGTGTAGCTCTGGTTGCCACATTACAGTAAAGGTGTGACTGCATTATAGAGAGTGCACAGGAGATTCACCAGGATGTTGCCTAGATCCGAAAACTTATGGAGATTGGATGTGCTCTCTTTTCCCTGAAGTGAATAAAGGAATACAAAAAGGCATAGATACAGTGCTCAGAATCCTTTCCCCAGTCAGAATATCAAAACCAAGGTGAGAAGGAAAAGGTTTCTTTCAACAGAATCGTTAACATCTGTGATGTACTGCCAAAGATGGTGGCAAGAATCAAACAATGGCTACATTTTTTGTTACATTTATTACACCATCCATCAAGGACACCCATCACCCGGGCCATGATCTCTTCTCACACAGGAGCCTCAGAACCCACACAAAAGGGTCCAGGAACAGTTGTTACCCCTCAACCATCAGGCTCTTGAACCAAAGGGGATTAACTTCACTCGCATGCCTCACTGAACTATTCCCACTGAACCAGACGGACTTTCAAGGATACTCCATCTCATTCTTGATATTTATTGCTATTTATTCATTATTCCTCTTCTGTACTTTTTAAAAAAATTGCACACTTGTTTGCCTTGTTGACTGCAGTCTTGCATCGATTCTATTGTGTTTCTTGAACTTACTGAGGTTCCTCACAAGAAAAAGAATCACAGGGTTGTATATGATGGCTCGTGTACCACAATAATAAATTTATTTTTAAACTTTATGAACCATTTACACAAATGCTTCGATAAGACACAGGCCATAGAAGCAGAATTAGGCCACATCTCAGCACATTCTCCTATTCTGTCCAAGTCCTTCTGCAGATTCTCTGCTTCAACATTTCCTGCCCCCCCACCTGTCTGCAAACTTGGCTACAAAGCAACCAATTTAGTCACCCAGAACATTAACCTGTAATATGAAAATTTGTGGTAAAACACCAAACCCTGTGGAATACCACTAGTCACTGGCAGCTAACTAGAAACGGCCCCCTTTATATCCATTCTTTGCCTTCTGGCAAGATTCTAGCCAACCTTCCTAACCTGGTTCGTATTTTTCTGGTAATACCAAGGGCCCGTATTTAGTTTTGCAGCCTCATGTGTGACACCTTGTCAAAGGCCTTCTGAAAATCCAAATAAACAAAGTCCACAGATTCTCCTTTCTTGTCTTCCTACTATTACCTCATCCTTAATAATAGGCTCTTCTTAACTTCTTGCCAACCGCTGAAGTCAGACTAGTTGACCCACGATTCCTGCCCTTTGCCTCCCTCCTTTCTTAAAGAGCAGAGTGACATTAACGTTTCAGCATCCCTAATGATTCTACATTCACTTTGTCCTGGCTTTAATCCCTGACATGCTGCTGGTGCCTTCTAGTGAAGACTGATGCAAAATACTTTCTTCAATTCATTCCCCATTACTACCTCTCCAGCAGTCCAACATCCATTTTACTCTATACATCTGAAAAAACCTTCCTATATCCTCTTATATTATTGCTTTCACTGCTTCTCACGTTATATCGTTTTTCTGTTGGGTTTTAAAAACTCCCAATCCTCCAGCTCCCCACTATTTTTTTGCTGTACTGCAAACCCTTATTCTTATGCAGTCAAGACTTCCCTTGTCAGCCACGGTTGCCTCATCCTCCTTTCCCGATATTCCCAGAAACTCCAGGCAAGGTAGTGTACCACCATCTTTACAAATGTCCCCTTTCAATCAACTTTGACCAGGTTCTCTAACACTTTACAGTGCCAGCTATCATACTTGGGTTCAATTCCTGCTGCTAATGAGTTTATACTTTCTCAAGAAGTAGACAAGTAGGTCAACTGAATTCAGAACTATATGCTAACCAAGGGTGACAGAGAAAGCAATGGGAATGCTGGTATGGCCAATAACCAGGAACTATAAATGCACAAAACTGTGGAGCAGATCTTCATGTCAGCATGGCCCACATCAGCTCCCGTTCCTCATGCAAGTACTGAGAAAAATTGTTGCAAAATTACATTCTAGCTTGACAATTGAAAATTAACAAGTCATAGAGTTAAAACAGAAACATCTTAAAACAGATTGCACCAGGGCTGTGTAAATGCCTGTACAAACCCTGAGCAATACACAAAATGCTCAAACAATTCAGCATCAAGTTATTCTAGTATCTGTTATACTGCCCCCGAGATTCTGCAGCATCTTGTCTCTTTGTCTAGATTTCAACCATCTGCAGATTTTGTGTCTCCCTTGTATACAGCTTAAGTGTTATTGAAAACTATATCAATAAGGACACCAGTTAGGCTTAGTTAGCTAATCTACCTTTACCATATATCTTAATCATACACTATATTTACAATATTCCCAAATGGGACATAGCAAATAATTCCATTCTTATTCAGCTCTAATATAACTACAGGTGCAGTGTGGAGACATACACAACAAACAAACAACCCCCAATGAACCTATTTGGATTAAGGGCTCAAACACGAGGAAATCTGCAGATGCTGGAATTTCAAGCAATACATAAAAGTTGCTGGTGAACGCAGCAGGCCAGGGTGCTTCCTAGAGATGCTGCCTGGCCTGCTGTGTGTTGCTTGGATTAAGGGCTAATAGAAGCAGCTTCAGGACTAACTGCAAGAAGCCCAGTGACCCATTTCTGAAACGTTGTGGACCACAGGGTGTCCGGCCCAATCCCCACTTAAGTTGCAGAAGCATCACCACTGTAAGTAACTGGGTAACTCTGTGTATCAGCGTATTGGGCCTCTTTCCTCACCTGAAGCTGCAGCTTCAGGTGTGCGACCACTTGTAGGAACCACAGGGCGCCCGGCCCCATCCTCACCAGAAGTTGCGGCGGCCGGGACCGGAGTCACAGACGCGGCCTTTTACCTGGTGGCCAGGATGATGATCTCGGTCCGGGTTGGGGTGACGCGCACCTCCACGCCGCTGTAGCCGTCCTCGGCCAACTCGCGGGTCAAGAACTCATTAAGCTCGGCCTTGAAGATCCCGTCCGCGACGAACTAAAAGACAGACGACAGTCAGCGCCATGTTAAGACTCTGGCAGACAATCCTCATCCATCCTACAACATCACGCATCACCAGCACACCGTCCGGCCACCAACGTCGGCGAACACCCGCGTGGGACCATCCCGAGCCGGAATTGCCCCCGCTACCGGTAACGGACCCATCTTCCCAGCCTCACCTTTCGCTTCTTCGAGATCTGAGCCGCCATCTTCCGTCACGGATCCGCGGCAAAAGGGAAGAGGTCGTCCCAGCGGAAGTGATTTAACTGGGCTAACACTTCCGCCGAAAGATTTCTGCCAATGGAAGAGAAGGACGGCCCACGTGGGGCGCGCGCAAGGACGCTTGGCTTTATGGTCTTTGTAGTTTGTTTTTAGTCATAGGGCTTGCTGTGGCCGCATATACTGAAAAGTGCTGTGCAGACCGATTATTCTGCTCACAAGTACCTGTACTTGGAGGTGGTAGAAATGAGAATCACATGAGTGGCGAATTAAAAAAAGTGTTAACAGTACTGAATGCATTGACCAAATGACACTGAGAATGTAAAAAGTTTTTGCATCGTGTTTTATGTATGGGTATATATTATGAATAAGGTTAATCTTTCACAGTAAAGGAAAAGCATTGACAGAGTGCATTATATCATCAACAATTAACAATCTCCTTGAGCAACACACACAAGATGCTGGAGAAACTCAGTAAGTCAGGCAGCATCTATGGTGGGCGATGTTTTGGGACGAGATGTTGGCTGTTCATTCCCCTGGAGAGATATTGACTTGCTGAATTTCTCTGGCATTTTGTGTGTGTTGCTCCAGATTTCGAGCAGCCACCAAATCTCTTGTGTTAACAATCCCGAATAGCTCAGCTGGCCGAGCGGCATGAATGGGATTACGCACGGTTGACAATTGGCTTCCCCTCTGTATATGCTGCTGGATCTGCTGAAGTTTTCTTCAGATCTGGCATTCGTAGCCTTTATATAAGCACAGCACAGTGGTTATGGACCATAGGTACCTTGAAGACAGTGAGCACAAAGAAAGAACAGTTGGGATTAGTTTAATTTTGTATCATGCTCAGCACTGATATGATGTCTGCTCGAATATGATGCATCTGCTGAGCATGATGCTAAATTAAACCAGTCTGCACATGATCCATTTTATGAAGTGTTGGTGGCATTATACTTCTTACTTTTTGAATTGTGTTGTAAATGCACTTTATGCTAAATGTCAATCTTCTGGAATATATATTTTTTCATTTGTGGTGATATAACTCTATGTGTTGCGTGTGAGTTATATGCACTGTGTTGTGCACCTGGTCTGGAGACATGTTGTTACGTTTGGTGGTATATATGCATGTGGGTGATTGGCAATAAACTTGCACTTGATTTTCCAAGGAGGATTTGATCACAGCTGTGAATCTGTTCCTTGGACTGCCTTGTATTCTCCTCCAATAACAGAGCTCAGAACAGTGTGTCTGTTAGGGGAGTCTAAAATCAGATATGTGAATGCTCTGGCCTTTTTAATGTAGCTGACAGAGAATAAATGGGACCTCAGTTCTGGACCTGTAAGTCTGGAAGAGGACATTGATGTTGCTTGCCTTTTCTTTTCATGGTTGGAGGATTGGTTTACATGCCAACAATAAATAGCATTGAGGTAAACGATCATATTAGTAATGTTTTTTTAAATTTTCTAATCACTCTCTTTGTGTATCCATGCTTGCCAATGCGGTGATATCTTCTGGTCTAATACAGGTAAGTCAGCTCCAACTTTTGTAGTTTAAATTTAGTTAAATTTCAAATGTGGTACATTGACTGAGAAGGCATCTTTAATCTAAAACAGATTTTTTTATTGCATGATACCTCCAAAAATTTGTATTTCTTATGTACAGAATGTTATAGATACCATAAGCAAGACTCAAGATTTTCACATAAATTTATCATGTGTACACTGAAACATACAGTGAAATGTGTTGTTTGCATTAACAAGCAACACATCCAAGGGTGTGCTGGGGGCAAGTGTCGTCACCCATTCCACCACCAACGTAGTACACTCACAATGCTTGGTAGAACAACACAGAACTCAACAAGCAACAAAATAACAACAGCAAAACACTCATTCCCTCCCTCCCTCCCTCCCACACATATACACATCCTCTAATTCCAAGACATTCTATATTCTTAACCCTGCAGCCTCCAGCTGACAATTCAAATGGGGAAACTCAGATGTTGGGCTTTCAACCACCCCAGCAGAGTAGAATCGGAGAGACTTACAGTTCCAGGTCTCAAATTCCAGACCTCCGATTCGACCCTTGAGCCTTGATCACAGCACCTGCTGATGAGCAGACAATCCAAGGATGAGTGGATCAGAGAAGCTATCTTGGTTTCTTGGTCAGGCTATCACTGTAGTATGTCTCAAGCTAACACTGAACTCTTCTGCTAAGCAGTGGTTCTGCAGGTGCCTGATTTTTCAGCTTGATCACAAAGATTGGTGAGGAGTCCCAGATAATTTACTGAGTGTTTCAGCAAATCTAGAAACAGCAAGCTACAATTGCAGATGTAAAGAGGACTTCAAAGTTTTGAGCTTTCACCAGCCCCTTGTTTGAACTTCAGCTGGAGTCATATGAAGTCTGGACTGACCTTTCCTACTGAATTACATCCATTTCTAATATAATGTTCAAATAATAACATCAGAATAACAGCTGTTGGAAAAGGGTGGGAAGGTTACAGTTGGAATGAGGGCCATCATAGAGGGATTTTGTTGCAATAAAACATTTTGTTTCAGAACCCAGTCTAGTTTTCCAGAGGTCCCTGATCAAATAGAACAAGCCATTTATCTCCCTAAGTAGCTTGAGAGAATATGAACAGCAAGTTATTAAAAATGCAAGGCATTCCGCACTTGGACCAGAGAAGGAAGTCTTCTTTCATCATTAATTCCACCTGGAGAACCAGCTAACAAAACTTAAACATTGCATTATTTGTTGGTTACAAAGCCACATTGAGGATAAAAGTAATGCATTGCTAATTACTTCTGTGAATAGTTAGCCCCCACAATGCTGGTCCCCCTGGCTTTATTTTTCTTTCTTTTTTTTTGCTTGGTCCTCCTGTGTTTACCACATACAACCTCAATGTGGCTTGTTGGTTGTTGTATTCCACTGTTAGGGATGTCATTCCCACTGGAGTTATCATTTCTCCAATAGACGCTCTTGGCTGAATATCTGCAGGCTTAAGTATCTTTGAAATGCCTTTCAAACTCAATTTGTGGAATGACTGAAACAGCCAGTGTTCAATTCCATATTAAATAATTTGCAATTCACTTCTGGTATAAGCCATATTGCTTGTCTATTGTTAATTTTTACTCTGTAAATTTTAAGGCTACCCAGTCCTGTGTTACTCTCATGATTATCAGATTTTTCATCAACAGCATGCAGATTAAGGCTCGTTTTAAAACCACGACTTGACTTTTTAGCATTTCCTCTTCCCTGTGCAGTCCATTTATTTTTGTCTGCCCAACATGCTCTTTGTATGTGTCCTACTTTAAGTTTCACCTTTAAATCTGCATTTATTTGGGCTAAGTGAGCCTCTGTCACAATGGTAACACAATTTGTTCAGCCAGGCTGGTTTCTGTTTAGAAGCTGCAATTTTGTCCATGTTCACTTTTATTTCTGACAGCAACTCAATTGCGTCTCTGTCTGCAGTTTCCATTGAAACAATTTTCATTGCTTATTTAAATGTACTGTAAGTTATGCTTCTGTTAGGAAGAATTTTTGAATATTTTATTTTAAGATTCCACAAACTAATCGATCATTCAGTGCATCATTAAGACCATTACTGAACTGACTATGCTCAGGCATTCTCTTCATTTCAGTCTTGTACATTGAAATGGATTCCCCTTGCTTTGATTCTGCTTATGAAACCTAAATCATTCTGCAATCAACAATGGCTTTGCTTCTAAGTGATCCTGCATTACTTTGACAATAGTAGCAAAGCTCATTTCTGATGGTTTGGTTGGAGCAGTCAAACTTCAAAGCAAACTGTATGCTTTTAAACTGAATTAACTCAGCAAAATTAGCACTCGCTTCTCATTAGCTATTTCATTTGCTTTAAAACACTGTTCCAATAGCTCAGTATACATGAGCCAGTTATCTGTTGCGTCATCAAACTCATTAATCTTTCGAATGTAGCCAGCCATTTCTGCTTTTTTTAATGATCATTATCACCTGGTACTCACACTTAATCAACTCCAAATTCTTCCATTTACAGCCTTTTTTTTTAACTCAGTGTTCTTGCATGTGCTACTCCATTTCACTGTTCCTCACTGCCCTCTTTTTTTTCAGTTTACACGTCTCACTTCGCTTTAACAGGTCACTAGCCATCTCGGGTTCATTGTAAAAACACTTGGCTGCCAAAGTTATGTTTTGTAACTTCAAAATATTAAACTAATTCAAAAGAAAATGTGGGGAGTCCAAAATACGAGTCTCACTTGCCTTTTACTTGTAACGAGGCACGCACATATCATGTGATAGTGTGGTGATGTAGGCAATTAACATATTTTACATATAACCCCATAATTAATTATTTAAATGAATACAAATGTTTTATCAACCTATATATACAAGATTAGTTAAATATAATTGAAATATTAAAGACATAACAACAACTACAACTTGATTGGAGATTAATCCACCATTTGCCTGCCACATCCCCTGCAACAGAGTCAATTGCAAACAAATTAAGAAAGGTACTGGATGATGTAAAAGCAGTGTTCAAACATGGCATCGGAAATCTCAAACATATCAGGGGTAAAATAGTGTTATATGAAAATGCCACGTCCAAGTTTTACAAAGCCCCTCCAGTTCCTTATACCATCAGTGATAAAGTAGCCAGTGAGCTAGATCACATGGAGGCTGAAGGAATTCTTTCCAAGGTTGAGTGGAGCCCATGGGCAACGCCAGTGGTCCCAGTAGCCAAGAAGGATGGGTGTCTCAGGATCAATGGCGATTTTAATATCAACCCAGTAGAACGTGATGCTCTGTCTAGGATAAAGGATATCTTTGCAAACCTTTCTGGAGGGCAATATTCAAGCAAAGTGGACTTAGCTGAGGCCTACCTACAGATGGAGATGGAAGAAGAGTCTGAAGTGTTTCTCACCATAAACACTCACAAAGACTTTATCACTATAATTAGGCTTATTTTTGCACCTGCACTCAGGCAGAAAACTATGGATCAGGAGCCGCGAGGATCCCAGACACTCAGTCTTAACTGGATGACATCATTGTTACTGGTGAGGATGACAAGATCTCAATATAGTGTTAAAAAGATTTGAAGATTATGAAGAGTGCAATGAAACAAGTGTGATTTCTTTAAACCAAGCATCACATACTGTGGTCACACCATCGATGCACACGGTTTACGTAAGTGTGCTGAGAAAACTCAAGCAGTGCTGGATGCCCCAAGGCCCTAGGGCATGTCACATGTTCTCTTTAATACTTGTCAATTCCTATAACAGGTTCCTGCTAAACCTGGCTACTGTGCTTCATCCCTTGAACTTATTACTGCAGACAATGAATTAAGCAATGTGAGGTGGCTTTCCAAAATGTAAAGGAAATGGTGACATCAGACACTGTACTCACATATTATGATTCACTTTGTCCAGTGAGGCATGCCTGTAATGCTAAAGTGATGGAAGAGCTTCATACCGGTCATCTAGTCATGTTCAAAATGAAAGCATTGGCTTGAAGCGCTGTCTGACAGCCTGGGATCGATCAGCAGATCGAGCAGCTTGCTGTGCACTGTTCAGGACGCCAACACATCCAGAAAATACCAAGTGCAGCACAATCCACAACCAACAACTCACGAGATATGCTGTTCCTGGGTCGTCCCCTGCTCTCACACTTGGATCCCCTCAAACCCAGTCTCAGGAGGAGTATGCAGGACCAATAGCTGAGACAAGTTGAGGGCTCTTCAAACAAGGAGGTTCGATGTTTCATTATGGAACAAGCAATCCTAGCGAGGGACCACAGAGGTGAAAATAAGTGGGTACTTGAAATAATTAAAAACAGAACTGGATCATTCTCTTGCAGAGAGGAGATTGCATCAGATGTCATCTGGAGACAACACCAGTTGAGGAGAGCAGAGTCAATTGTTAGAGAGGAAAGGTGACCATTCCTGCAGTCCCAGAGTCAACTCCCACAACCACCATGGAGGAGGCCCCAGAACCTGAGATTATTTCACAGCCACAAGTCTCTCCTGCCAAACAGAATGACTTCCCTCCCCCACCTCCTGCCTCCCCGGTCAGGGAAGACATTAACTCACAAGATTAAGAAATCCTCTACAGCGATTAAATCTTTAGGCCTGAATGGGACAACTTAAAATTTACAATGCTCTGGTTGTCTATATAGCAGTTATATTGTACAGTATACTGTGTATATGTGTGTGTGTATATATATCTATACACACACACATATATATATACACATACACACACCCCCCCCCCACATGTAGATAGATAGATATAAGATAACTACAGAGAAATAAGTTACATATTTGAGTTGAGATGCATTTTATATTGAGTTAGAGTTTATAGCTAAGCAAGGAGGAATGTAATGCATTTCATATTTCAGTAATATTTGAGCAATATTATAAATATATTGTTTAATCTTTGTTCACATAATTCATTATGGTTTATGTGTAGGAAGTAGGTGAATGGCATTCATTATTACACCACCATGTCATATGTGCATCCCTCACCTCAGTAAAACTAGACACATTTTCCTAGCTTGTGTCATAGAGTGATAGAAAAATACAACACAGAAACAGGCCCTTTGGCCCATCCAGTCCATGCTGAAACATTTAAACCATGTACTCCTATCAACCTGCACTGGGACCAGAGCCCTCCATACTCCTACCATCCATGTACCTACCCAAACTTCTCTTAAACATTGAAATCAAGCTTGCATGCACCACTTGCGCTGGGCAGGTCGTTCCACACTCTCATGACTCTCTGAGTGATGGAGTTTCCCCTCATGTTCCCCTTAAACTTTTCCCTTTTCACCCTTAACCCATGACCTCTGGTTGTGGTCCCACCCAACCTCAGTGGAAAAACCCTGCTTGCATTTACCCTATCTATACCCTCATAATTTTGGGTACCTCTATCAAACTTCCTCTCAATCTTCTACATTCCAAGGAATACAGTCCTAACTGATTCAATCTTTCCTTATAACTCAGGTCCTCCAGACCCAGCAACATCCTTGTAAATGTTCTCTGTACTCTTTCAACCTTATTTACATCTTCCCTATAGGTAGGTGGCCAAAACTGTACACAGTACTCCAAATTAGGCCTCACCAACGTCTTATACAACTTCAACATAACATCCCATCTCCTGTACTCAATACTTTGATCTATGAAGGCTGATGTACCAATAGCTTTCTTTACAATCCTATCTACCTGTGGCACCACTTTCAATGACTTATGGACCTGTATTCCCCGATCCCTTTGTTCAACCGCACTCCTCAGTGCCCTACTGTTCACTGTGTAAGACCTACCCTGGTTGGTCCGACCAAAGTGTAACACCTCACATTTGTCTGCAATAAATTCCATCTGCCATTTTTCAGCTGGTTCAGATCGCGCTGCAAGCCATAATAGCCTTCCTTGCTGTCCACTACCTATCTTCTTCGTGTCATCTGCAAATTTGCTGAACCAGTTAACCACAATATCATCCAGATTGTTGAAATAGATGACAAATAACAATGGACTGAGCAACACACACAAAATGCCGGAGAAAATGTCAACTGCTTACTCTTTTCCATAGATGCTGCCTGGCTTGCTGAGCTCCTCCGGCATTTTGTGTGAGTTGCTTGGATTTCCAGCATCTGCAGATTTTCTCTCGTTTGTGAGTGGACCCAGCACCGATCCCTGCAGCACTCCACTAGTCACAAGCCTCCAGTCAGAGAGGCAACTATCAACTACCACTCTCTGGCTTCTCCCACAAAGCCAATGTCTATTGCAATTTACTTACTATGTTTTCCTTCCAATTTTTTTTGGAGTTACAAAGCACAACAGCTACGATTTGAGGACCTGAGTTATAGGGAAAGATTGAATAGATTAGTACTTTATTTCCTAGAGCACTGGAGAAGAAGGGGCGATTTGATAGAGGTATACAAAATTACGAAGGTTATAGATAGGGTAAATGCAAACAGGCGTTTTCCGCTCAGGTTGGGCGAGACTAGAACTAAAGGTCATGGGTTAAGAGGGGAAGTTGAAATATTTAAGGGGAACATAGGGGTACTTCTACACCGAGGGTGGTGAGAGTGTGGAACGAGCTGCCAGTAAGTGGTGGATGCAGGTTTGATTTAAATATTTAAGAGAAATTTGAATAGATACATGGATGGGAGGGATTTGGAGGGCCACGATCCAAGTGCAGGTCGATGGGCTAGGCTGAAAAATACTTTGGCATGGACTAAATGGGCCAACCGGGCTCTATTAATAAAACAGACATCCTCCATACCATACAGTTGTAGCCTCCTTTCGAATTTCTTGCAGATATTAATGCAAAATTTACGTAATAAATGTTGAACATAAATTCATTGTTTGTGAAATGGTGAACATCATATTACTCTTCTCAGTGTATTTCAACAGGTAGACAGAATCTCTGCAATCACTTATAAAGTTATTAATACATTATAAAATATATTCCATGCACATTGTCCATGTGCCCAGTGCTTTATAGAAAAATCAGAAGGCTTCATTTTCCATAGAATTGAGAAACTGGTCACATTTTATACTGGATATCACTAATCTTCTTCATAATTTTCTTTTTGAAAGCCTGCTACTAAGTACAGTTGATTTGTCAAGCAAAAAATAATTTTCAGAGTATTCCTGCAGTATATTTGTCTGAACAATTCAGACATAACTCTTTTGTGTTGTCCAACAAATGGAAAAGACTAAGGGACTGGCACTACCTACTCATCCAGACATGTAAAGCAGTTACTGTGAATATTCATTGACTGAATCTACCCAAACAGCGTCAGGTAAGTTTTTAAAGTGCCAACTTTTGTTTTCAGGATGGTATTCACCTTTTATCACCTCTGTCAGTTGGCTTTTAATTTTGTTTTCAGAACCAGGATGGTCAACAACTGCGTATATTCCAACACTCCCATCTTCAAAACCAACTAAGATATTTAAATCATGTTCACAGACAAGAATGCTGGAGGGAATTTTACACAAATGGCAGCATCCGATATTTTTTCCATCTGTTATTCGCACAATGTTAAGTGTTGGACTGGAATGAAAGTCACAATTACAGGAATCTCTGTAGTCTATGTAAACAACATACTGACCATCTCTCGTTAATTGCTGATTAAAGATATCTGCTTTGGTTCTAATAACACACATTTTTCCTTGTAGGATGTCCAAGACGTTGATAGTCTTAGCAATAGCTGACATTATTGCAATGCTCCCACTATCGGAAACCTGAAAGTTATCCACGGGTCTGGAGAACTTGATCGGGAGCTGGACCTGCTGGCAAAATGTTTCCTCTGCCACGTTCCAGGTATACATGCATCCAGAAGATGTAATGAGCAAAATGTAGTCTGGATAATCTTTCAGTGTTTGAAAGGCAACAATATCAGACTTGTCAACACATTCAAATCTCTTGACTATGCCACCTGACCACAAGCTGACAGCGAGAAGACAGTACTGATGAAGACCTAAAACAAAGGTGCTTTCGGGCATAATCGTCGCCTTCTTTAAGGGTACGTGAATATCACAGACAATGTGCCCACTGGACAAATTCCAGACCTTAGAGGTGGAGCCTTCACAAAGTGACACCACAGAGTGATCGTTTGGTGTCACCAACAGTTGCGTCACGACGCTGTATCTGATCCTGTGGAAGTTTTCACCAGTTTTCGTGTTCCAGACATAAAGGTCACCGCTGACATCTGCAGTTACCAGGGTGGCCCCTGTTCTTGTAAGAGCGCAGTGTTTAATGAGGTTGGCATGTGTAAAGGTAGCCTCTATTTGACAGAAAGTCAGGCTCCATTTGAGTATGATGTTGGTACCATCAGAGGTATAAAAATACTTCCCTTCTTTCGAAAGGAGAATTGATTGTATGGCCTTTTCTGCCTTCGCTAGAGCTGAGGCTCTATTTATGCAATCTAAGTCCCAGGATACGGCATATCCCTTTGAAGTGAATGATACCAAAGACTTCTGTGTAATGCACTTGGTAAATCTCAATGGCGTACCAAATTGGTTCTCAAGCATTAGAACACACTGTCCTGTGTCTCTCTTCCACACAAACAGGGCCTCAGAACCACTGATGACAGCTAAAATCCAATGGCAATCTAGTGACAATATGGCTTGGATAAAATGTTCATTTTTTGGAGGTTTGAACATGTCTGACACATTCCAATTCAACGTGTCCCAGACTTCAATACAAGACATCTTGCACAATAAGAGGGAATGGGACGAAAATTCAACATTGAAAAGTTCATCTTCATTATCTGAACAAATAATACTCTCCTGAAGACTTGGCTCAGTCAGTTTCTCTGTGTCCCAAACAAATTTATTTCCAATCCTGTCCACAACATAGGTTTCCTCATTGGAAGCACTCAGGAAAATGGAATATATGGGTGAGTCCTGGAATTCAGAAGCAACTGTGGCTACCTGGCAACCAGTGTGAAGGTTGAATATTGTAACTGTGCTCTTCAATTGTCCACATAGTCCATACGTTCCATCACTAGAAAAGGAGATACACTGAACATTATGTTGGCAGTTCAGCTGCCTGATTGTGTGATGAGAGTTAAGATTAAAGAGCCTCACTACTATGCTATTGTCAAACCACACCACCACATTTGCGTTGCATAGGGCAAAGCCGCTGATTGGCTGAAGAACTTTTGCTATGCCACCTTCAACTGCTCTTCTCACTTCAGCTTCGTACAGCAGGGTTAGCTGGGAAAAATCATAGACTAACATCGTGCTATGTTCAGTCGCTAATACAAGGAACTGGTCACCATGTGATACTCTGGCTCCTGAAACCTTAACACCATTAGTGCTTATTCGTTCCCAAGGTTTTCGGAAATCTGGGTTCCAAGTGTACACAGAGCCACTTTCCAGTGTTACAAGAACTACAGATTGTGACTGGATTTCTATGATATCAGTTGCTGCAGAAAAGTCAGAGGTACACAAAGTGGCGTGCACTCTCGGCACAGTGATCACTGGACTGTGTAGCACAGCAATGGCACTGTGCTGGAGCCCTTCCTTATAAGCTTGCATTAGAAAATTGAACAGTTGTGGGAAGCATCCCGCAAATGGTAGAATTCTCACCTGAATAACCATTGGAAGCTGTTCAGGGGATTTCTGCAGCAGACAAAATGCATTCTTTAGAACTGTTGCCAAGAATCTGACACCCCTTCGGTTTAACGTCTGAATATTCTCTTCCAGCTCTGTTATCAGTTGAACCAAATGACCGGCTTTAATCATCGCGAGATAGGATGTGAATGAAGTTAGCACGTTAAAATATAATTCTTGCAGCTTTCCAATTCTCCTCAAATGATAAGGCAGTTCTTCAACTTTTCTGTGATTTGCAAAGACTGGACAATGGGCTTCCAAAGAAGGCTGGAAATGAAAAAGCCAAGGCTGTGAAGGCTGCTGCCTGTCAACATACTTTTCCGTCAAAGGCCTGTGTTCCGAAGTCCTCTGGGGCACCTGTTGACTCTTTATTGGGCCCTGTTGCAACAGAGAGACAGGAATTGGCTTCGCTCTTCCATTGGACCATCGACCATAAAAATATTCCACCATAACACTGTGCATTTGTTGTACGGTGTCCCAGTTCTGGAGGTAACACCTCTTAATGACCAGTGGAAAATGTCTGTTCGCCCAGAACAGCATCTTTACTCCGTTGTGTGGCCTGTCCACTAAAAATCCTCTCAGATCCTCTTGTAATCTCGCTAATGTATAATATGGTACCTTCAGTGAGACTGGCAAAGCATCTTGAGGCCAGAAGTCTCTTATCACGTAGTTGTCAAGTGACAAAATGTCCAGCAGTTCAACCTCACTAAGTCCTGAATTTGCGAGTGTTAAATAACCCAGAACTCTGGAAACTAGGCCTTCCCCGTGCTTCCTTTCAAGCCTTTTAAGCAGTCGATCAATATTGTCGTGAACAGTCCTTCCTAAAGTCTGGTCATTAATATCATCATGAGACGTCCAACAAAGCACTTCATTATAAAGCAACTTAACATAAAGCGGAAGGGAACACTGGTCCAGAGCCGCATTCACATATATCTGCTGCCCAGACGTAATCCTTCTGTTGGAGGAAAGCAGAGTTTGTGTGAGAACCTTGTTGCATTCCTTTCTTTCTCTCGGCTTTAATTCAAGAAAGGTCGCTGCATTTGGGTGCAGCAACGTGCTTTTCTGTGCAATTTCATATGTCTTAATAGTGATGGAAATAATTAACCTGGTAAAGGGTGGCAGAGGATTTGGAAGCCACCATAAGGTTCTGGCATTATCAGCCTCTGAGACCTGATCAACACCATCGATCATGATTATCAAGGGATGCTGTTCAGATGACAACTCTAAAAGGTCCACAAAACAGTTCACTAATTCTTCGGTGCTGTCACAATATATTGGCACAGGTTTGTGGTAGCTCATTGCGATTTGGTGACAGATGCCGATCAGGGCATTCCAGAAGGAGGTTCTGAGGCCTGTCGAGAGGAAGCGGCCAACTATCACTGGATCGCTTTTATTCAGCCACAAACATATCTGAAAAGGACACATGAAAGAAACGATGTTGTCATTATATTTACATTTATTATTTCTCAAGCTGCAAATTGGTAGCCCCATGTTATTGGCTATGTGTAGAGAAATGGATCAAATAAAATAGTTAAGTGTAAAATATTGAAATATCATAAGTAATCTTAGAGAGATACAGAATAAACCCGCTGAATAAGCCAAAGGGAGGGACAAATGATACATGAAGATATGAAACACCACAGAAAAGACACTATAGATTAATAATAAAACAGAAGGTATTAAAAACAAAGGGTTCAGGGAACTCCATTAGAATTATAAAGCTGTAAAAATAGTTTGCAGGGTTAAGGGGTTAATCAGAGGTTGATAGATTCTTGATTGGTCAGGGCATGAAGGGACGAGGGGAGAAGGCAGGAGATTGGGGCTGAGAGGAAAATTGGATCAGCCATTACAATATGGCAGAGCAGACTTGATGGGCTAAATTCTGCTCCTTTATATTATGGTCTAATATAGAAATTACATCAATATTGAGGATTAAGATGAAAAATGGATTAAGAAAATAAGAGTTGAAGGATTATGGGAAGGGCAAATGAGCTGGTTTGAGAATGGAAGGGAATGGTAAAGATTTGTTTCAATCTGGATGTTCTGAGTATTATTTTAACCTCTTCTGTGCCAGCAGAATAAAATCACAGCATTAAAAGCATAAGCACAGACAGCTGCCTTTACTGTCCTGTGACTAATAACTAACAGTACCCTTTTCATTAGATGTCTGTACACAATTGTATTCAAGGGAACATATTTGCAGATGGCTTCTAGTCTGATTTTGCACAAACAGATGATCTTGGTTTGGATATTGCTGGAGCAGGATACTTCACATGGTAGTTTTTCCTTACAGTCCTTCAGATTTCAGTGGTTGGCATGATGTTGGAGTCCATTATTCAGGATGATGTTTCAGAGTACTTAAGGCACATGATGAAATGGGCCAAATCAGCATGGTTTCCTTCAGGGAAAATCTTCCCTGGCAAATCCGGTGGAATTCTTTGAAGAAATAACGGGCAGGATAGACAAACGAGAGAATCAGTGGATGTTATTTACTTGGATTTTCAGAAGGTGCCACATATGAGGCTATTAAACAAAATAAGAGCTCATGATATTACAAGAAAGATGCTAGAATGGATAGAAGATCGGCTGACTGACAGGAGACAACGAGTGAGAATAAAGGGGGCCTTTTTTGGTTGACTACCTGTGACTAGTGGTGTTCCGCAAAGGGATACTCTTGTGCCTGCTACATTTCATGTTATGTGTTAATGATCTAGCTGACATTGATGACTTTGTGGCCAGGTCTGCAGAACTTACCAAGCTAAGTAGAGAGGGTGGTAGTGGGTAGAAGGAGGGAGCCTGCAGAAGGACTTGGGCAGATTAGGAGAAAGGGCAAAGAAGTAGCAGGTGGAGTACAGTGTATGGAAGTATACGATCATATATTCTGGAAGAAGGAATAAAGTCATAGACTATTTTCGAAATGGGGAGCAAATTCAGAAATTGGAGGTGCAAAAGGAATTGGAAGTCCTAGTGCAGGATTCCCGAAATGTTAACTTGCTGATTGAGTTGATAATAAGGAAGGCAAATGCAATATTAATATTTATTTTGAGTGGACTGGAACATAAAAGCAAGGACGTAATGCTAAGGTTTTACAAGGCATTGGTCAGAACGCATCTGGAGTAGTGTGAGCAGTTTTGGGCTCCATATCAAAGAAAGGGTGTGCAAGCATCGCAAGGGTCCAGAGGATGATCATGGAAATGAAACAGCGGTGGACATTTGATGGCTCTGAGCGTGTACTTGCTGGATTTTAGAATTAAGTGGGGGGCATCTCATTGAATCTTGTCAAATATTAAATGACCTGTATAGACTGGATGTGGAGAAGATGTTCACAACAGTGGGAAAATCTAGGACCGGACTGCACACACTGAGAATAGTTCATCCCTTTAGAACAAAGATGAGGAGGAGCTTCTTTAGTGAGAGGGTAGTGAATCTGTGGAATTCATTGCCATGGACAGCTGTGGAGGCCAAGTCACTCGGTATATTAAAAGCAGAGGTTGATAAATACTTGATTAATGAGGGTTTCAAAAGTTATGGGAAGAAGGCAGGAGAAAGGGGTTGAGAGGAATAATATATCAGCCATGATCAAATGGCGGAGCAGACTTGACGAGCCGAATTCTGTAACGTCCCATGGTCTTACTTAAATTCTTTGTACTATTCTCACTCTATAACTGCCCCCATTAATCCATCATCCAGCTGATCTCTACAACAGCATAGCTGACCTCACCCTGTCACATATATTGCTCCCCCTGCATCTCTCAGCCTTTCTCCCTTCCCTAGTTCTGATGAACGGCCTTTGAAGTGAAACATTCAATATCTTTCCATAAAAGCTGCCAGACCACCATTGCTTTTTAATTTCTGTTTTCCTTCAGATCAGAATTACATTCTGCCACTACATGCTGGAAGGAAGACTAATAAGGCATCCACACCTTTAGTAAATATTTTACCATTAAGAAGTAAGGATTCGAAAATGAAAAGATTAATCATTGAGAAGGAACAGGAGCAATGGGGAGTGAATTAGAGTATTCTTTTTTGAAAGAAAGATAGGAATGGAACAAAACTCTTACATGATACTTATACAACATCAAAGTTCAAGGTAAATTTATGATCAAAGTAATCATATACCACCTTGAGATTCATTTTCATGAAATGAATGGAGAGTGGAATAAAGAGAGCAAAGGAAAGAAATGACTGAGAGGAAGAAAAAAGGCCGAATGGAAAAGGCTGAAGAAAGTTACACTGGATATTTTAAAATCATTTACGTTTGAAGGAATGAGATGGCAGATTTGAAATTGTTCCAGTTCCACTGAGAAGGTTGATTGGCACTGTATTCTTGTTAAAGGAGTGCATACACTTCAAGTACAACACTTGACTGGCTGCCTGTGGTGAGGTAATGGGCAATTATTGTGAAAAGCCAGCAACTTCATGTGAAGCACAAACAAGAGAAAATCTGCAGATGCTGGAAATCCGAGCAATGCATACAAGATGCTGGAGGAACTCAGCAGGTCAGGCAGCATCTATGGGAAAAAAGTACAGTTCCATAGATACTGCCTGACCTGCTGAGTTCCTCCAGCATTTTATGTGCACAACTTCATATGAAACACAGTCTATACAAAGCAAAGTGTGAAGGGCAATAAATTGGCTGGATTTCATCCCATAACATTTCTGACTGATTTGCGCATTAATGAAGGTGTCCTTAATTAATTCTCCTAACAGGAGAGGCTTGTATGTCATCACACAAACATCTCAGCAAATAAAGACTAGCTCCATTCAAGATCTGAATGATATTCATCTGGGAAATATATCAGTCAGCAGAACATGGAAAAGTAAAAGCTCCTTCACAATCCATCCTTTCACAGACCTCTTGTTTTCTCCTCTTCTCCTATCTCCTGTTTTTTCTGAACTTTGAAGTTGTTTACCTCCCAATTTTAATGGAAACGAAATGTAATTTTGTTCAGCTCTTCACAGTTGCTGCCGAACCAGCTGGATATCTTCACCATCTTCTGTTTTCCCTATAGCCTCCCCAATAGCCATAACCAATGAGTCATAGAATCATTAGCACAGAAGCAGACTAATTGGCCCACCACATCCACACTGACCAATGAGGACCCAGATGGTATCAATCCCACCTTCCAGCACTTAGTCTATAGTCTGCGTGATTCAAGTACTGATCTAGACACTTCTTAAATGCTGTCAGTAAACCTGCTTCCATCAGTGCATTCCAGGTATTCATCACACTCTGGATGCAAAACGTTCCCCTGAGATCACCTACAAATCTCTCACTCTCTACTACCTGTTACCCCGCTTAGGGCAGCAATGAAGGTCTTCCCTCTCTGGTGCTGTTCAGGGTTTCCTTCATCCCGTCACTAGCTCAGTTTTCACTACTGTCAGTCATGCAAGTCCTGGGTGGAGACTCAGGAATACCGTCGCACTCAGATGTAGAAGGATTCTTCATTGCTGTTTCTGTAACAATTTTGCTTCACCAATCAAGGTTGTTAGCCCTGAACTGAACCCTCGAACCTGGAGGACTGGTGGATCACTCAGTCTGTCCTCTACCCTTTGACCTGTTTGACACGGGTGACTCTACCAAGACCCACAGCACTGACACCAACCAACACAGCTCTCCCGATCACTGAGGCACACAAGCCTCCAAACCCTACCACGAAGTTGTGGTCCTTTTGGAGGAAATCACTCACCCTTTATCCTAAATCCATATCCTTTAGGTGGATCTGCCTCTGATATGGGGAAAAGCTTCCTGCAGTCTACCCTTCAATCACCTCCTCTCCCAACTTCCTTCTATCCAGGTAAAACACACCTAGGCTCTCCAATCTGTTCTCTAAATTGAAATGCTCCTTCCCAGGCAACATCTTGGTGCATTTTATTAAAGGAAAAATTAAAACTCAGTACCTGTTTGGCACAAGTTGCCAAGAGAACTGTCTTTCCAGTGCAAGGTCCCCCCATGACGATCAAGGGGGTGTTTGGTTGCTTCCCCACAATGTATTCTTTAATTCGGTCTCTTTCTTTCCATTCAAAGTCAGAAAGGGATGCATATAAATTGCATAAAGTCACATGCTTCATGTTTTCCACTTCCACACTCTCAAAGTTGTCCACAGGTTTTTGTGTGTTTTTGTTGCTGCTGTCAATAAGCTTAACAATATCAGTGTAGAACTGCTGGCAAAGTTCCTCGATGTATTCTTGTTTCATCTTCCCCGCGTGGTTGCCCAGCAAAGTTGAAGTGTAAACACGTAAATCTGAGACAGTGGCCAACGATGGGAGAATTTCATCACGCAGTCTGAGGAGCCTGGCGTGTGCCAGGGCTTCCTGGGGCAGCTGCCCAGCAGGGCCTTGTGATCCCTTCTGGTTTGCAAGGAGTTTCTTTAGGTGGTGAGTGAGGTGTGGAATTTTACAAACGTAGCAGATGCAGTTTCGGAGAATGCTGGGGGGCTGGTTTATCACACCGTGCTGCAACTCTGCTTCAAGAGCTGTAGAGTAAAATAAAGATACTGAGACATTCATACTTTCAAACAGAACATTACAAATAGGAACAAGTGTACAGAATCCATGGTAATAGTAGATAATAGTCTTGGCTGACTTCTACCTCAGCACCACCAACAAGACCTTGATTCTCTTCAAATCCAGACATCTGCTGGTCTTTATTTTTAATGAACATAATGACCCTGACTCCAAAGCTCTTCCAGTAGATTCACAATGCTCTGGATGAAGAAATTTATCTTCATCCCAGTCCTAGCTGAAACTGTAGACCCCAGGCCTAAACTCCTCAATCAGGGAAAACATCTTACTTGTCAAGCCCTCTCAGAACTTCAGATTTCTGAATGGACGATCTACACTACTTCATGATGTTTTTTCTTTTTCACTCTCTTTTAGCATTATTTATTTAATTCTATATTTTGAGGCCCTCCATTGTCTGGTGGGATGCTTTCTGGCTGTCTGCAACAATTGTAAGACATCGGTATAAACCAATTGCGAGTCTTAACAATGAAGTGGAAGGTCTCAGTCAACACTATTATTCCCAGTGAATCACTGTTGATGGCTCAGAGTAGGACGACGAAATTAGAAGATACAAAGATACAGGTAGCCTGTCAGCTAATTACAGAATTTAGAGGCAACTCGAAGGGCCAATTGGGAATCTGATCCCGTGAAGGCTCGAGCCACGTTGAGACAAGGCGATGATCCTACTGTGGGGCTGGGAGATGGAGATATCTGGCTGGGTGACGAATATGAGGGAGAAAGAGTAGAGTGGATCCCTCAGATTAATCTTCGAAACGATCGCCTTCGCCCTTGTGCGTCTGAAACAGTACGGGCCAGGCTAGTAATAACGGGTTCCCACACCCGCCACGTGGGGCATTAATGTGCAGCTTCCTCCTCTCAGGAGAAGGGGAAGGAAACTCAGGAATGTGCGGGGGGGGGGGGTGTAATGGACACCTTTGAGACAACAGAACTCAAAGAATTCTCCACTAAGGAATTAACGAGTTTAGGGGAAGGTTACAGACAAAAGACTAGGGAGTCTTTGGCCATGTGGTTATTGAGAATATGAGAGGAATGATCCTATCTAACAGAGAGATGGGTGCCTTCGGGAGCCTATTGTCCCAACATGATGTGATCAATAACGCCTTGAGAAGACTGCTTGCTTCCGCTGAGCATAATGCATCACTAAGGTTCTGGGGAACGGCAACAGCTACACTTACTGAATGGAATGTAAAACCCCAAGCGGAATGGAGCATAGAGCAATACACACAAGATGCTGCCTGGCCTGCTGAGTTCCTCCAGCATCTTGTGTGTGTTGCTTGGACTTCCAGCATCTGCAGATTTTCTCTCATTTGGAATGGAGCAGAGTAGAGGAGGGTACTAAAGTTCTATGCCAGTGGGCTCAACACAGAAATAAACTGCGATAGTGGGATCCCACCAGAGGATATTACATTAACTTCTGGAATAGTGGGGCATGTGGTTACATCGGCAGCATTTCCAGTAAAAGGGGTGTTGCTGTCTTTAAAAGCACCAGCCGTTGGTCATTGTACAGGTACAGCCATTCAATTATTACAAGGTTTAGGGTATGTAGAAGAGGGTGTGTGTAGCTAAGTACAAAAGTTAGATTAGCAGACAGGGAATGGGGGATCCCACATGTTCCATAAAGTAATGTTTTTAGTGTTGCTTAAAGCTGGGGTTCCAGAAGAGCAGGTAAATGCCATGTGGAAATACTGTCAGGAGGAGTAAGAAAGGGAAAAGGATCATTCTTCAAGCCCTCTGCAGGCGAGGGTTCCTTTTGTTCTCTGCCAGATTCCTCCCATTCCATTCAGGGTTCCCTGCAAAGGATATTGGCTAACGTTCCCCAACAGTGGGAATTGGGGTGGGGGGTTAGTACATTTGCACCTCATTGCTGTTTGGAGGGGGCCATTCAACTTGCATCCCATTTCCCTGTAAATAGAGCGTGAATAATTTGAATGTGGTGAAACGTGAGATGTGTGGCCACTTGAACCAGTTTGCTTTTGAGTATGTGAGAGAGGCCTTCAAGAGACTCTGTGAATGTGTTAACACCCGCCTAGCTGTTCTGTGATAAGTGCTGTTTCTCTGTGAGAAATTTACTGTCTGCTTTAAGTTTTTGCAGTTCCATAGGAAGTTTTAAAGGAGTACAGCCTGGGCTTTGTGCTTTGTGATTTGTGTTTTGTGTTTAATCCATTACTTCGTTTCTTGTTTTTGCTCAGTCTGTTACTCCGTTTCTTGTTTTTTAAATCTGGTACATGTTTATTGTTCAGGCAAATACTTTGTTACTTGTTTTCCCATATAATTGGTTTATGGATGACTCATTTCATAGTGGCCATATGAAATCTGAGTTGAAATTTTGTCAACTGTATTCCAGATATGAGATGCCCACATTTCAGAGGGAATTGAGCATTTGGGGAGCAATTCTTGTAGAACATAGAAAACCTACAGCACAATACAGGCCCTTTGGCCCACAAAGCTGTGCTGAACATGTCCTTACTTTAGAAATTACCTAGGCTTATCCATAGCCCTCTATTTTTCTAAGCTCCATGTACCTACCCAGGAGTCTCTTAAAAGACCCTATTGTATCCGCCTCCACCACTGTTGCCGTCAGCCCATTCCACACACTCACCACTCTCTGCATAAAAAACTTACCCCTGACATCTCCTCTGTACCTGCTTCTAAGCACCTTAAAACTATGTCCTCTCGTGTTTGCCATTTCAGCCCTGGGAAAAAGCCTCTGACTATCCACACGATCAATGCCTCTCATCATCTTATCAGGTCACCTCTCATCCTTCGTCTCTCCAAGGAGAAAATGCCGAGTTCACTCAACCTATCCTCATAAGGCACGCTCCCCAATCCAGGCAACATCTTTGTAAATCTCCTCTGCACTCTTTCTATGGTTTCCACGTCCTTCCTGTAGTGAGGCGACCAGAATTGAGCACAGTACTCCAAGTGGGGTCTGACCAGGGTCCTATATAGCTGCAACCTCTCGGCTCTTAAACTCAATCCCACGGTTGATGAAAGCCAATGTACCTATTGTAGTTCTATTGTTTTTGTGTTTCCTAAGTGTCCAGTGACTAATCAGGAGTGAATGCATTTGTATCTCCCTGCATTACAGAATGGCAAAGTGGTGGATACTAATTTGTGGTGGGAGATCCTGTCAACCATTTCTGGGGATGACATTTTAATTTGGACACTGGACCAATGGGTCAGGTCCCTGTATTTGTATGAGACCTCCTCACTACATTACAGAAGGGGTGCCACTGATAGTGAACCCTTTGACAAGGGAAAGACTGCGGGGGGAGGGAAATTATCTGGCTTCCTGTTTTGGGGGAGCTGGGAGGGAGTCGTCTACTTCAATTAACCTCTATCCAGAGTATGGTAACTTCCTGAAGGGACTTGAGCCTTAATGGCCCTGGTGGAGTGAGTGCTTTAAGGGCTGGTATTTCCCTATGTACCATTTGTATAATTGGATAGTCCTGACTCTTAAAGTGATTTCCCCATCTGACAGGGTGTTGGTGTAGGTGGTCTGTTGAGTACAGGTACACGTTGCAAGGTGGATGGCAACTGTGAGCAGGAACAGCGTCCTGGGACGGCTGTGTCCATGCCAAATGGTGTTGTGAAGCTGGGCACTTGTTGAAAGCTGAATGGCACCCACTGGATATGCGGTCCCTAACCCTACCCGTGGTTCCCACAGGGTGGTGCGGTTGATACATGGTGCTGTATGTACGCCACCCCAGTGCCCTGAACAAACACCTTGCCCATGCTGCTCGGTAACAGGAGGGCTACTACAGAGGAAGGCTGTTTGAATGATAGTCTCTCTCAGCATAGTACGGCCAGACTGTCCCAGGAACTGGTGCCTTGGATTACCTGCTCACAAAGGAAGGTGGCACGTACTGTCATCGGTTAAGGACGCTGCACATACATTCCTGATGGGTTGGTGAATATCACTCACCTGGCTGATCACATCTCAGAGCCTGTGTATAAAATTAAGTGGGGGACCAGCTCATTGGCTGTTACACTCCAGGGTGGGGCTGGTGGCCTTTTGGGGCACAGGGAGGCTGGTGGACTACTGTAGTATACTGGGAGGTGACTGTTGGGTTCACAGTACTGGGACTTGCATCTTGTGTTTTGTGTTTAACTTAGTTGTGAGCTCATGACAGTCATCCTAGTCTGAGTGCTGGGTCATCATGTTCACAACTTTTGAGGGGTGGAGTGTCCTATGGGGGCATGCCTTATTCTGATTGTCGAAAGTTGATTCTGTTGTGATTGGTTAGTTTAGAAGCTGTAGCTGTTTTTCCCATTGGATAGCTGCCTGGTGTTCAGTTTCAAATATCCTGGGTACGTATATGAAGTAGCACATGGGAAGGGCTTACTCTCTTCTTCCTTTGTTTAAGACAAGACTATTGGGAAGGTATGCCCTGTGCGCACTTTTAACTAAGTACGTTTGTTGAATGTATGTCTGTTGAGTATTCGGCTTTGTAGTGTCTGTAACTTTGGGAACACGAATGTTGTCGAAGTTTTACTGTCTGTAAGTAAAGGATTAATATACCTATTTGCAGACAGTGCTTTCTGTATCACTTGTCAGACCCATGATCCTGATGGAACGTCACAAGTGGGCAGAGCTAAAGATGGCAACAGAGGTCTTTGCAGACTTTTCATCCACAAAAGTTTAATTTCTTCTGTTCTCATGTCTTTTTGTTCCCTTTTCAGAGTGGCTGGGGTTCTGTTGGAGTCCGTGATCGACAGCTGCAGCTCAGGCTGCTGGTTTTCACTGACGGTGGGTTCTCGCTCTTGAAGCTTGCCGGGCAGCCTGGTGATTTGGTACCTCCAGGTGCAGCCTGGAAGACGTGCACCTTCGGGTGCAGCCCAGCCCTGTGGACGAGCGGATTCCTCGCCAAATGTAGCTGAATGAAGCGTTGCGGGAGATTGAAACATCGAGACAGTGGGCAATGTGTGCTGCTGTTGGAATGCTCCTGCACTTGAGCAATCTTGCTCTCTCACTTTCCCTTGATGGTCTGTTGGTCCTTTGAGTCAGGGGACTCGGACAAACCACACAGCAGATTGTAACAGCATGCTGTCGGCCTCACATCTTGCTTTTGTAGGAGTGATATCTATCTCTCCCTCGCTAGAGAGAGCCTGTCTGAGACATTGAAGTGTTGAGATGGACAGTAGTTTTTGCTGTCCTCCAGATCATGGTGTCTGGGGGCTTTGCCATTGCTTGCATGCTGGGTAAAGAGATTGATGCGTTTTGCTGGAGAAGGTGGGGGAGGGGGAGGGTCAATGCTTTTGTTGCTGTTGTGCGTGGGAGGGCGGACTTTGGGGGTTCTAACATTTTCTGTCAATCATCCTATGGGGCTTTCCCCCCCGCTTCGCGGATATCTGCAAAGAGTAAGATTTTCATGTCGTATACTGTATACAATCTCTGATATTAAATTGAACCATTTTATTTAAATACATGATTTGTTATTCATTTATATGGTAGATTTTTATTTTATACCTTTTAAACTATTTCCATGAAACCGGCTAATTGGGGCAGCCATTTAATTGGACCAAAATGCACTGGTCCTGTTGCATCCCTATATGTAACAATATGTACATAAGTACTGCAAAAACAGAGCAAGGAAAGAAATAAAAAGAGAGGTAGTGTACACACCATCATGGTCCATTCAGAAATCTGATGGCAGAGGGGAAGAAACTGTTCCTAAAACATTGAGTGCGTGTCTTCAGGCTCCTGTACCTCCTCCTTGATGGTAGCAATGAGAAGAGGGCATGTCCTGGGGGATGGGGGTCCTTCATGATGGATGCTACCCTTTTGAGACATCGCCTTTTGAAGATGTCGTTGAGACTGGAAGGCTAGTGCCCATGATGGAGCTGGCTGGGTTTGTAACCTTCTGCAGCTTTTTCCAATCCTGTGCAGTGGCCCCTCCATACTATGATGCAGCCAGCTAGATGTATTTATTTGTTTGTTTGTTTATTTAAATCTTACTTCCCCCCCCCCCCACAACATTAGGGAGTACAAAACGTTGTGTTATGACTCTGTTGCAATGTACAGACATGTGAATTTAAAAGTCTAATGGCTTGTAGAAAGCTGTCCTGTAGCCTGTTGGTCCTGGCTTTAATACCAGGAAATTTAGATCAACCCTTCGAGGTCTCACGATTCCTGCAGCCTCTTAGTTAACAATGGAACCCTGATTTTACATCACAACACTTTGAACCTAAATGTTGCAGTTGAAGGATTTGTGATTCTTTATAAAACAGTTCCAAGAATTGGCCTGTAAACTGCAGAGCAAAAGTTCCTTTTGCCCTTTTTAAATGGAAGAAGTATTCACTGGCACAGAAAGTTCATACTAAAATGTTGACAATTAGGTTGTGTTACACTGCATAATTTCACACTCTGGAAAGTGCCTCATCCAATTCATGCAATTGTTACCTTTGCTTAAGGTGTGTTTCCACAATTGCTGTTCTTGATCTGACACCTTTCTCAAGAGGCCATTTTTAGTGATTGAAAGCATTTAGTCCACACGGGGCGCATGTGGAAGGGCATTCAGGACATCAACTATAGGACAACACCACCTGCCTGTGCGGGCGATGCCTCCCTCCCAGATGTGTTGAACAACTTCTACGCTCGTTTTGAGGCGGAAAATGACGTGGCATCGAGGGAGACCACCCCTCCTCCAAATGACCAGGTGCTGTGGCCGATAAGCGGAGAACCCTGTGCAGGGTCAACCCACGGAAGGCTGCTGGACCAGACAATATTCCTGGCAGAGTGCTTCGAGGATGTGCAGACCAGCTAGCAGATATTCTCACTGACATCTTCAACATCTCCCTGAGCAGCGCCGTCGTTCCTACGTGCTTCAAGGCCACCACCATCGTCCCCGTGCTGAAGAAGTCTTCAGTGTCCTGCCTCAACGACTACCGTCCCATTGCACGCACATCCATCATCATGAAGTGTTTCTTGAGGCTTGTCATGAGGCACATCAAGACCCTGCTGCCTCCCTCACTGGACTCTCTGCAGTTCACGTACCGTCCCAACCATTCAACAGGCGACGCCATTGCCATCACCCTCCACCTGGTCCTAACCCACCTGGACGAAAGAGACACATACATTCGAATGCTGTTCATAGACTTCAGTTCAGCATTTAACACAATCGTTCCTCAGAAACTGATTGGAAAGCTGAGCCTACTGGGCCTGAACACCTCCCTCTGCAACTGGATCCTAGACTTCCTGACTCGGAGACCTCAGTCAGTCTGGATTGGAAGCAGCATCTCCAATACCATCACACTGAGCACGGAGGCCCCCCAGGGCTGTGTGCTCAGTCCACTGCTGTTCACTTTGCTGACCCACGACTGAGCTGCAACACACAGCTCGAACCACATCATCAAGTTAACCGATGACATGACCGTGGTGGGTCTCATCAGCAAGAACGATGAGTCAGCATACAGAGAGGAGGTGCAGCGGCTAACGGACTGGTGCAGAGCCAACAACCTGTCTCTGAATGTGAACAAAAGACATGGTTGTTGACTTCAGGAGGACACGGAGCGACTACTCTCCGCTGAACATCGACGACTCCTCCGTCGAGATTGTTAAGAACACCAGATTATTGGTGTTCACCTGGTGGAGAATCTCACCTGGTCCCGCAACACCAGCTCCATAGCAAAGAAAGCACAGCAGTGTCTCTACTTTCTGTGAAGGTTTAGAAAAGTCCATCTCCCACCCCCCATCCTCACCACATTCTACAGAGGATGTACCGAGAACATCCTGAGCAGCTGCATCACTGCCTGGTTCGGAAATTGAACCATCTCGGATCGCAAGACCCTGCAGCGGATAGTGAGGTCAGCTGAGAAGATCATCAGGGTCTCTCTTCCTGCCATTACAGACATTTACACCACACGCTGCATCCGTAAAGCAAACAGCATTATGAAGGACCCCACTCACCCCTCATATAAACTCTTCTCCCTCCTGCCATCTGGCAAAAGGCACCGAAGTATTCGAGCTCTCACAACCAGACTATGTAACAGTTCCTTGCCCCAAGCCATCAGACTCCTCAATACCCAGAGACTGGACTGACACCAACCTACTGCCCTCTACTGTGCATATTGTCTTGTTTATTATTTATTGTAATGCCTGCACTGTTTTGTGCACTTCATGTAGTCCTGGGTAGGTCTGTAGTCTAGTGTAGTTTTGTGTTGTTTTACGTAGTTCAGTGTAGTTTTTGTATTGTTCATGTAGCACCATGGTCCTGAAAAACATTGTCTCATTTTTACTGTTGTGACAAGAATACACATAGATTAAGATGTTAGCTGTGCTGTGCTGGCACCAGTGGGATCAGCAGTTGGTCTGCCACCTATCTTCAGGAGAGAGAGAGATAAGGAAAACAATGGAGCAGCATTTGGAGATGTTAATGAAGGGACGGGAGAGAGTAACGGAAGGAGAGCTGTCAAGATCGGCTCCCCCTTTGAACCCTGAACTGTTTGAAGTGATGGACAGGCGATACCCCAGCAGGGGGATAAAAAGGGACAGGTTCGCTAAGGCAGGACACACACACGACACCCGAGGTAACGAGACCCTGGAAGCAGTGCGTCTCTCACAAGTCGGTGGGAAATTGTGGAAGGCCGGTTGCGGGACCAGGCCATAGACGCACAGGGTGGAAAGGCACGATCGGCGGGAACCTGGTGTGTGTCCACCCTTGCCTGGGTGCCAGGTTCACCGCAGAGAAACGATCGTATCTGGAAACGGAGGGGGTCACGGTTGGTGACCTCAGATGACATCACAAAGGACTCGCTCGAAAGCTGACTGCGAAGGTCTGCGTGGAAGCCGTTTTTGAATAGTCATTCGTTTTGCTCTCTTTCTCCTTCCCCCCACTGTCTATCGCCACGGCAGCGATTACTGCGAACTGAACTGAACTTTGCGTCACTTTGAAACTGGTCATTTGCCCCTAGACAACGATAGAGCTTGATTGATCCTGTTATCTTAATTCTGTGTACATGTGTGTTTATCATTGCTGAACTGTTGCATTTATTATCCTTTCGATTACTGTGTTGCTTGTTTCCTTAATAAAACTTTCTTAGTTCTAGTAATCCAGACTCCAACTGAGTGATCCATTTCTGCTGGTTTGGCAACCCAGTTACAGGGTACGTAACATTGTGTACTGTACCAGCAGTTATGGTCGAAATGACAATAAAAAGTGACTTGACTTGACTTGATTTATTTCATTTTGGAAAGCATCTTAGCCAACCCTGCCCCTGCCTTTGCTTGATATTCCTGCAGGGAACATCACTAAATATCAGATAAGCGTGAAGTGGTTCATTTCAGTAGGTCAAATTTAAAGAAAGAATGTAATATTAATGGTAAGACTCTTGGCAGTGTGGAGGATCAGTGAGATCTTGGAGTCCATGTCCATAGGACACTCAGAGCTGCTGCACAGGTTGACAGTGTTGTTAAGAAGGCGTACGGTGTGTTGGCCTTCATCAACTGTGGGATTAAGTTCAAGAACCATGAGGTAATGTGAATTGAACTGAAATGAAATGACTTTATTACTTACATCCTTCATATACATGAGTAAATATCTTTATGTTACATCCCCGTCTAAATGTGCAATTATTGTAATTTATAACAAATATTATGTACGACAGAATAGTCAATATAACATAAAAATACAGTTGTGTCAGCATGAATTAAGCAGTCTGATGGCCTCGTGGAAGAAGCTGTTCCAGAGCCTGTTGGTCCTGGCTTTTATGCTATGATACCATTTCCCGGATGGTAGTAGCTGAAACAGTTTGTGGTTGGGGTGACTCAGGTCCCCAATGATCCTTCGGGCCTTTTTTACACACCTGTCTTGGTAAGTGTCCTGAGTAGTGGGAAGTTCACATCTACAGATGTGCTGGGCTGTCCGCACCACTCTCTGCAGAGTCCTGTGATTGAGGGAAGTACAGTTCCCATACCAGGCAGTGATGCAGCCAGTCAGGATGCTCTCAATCGTGCCCCTGTAGAAAGTTCTTAGCATTTGGGGGGGCCATACCAAACTTCTTCAACCATCTGAGGTGAAAGGGGTGCTGTTGTGCTTTTTTCACCACACAGCCAGTGTGTACAGACCACGTGAGATCCTCGGCAACGTTTATACCAAGGAACTTAAAGCTGTTCACCCTCTCAACCCCAGATCTATTAATGTCAATAGGGGTGAGCCTGTCTCCATTCCTCTTGTAGTTCACAACCAGCTCCTTTGTTTTTGCCACATTGAGGGAGAGGTTGTTTTCTTGACACCACTGTGTCAGAGAGATGACTTCCTCTCTGTAGGCTCCCTCATTATTATTTGAGATTAGGCCAATCAGTGTAGTGTTGTCAGCAAATTTAATTAGCAGATTGGAGCTGTGGGTGGCGACACAGTCATGGGTATACAGAAAGTAAAGGAGGGGGCTTAGGATTCAGCCCTGAGGGGCACCTGTGTTGAGGATCAGAGGGGCAGAGGTGAGGAAGCCCACTCTTACCACCTGCCGGTGATCTGACAGGAAGTCCAGGATCCAGCTACACAAGGCAGGGCAAAGGCCAAAGTCTCTGAGCTTCTTGTTGAGCCTGGAGGGAATTATGATGTTGAATGTTGAACTGTAGTCCAAGAACAGCATTCTCACAGAAGCATCCTTCTTCTCCAGATGTGTAAGGACGGTGTGTAGAGCTGTGGCTATTACATCACCTGTCAATCAGTTGTGTCGGTAGGTGAATTGTAGGGGGTCCAGTTTGGGTGGCAGTATGCTGCAGATGAGGTCCTTAACCAGCCGCTCAAAGCATTTGCTTTTTATTGAGGTGAGTGTGACGGGACGCCAGTCGTTCAGACATGTTACTTTCATCTTTTTAGTTACTGGGACAGGGTGTATGGCGTGACAGGGAGGGGTAACATCTCTGGTGGGGGATCATGTCTTGTCCTTTTCAGGATGGTTAGTCCACCTTTGGTCCCCACCTGGAACTCAGCTCTCACCCGTGGCTCCCCGTAGCTGTTTGCATGCGACAGTGGCCACACCCCGGCCAACAGCTTCGACAAGCCGGCTAAACCAGGTGAGGGTAGCCGACGGGTCTCAAACAACCGGTGAGATAGGGAGATGTCTATCCCAGCAGGTGAAGACAGACTCCAGCGGATTGAGCGGACGAGTCCAACGGTCAAGAAGGCGGTCTCTGCAAGTGTTGTGGAACATGTAAAGCAGGACAAGACACAGAAGATGTCCTGGTTATCCACTGCGCCTAGTCCCATCTCCAGCTGTCTCGACTCTTGTCTTGCCACTGGATCCAGATGGGAATTGGGAAGAGAGAGTGAGGCTGACACTGCATAACTCTCCCTCACTTAAATCCAAATCATGCGCTAGTCTCAACACCATCATAAGCTGGCTGGTGGCGTAGTGGCATCAGCGCTGAACTTCGGGGCGAGAGGTCCCAAGTTCGATTCCGGCTGGCTCTCTTGCACGGTCTCCATCCCTGCTGGGTTGAGCATCGAGCTAGCAACTCGACTTCGCAGAAAGTACTAATGGTGTCGAGGTCTTCAACGAGGACGATGGACGAACCTTAAAGGTACAGGGACAATGGTGGATGTTTTGAAGCAGGAGGGCACTCTACACTGGGAGAGGGTGAGGTTAAAAAATGTCTGGAAACATACCTGCCAGTTGTGCTGCGCACATCCTGAGTACTCACCCTGGGATGCCATCCAGTCCTGCAGCCTTGTGACTGTCCACCCGTTAGAAACACCTGCATACTTCGGCCTCAGAGGTGACTAATCTGCCGGTCGCATCATCTGCAGGTCTCCTCAGGGGCTCAGCACTGGCTCAGGGGCTCGAATCAAGCATAAAGAAGATTTAGCTCGTCTGGGAGAGAGGCATCAATGTTGGAAACTCCACTGTGTTTGGCTTTGAAGTCTGCGATGGTGAGCAGACCTCGCCATAAGCTGCATTTGTTGTTGGTGGAAAGTCGAGTTTGAATCTTGTCTCTGTATTGTCGTTTCGCTGCCTTGATGACTTTGCATAGATCATAGCCGCATTTTTTGAGCTCTTGCTGATTACCGGCAGCATAAGCTCTGTCTTGCTCGGTAAGTGCTGTTCGCACGGAACTGTTGATCCACGGTTTCTGGTTTGGATAGACCCTGACCGATTTCTGGGAGACAACATCCTCGATGCACTTCTGAATGAAACTCATGACCCTTTCCATGAACTCAAAGACATCCCCATCATGGAAGACATTCCAGTCGACGTCATCAAAGTAGTCCTGCAGCATGGAGGCCGATTAGTCAGACCAACAGTGGACGGTTTTAACTATGGCCGCCTCCTGTTTCAGCTTTTGCCTGTACTTTGGCAACAGCAAAATGGAGGAGTGATCTGACTTTCCAAATGGAGGGCGAAGGAGCGCTTTGTAAACGTTGCGGAAGGGAGAATAGCAGTGGTCGAGTATGCTATCTCCCCGTGTGCTCACCTGGATGTATTCGCTAAACTTCGGAGAGACTTTAGACAGCGAAGCTCTATTAAAGTCACCGGCGATGATGAAGGCAGTCTCCAGGAAGCTGATGGTCTCATACAGTTCCCCGAGAGCCAGGTCAGTATCAGCATGCGGGGGCATATACCCAGCTGTGATAATAACAGCCGTGAACCCCCTAGCCATCCAGAAAGATCTACACAGCAGCACCAGGCACTCCAGATTCGGGGAAGAAAAGGATTTGAGGGCATGCATATTCCGGGCATCACACCAGACATTATCGCCTATGAAACGTTACCCACCTCCTTTACTCTTCCCAGAGAGCTTCTTACAGCTGTCTGCCCAGAACAGGGAGAACCCAGAGGGCTCGATGGCATGATCCGCTATCTCCTCCATCAGCCAGGTCTCCTCAAAGCACAAAATGTTGCATTCCCTTGCTTCTCGCTGGTAGGAAGTTCTGGCTCTCAGTTCGCACAGCTTATTGTCCAGGGACTGAATGTTAGCCAAGGCCGCCGATTGGCACGCCATCTCAACCCCAGCAGGACGCCGGCCCTTTCCCTCGCCTTTGACGCCGCTTCTGAGGTAGCGGTGGTGTAGTAGGTGAGTCTCCCATTGATAGCGCAAGCAGAGGTTCCCAGTGTAGAAAAGGCGGCACATAATGGGTAAATGCTGCTTTCCTGATGTTCAGGAGAGTCAGTCTACCGTATCCGATGTGACTATCAGCTACTTGAACAAGAAATGCGAAGAAAATTGCAGAAATTAAAAGTATACTGTAAGGTTGGGACGGAGCTCACAACATGGCCGCCATTTTGAACTTTACCACCTTGAACGTTACAGCTATATAAGACCTTAGTTAGACCCCACTGGGGAGTACTGTGTTCTGTTCTGGTCACCTCACTACAGGAAGGATGTGGACACTATAGAAAGAATGCAGAGGGGATTTACAAGGATGTTGCCTGGATTGGAGAGCATGCCTTATGAGAATAGGTTGAGTGAACTCGGCCTTTTCTCCTTGGAGCGATGGAGGATGAGAGGTGACCTGATAGAGGTGTATAAGATGATGAAAGGCATTGATTGTGTGGATAGTCGGAGGCTTTTTCCCAGGGCTGAAATGACTAACACGAGGGGGGCATAGTTTTAAGGTGCTTGGAAGTAGGAATAAGGGGAAGATCAGAGGTAAGTTTTTCACACAGGGAGTGGTGGGTGCATGGAATACACTGCTAGTGAAGGTGGTAGACGCAGATACAATAGGGTCTTTTAAGAGACTCTTAGATAGGTACATGGAGCTTAGAAAAATAGAGGGCTAAGTGGTAGGGAAATTCTAGGCAGCTTCTAGAATAGGTTACATGGTCAGCACAACATTGCAGGCCGAAGGGCTTGTAATGTGCGGTAGATTTCTATGTTCTACATTCTAGCTCTTCACATTTTCATCCCTAGCCTGGGAGTATTCAGGCCAATTGCAGTAATTTCATTCTAATTCTATTTTAAATCTATAATCATTCTTCCTCATAAGCAGTTACTATTCATCTTCTTTTCAAATCTGCCTTCACCACTCACCTCTAAACAAAAATCCAAAACTCATTTGGCTTTTAAAGCCAGCAGCCCTTAAACCACTTCATATTTTCTCTTTTGCTATGTTTATCCAATCCAATCTCCTCCTTGGGTATGATAAGGTTTCAGAGGAAACCAATAGTCATCTAAACAGGAAGCCACTTTCAAGCCTTTATTCCCTATGGGTTGGGTAGCTCAGATGTGTGCTATGGATTTAAATGAAGGCGACAGATAACTCTTACGGGTATTTGTTTTTGAGTATAGGTTGGGGAACAGATGCTTGGGAGGCTCAAAATATACGTACTTCAGATTGTGTCCACTAGATGGTGACGAATCGTCACTGGGTGCTTTGGGCTGCACTGTTAAGAATGCTGGGTAGTGATCTGATAGGATTGTGACCCTTTCAATCACCCTGGAGGATCTCCCTTTGTGACATGGGCCAGGATTTTTTTCACGGTTGAGGTACACTTCTTTCTTGGTCTCATCCATAGCTCAAGTTTTTGTCATTCAACCATAAACACATACATCGGAATGAAGGTGCAAAAAACAGTACATATATCACATACACCACGTAAAATCATATTAACACAATAATATTAACAGATTAAAAAAAGTAACATACTGAGGCTTTTCTTCAAGATGGGAAAGGAAGGGGGAAGATACCAGAATAAAAAGTGGGGTGAGGGGAAGGAGGATCACAAGATCACAAGACAAAGGAGCAGAAGTAGGCCATTCGGCCATCGAGTCTGCTCCGCAGCTCCCCCGCTCCCCCATGAGCTAAACTATTCACCCATCAGTTACCTGGAAGGTGATAGATGAAGCCAGGTGGGTGGGAAAAATAAAGGGCTGAAGAGGAAGGAATCTGATAGGAGATGGGAGTGGACCATAGGAGAAAGGAAAGGGAGTATTTTGTGGATGTATAAATTGAGACAAATTGCATTTATAACATATGCAGTACCTTGCAAAAGTCTTAGGCACGTATATGTAACTAGGGAGACTTTGCGCAGTACTGTAGCAACTTAATGCACTGTACTGTACTGCTGCCACATAAAAAAAAAACAAATTTCATGACTTATGTGAGTGATGATAAACCTGATTCTGATATGGGTCTCTATTGTGGACTGAGAGTGGGAAGGGGGCAGGGAGAGGGGAATCACGGTTGGGAAACAGAGAAGGGAGACGGGAGGGAGCGGGAAGCACCAGAGAGGCACTTTGTAATGATCAATAGACCAATTGCTTGGAATCAAATAACCTTGCCTGGTGTCTCAGGGCTGGGTGTGTCTGCACCCCTGGCACTCCTTCTCTGCCACCTGTCACACATCCCTCCCACAGAGCTCCACCCTCATGTTCCCAACATCCTTTGCTCCCGCCAGACTTACAAAACTTGCTTTCCACTTCATGTTGTAGTTATATATCCGTACTCAAATCTTCTGCACAGTACTGTAGTTAAGTATACAACAGTGTGATGCTACTAGTGCTGTCATTAATAGTGTGTACTGGGTGGTGGCAGGGTGTTCAGAAGTCTGAGAGCCTGGGTGAAGAAGCTGTTACCCAGCCTAACAGTCCAGGCTCGACAAAAAGCTCAGAGACCTCAGCCTGCACCCTGCCTTGTGCAGCTGGATCCCAGACTTCCTGTCAGGTTGCCGGCAGGTGGTGAGGATGGGCTCCCTCACCTCTGTCCCTCTGACCCTCAGTACAGGAACTCCCCAGAGTTGCGTCCCGAGCCCCTTCCTCTACTCCCTATACACCCATGACTGTGCTACCACGCACAGCACCAATCTGCTGACCAAACTTGCAAATGACACGTCATTGATAGGCCCTATTTCCAACACTGATGAGACAGCCTACAGACAAGAAGTCAACACCTTGATACTGTGGTGCCAAAAAGACAACTTCTCCCTCAATGTTGAAAAAATGATTACAGGAGGAATGGAGACAGGTTAGTCCCTTTTGACATCAGTAGTTCAGAAGGCGAGTAGCTTCACATTCCTCGGTATACACATCACCAAAGATCTCACCTGGACTGTACAGACCGGCTGAGTGGTGAAAAAAAAAACAACCGTGCCTCTTTCACCTTGGAAGACTGAAGAAATTTGGCATGTGTCCCCAAATCCTCAGGACTTTCGACAGGGGCACCATTGGGAGCATCCTGACTGGCTGTGTCATTGCCTGGTATGGGAACTGTACTACCCTCAGTCGCTGGGCACTGCAGAGAGTGGTGCGGACAGCCCAGCGCACCGGTGAATGTGAACTTTCTTCTATTCAGGACATTTACAGCAGCCGGTGTATAAAAAGGGCCCAGAGGATCATCAGTCACCCCAACTACAAACTGTTTCAGCTGCTACCGGTAGAAAACGGGACTGCAGCCTTCAGGCCAGAACCAGCAGGCTCTGGGATAGCTTCTTTCACCAGGCCATCAGATTTATCAATACACATTGATCTGATTGCATACCTGAGTGTACACTGATCTGATTGTGTATCCGACTGTACATACATGTACACAAAACAATTCTGTATACAATCTCAGTGTCTGGACAATATCCTCCCTCATTTCCCTACCTTATTGCTTGTACATTGCAACGGAGATGCAACATAAAGATTTTTACTCCCTTGGATGTAAGAGATACAATAAATACAAATACTCTGGTACCTTCTATCTGGTGGTAGGAGACCAAAGAGACTGCTGGACAGATGGGAGGGGTCATTGACAATGCTAAGGGCCCTGCAAATGCAGCACTTCTTTATTCCAGATTTAGTGAATGAATTGAATTTAAATTCCAAGCTGCTGTGTAGGATTTTTGAATTCATCTCTCAGAGTCATCAATCCTTCACCCAGTGGTCTAATAATGTAAGCAGTAGCTACCATACAAACATACCCATTGTCCAAACAAATCAGCCTTTAACACTCAGGAAACTATCCAAAAAACGGCTTTTACCTGAGGTGAAGTATTTTTGAGCCTGTTCTGGTTTTATTGTCCCCTCTTTGAGGCACTCTGTAATGATTGTGCTGAAGGTCATTGTCATTTCTGTGAAGTCGTCGTGCCACGCTGCATGGGCCTCTTCCCTCGCTCTTCCGTTGCTCTGTAAAGTTGGATTTGTTTACGATGAAGCAGCAAGTGGGACTTACAGACCAGCAACAGCATCCATGAGGCCTTGTCAGTAGATACTTACTGAATGAAAATCTGGGCTTTTTGCTGATGATGGAAGTTCAAGAACAAATTTAACTCTGACATCCAGTTAAAAAAATTATTGAAGCAGAAAGTGCTGGGAGTATTCAGCAGGTTGGGCAGCAACTGTGGATAGGTCGCTGACCTGCTAAATATTTCCACACTTCCAATATTTTTTCAGATGTACAGCACCTGTATGTTTTACTTTTTCAAATGGAAACATGACAGATTGTGGATGCTGGAGAACGGAGCAAAGCAATGATCTGCTGGAGGAACTCGGAGGGTGAATTGACATCTGTGAAGGCAAAGGGATGGTTCACATTTCAGGTTGAGACCTACATCGGTCTCCACAGAAGCTACTTCCACCCACTCAGTTCCTCCAGCAGTTTAATATTTTTTTTTTGATTTAGCCCCTCAAAGCTGGTTAAAATAAAAGTACATAACAGAATCAAACATTTTGGCTGAAATATTTGATGATGTTTAAATCAAAACCTTCTTACAAAGGCAAATTACAGTGGATTCCGGTCAACTGGGCAATCTGTTCAACGGGGCTGCCACTTATTTGGGACAACTCTTAAAGAACGAAACTTATCGAGAAGATAGCCGGGATTCCCTTCGTTTATTTGGGACACTGTGCCACTTAATTGGGACAGGAGACTGTTGCTGGACAGTTTCAACAGGTGTCAGTCGCATGCACAGACCTGTGTGGGCAATAGACATTACACCGTACTTAGAGCGAACAGGTTTGAAATGTGTTTGTGTTAAAAAAAAAAGTGATTTTTGTCTCTAATAGCTGGTGAGAAGTAAAAGCAGTAAGACAATTTGGAACTGTTTTGTACACTATGGTTTCAAACATTCAGGCCTGGAGATGCCAGAAATGGCTGGGAGTGAAATTGAAATTACTTCACTGCTTCAAAAAGTTAGGAATCACAAAGAATTTGAAGGCACCGACAATCATCTTAAAAATGTTACAATGAAAATGAATATTTGGAGGATGCAACCATCAATAGCATTGTCTACATCAGTCCATTGTCTACATCAGGTGTCTGCTGCTGATTTTGTTCATTTACAGTCAATCAAAACAACCTGGCAGCATACACTGCATGGAGTCCTTCATCAATAGCAATTAGGAACTAATGCACAATTTTATAGTACGTTAGTAGTATTGATAGTGTTCTAATGTGTTCTGTATTGCATGTAATACACAATTTGTTTCTCAGTTAAATGGTAGTTTGTCTTTTTTTTTACCTTTTTAACTATTTCCAGGAAACTTTGGCCAATTAGGCCAAATGTACTGGTCCTGATCAATTAAACAGAATCCACTGTAATGTAGATGCTAGAAATCCGTAATATCAACAGGTAATGATTTAGAAACACAGTGACTCAATGCGAAACATATCCAGGTGCGGACTGTAATAGTGACCATAACCCAGTAGTATGTCATGTAAAAGTAAAACTTAAGAAACTAAAGCAAAAACCTGAACAATCCTGTGACTACTTGCAATTAATTAAAGAAGAAAACTTAAGACAAAAATTTACCATTGGAGTAAGGAATAGATTTCAAAGTCTAGAAATAGAATCTGTTGAAGATGATAGCAATCATGTAGAAATGAAATTTAACTCTCTAAAGGATGCCTTGGTAGAATCAGCAAAGTCAGTGATTCCCAAAAAAGAAAAAAGCACAAAGAATAAATGGATGACAGATAAAATCAAAAATCTAATGGAAGAAAGCAAATCCTATAGAATATGTCCTTAAATAAAAAAGTTAAAAGCTTATGTCAAAAAGCCAAAGAAGAATGGTTAAACCAGGAATGTGAGCAATCAGAAAAAATCCCTATTACTGATCGAAAAAGGTTATATCAACAAATCAAGAATATCACTGGTAAAAAGCTCCACTGTTCTTCAGGTGGATGTTTGAAAGCAAAGCACGGTACCATTATCATGGAAAAAGATGAGATTATGAACAGATGGACTAAGTATATTCAGGAATTGTTTGAAGACGATCGAGGCGAAAAACCAGAAATTAAGAACATTGAAGGTCCAAGTATTCTAAAATCTGAAGTTCATAATGTAATAAATAAGATGAAGAAAGGAAAGGCAGCAGGTCCTGATGAATTAGTAATAGAACAAATTATCACCCTTGAAGATTATGGAATTGAAAAACTTACTGATTTAATCAGTGACATTTATGAGACTGGAATAATAGCAGAAGAGACGGAAAAAATCACTATTTATCACTCTTCCTGAGAAACCTGGAGCAATAGAATGTGAATTACATAGGACCATAAGTTTAATGAGTCCTATCACCAAGATACTTCTAAGAATTTTGATGACAAGAGCTAAAAGTAAGATACAAGCTGAAATAGGCAAAGAGCAATGTGGTTTTGTGAAAGACGAAGGTACAAGAAACGCAATATTGATGTTAAGGATACTATCAGAACGAGCTATTCAAGTGCAAAAAGATTTGTTTGTTTGCTTTATTGACAACACAAAAGCATTTGATAAAGTGAAGCACAATAAGTTATTTGAAATATTACAGGAAACTCTAGATCTAGATTCGAAAGACCTCCGCCTCATCAGAAATCTGTACTGGGAACCAACTGCTGCTGTAAGAATAGATGGAGAAGTGAGTCAGTTTACGAAAATCAAGAGAGGCGTTAGACAAGGGTGTGTTTTCTCCCCTAATTTGTTTAATGTGTACAGTGAAACAATATTACAAAAAATAAGAGACATCTTGGGAATCAAAGTTGGCGGTGAAACATCAATAATTTCAGATATGCAGATGACACTGTGTTAATTGCAAGTACGGAGGAAGAACTACAAAGCTTGATATAGTTGTTGAAGAAAGTACAAAAATGGGTCTATCTATCAATTGCAAAAAGACAGAATGTATGGTGATATCCAAAAAGAAGGAGAATCCTATCTGCAGGCTGAGAATAAACGGGGAAGACATAAAACAAGTACAGAACTTTTGCTACTTAGGAAGCTGGGTGACATCAGATGGCAGGTGCGGCATGGACATCAAAAGAAGAATGGGGATGGCAAAAGACACCTTTAGGAGAATGAAGAGTATACTGACCAACACTAAACTAGGCAGGACAACCCGCCTCAGAGCACTGAAATGTTACGTTTATCCAGTTATGTTATATGGCTCAGAATATCAGACAATATCTAGTAACATGAGGAAACGAATTGAAGCAGCAGAAATGTGTTTTTTGAGGGGGATGCAAAGAGTATCATGGACGAAACGAATATCTATCTAGGATGTCATGAACAGAGCAAACGCAGAAAGAGAAATAATGTATAAAATCATGAAAAGGCAACATGACTTCATTGGACGTGATTAGGAAAGAGGAGTTAGAATGCACGGTAATTATGGGAAAGATTGAAGGGAAGAAAGCAAGAGGAAGACAAAGACAAATGATGATGGAGACAGCAGCCAGAGAACTAGTTGAATTGATCCACTTGACCTGAAACAGGAGTGTGTGGGCCATGGCAGTCAAAGCTCCAAATGGGCATGGCACCTGATGATGATGATGAATGTTGTAAGTACCAAGTCAGGTAACAGACAGAAGCAGGGTTAATGGAACAAGTCCTCCTGCTAAGTGTTGCACTTTCAAATATAAGACCATAAGACCACAAGGCATCATCACGCCATTCAGCAAATCGAGTCTGCTCCACCTTTCCATCATGGCTTATTTATTATGCTTCTCAATCCTATTCTCCTGCCTGTTCCCCATAACATTTGACATCTGACCAATCGAGAACCCATCAACCCCGCTTTAAATATACTGTACTCAATGACTTGGTCTCCATAAGCAATGGATTCCACAAATTCACCACACTCTGGCTAAAGAAATTCCTCCTTATCTCTGTTCTAAATGGGCATCCTTCTATTCTGAGGCTTCGCCCTCTGGTCCCAGACTCACTCACTGTAGGAAACATCCTCTCTACATACACTCTATCTATGCCTTTCAATGTTCAGTAGGTTTCAATGAGATCCCCTCTTGTTCTTCTAAAAATCAGACCCAGCGCCATCAAATACTACTCGTATGTTAGCCCTTTCATTCCCGGAATCATTCTCATGAATGTGTAGTGCACGTTATTTGAATGCAGAAGTTACTTGCTCACAGATGGACACATGACCTCAGAGTCTATCGTGTTATGACCTTGCACCGTACTCTTTACCTTTCTCTGTAGCTGTTACCCTTTATTCTACATTGTATTATTGTTTAACCTTATAATACCTCAACGTGCCATGTAATGAATTATCTGTATCAACAGTGTGTAAGACAAGATTTTCACTGTATTTAGTCTTTGTGCTAAGGGAGTTCTTTTCCAAGCCTCTTGGGAAAAACCTTGCAATGTGGGACCCAAGACCCCTGCACCTTCCCTCAGCAGCAGCGAGGGAGAGGGAGACAGGTCAAACACAGGCAGACGTCACTGAACACCTGACTGCCTTCTGTTCTTGCTCTTGTCGATTTCAAACTTGTTTGGTGCTTTAATCACCGACGAGTAATGAAGCCGAACGTGGGGTTCACGCTCCGCCTTCAGGCTGTGCACTCTGCTTTCAACCTTGCCGAACTCCCCCGGGGACAGCAAAGGGCCAGGATGCACTGTCAGCCCAAAAGCACATCATTAAAATGTAAATTACAGGCTCCAAGCGCATGCAGTTTAGTAGTGGTAGAATACTTAGAAGAAGAAGTAGTTTTATAAACTGTCTGCAGGGTGTTGCCATTGGTTGTGCTGGTCGCTGGCACCATTTTGAAACACAATTTATGGTGGTAATACTCTTGTAAAATAATTGATGCAGTGAGATAGTGTGAAGGGAATAATGGATTCACATTGAAATATAATTGAGCCAACCTTCTGTTAACACCGCTAACTCTGAGCCAAAAGGTTTAGAGTTCAGTCCCATTCCAGAGACCCAAGCTGTTATTCTGGTGTAATAACAGATTCTACACTTCAGCTTTCTCCTCATCTCTCTATTAAAATTCCGATAACGCTTTCTCGTCATCGTTTTACAGGTGCATTCCAACTCCTGTGTGTAAAGCAGCTTTCTCCCACCCCCCAGCCTTTACCTTTTATATCTGATTCTCCTAGATATTTCATTAAGGCCCTGTTCATTGAGTATCTCTGTTACATCCCCATTGTCCTACCAGCAAACCTATATAATTTCTAAGCTTTCAAGTCTCTGCACCAGTAATTACAAATTCTCCACAGAAATGAACTCCCAGGTGGCTGGCATCATCCTGGTAATTCCCCACTCTAGCTCTTCCAGGATCTTTCCAAAGTGCGCAGCTGAAAACTGTACTCAACACTCGGCCAATAACCCACCATCAAGGACATCTACAAGAGGTGATGTCTCGGGAAGGCAACATCCATTATTAAGGACACCCATCATCTGGGCCATACCCGCTTTTTATTGCTGCCATTATGCAGGAGGTAGAGGAGCCTGAGGACCTAAACCTCAAGGTTCAACAACATCTCCCCCACTGCCACCAAGCTGTCGAACAGAATGAATACCTTAATTTTACTTCAGTCTATCTATCCCTCAACTTGTACTAATATTGTTGTGTTTATTTTTACTTATTCAGTTGTATAAATTATGTAATTTATGCTTTTAAGGTGCTGAGCTCTTGTTGCATTTATCCCCTGGGTATGTATGCTTGTGACAATAACAGTGAAACTTGAAAGGAGACTTAATTAACAATTTGTGAATGTTCACAAAGACTGCTGTTTCTGTATCACACTGTGTGTACAAGACCAAACAACTCATAAACTTCCTTAATTGCCTTCTCAGCTGGTGCTGCTAGCTGAAATGATTTGTGATCATGAAATCAAAATATCCTTCCTTTCACGCCCCTCCTTCCACGTGTCAGTTCATACTTACCTACAGTAAGTTCCACCTGTCACACGTCTACCCATACCATCAGTCTTCGCTGCTGGAGAATTAAAGTCATGCACCTTTTTATAAAGTAGCAGAGAGCTCAGGTACACAACACATTAGAGCTCACCTTGTTGTAGTAGTCAGGAAGAACATCGGCTTTAGCCCTCAGACGGTAGGCAGCAGGAACAGAATTCTCATCTCGATGGTACCAGTTCTCCAGGACTGTGGTCCTGAGGCCTTCACTTTGCAATCTGCAGAGAATCATCTCAAACTCGTTGACTTCAATTTCCTCTGGTATGCCCGTACTTCCATATTGTTCTCCTATTAATGCCTAATGAAGAGGTACAGCACTAAAGTCACGTGGGGCTGTGAGATTTCATACAAGAAAACATCAGTCAGCAACATTGATGTAAGTATTGTTTACTGAAAGTGAGGAATGCTCTGTAAATTCAAACAGCACAGTACAGGCCCTTCTGCCCACAATGTTGTGCCAACCTTTTATCCTACTCTAAGATCAATCCAACCCTTCCTTCCCACATAGCTCTCCACTTTTCTACCATCCATGTGCCATTCAAGTCTCTTAAATGTCCCTCATGTATCTCTTCCACCACCCCATGCAATATGCTCTATGTGCCTAAAAAACTTACCATAACACCATAAGAGCATAAGATATGGGAGCAGAATTAGGCCATTTGGCCCATCGAGTCTGTCCTGCCATTTCATCATGGCTGATCCAATTTTCCTCTCAGCCCCAATCTCCTGCCTCCCCCCATTATCTCTTTATGCCCTGACCAATCAAGAATCTATTAATTTTTGCCCTAAATAAGCTTAAAATCTTGACCTCCACAGCTGCCTGTGGCAAAGAATTCCATAGATTCACCACTCTCTGGCTAAAGAAATTCCTCCTCATCTCCATTCTAGAAGGACACCTCTGTATCCTGAGGCTGTGTCCTCTGGTCTTAGACTCTCCCAGAATAGGAAACATCCTCTCCACGTTCAATCCATCAGGGCTTTTCACCATTTGATAGGTTTCAATGGGATCACCCCTCATTCTTCTGAATTCTAGTGAATCCAGCAAACACTCTTCACATAACAAGCCATTCAATCCTGGAATCATTTTTTGTGAACCTCCTTTGAACTCTCTCCAGTTTCAGCACATCCTTTCTAAGATAAGGGGCCAAAAACTACTCACAGTACTCCAAGTAAGGCCTCATCAGTGTTTTATAAAGTCTCAACATTACATCCTTGTTTTTATATTCTAGTCCTCTTGAAATGAATGCCAACATTGCATTTGCCTTCCTCATCACAGACTCAACCTGCAAATTAACCTTTAAGGACTCCTGCACAAGGACTCCCAAGTTCTTTTGCACTTTAGTTTTGTTGTATTTTCTCTCCATCTAGAAAATAGTCAACCCTTTCATTTCTTCTACCAAAGTGCATGACCATACATTTCCTGAGACGGTACTCCATCTGCCATTTCTCTGCCCAAGCACCCAATCTGTCTAAGTCCTTCAGTAGCCTCACTACTTCCTCAAAACTAACTGCCCCCTTCACCTACCTTCATGTCGTCTACAAACTTTGCACAAAGCCATCAATTCCATCATCCAAGTCATTGACATATAACGTAACAAGAATTGGTTCCAACACAGACCTCTGTGGAACACCTCTAGTCACAAGCAGCCAATCAGAAAAAGGCTCCCTTTATTTCCACTGTTGTTTTCTGCCAATTAGCCACTGCTTTATTATCTTTCCTGTAATACCATGGGCTTGTAGCTTGTTAAGCAGCCTCATGTGTGGCACCTTGTCAAAGGCCATCTGAAAATCCAAGTACACACCATCAAGTGATTCTCCTTTGTCTATCCTGCTTGTTATTTCTTCATAGAATTCCAACAGATTTGTCAGGCACGATTTTCCCTTGAGGAAATATGCTGAATATGATCTATTTTATCATGTAACTCCAAGTACCCTGAGATCTCATCCTTAATAATCGACTCAAACATCTTCCCAACCTCTGTTGTCAGACTAACTGGCCTGTAGTTTCCTTTCTTCTGCTTCTCTTCCTTCTTGAGGAGTGGAGTGACATTTGCAATTTTCCAGTCTTCCGGAACCATTCCAGAATCTAGTGATTCTTGAAAGATCATTACTAGTGCCTCCATGATCTCTTCAGCAACCTCTTTCAGAACCCTGAGGTGTACACCATCTGGTCCAGGTGACTTATCTACCTTTAGACCTTTCAGTTTCCAAAGAAATTTCTCTCTAGTTATGATAACTTCACATACTTCATGACCCCTGACACCTGGAACTTCCACCATAGTGCTAGTGTCTTCCACAGTGAAGACTGATGCAAAATACTGAATCAGTTCGTCGGCCATTTTTTTGTCCCCCATTGCTACCTCTCCAGCATTGTTTTCCAGCAATCCAATATCCACTCTTGCCTCTGTTTTATACTTTATGTATCTGAAGGAACTTCTGGTTACCTCTTTAATATTATTAGCTAGTTTACTTTGTTTTCCATTTTTACCCCCTTAGTGACTTTTTTAGTTGCCTTCTGTTGGTTTTTAAAAGCTTTTCAATCCTCTAACATCTCACTAATTTTTGCTCTATTTTATGTCCTCTCTTTGGCTCTTATGTTAGCTTTGACTTCTCTTGTTAGCCACCGTTGTGTCATCTTTCCTTTAGAATACTCCTTCCTCTTTGGGATATATATATCCTGTGCCTTCTGAATTGCTTCCAGAAATTCCAGCCATTGCTGCTCTGCCGTCATCCCTGCCAATGTTCTTTTCCAATCAATTCTGGCCAATTCCTTTCTCATGCCTCTGTAATTCTCTTTACTCCACTGTAATACTGATACATCTGACTTTAGCTTCCCCTTCTCAAATTTCAGGGCAAATTTGATCATATTATGATCACTTGTCCCTAAGGGTTATTTCACCTTAAGCTCGCTAATCAATTCTGGGTCACTGCACAACACCCAATCCAGAATAGCTGATCCCCTAGTGGGATGAACCACAAACTGCCCTAAAAAGCCATTTTGTGGGCACTCTAGAATTTCCCCCTCCTGGAATCCAGCACCCAACTGATTTTCCCAAACTACCTGCATATTGCCCCCCAAGACTATTGTAATGTTACCCTTTTGGCATGCATTTTCTATCTCCCATTGTAATTTAGGCCACATCCTTACTATTGTTTGGGTATCTGTATACAACTCCCATCAGGGTTGTTTTACACTTGCAGTTCCTTAGTTCTACCCACAATGATACACCTTCCAACCCTATGTCACCTCTTTCTAATGACTTGATTTCATTTTTACAAACAGAGCAACGCTGCCCCCTCTGCCTTCCTGCCTGTCCTTTCGATACAATGTGTATTCTTGGACATTAAGCTCTCAGTTATAATCTTCTTTCAGCCATGGTCCAGTGATGCCTGCAACATCATACCTGCTAATCTGCAACTGTGCTGCAATTTCACTTACCTTACTCCGTATCTGCGCACATCCAAATACAACACCTTCAGTCCTGTATTCACCCCTTACAATTTTGTCCACCTTTCACATTGCAACACATCCTGTTGACTGCAATTTTGCCCTAGTAACAGCTTCCCTTCACTACACATTGCCTCTGTAAGCCAGTCACCTCATCTTCAGCCTTTCCTACAATACTTCTGTAATTGAAATTTATGCAGCTCAAAACTCTAGTTGCACCATGCTCAACCTTTTGATTCCTAACTTTGTCTGAAGTCTTACCAACATAGGCTTTTACAACCTCTTCACTAACTGTGACAACCCCCCCCCCCCACTTTCCTCCAATCACCTTAAAATGCTGCCACTTCATTTAGCCATTTTCACCCAGGGTTTCTGGCTGTCCACTCTCTCTATGCCTCTTATCATCTTGTATACCTCTATCAAGTCACCTCTCATCCTCCTTCACTTCAAAGAGAAAAGTCCTAGTTCTCCTCAACCTTTCTTACCTACCTTCATAAGACTTGCTCTGTAATCAGTACTGTGCATAAGTCTTGGGTGCACACACACAGACACACACACACACACACACACACACACACACACACACAGCTAGAGTGCCGAAGACTCTTGCACAGTACTGTGATAATTTTATATATTGCATTGTACTACTGCCGCAAAAAAAAAAACAAAATAATTTCATGACTTATGTGAGTGATGATAAATCTGATTATGATATGAGTCTCTATTGTGGACTGAGTGGAAAGAGGGCAGGGAGAAAGGCAGGGTCAGCAGGAAGCACCAGAGAGACATTCTGTAATGATCAATAAACCGACTGTGTGGAATCAAATGACCTTGCTTGGTGTCTCAGGGCTGGGTGAGCTTGCACCCACATCACCCTCATTGACCACCATATATACACACATACACACACAAATATGTGCCTAAGATTTTTGCATGGTACTGTATTGTAGCTCCTGGCAGATGAAGCAGAGAAGACCGATTAATGGTCCAATGGTCAAGAAGGCAGGCCAGCAGGTGTTGGTGAAGCGCTAAGAGCACGACAAGGCACTTAGATGTCCTGGCCATCCACCGCAAGAGGTAGTGACCACTTTAAACTCACCCAGCAGAAGGTAAAGGCAAACCACTGCTGTGACCTGCCGAGTACATGATTTCCCAATATGTCAGAGCGTGTGGAGGGAAATTGTCCACCAACTGGAATTTCCAGATGCGACATGAAGCGAGCGAGTACTACTCTACGCAAGTACTTTACAGTCAGTGAGTAGGTTCAGATGGTGGTAAACATAACGGCAAATTTAACCACCCACTTCCATAGTTAGGCTGTCGGGTCATTAACAGCTTCACCAGTGCTAGACATCCACATTTTTATTACTCACCACAAAACACGGCCCAGCAGAAAACTTCAAACAGTCATCCAAGAGCTTCACCCGGAGCTTCCGGACATCACAATCATGGACATCGTCGGGATCCACGCCCATATACGCATCAATTACCTGCAAGGTGGACAGTTAGTGAACAGTCTAAGTTATTATCTTACTTTAGGTTAAAAGGTCGGCACAACATTGTCAGCTGAAGAGCCTGTGCTGCGCTGTAATGTTCTGTTGTATGTCCATGGCATATTTTTCCCAGGACTGATTTCATCTCCGCTGTGGGTCGGTCCAAGCTATAAGCCAGGGACAGGAGATTTGAGGATCTGGGAGCTCGAAAAAGATAGAAGCACAAATGATGCTAGCAAGGGACTTAACTTCTCCCCAGGCCTCCCTTCCTAAGATCGGAGAAATCTGCTACCAGTATTGAACCTTCAAAGGAGCAGGGGTTCCCAGCCAGTTTTGTGCCATGGACCAATACCATTAAGCAAGGGGTCTGTGGACCCTTGAATTGGAGGCTGCCAACCTATTTCAGTGTTAACCCATCTCCTGGGAGCATGCTAGCTGCAGCCACTTTAACATTAAAGTGAATACATTTCTAACATTTTGATACCTGACTCATTTCCAACCCACTAACTTCTGGGGGTTATTATTAAAAGTACCTTTCTTTCCAAAAAAAGCTGAATTGCCGTCTCTCTTTTCCAGTTGGGATGAAAGGTCTCTGACCTGAAACATCAACCGTTTCTCTAACACGGATGCTCCCTGACCTGCCAAGTGTTTCCAATTGTCTGTTTTTATTTCAGAGTTCTAGCTTCTGCAGTATTTTTGATTTTTCCTTCTGAGGGAACAATGTTTCTGCCTATAGTGTTAAGAGGATGATCCAATCGGAGGTTGGGATGAAATATTCTTCAGCAGATATACAGATAGCACTGTGCTTTATTGAAGTTGTGACTGGCTCATCGGGTGAGATTATTAGCTTTATTTGTTACATCAACATCAAAACATACAGTGAAATGCATCCTTTTTTTATGTCAACAACCAGTACCGTACGTCTTTAGAATGTGGGGGAAAGCCGATATATAGGGAGTGATGAGATGAGACAGCTTGGATTTCAAATCTTTGAAACTGAGAAGCCAAAATCTAATTTTTCCACAAGATCCATGGTTTTTGGAAAACTGATAGGGATAGGGATATATGTGCTATAATCTGTTCTATCAGAGCATGACAAGTTCTTGATGGAGGACATTTAATTTATAGATATAAAGCTATAGTTATAGGAAGTTATAGACAATAGATGCAGAAGTAGACCATTTGGCCCTTCGAGCCTGCACCGCCATTCTGAGATCATGGCAGAGGATATGTTGAGGATAATTGGTAATCAAGTTTATTATTGCCACATGCACAACACACAAAGCCGGAGGAACTCAGCAGGCCAGGCAGCGTCTATGGAAAAGAGTACAGTCGACGTTTCAGGCCGAGTCCCTTCATCAGGACTGGAAGAAAAAAGATGAGGAGTCAGTGTTAGAAGGTGGGGGAAAGGGTGGAAGACACACAAAGTGAAAGGTGAAACCGGGAGGGGGAGGACTGAAGTCAAGAGCTGGGACGTTGATTGGTGAAAGAGGTAAAGGGCTGGAGAAGGGTGAATCTGACAGAAAAGGGTAGAAGGCCATGGAAGAAAGAACGGGGGGAGAAGCACCAAAGGGAAGTGATGGGCAGGTAAGGAGATAAGATGAGAGAGGGAAATGGAATGGGGAATGGTGAAGGCAAGGGACATTACCAGTAGTTTGAGAAATTGAAGTTCATGCCATCAGGTTGGAGGCTACCCAGACGGAATATAAGGTGTTGCTCCTCTAACCTGAATGTGGCCTCATGGCAGCAGTAGAGGAGGCCATGGATTGACATGTTGGAATGGGAATGGGAAGTGAATTAAAATAGATAGCTGCTGGAAGATCCTGCTTTCTCTGGTGGACAGAGCATAGGTGCTTGTCGAAGCAGTCTCCCAATCTACGTCAGTCTCACTGATGTACAGGAGGCCACACCGGGTGCACAGGATACAGTAGATGACCCTAACAGACTCACAGGCCAAGTGTCGCCTCACCTGGAAGGACTGTTTGGGGCCCTGAATGGTAGTGAGGGAGGAGGTGTAGGGGCAGGTGAAGCACTTGTTCTGCTTGCAAGGATAAGTGCCAGGAGGGAGATCAGTGGGAAGGGAGGAATGGACAAGGAAGTTGCGTAGGGAGTGATCCCTTCAGAAAGCAGAAAGTAGGGGAGGGAAAGGGAAAGATGTGCTTCGTAGTGGGATCCCATATTACCACATGGACTGAGAAACAGTGAAAAGCTTTGTTTTCATGCCATCCGGACAGATCATTCCATACAGTAGTACACTGAAGTGGTACAAAAGGAACAGCTATAACAGAATGTAGAACATACTGTCACAACAGAAACACTAGATGCTGGAAATTTTGAGCATTTAAGTGTTACAGTGAGCATGTAGTGTCTTGAGAATATCGTGTCACAGTTATAGAGAAAGTGCGGTCCAGGTAGACAAACAAAGTGCAAGGTAGATTGAGAAATCAGGATTTCTTTATCATATCTGAGGTGGTTCAAGAAACCTATTACAGCAGGGTAGAAGCTGTCCTTAAGCTTGGTGGTACATGTTCCCAAGCTTTCGTGCCTTCTGCCCAATGGGGACAGGAAGAGGGTAGATATGTCTTGGACTCCCACATATCGCTGCTTTTGTCTGACTCCCTCCACCACCTCTGCTCAAAGACAGCATCATTAGGGGTGAGTCAATACGGAATGAATGTCTCTGGACAAGGCAGAACAGGTGATCGTTGGAAGATTGTCATCAAGTTGGTAAGGAAAGAACCTATGAGCAGTTGGAATTCTGGTTGCTTCTACTTTGCCCACATCAGCTGGCTTTCATCATCTCAACCTGAGATTTGAATCACATCATTCCTGTAAACTAGCATTGTCAGTTCAGCACTTCTCTGACGATCGTCACCTTGTCGTGGTGGAGAGGCTTGTGAGATCCTGGGAGTGATGTTGCCTGGAGCTTAGCTCCTGTTACAATCACCCGTGGCAGTAAAGTCAAGGAGAAGGTTCCAAATAAAGAGGAATCCAACCATGACCTCAACAGTGGGCTGGCAGAAGATGATGACACGTCACAGCACCAGTGAAGATGAAGGAAGGCTGCAGCAAGTGAAGGGTCCCCAGTCATCTTGTATGCCATTCTACTGTACCCTGACCCCAATACATCAAGGACCCGTGGTTGCCTGTGCATCAGCCTCCCCACATTAAACACTCAATTTGAATGTTTACACTACTACTATAATTCACCGCAACCTGATTTTGAACAAACCTGCATTGTATTCACAGTCCCGTATCGTCTTGCCCAATATTTAGTTGTTTTCTTTTCCTTTTGGAATTTCAAATTTCTCCTTCTATTTACACCTCCTTTTGCATACCAGAATTATCTGCTTTCAGCTGACACCACTATCACCACTTCTTCTGGTCTACCCTTTCTCTGCATCAAGATCCAGTCTACTAAGTCCGTTTCACTCTCTACAGATGCTGCCTGCCTTGCTGAGCATTTTCTAGTTTTAAATTCACATCTCCAGCATCTGCATTATTTTATTTCCGTAAACCGGCAGTCAAATCACTATCATTTCTATTACAGACAACGACCCCACAGGACTCAAAGAAATGTACATTATCCCCTTTCCATTGTACAAAGCTGAATTGTTTCCGTTCTCACGGATTCTGAATGAAAAAGAAGAGACTCTTGGATCTGATAATCCATCTGTAATTAGCCATTCTGCATTTTGCAAGTTACTTAAAATCCCTTGTTATGTATGTCCCAAATAATATACTCCCCTCAACCAACACCGCTTACAAATATTATTTCAAGCTTCGAAGTTCAAAGTAAATACAGTGAATTCCGGTGAATGGGGACAGCCACTTATTTGGGACAACTCTTAAAGAACAAAAAGTAATTGAGAAAATAGCCACAATTCCCTTTGTTTATTTGGGACACTATGCTGCTTAACTGGGGCAGGAGACTGTTGCCAAACAGTTTCTAACTAGCGTCAAATGCATAAACTTTGTAGCTGTTAGACACAGCACCATGCTTAGAGCGAACAGCATCAGTTGCTTTGAGCTTCTATTTAAAAAGCAATGATTTTTGTTACTGATAGTTGGTGAGAAATAAGCAGCAATTCAAAACTGTTTTGTTCACTGCAGTTTCAAGCATTCAATATACTGATTTTGTTCATTTATAGTCAGTCAAAATTTAGGACAATAAATAGGTAGAAAGCTGAAAAGCAGGACTGCCTGGGTAGCAATCTCTGGATTTCAGCCCGTGCCATGCACCGGTGAGGGCGAGAACAGGATAATTTGACAGATGAATAAATGGATGAGGAACCATTGCAGGTGGCCGGGTTTCAGATTTCTGGATCATTGGGATCTCTTCTGGGGAAGGTATGACCTGTACAATAGGGACGTGGTAATCCTGAAACCAAGAGGGGCCGATAGCCTTGTGGGCAGATTTGCTATGACTTTTGGGGAGGGTTTAAATATATTTGGCAGGGGATGGGAGGATGGGGCATTTGGTATACAAGCAGAGGCAGTATGTAGTGAGCCTATCAGGAAGGACGGGTAGATGATTGGGCAAAATTGCTGTCAGTGGGATGAGTTGCAGCGTAACAGTGAGACAAAATCAAAAAGGGTGATGGATACAGGACTGAAGGTGTTATATCTGAATGTATACAGTATACGGAATAAGAAAAATGATCCTGTGGTGCAGTTAGAGATTGGCAGGTATGATATTGTGGGCATCACTGAGTCATGGCTGAAAGAAGAGTATACCTGGGAGCTTAACATCCCAGGATACACATTAAATCAAAAGAACAGGCAGGTGGGGAGACGGGGTGTGATGGTCCTGTTGGTAAAAAAATAAAATCAAATTGTTAGAAAGAGGTCACACAGGATCAGAAGATGTAGAATTCTTGTGGGTAGCTTTAATAAATTGTAAGTGTAAAAAGACCCTGATGGGAATTACAGTGCCTGTAAAAAGTATTCACCACCCCCTTGGAGGTTTTCATGTTTTATTGTTTTACAACACAGAATCACAGTGGATTTAATTTGACTTTTTTGACACTGATCAACAGAAAAAGACAAACACAAGGAAATCTGCAGATGCTGGAATTTCAAGCAACACACATCTAAGTTGCTGGTGAACGCAGCAGGCCAGGCAGCATCTCTAGGAAGAGGTACAGTCGACGTTTCAGGCCGAGACCCTTCGTCAGGACCCTTTGACAGAAAAAGACACTTCTTTTGTCAAAGTAAAAACATCTCTACAAAGTGATCTAAATTAATTACAAATATAAAACACAAAATAAGATTACACAAGTATTCACCCCCTTTAATAAGACACACTAAATCATCACTGGTGCAACCAATTGGTTTTAGAAGTCATATAAATAGATAAATGGAGATCCGTTTTTGGAGACCTGTGTGCAGTCAAGGTATTTCAACTGATTGTAGTGAAAATGCACCTCTATCTGGAAGGTCTAACTGCTGTTGAGTCAGTAACTTGGCAAAAACTACACCATGAAGATAAAAGAACACTCTAACAAAAAGTTTATTGAAAAGCACAAGTCGATTATTAGCATATAAATTACGAAAACAACAAGCAGACAATACAATTCATAAAATAAAGAATCCAAAGACAAAGCTTGTGGAGAGTACAATAAGGAAAATTCAAGAGAGTTTTGAAACATATTATCGAGAGCTGTACTCCCAACCCTGGGCCCCCAATGAGCCCTATATAGACAGTGTATTGAATTTTTTAGATCTACCTAAACTTACAGATTTACAAAATGAAAGCTTATTAGAACCAGTAACTGTCAAGGAACTGAACGTGGCCATCTCTAGGTTAAAGGCTGGAAAGTCCCCGGGTTCTGATGGGTTTACCGCAGAGTGGTACAAGTCCCTGAAGACACAGTTAGCCCCATTACTACTTAACACCTTTAATTGGATCTTGCAGAGAGGAGAAACTCCATCTTCCTGGAGAGAAGCGATTATTTCAGTTATTCCTAAAGAGGGTAAAGATAAACTAGAATGTGGCAATTATCGGCCAATTAGTGTTCTTAATTTAGATTACAAACTATTTACATCTATATTAGCGCGCAGATTGGAAAAGCTTTTTACCTGGCCTAGTCCACTTAGACCAGACTGGATTTATTCAACAAAGACAAAGACAGGACAACATACGGAGAACTCTGCACATATTAGAACAGGTTAATAAGAACGAGACAGAGACAATGGTAGTAGACAGGACGCTGAGAAAGCTTTTGATTCGGTTAGTTGGGCATTCCTATACAGAGTGTTAGGAAGATTCAGCTTTCAAGAAAAGTTTATTAAAGTAATTCAGACTCTATATGACAGCCCTACAGCCCGAATTAAGATAAATGGGGACCTCTCTGACTCCTTCATCTTAGAGAGAGGCACTAGACAGGGATGCCCAATTTCTCCTCTCCTTTTTGCGCTATATATTGAACCGCTTGCCCAATTAATAAGACAGAGCGAAATCGTAAAAGGTATCAAGGTGGCAGGGATTGAACAGAAAGTGGCGTTATTCGCTGATGATGTTTTTGTCTATCTGAGTAAACCAGAAAAATCATTTATAGGATTGTTTACACTGTTGGATGACTTTGGGAAAATATCAGGTTATAAAATAAATGTAAAGAAAACGCAGGTTATGTCCCTAAATTATACACCATCCAAAAAATTGCAGGATACATATGATCTTAAGTGGGAAGCTAAATCATTAAAATATTTAGGAATAACCCTGCCGAAGGATCTTTCAACACTGTCACAGGTAAATTATGGGCCATTAATCTCAGAGATAAAAGCAGATATGCGTAGATGGAATCTTATCCCCTCTTTAAGTTTAAATTCAAGGATAAATACTATAAAAATGAATATTCTTCCTCGGTTATTATATCTTTTCCGTACTTTACCGGTGGAGGTGGATGATAATCAATTCAGGGAATGGGACAAATGGATTTCCCGCTTCATTTGGCAAGGAAAGAAACCTAGAATTCGATATAACACCTTACAGTTAAGGAAGGAAGGAGGAGGTATGGTTCTTCCTTGCCTGAGAAATTATTTTTATGCCTCACAGATAACCCCTCTGTTATATTGGTGTAATAGGGAATATAAGGCTAGATGGAAGGAAATAGAATTTGGATTAGTTGACAGTTTTCCTCTACAGGCCTCAATAGCTGACAAAGGATTGATGGCCCAGTTGGAAAAATTTAAAAACAGTTGGATAAATCTTACATTAAAAGTATGGCAGAAGGTGGTTAATTCATGTGGAATTAATAACATGTTAAAACTCTTTAGATGGTGTGCATATGATACCGAATTCCTTCCCAACAGAGGAGATAAAAGATTTGAGCTATGGATAAAGAAAGGTCTTACAACCTACCTCTCATTTATAGATAATTACAAAGTTTCCAAATCCTGCAGGACAAACATGGCCTAGAACATAATGACTTTTTTAGGTACCTTCAAGTACGAAACTATGTTAACCAGAGTTGTAGATATACAGACCTATCAACAGTAGAATTAGAATTTTTCAAGATTCTGAATTCGGCTTGCAGTTCAATACCTAGTAAATCAGTTTCTCGATTATATAATGCACTCTCCCATGCTAAAAATGTAAATACACTGTATATTAAAGAGAAGTGGGAGAAAGAAGCGGGGTTGGTACTTTCAGAGGAGGCTTGGGGGAAAATCTGCAGCTTTCAATGGTCCTCGACTAATTCTTTGACTTGGAGAGAACATTGTTGGAAAAACATTATAAGATACTTCAAGACCCCATATCAGGAAAAATATAAAGATACAAATGTGACGTGTTGGAGAAGGTGCGGCTCCAAGGAGGCAAATCATTTTCATATTTTCTGGGATTGCCCTAAATTAAGTCTATATTGGGAAGGTATTCATAGAACATTAGTTAAGGTACTCAGGTCCCAGATACCTCTGAACTTTGAGATGCTCTATTTGGGGCATGTATTGTTTCTTGAACAGAAGGAAGATATACAGTTGCTGCAGGCCCTCGTAGCGGCAAGTAAGAAATCAATCACTAGAAAGTGGCTAAATCCAATACCACCTACATTAGAAGATTGGCACGAAATTATCTTGGAAATATTTAAAATGGAAAAGTTGACTTACTCCCTGAGAATTCAAAAAGAAAAATTTTATCAAATCTGGAATAAATGGATTGAATATATAACCCCAATGCGAGCAGACTTTAGATGACTCTCCTAATGATTTATACTGCTCTTCTCATCAACACAGTAATATTGCTAACGTAAGCACCCCTAGTCTAAATGTCTTTTTTTTTTTGTTTTCTTTTGGAAAATAGAGAATTAACACAAGTAAAGGGAAAGATTTGGGAAAGGGATAAAAAAAATGAAAAAATTAAGTAAATAAGTACATAGGGATTGGATAATTATGTCTGCGGGCAGGAGCAAGCATGAACAAATTAGGATATAAACACCTACAATGGTTGATACATAGATTTATATACAACATTTTGGACCAGTGGAAATGGTCCAGAAGAGTTATATGGTAACTATTATTACCATTTTTCTTAACAACTAATACCATTACTTAGCCTAACAGATCAGAATTACCACAGTACATAATTATCTATTTAAGTGTCTATTTTCCTTTTATATCATCTCAATGTGTACTTAAAAATGTATAAATAATTATAGTTTTATACATATAAAAAATGGAAAAGGTTATATGTGTGAAAAAAGTACATGATATTTGTGAATTCCTTATCCAAATAAAAATAAAATTAAAAAAAAAAGAAAAGCACAAGTCAAAAGATGGATACAAGAAAATTTCCAAGTCACTGAATACCCCTTGGAGTACAGTTAAGTCAATCATCAAGAAATGGAAAGAATATGGCACAGCTGTAAATCTGCCTAGAGCAGGCTGTCCTCAAAAGCTGAGTGATCATACAAGAAATGGACAAGTGAGGGAGGCCACCAAGAGACCTATCACAACTCTGGAGGAGTTACAAGCTTCAGTGGCTGAGATGGGAGAGACTGCACATACAATAACTATTGCCTGGGTGCTTCATCAGTTGCAGTTTTATGGGAGAGTGGCAAAGAGAAAGCCACTGCTGAAAAAAAACTCACATGAAATCTCAGTTATAGTTTGTCAGAAGGCCTGAAAGGTCTGATGAAACCAAAATTGAGCTTTTTGACCATCAGACTAAACATTATGTTTGGCGTAAGCCAAACACCACACATCATCAAAAACACACCATCCCTACCAAGAACCTTGGTGGTGGCCGCATCATGTTGTGGGGATTCTTCACTGCAGCAGACCCTGGGAGGCCTGTGAAGGTAGAGGGTAAAATGAATGCAGCAAAATACAAGGAAATGCTGGAGGAAAACCCGATGCAGTCTGCAAGAGAACTGCGATTTGGGATAAGATTTGTTTTCCAGCAAGACAATGACCCCAAGTATAAAGCCAAAGCTACACAGGAATGGCGTAACAACAATAAGTTAATGTCCTGGAGTGACCAAGTCAGAGTCTGGCCCTAAACCCAATTGAGGATTTTTGGCCGGACTTGAAAAGGGCTGTTCACCCACTATCCCCATGCAATCTGACAGAGCTTGAGCAGTTTTTTTAAAGAAGAATGGGGAAAAATTGCAGTATTCAGATGTGCAAAGCTGATAGAGACCTATCCACACAGACTCAAGGCTATAATTGCTGCCAAACACTCCTAAATACTGATTTTTAGGGGTGAATACTTATGCAAACAATTATTTTGTTTTATATTCGTAATTAATTTAGATCACTTTGTAGAGATCTGTTTTCACTTTGACACAAAAGTCTTTTTGTGTTCATCAATGTCAAAAATGGCCAAATTAAATCCACCGTGATTCAATGTTGTAAAACAATAAAACATGAAAGCTTCCAAAGTGGGTGAATACTTTTTATAGGCATGGTATATACACACCTCTGAAAAGTAGCTCGGATGTAGGCTACAAATTACTGCGGGAGATAGAAAATGCATGTCAAATTAGATTAGATTAGATTATGAGGACACTCAGTCCTCGTTTATTGTCATTTAGAAATGCACGCTTTAAAAAAGATACAATATTCCTCCAGAATGATATCACAGAAACACAGGACAAACCAAGACTAAAACTGACAACACCACAATAATTATAACATATAGTTACAACAGTGCAAAGCAATACTGTAATTTGATAAAGAGCAGACCATGGGCACGGTAAAAAAAAGTCTCAAGTCCCGATAGCCCCAACATCTCACGCAGACAGTAGAGGGGAGAAACTCTCCCTGCTGTGAACCCCCAAGCGCCACAAACTTGCCGATGCAGCACCATTGGAAGCACCCGACCACAGTGGACTCTGAGTCTGCCTGAAAACTTCGAGCCTCCGACCAGCCCTCCAACACCGAGCACCAAACACCGTCCTCTGCCGAGCGCTTCGACCCCGCCCTGGCCGCCGAGCAACAAGCAAAGCTGAGGACTCGGGGGCCTTCCCCTCCGGAGATTCTGGATCACACAGTAGCAGCGGCAGCTATGCGGGCATTTCAGAAGTTTCACCAGATGTTCCTCCGTGCTCTCACATCTGTCTCTATCAAATCAGGATTGTGCACGGCACCCTACTTGACAGATAACAGATATCACCACCAGAGTGGCCACTGTGAGCTGCGTCGCGCCACCATCTTCTCCTCCTTGGACAATGTTGTGATGGTCATGGGGGATTGCAATATGCAGGTAGATTAGAAAAATCAGGTTGGTGCTGATTTTGGCTCCCAAGAATGAGAATTTGTAGAATTCCTACAAGACGGCATTTTAGAGCAGCTTGTCCTTGAGCCCTCTAGGGGATCAGCTATTCTGGATTGGGTGTTGTGCAACGAACCTGATTTGATTAGGGAGCTTACGGTAAAGGAATCTTTAGGAGGCTGTGATTATAATATGGAAGAATTCACCCTGCACATTGTAAGGAAGAGTTAAAGCCAGATGCATCAGTATGACAATGGTGTAAAGGGAATTGCAGAAGTATGAGAAAGGAGCTGGCCAAAGTTAATTGGATGGGGTCACTAGCAAGGATGACAGTATCAATGGCTGGAGTTTCAGGGAGCAATTTGGAAGACACAGGTTAGATTATTCCCAAAGAAGAAGCATTCTAAAGGCAGGATGACACAACCGTGGCTGACAAGGGACTTCTTTCATTTATATAAAGAGTGAAAGAGAGGTGAGAGTAGATATTGGACCACTGGAAAATTATACTGTAGAGGTAGTAATGAAGGACAAGGAAATGGTGGACAAACTGAATGAGTATTTTGAATCAGCCTTCACTGTGGAAGACAATAGTAGTATGCCAGAAGTTTGAGAGTGTCAGGGGGCAGAAGTGAGTTCAGTTGCTATTACTAGGGAGAAGGTACTTGGGGAGCTGAAAGGTCTGTAGGTGGATAAGTGACCTGAACCAGATGGTCTACACCCCAGGGTTCTGAGAAAGGTGGCTGAAGATATTGTGGAGGCATTGGTAATGATCTTTCAAGAATCATTAGATTCTGGCATGGTTCCTGAGGACTAGAAAATTCCAAATGTCATTCTGTAGGGTAATGTAATTGGGGGAAATTACATAATCAACAACCACCAACATTGAAGACGAGGAATTCTGCAGATGCTGGAAATTCAAGCAACACACATCAAAGTTGCTGGTGAACACAGCAGGCCAGGCAGCATCTCTAGGAAGAGGTACAGCTGACGTTTCATTGAGTTGGGGTTTCACTTTAAGAAGCTGATCTGACAGGATGATGTTATTACATAAAGAGTTTTAGCGCGTTTTTGCATTTTGGTTTTGGAGGACAGTAAAATGTGTTACGGGCTTTATTAACCATAAAAAGCCCCTGTTTGTGTTATTTGTGAAAATCTCCATTGGTGACCCTATGCTCTTGGACAATTCCAGAGTTATTGAACGTGTCGGCCAACATAGCTGCTTTGAAACTGCCAGAGTTTTGGGAACAAGGGGCTTGGTTTGTACAAGCCGAGGATCAGTTTGCTCTGCGAGAAATCTACTATGTGGTAGCGTCACTCAGCAATTTCACAGCTGCGAGAGTGGTGAGCTTGCTTCTTCAACACCTGCCTGAACACAATAAATACTGGTTGCTGAATACTCACCTTTTACAGACCTTTGGACTATTGGACTCTGAGGCATCGAACAGTTGCCCTTCTTGCCTAACCTTGGTGATAGGAAGCCTTCAGAGCTAATGGCCCACATGCTGTCTCTCCTGGGAAATCACCATCCTTGCTTTAATTTTAAAGAACTCTTCATGCAGCAAATGCCTAATCAAGCTCACATAGCCCTCGCCGATGCAGCCGTGAAAGACTATAGGCAGCTTGCTAAAATAGCTCATAGTCTACACCCAGCCAGGCAGTGGTGCATAAGTCCTCCTCTTTTCCCTGCTTCAATAAGCCATCAGCAAGGCCCCCAACAGAAGGACGTCCACGGCTGCAAAACAGACGATGCCAGGCCTGTGTTTTTACCATGCTGGCTTTGGTACAAAGGCTAGGAAGTGTCAACCGCCTTGCAGCTTCAACAGTGCCTGCACTTCAGGACATCAGAGGCCCGTGAGCACTGTGGGTTCCAGATGCCAGGGTCATCTACTGTTCATTACAGACACCCTTTCAGGGCGATGCTTCCCGTGTGACATGGGTGCTGCCAACATTGCCTGTTGATGAGAAGGCAAACAGTGATGAAACCTGACTGGAGGCTGCCAACGGCAGCAGGATCCAGACTTAAGTTACACGACGGGTGACACTCTGCTTCAGCGGGCGATTATACACATGGGACTTCATCCTGGCTAAAGTGGCTAGACCCCTGCTCGGTGAAGATTTCCTGCACGCCCAAGGACTGTTCGTTGATTTGAAGAACTGTTGGCTTGTGGATGTCAAAGACTTGGGTTGCTACCCTGCTCCCCCAGTAAGTTCCCCACAACGACTTCGTCAAGCGCGTGCACCACTGCATGTGAGTTTACTTGACTGCTGGTTGAATCCGCAAACCTCACTAAGCCCACATTCTCCACTGCAGTCACAAAACACGTGGTCAAGCCCACAACCGGCCCACCTGTCCATGCCCGCGTACACAGACTGGACCCAGAGAAGCTGGCAACCGCACAGGCTGAGTTTGCCAACACATAAAATCGTGGCATTGTACGCCAGTCGAATAGCCCCTGGGCTTCACTGCTCTGTACGTTCCCCAAGTTCGATGGTGGCTGCCGCCCAGGTGTTGATAACTGATGCCTTAACAAGATCACCACCCCCGATCGTTATCCGGTCCCACACATCCAGGACTTTTAGCCGGAAAGTTAATTTTTTCCAAAGTTGATCTAGTTAGGGGCTACCATCAGATGCCTGTGTGCTCAGAGGATGTTCCTAAAGCAGGTGTGATATCACCTTTTGACCATTTTAAGTTTCTGCGAATACCATTTGGACTGAAAAACGCAGCACACACTTTCTGACGGCTGATGGACTCTGTATTAAAAGACTCACGATTTTCTTTTTGTTTACCTGGATAACTTACCTCTCACCAGTGTGTCCAAATCAAAATACATATCTCATCTCTGCACACTTCTCAAGTGCCTAGGCCAACACGGGGTTGATTATTAACCCTGCTAAATGCCATTTTGGGTTGTTAACCATCGACTTTCTCACCAGAAGGTGTGAAACCCCTCCCATCAAAAATAGCCGCTACTATGGATTTCCCACCGCCCCGCACTACTAAAAAACTACAGGAGTTTTAGTCACCATGTCTTTCTGCAAGCTGCTGAACTGATGCTTCCCCTGTATCGTGTGCTTAAAGGCATACCCCTAGTCAAGTGCTTGACTGGTCAGCAGACAAGACCAGAGCACTTAATGATACCAAACGAGCTCTTTCCAACATGACCCTCCCGGTGCGCCCACTCCCCAATGCACCTTTAGTCATCACTACTGATGCCTCAGATTATGCTGTGGGTGCTGTGCACGAACAATTGCTCGGAGGTGTGTGGCAGCTGCCCACCTTCTTCAGCCGGTAGCTCTGTCCCCCGAAGGGAAGTACGGTACGTCTGACCATGAGCTTCCCAGTCTCTATCTGGCTGTCAGCCATTTTCATTTTCTTCTCGACAGTCTCCATTTCACAGCGTTCATTGGCCGCTAACCCCTTGTACACACAATGGGCAAAGTATCAAACCTTTGGTCTGAATGGCAACAATGTTCACCTGGCCTACAGTTCAGATGGCAGGAGGGAGAAGAGTTTGTATGAGGGGTGAGTGGGGTCCTTCATAATGCTGTTTGCTTTATGGATGCAGCGTGTGGTGTAAATGTCTGTAATGGCAGGAAGAGAGACCCTGATGACCTTCTCAACTGACCTCACTATCCGCTGCAGGGTCTTGCGATCCGAGATGGTTCAATTTCCGAACCAGGCAGTGATGCAGCTGCTCAGGATGCTCTCAATACAACCTCTGTAGAATGTAGTGAGGATGGGGGGTGGGAGATGGACTTTTCTAAACCTTCACAGAAAGTAGAGACACTGCTGGGCTTTCTTTGCTATGGAGCTGGTGTTGAGGGACCAGGTGAGATTCTCCGCCAGGTGAACAACAAGAAATTTGGTGTTGTTAATGATCTCTACAGAGGAGTCGTTGATGTTCAGCGGAGAGTGGTCGCTCCGTGTCCTCCTGAAGTCAACAACCATCTCTTTTGTTTTGTTCACATTCAGAGACAGGTTGTTGGCTCTGCACCAGTCCGTTAGCCGCTGCACCTCCTCTCTGTATGCTGACTCATTGTTCTTGCTGATGAGACACACCACGGTTGTGTCATCGGCGAACTTGATAATGTAATTCGAGCTGTGTGTTGCAGCACAGTCGTGGGTCAGCAGAGTGAACAGCAGTGGACTGAGCACACAGCCCTGGGGGGCCCCCCTGCTCAGTGTGATGGTATTGGAGATGCTGCTTCCAATCTGGACTGACTGAGGTCTCCCAGTCAGGAAGTCTAGGATCCAGTTGCAGAGGGAGGTGTTCAGGCCCAGTAGGTTCAGCTTTCCAATCAGTTTCTGAGGAATGATTGTGTTGAATGCTGAACTGAAGTCTATGAACAGCATTCGAATGTATGTGTCTTTTTTGTCCAGGTGGAGGGTGATGGCAATGGCGTCGTCTGTTGAACAGTTGGGATGGTACGCGAACTGCAGAGGGTCCAGTGAGGGGGGCAGCAGGGTCTTGATGTGCCTCATGACGAGCCTCTTGAAACACTTCATGATGATGGATGTGAGTGCAATGGGACGGTTGTCGCTGAGGCAGGACACTGAAGACTACTTGCTGGAATTTAGAAGAATAAGGAAGGATCTCATTGAAACCTATAAAATGTTGAAAGGCCTAGAAAGAGAGGATGCGGAGAGGATGTTTAGTATAGTGGGGGGGGGGTCAAGCATCAGAGGGCACAATGACAGAGTAGAGGGACATCCATTTAGAATGGAGTGAGGAGGAATTTCTTTAGCCAGAGGGTGGTGAATCTGTGGAATTAATTGCCACAGGCGATTGTGGAGGCCAAATAATTGGGTGTAGTTAAGGTGGAAGTTGATAGATTCTTGATAAGTCAGGGCGTGAAAGGTTCTGGAGAGAAGGCGGGAGAATGGAATTGAGAGGGAAATGGATCAGCCATGATGAAATGTCAGAGCAGTCTCCATGGGCTGAACAGGCTGATTCTGCTCTTTTGTCTTATGGTTGAAGAGAAAATGGCAGCGTACACTCAGCTCTCACCTGCGGCTCCAACAAACTGTTCATATGTGACAGCAGGGTACTCCCCACTATACCACTTTGATAGGAAGGCTAAACCAGGTGAGAGTAGCTGCTGGGCCTTATACCCTGGTTAGACAGGGACATGCCCGTCCTAGCATGTGCACTCAGCTCCGTTGGACTGCTCAGATGAGATCCAACGTACCGGAGGGCTGCGACGCCCCATGCAGAGCAATGGGGCACAGATGAAGTCATGGTCAACCACTGCAACCAAAGAAGACCCCAGTTTTAATGACCTTCATATCACTGGACCCAGACCACCAAGGTCGAGAGAGTGGAACAGCCCCAGGGCAGTGGCATTTCAACTTTACAAACTCTGCTGCACAGGTTTCCTGTCATTGTCGACATGGACAACCACCAAACCAACTATTAGTTAGCAATACACAGTTTTATAGTATTGTAGTAACATTGGTAGTGTTCTAATTTGTTTTGTATTTCATTTAAATACACAATTTGTTACTCAGTTAAATGGTAGATTGTCTTTTTTATGCCATTGTAACTACTTCCATGAAACTTCAGCTAACTGGGTCAAAATGTACTGGTCCCGATGTGCCCAATTAACCGGAATCCACTGTACTTAAAAATAATGCTTGGACATCCTGAAGTCTTTACATCTTAGGATAGTTACCTGGAACTCCAGCCCATGCTTGTATCTGCAGTACTCTCGCAGTTTTGGATAAACCTTTTCTCTCAATGCCTTCCTCTCCACTTTGGTTTCTGAAAACATGTCAGATTAATTTAATTATTTAGTGAGTGCACATGGCTGACAGAGCTTGCTCCATCTATGAGGGAACGTCATCTGAAACGCAACAAATAATAAAACAAGCAGCTAGTAATAACGAAAACTTAATGGTTTACATCGGATTAAGATTGAATAAAAGTGTTCAGAGTCCTTTTGTCGGCAAGTAAGGAGATCGAGGGCTGGTGTTCGATGATCGGCGGGTCTTGTGGTCGATGCCGAGGATCAAGGCCCGACGGTTGAATGTTGAGGCCCGTTGGCCAGAGTCCCGGGTCTGGGAATCTCTTGTGAGTTTACTGGGATAGTCGAAGACCTAATGTTTGCATGTCCGAGTCCATGGGAGGCTGAAGAATGCGGACTGTCTTTGGGGTTAGAGGAGTGTGTGTGTGTGTGTGTGTGTGTGTGTGTGTGTGTGAGAGAGAAAGAGAGAGAGAGATTGATTTGCATCTGTTGCAAGTTGTGTTTTATGTTGTTCTACCAAGCCTTGTGGGGATGCTGTGATGGCGCCGGAATGAGTGGCGACACTTGCGGGCTGCCCCCAGCGCACCCTCGGGTGTGTTGGTTGTTCATGCAAACAACGTGTTTCACTGTGTTTCGATGTACACGTAATAAATACACTAGAATCTTGAAAGGTCGTTGTGAGTTGCACAGACCAACTCCCACAAACATTACCAAAGTGATGACATTAACAAGCAACTCAACACCTCCAAAGCATTTGGGAAGTTGGGAAAGGAGTTGTATGAATACAAATTCTCTCCCCTTCGACAGTCAGCTGGAGCCATCTGTCGGCCATGTCCTCAAGCGTCGCAGGCGCAGTCGAAATAAAATGGACATTCCGTTTGAAGACAGATTTGAAGGCGAGTTAATAGCGAAACGTGCCTTTTGGAACTAGATGCAAAAGCGCCAAAACAATATCCATACATCGCGACCGACACTTTATTGGTCATTCTAACGAAATCAGGGTGTTGTTATTACCTTCAGGGTTACAGCAGAGAAATATCTGCACACATCGCGAAGCACGAACAGCATTTTCTTTGTGATCACGGCGATAATCCATTTGTCACGGCGGTTAACATGTATGGTAATAATTCAGCGCCAGTTTCCCGCACAAGCTGTTGGAAGGAGTCTTTCGGCGACGCCGGTCCAGGACGGCGGCAAAACTTTTCCCCCTCCCCTGATAAAGGCAGATTCCGCCGGTTCCCCTGGGATTCAGGTTATCCCGATGACTCTGCCCCTTGCGGCGATAAAGGCTGCTGCAGGAAGCCCGCCGGCTGCGCTGGGCAGCAGCAACAAGCGGTGAACGCCAGGGCAGTAAATGAGTGATCTCAGCCCATGTTGCCTATATGTATATACTAGTAATTATGCATTTATGAGTCACTTGTAAAGCGAGGTTATGTATTGTGCCCACAAGTACAGGCGATTCTCGGAATCAGAATCGGGTTTAATATCACTGGTTTATGTCCTGAAATTTGTTAACTTAGCGGCAGCAGTACAACACACACACACGATAAACACAGAAAAAAATGAATTACAGTAAGTATATATGTATATTAAATAGTTAAAGTGAAAAACCAGAAATAATTTTTAAAATGAGTTCGTATCCATGGGTCCAATGTCCATTTAGAAATTGGATGGCAGTCGGGAGGAAGCTGTTTCTAATATTCCGCCCGAAATGTAGACTATCCATAGATGTGTTGCTTTGGATTTCCAGCATCTGCAAATTTTTCTCATATTTGAGATTCTATAGATATTGGAAATCCAAAACAACACACACAAAATCCTGGAGGAATTCAGCAGGCCGGGCAGCATCTATGGAGGAGATCCTGATGAGGGGTCTTGGTGCAAAGCGTTGATTGTCTATTCCTCTCCATAGATGCTGCCTGACCTGCTGAGTTCCTTCAACATCTTGAGTCTGTTACTATGCATTGTGCCCTTCAATTTCCCTGAATTTTAATGTTTCCATTAAACCAGTTATTAATTATGGAAAGCTTGTGCTCATTATGGGAATACGCAATCTGAGGCAGATGGAGACCTGCAAATGACTCCTTAAGTGGTGATAGAGTTAAGGAGGGTGTCAGGAAAAGGACACAAAACTATTTCTCATAATTCTGCAAAATGAACAATTTAATCAAAAATGATACAATATATTCATTTTACGTTATTGTCAGCCAATATCACTGTGAATCTCTAAATATCTCAGATACTGCCTGAGCTGGGGATCACTGAGTTATGTAGAATGGTAGCAGGCTCTTCAGCAAATTAAATCAGACATCCATTTAAGCTAATTCTGCAATCTAATACCATTCATTTCTTCACACGCTGATCAGCTCCCCTCAGATTCTTCCACTAAGCTACACACTAAGGACAACATACAGTGGCCATTTAACCTACCAACATGTCTTTGGGATGTTGGAGGAAATCAGAGTATCTGGTGGAAAACATGTGGTGATAATGATTCTGTAAGAATATTAAAAGTAAAAGGCAACTAGGGAGAGAATAGGCACCCTTAAAGAGCAAGGTGGTCATCTATGTGTGGAGCCATGGAACACGGCTCTTAAATGATTATTTCCCATCTGTATTCACTGCGGAGAAGGCCATGGAAGCTAGTGAGTTCAGGAGATATCCTGAAGCTTAGGCATAATAATTGAAGTGTTGGCAGTCTTGAAGCACATACAGATGGATAAATCTCTGGAGCCTGACCACATTGGGGGGAAATGAGGGAAGAAATTCCAGAGGCCTGACAGGGATTATTATGCCTTTCTTAGCCATGGGTTGGGCACCAGAAGACTTGAGCGTGGCCTTTGCTTAAGAAGGGCTGCAGGACAAGTCAGGGAACTGCATACGAGTCTAACATCAGTGGTGGGGGATTCTGGAGGAAAGGACCTGCCAGCATTTGGAAAGGCAAGGACTGAGTAGGAATAGTCACCATTGCTTTGTGAATTGGAAATTCTGTCTCATGAATGGGTTTGTTTTGAACAAATAACCACAAGGATTGACTGTGGGCAGTAGGCATAGTCTACAAAGCAAGTTCCTGCATGCCAGCTGGTCAGAAGGTTAGATCCCATGGTGAGCTAGCCAATTAGATAAAAAATAGGTTAATGGTAGGAGTCTGAATTGTAGTGGAATTACAGAGTCATACAACAGGGAAACTCATCCATGCTAACTGTGTTGCCCAGCAAGCTGGTCCCATCTACCTGTGTTTGCCCCATAACCCTCTAAAGCTCTTCTATCCATGTTCTTATCTAGATGTCTTTTAAACATTGCTGATGTGCCTGCCTCACTTTTTATGATTGCTTTTTCTAAATATGCATCACCCTTTGTGTGACAGAACTACCCTTAATGGCCCTTTTAAATCTCTCATTTCCCATCTGAAACCTATACCCTTTTTGTTTTTAGCATTGCCTTCATAGGGAGAAGACTATGTACTTCCATCCCAACTAAACTCTTCCTGATCGTTTATACTTCTATCAGGTCACTCCTTAATCTCCAACTTTCCAGGGAATAAAGACCCAGTCTAAGCAAACTCTCATTGTAACTCAGGTCTCCAAAAGTCCAGAGAACATCCTGGTAAATCTTTTCTGCACTCTTTCTAGTTTAAGAATACCTTTGCTGTAATAGGGTACCCAAAACTGCTCACAGTAGTCCAAGAGCTGCTTCACCAGCATCTAATATTTCATAGCCTCCCAGCTCCTATGCTCATGTGTCCTGTCTGTTGAAGGTAACATGCCAGGTACCACTTTCACCATCCTAGCTACCTGTGTGCTGCTTTCAGTAAACTATACATTTGAACTCCTAGGCCCTCTGTCCACAGGGATCTTACCCATTCACAAGAAACATTCGAGCCATGCAAGTGCCAGGCAATAACCATCTCCAACAAGAGAGGCTCTAACCATCGTCCCTTGACATTCAGTGGCATCACCATCACTGAATCTCCTATTATTAACATCCTGGGATTATACCACTGACAGGAAACTGAACTGGTCTAGCCATACAAACACCGTGGCTAGGAATCCTGCGGCGTGTAACTCATCTCCTGACTCCCCATCTGCAAGGCTCAGGTCAGGGGTGTAATGGAATACTCGCCACTCACCTGGATGAGCGCAGCTCCATCAACACTTGAGAAGCTTGGCACCACCCAGTACATGGGAGCCCACTTGATTGGTACCCCTTCTGCAAGCATCCAATCCCTCCACCGTCGATGAGCATTTGCAGCAGTAGGTACTATCTACAAGATGCACTGCAACAACACACCAAAGTTCCTAAGGCAGCACCTTCCACACCCACAACCACCACCATCTAGAAGGATGAGAACAGCAGATACCTGGAAACACCACCACTTGAAAGTTCTCCTCCAAGTTACTCATCATCCTGACTTGGAAACATATCCCCGTTCCTACATTGTCACTGGGTCAAAATCATGGAATACCCTCTGTAACAGCACTGTGGGTGTACCTACACCTCGGGGACTGCAGCCGTTCAAGAAGGCAGCTCTTCACCACCTTCTCAAGGGCAACTAGAGACGGGCAGTAAATGCTGGCTTAGATGACAACGCCCACATCCTGTAAATTAATAAATAAAAAAATATATACGCAAGTCCTATCGTAGTTTGATCTCTCAGAATACAGTGCTTCACATTTGTCTCGATTGAAAACCATTCAGTAATCATCAGCCCACATACCTACCTGATCTAGAACATAGAAATTTATAGCACATTACAGACCCTTTGGCCCACAATGTGGTGATGACCATGTGACCTACTCTACAGACCGCTTAGAATTTCCCTAGCACATAGCCCTCTATTTTTCTAAGTTCCATGTACCCATCTAAGAGGCTCTTAAAAGACCCTATTGTATCCGCTTCCACCACCACCGCCAGCAGTGCATTCCACACACCCACCACTCTCTGTGTGAAACACTTACCCCTGACATCCCCTTGCTACCTGTTTCCAAGCACCTTAAAACTATGCTCCCTTATGCTAGCCATTTCAACCCTGGGAAAAAGCCTCTGCTATCCACACGATCAATGCCTCTTATCATCTTATACACCTCTATCAGGTCACCTTTCATCCTCCCTTGCTCCAAGGAGTAAAGGCTTAGTTCACTCAACCTATTCTCATAAGGCATGCTCCCCAATCCAGGCAACATCCTTGTAAATCTCCTCTGCACTCTCTCTATAGTATCCACATCCTTCCCGTAGTGAGGTGACCAGAACTGACCAAGGTGTTATATAGCTGTAACACCTGCTTAATGAGAGAGGCCAGAGGAGAATGACCAGACTGGCCCTAGTCAACAGGAAGGTAACAGCAATCCAAACAACCAAGCTCAACAACCGTAGTGTGCAGAAGGACATCCCAAAATGCGCAATACGTCAAACCCTGAAGTGGATGGGCCACAACTCCTGAAATGTTGGGAGCAGGTATGACGAGGACACTGTAACTTGCCCACAGTCTCAGTCCAGGATGGGTAATACAAACTATTATCATCAATGCAACGTGCTGCTAAGCTGCTTTCCTCACACAGTAAAGGCAAAAGAGCTAAATATTATGGATTAGCTTTATTTCTTACATTGAAACATATAGTGAAATGCGGCACTTGAGTTGAATCTAATCAGCGAGTGTCACCATGCCTGCGGCACCTTCACAGCATTCCCACAACTCACCAACCCTAATCCGTGTCTTCGGAATGTGGGAGGAAACCGGAGAACCCAGAGGAAACCCAACACAGTCCCGGGAAGAATGTACAAACTCCCCACAATGATGGGAATTGAACCCTAATCTCAGAGCTGGCGCTGTAAAGCGCTGCACTAGCCGCCATGCTACACAGTGGTACAGTTATTGTACCGTCATTGGTTACTAATTTCAGGAAGCAGGGTGTGCAGTGCACACGGTTTTGCTTACACCAATGGTCCTGAGGATCATTTAATTTTTCATAACCTTCTGCAGTATCAACACCAACTTTAATTTCATCTGCAAACTTACCTCCTACGTACATATCCAAATCATTTATATTAATTACAAACAACAAAGCCCTGATCCTTGTGGCACATCAGTAGACACAGGCCTCCAGTCTGATAAACAGATCCCCATCAACCCATCTGCCTCTTACTTCTGAGCTAATTGTCAATCCAATCTACTAACTCTCCCTGGATCCCATGCGATTTAACCTTCCAGACTAACCTGCCATTTGAGACCTTGTCAAAAGCCTTGCTGAAGTCCATATAGACAACATCCACTCATTTACCTTCACCCGGTTTCTTGATTACTTCATTAAAGAACTCAGATATGTAAGCCATGTCTTCCCACCTACTAACTTGTGTTATCCTAAATCCTCCCAATCTGGTAGGTCCTGCCTTCAGAATCACCTCAGGCTCACCAGTCTGTAGTTTGCTGGTTTGTTTTTGCTATCCTTTTTGAACAACCGTGCTACGTTAGCCATTCTCCGGTCCTCTAAAACCTCACCTGGTCAGAGATGAAGCAAAAATCTCTGCAAGCTGAGGAACCAAAAGTGCTGTATTTCAACTGATGGCCTGTGACCAGTGGTGTGCCACAGAGGTTGGTGCTCAGTCTCCTCGTTTGTCATACCTATTAACAATTTAATGAGAATATAAGTGGTGTGGTTAGCAAGCCTGCAGATGACATCAAAATTGGTGGTACAGTGGGCAGTGAAGAAGGGCACTTTTTGAAGCTGTACAGGTTTACGACCACACTAGAAATCAGGAAACAGAAAGTACTGTTAACACTCAGCATCCGGTATTACATGTAGGAGGAACAGCTAAGCCATTTTACGTGTTATGACTAAAACTGAGCCACATGGAAGTTGCAAATAGGAAATAAAAAGATCTTTATTTTCACAGCAAACCTCTAGAAGAGAGTTAGTCCAGGGGAATCCAATGAATCCCTCTCTCCTGACACAATGTTTTATACCTCTTCAACACCAAGATAACAATAACAAATTAACTTGTTTGTTATAATCACCCATTAAAATTGTGATAAATTTACAGAATTACATATTTAGTGGTAGCACATCCAACTAGCAGAACCAATCAGAATATTCAATACTGGTGTTCCAAAAGCCAGACACTAAGTCCTGACTAAGTGACTAAGCCTTACTCACTCTTCCTTCAGTTAGTCCTGACGAAGGGTCTTGGCCTGAAACGTTGACTGCACCTCTTCCTAGAGATGCTGCCTGGCCTGCTGCGTTCACCAGCAACTTTGATGTGTGTTACTAAGTCCTGAAAAAGGATCTCAGCCCAAAACTTTGACTATTTATTAATTTCCATCAATGCTGCTTGACCTGCGGAGTTCCTCCAGCATTTTGTGTGTGTCACCTAAAATATACCTCTCTTGTTACAGTGGTGGGGGATGTCTCCATGAATATACATATAACCAGAAGGTTAAGTGACAAAACAGATTTCTCCTGAACAGCATATGGCAAGGGTACATCTTCAACAATAGGTAAACAGCAGGAACATTCATCTATTGTTTTTCCCTATGTAGTTTCAATACGACAGAATCAGAATGATTGGTTTCACTAGTCATAAATTATCAGTTAAATTGTGTACAGGTTTTATTTCCTGAAGACTGGTTCTCATTTGAGTTAATCCATTAATTTCATAACTCCAGAATGATCCCTACCAGTATACAGATACTGTGTGACCCACTGAGCATCTTGTTTTTAGTTAATTGTTTTTTAAATATTTTTTAACTATTATTGTTTCCAGTATGGTTCAATGCAAGGAGTGAGATGGAATTATAGATCTCTGCTAAGCTAGCAATACTCGTGCTGTGTTTTATGAGGTTCTGTGAAATGCTGTTTCTCTACTCACGTGAATAAACCTGGCGACATAGCACCACCACTCATGATATTCTTGGACAAGGGCAAAGTGCATCTTGGACCATTGCCTCTAGGAAAACAAGCTGCTGTGGTTTTCTATGATAAGCATATTTTACTGTTCCAACTTTGCCTCCAGGGCCACAGATGGACAGGGAAAATAGTGCTGTAATATAGAATAACCAAGCTACACTTAAAACTGGGAAAGTACTTCAGCACTTAGAGCTTCCTCCTTCTGCACTCACCTCAAAGTTCAGTTTTGTTATTAAAGTATATTATATACTTGCAGACACTCACAAAACAATGAAACTATAGAATTCACTAAAAAAAATTTGAAACTTGCAGCTTCTCAACTGACAACAGCATTTATCAGTACTTAAGCAACACAATAATCTTCAATTTATATCAGCTTCTGAAACAAAAAGTTCTTGATGGATTATGCATAAGATTATCAATTTTCTCTGCAAATGGAGGGGCATGCCTGTGTAACCTTACTGCTATTGGCAAATACGTCCCTCTGCATTTATAAATCTGCACGTTTTTCAGGATTATTTGCAGGAGCAAAAGTGACTTTGCAGCAGTATTAGAGCAGCTAAGTGGCACTGACATAAAATATAAGCCTTGATTTTGTTGAAAGCTAGAACTCGAAAAAGTGTGATAAATGACCTATTTGTGCATTTTTTTATGTTCTCAATATTTCAAGGCTTTTATCCCCCACTGCTTCTCTAACAATGATTTGTAACAGCTAGCACATTCTACATCCTATTCTGCTTTCAGCTGCTTACCAAGGCCTCAAACCTATTTAGCCAGAGAATGGCGGATCTGTGGAATTCATTGCTACAGGTGGCTGTGGAGCCATTGGGTATGTTTAAGGCAGAGGTTGATTCCTGATTAGTCAGGGCATGAAAGGATAATGGTGGTGGTGGTGATGGGGGGAGGGGAGGGGAAGGGAGGAAAGCAAGAGATTGGGGCCGAGAGAGAAAAAGATCAGCTATGATGAAATGGTGGAGTACACTTAATGGGACCAAATGGCTTAATTCTGCTCCTAAATTTTATAATCAATCCTGACAGTAAAGACCTTTCAACCATCAGGCTCCTGAACCATTGTGGATAACTTCATTCGCCACAACATAGAAATGATTCCACAACCCATGGACATTTTCAAGGACTCCACAACTTATGCTCTCAGTATTTATTTATCTATTTATTTTTTATTTGCACAGTGTCTTTTTTTGCACATTGGTTGTTTGTCAGTCTTTGTATGTAGCTTTTTAAAAATTGATTGTATTGTATTTCATTCTACTGAAAATGTATGCAAGAAAATGAATCTGAGTGGTATACAGTGACAAACACGTACTTTGATATTAAATTTACTTTGAACTTTGAAATATTACTATACAGGTGTAGCATTAGAGCAATTTGTGACACTATAGATGTAATCACTTAAGTTGAAATGTAAGGTTCAGACACAATGCCAACTACAACTGAAATAAAGTTGTTTTTTTTTATTTAACATTTGTACATAATAAATACAAGTTTTAACAGCCAATACACTGCAGGAAACATTGCACACCTGCTTTCTCTGCTTGAAGTACTGACACTATACAATGTACTGTATATTGTGGATAGTCGGCCCATGTATAGACAACTAAAAGGAACATAGTTTGAAAATTCTTAGCACTTTTTAATTTAGAGCAAATATGCAATTTTAAAATAATACTTGAGAGAAAATATAAAATATGGGCAAACTGGCAAATAATCAATAGGCAAATGAAATAATGGGAAATAATGAAGTATGGATGAATTGGTATCAGCAATAGTCAGATTATAACAATATGATCTGTAAACATAAGAGTAAAAAATAACTAAAGAAAATGTCAACAAAAGAATTTAAAATAGGATGCTAACAATATCTAAGTGCAGGTTTCAGAAAAATAATTGTTTATTTTAGTTACATTCCTGTTATATTCCTTTATCATTTCAACTATTTTGTGCTTTCTTCCTGTAAATGCCATTAAAATTATCAGGTTTATTCCAGGCTTTGTGATGAAACATTATATATCACTAAATAAGCTCAGGCATAGGTCTTCACCAGGATTTTAATTTGTTGGTCAAGTTGTATGGAACAAGTGATTTCACCATATTACTGAGATGTCAGAATCAATTGCTGGCTGGAATATGCCTGTCCTGTGTGTTCTGAAACTGCAATAAGGCAGCAAAATAATGCTGATAGGCTATCTGCATGGCCTGAGAAACTTAAATTAAGCCAAATATACCTTAACTTCAAGCCAAGTAGGTGATACATGGGGAGAGACAGCCTTCATGGATACAGCATCTTTAAATGGCAGTTATGGAGTTATGCGTGATCCTTTCAAAATTGTCTCTTCACTATAGGTTTACAAAATTAAAAGTTGAAAATTCAAAGTAAGTTTATTATCAAAGTACACGTGTGTCATCATATAATATCCTGAGATTCATTTTCAGGGTAGTATATGGTCACGTATATGCATTTTGATAATAAATGTACATTGAACTGTTTAATTTCGTAAACCTATAGTGAAGGGACAATTTTGGTGCACATGATTCATAATATTATTCATCAGTGACATGTTATTATCTCACTTGTTCTATATTAACTGGATTGCAAAGTCAGAGGGATGTCTTTAAGGTGCTATTTTTAAACTATTGTACTTTTGAGGAATCGTGTGACAGCAGTCTCAAAACAAAAACCTCGATTATATTTTGTCAAAGACCAAAGAAGAGTCATAATAGAGGGACATTGATCAGTTGGACAATTTAGCTAAAAAAAAAACCACAACTGCATCATCCTCCCTCCCAATCTAACTATTGATGAAATTATCATAAAAGCATGTATTTATCCATTTGGAGTTTTAAGTATTATTTGAAATATGCTGCTTCAAAACTACCAACAAGAAAAAAAAATCACCAATTAAAGGTTTTGCATACTTTTAGCACAGATATTCTTTTCAGAAAAAATCTTCTGGTAAGGCAAATTGAACAGAGATCAGATTCTCTCTGCAAATTTACACAAGTGCCTTGTGTTCCTTGGCCAACAGGAGATGCACATCTGTGCCAGTATCATACAAAAGCACCAGTTTCATCTGGTTGACACCCAATTGCTTTGCTAGTTAATGACAAGATGCAGCAGACAGAGGTATTAATGATGTGACTGTCATCTCAGATGAAATATGAACCGATTGAGTAAGCAGATATATTTTCCAGACTGAGAACAGTTTTAAGGTTGCACAATTTTGTTTGTATTCAACAAATTAATTCTCAATGATGCATGTAAAATCAATGCTCAAAGTTTCGTTGCCTCAATTAATCATGCCAACCTACAGAACAAGATAAACATAAGTTTCACTTACCATTTTCTAGCAGACACTGCTCTAATCTTAATTCACAAGCAACATGTGTGATTCATTGAGGTTCAAATGTATTAAGTGGCAACTTGCAACTGTCCTTCTGAAATCTCTCATTTTAACTGGTTTGGCACTACTTATGAGATGGAACCAGAAAGGTCATCAATCATGGACTTTTCTAGGGACATCACTATGCTTTGTACAAGTAGCTGGAAGTATGACGACAGTGAACTCTCCAGCAGGGACCTGGATTTGTTTAGGATTGAAGTAGTACAAGAGGTGTGGCGACAGAAGAAATTTAAACTCTGCTGGCCATTACAGTTGTTGATAAGTACATGGATGGGAGAGGCATGGAAGGCTTTGGTCCATGTGCGGGTTGACGGGACTAGGCAGAATAACAGTTCAGCAGGGACTGAGCCTGTTTCTGTACTGTAGTGCTCTATGACTCCATTAAGTCATAAATTACAGTTTTCTGGTAATTTGTCTTATATATGTTAATTAAGCAAGATATGATACAGGGATAGAGTCAATCGCATTTCAGCATAATGTATTTGATGATATTTCACTGAATGCTTATTTTGATATATACATATCCCTTAGGAAATAATCCTAATTAAAAAAAGAGGAATTAGCAGCTCATTTCTATCTAACAGATTATGCAGTAGCAAATAATGAGACTGTGATGTATATTTATTGGTTAAAACAAAGCAAGCACATTTGAATTTTGCTGACAACACAGCTTGAATAAGGAGAAATAATGGAGCTATTAAATTTGAAAAGACTGATATCTGCATAACGACTTATGATGGATCATAAATATGATTCCTTCATTTTGATATTCATTATGGGGAAATTAAAATAACACTAATTTGAATTGTAACATTGGTTTTATTTTTGTTGTGGATCAGCCATGTAGAGATTAAAGAAATAAAATTCCTATTGGAAATGAAAGTGGTTTAAAATAGTGCAACTAACTTCAAAAACACGATTGCTAATCTCAGTTTCTCCTCCAGCAATGTTGGTATACAAGATTGACATGAGCACATTGCACTCTAAGAGTGGGGTTAAGATGAAAGAGAATTCAACAACTGGCAGATTTCAGATTTGAAAATTTTAGTCGAATAAACTAGATCAAAGAATGTACCTTCCAAAAACTGATTTTTGAACTATTCAAAATCAGCAACCTTTATGAAAACATTTGGTCGATATTTGTTGAATGTTTCAAGTAGGCATCAAATACAATGTTACCCTTAGCTTCCAGTCCCATTTTTCCAGTTTTCTAGCTTTTAGTACATTCAATACAGTATATCTGAAAGTCTGAAGTGTGGACTAATAGCAGTGTATATGTAATTCAGAAACCTGAATGTTCTGACAAAAGGCAATTTAAATAGACTATCACTTTAACAATGGAGATAACAATTCTCATGTTCTTACCGATAAACTTCAAACCTGCCAACCTCATTAAAATGTAACAACTTTCAATTTATATATTTAATTAATACAGCAACCAAGTTCAACTCTTAACTGCAATAAAGAAGCTGGATAACACAGCAAAAATCCTCCCTTCCAGTCTGATATTGGAAACAAGTATTTTGGGGAGTATAATGTCAGTTCTTTGCAAATGTGACAAGCACATCATGATTTATGCAACGTGTACTTTAAAAGATAACAATTTCAAAAAGCTTTCTTAAACAACTAAGAGGAAAGAAAATGCAATATCCAGAAAATATTTTTTTCCTGCTGGAAGGATGTTCATATTCAGCTTCACTAATAATGTTTATAAAGATCCCTATTTTATCATGTCCATAATGTATTTTCTTTCTTGACTAGAATTGTGGCATAAATATTAGTCATAAACAATTATGGAAAACTAAGACTCGAGTTAACATAGAGGCATTTCTTTGTATTTATTCCCTTATTTGTTTGATTATCTTTCTTTGCGCTAGAACTACCGAGAGGAACCAGCCCCTCTTAAAAGAACATCAGTCCTTACTCAAGTCTATTCCCTCAATTCTAGTCCAATCATGCTACTGCACATTACAGCTGAATACATGTATACAGACTGGATTAATACTAAAGGGAGATTCATTTTACAAATAGATCTTTGTGGCTACATTGTGTTAATTAATGTACATAATAAATGGTATGAACATTTCCTGTGCCTTTAAAAAAAATCACTTCCATCTTGATCTTTCAGTGTGAAAACAATGATAAGCAATGAACTGGTAGTATAATTGTTCCTATATCTGGCCATGGCAAAGAAAACAATAGCCTTGTACATGGACAGTACCAGAAAAATATTTTTCTGATACAAAACTGCGCCCTGCACAGCACCATAGGCATATAATTACAGAAGTACCAGACTCTGCTGCACTGGGAACAGATGACACGGTGTGCTTTATATATATTTTTAAATAGTGTACCAAAACAAGGCTGGACCATTGAAAATTGAATCGGCCAACCTGCATTCCTTTTACTATACTAGCAAGAAAAGGACAAAATAAAAATACTAATGGCCCAATTTGAAGAAATAAACAAAGCAGTGGCTATAAAGGCACAAGATATTTGTAAATTAAAGAAATAACATTGATTTTCCTCATGATCCACACTTCATAAATTCCTTTTAGAATTTGCCTTCTTCTGCTCCTTGAATTTCATTGTATAAATACAGCAGAGAATGCAAGGAATTTGAAACCAAAATGTTCTGAATAATTCAGTCTCAAATTTGAACACACAGAAGTCTGCGATGGGTTACACTAGAGTTATTTCTACTTCCTCTGTCTTTTCTGTTTTCCGACGATGATGCTGAGAAGGTGGAGGTGGAGCAGCTCGTACCTGCAACGGGAAAATTCTCTGCATCAGAATCTAAATTAACATTTTTTTAAAATAAAGACAAATTAGCCATGAGAATTATTGTCCCTGTATAGATATGTGATGAGCACTGTAGAATTCCAGGCTGATGGATGTTCTATGAAAAAATGCTCAATTCTGTGGGATAGAGATACTATGAGAGTGCCTCACCTATTAAATATCCCTAAAGGTTAAAATGTAGCATGTGAAAATAAAAACAAGTTGACCCACTGCATTGATCCATATCAACTTCTGGGATTTAAAAAAAAAGCTTATATTTGTGGCAAGCCACACTGAAATAATATTGAACTTCCTCCTATGGAATGAGGTAGAAGAAACTGTCTGCGATCATTACTCTTGTTTTAAAATAGTTACTGAAAATACAACCCATTCACAATTTAGGGTCCTGAACTGGGGTACAGCAAATTTTGGAGGCATTATACGGGATTTGTAGGAAGATTCCTTGCAGGGAAAAGGGTATCTGCCAAGGGGTTTAAAAGTGTGATGTCAAGAACTTAGGGCCTACTTGTTCCTATTAAAGTGAAGGATGGCGGTTTTGGGAACCCTGACTAATGAGAAATATTGAGGCTCTGGTTAAGAAAGAGGGAGATGTACATTATACATAAGCAACAAGGAAGTACTGAATCTCTTGATGATGACCGTAAGTACAGGAGTCCACTTGAGAGAAGTTAGGAGGGCAGGAAGCAAATATGAGAGGAATTTGGCATACAAGGCAAGGCAAAATCCCAAGAGATATTAAGAGTAAAAGAATGGCTAAAGAGAGAATAGGTCCCCTTAAAGATCCACATGACTGCGTATGGAACCAAAGCAAATGGGAGAGATCTTTAATGAATATATCTCTTTAGTGTTTACTGTGGATAAAACAGTGGTAGCTAATGAAATGGGGGAAATGCGTGGTGATACATATTCAGAGTAGAAGGGAGGAGAAATTGGAGGCCTTAAAGTGCATTAAGGTGGATAAATCCCCGGGGGCTGGCCTGGTGCATTCTTGGACCTTGTGGGAAGCTAGAAAAGAAATTGCAGAGATCTTTGCTTCATCTCTGGCCAGGTGAGGTTGTGGAGGATTGGATAGTGGGTAATGTCATATCATTGTTTCAAAAGTGTAGCAAAAAACAAGCCAGAAAACTACAGGCCGATCAGTGTAGGAGTTTATTCTCTGAAATGCAGGAGGCTGAGGGTGACTTAATAGAGGTATAGAAGATCATGAGGGGCATGGACAGGGTGAAAGCACAGTCTTTTTCCCAGGGAGAAGATGCTAAGAACAAGAGTGCATAAGTTAAAGATCAAGGCGAGAGATTTAGAAGGGCCATTAGGGCAGCTTCTTTGAAGCATGGTGCATCCTTGGAATGAACTGCCAGTAACAGTGGTTGAGTTGGGCACATTTAAAATCCATCTAGATAAGCAGGCAGGAGAGATTTAGAAGGTATGAGGTAAATATAGGCAAATGGGACTAGCTCAGTGAGCAATGCAGTTCACATGGACAAATTGGGCCAAAGAGTCCACGCCCACGCTGTATCACTCTATAACAGTATGCAACAAAGTCTTTAGGAGGATGAAGGAATGTGCATTGTGGGAGTCTGTCCATTGTAGAAACACTCCCCTAAAAGCTTCAAAACAGGCAAGATCATAAAAACCAATACATAGGACTTACTGGTCGGATTTTTCCAACTGAAGTTTCTGGTGTTCTTTTCTGTTGCTGCGAATTAATGGATGCTTCTGAAATTACGTTTTCATGATCTGAAATTTGAACACAGTACACTATACAGCTGTTTCCATTAAAACCACACATGATGTCTATATTACTTGAACAGATGTAAAAAATGTAGATTCCACTTGTAATGTTTCAGTTCTAGAAATAAAGATTATTTCTAATGTGCAGCAAAATGTAGCTGTATTCGGAATTTAATATAGCAATGTATACTTTGAAAGAAGCAAAATGAGGTTCACAACACTCAATCTATCTGTGGTTTTGAATAAATAAGAACCTTACAGAATGCTGCTTATAAACAGTATCAGCTAACCCAGTTGATATTTTTCAATACAACTTTCATTCTATACCTGTTACCGATGGTGATCGAGGGAAGAACTGTGACCCTGCCTTGTCTGGGCTGCTGAAAGGGCTGGAGGGTGGCTGATCATACAATGGTAATGATGAAAGACTGGCCTGTGGTCTTGAGGATGGTGATACCTAGAAATTAAATTTTAAACAAAAAAAAATGCCTGAGTATTCTATAATGATGGATTCAACTAAGTTCGCAAGGTCTTTCCATAATTATACCAGCCAGAATCAACATTGTAGTAGATTTCTCATCACTTGCCTGGAAGGACAAGTACAAATTCAATACAAAAAGCATCCTGATGTTATCCAAAACAAAGCAGTCACCTTACATGGAACTCTATGCACCTCCTCAAATACGTGTTCCTCTGCCGCATGAGCTCTGTTGCAGTATGCATCATCTACAAGATATACTGCAGCTGCTTAACAAGGCTTCTTTAATATTACTTCCCAAATTTATAAAGTCTGCCATCTAAAGGTGGAAGGGCAATAGATGTACGAAAATAACAAGTCGTGGTTTTATTCCAAAGTCCAAGATCATGACTCCCAGACAGCAGATTTCTGCCAATGAAAAAGTGCAACTGGAATTTACTTTGGGGAACCCATAATCAAAAAGACCATTGTGCTCCACCGCAAAGACTTTCTGGCATCTTCTTGCCATTTGTTTCTGTAATGTTCTAAGGATTAGAATTTGGGTCACAGTCAGGATAGATGCTTAGTAAATGTGTGCACCGAGTAGATTAGGAGTCCATCAAAATAAACATGAGCAAAAATGCTCGATTTCTGTGAAATACCAGCCATTGTAACAAAGTTCACTACAACAACCATACTTAAGGTTGCTTCCTCAGCTGAAACATGTTTACTGTCTTATCTTGTCACCAATGTTCCTTAATGTTAGCTTTAAGTACTAGATTTGCTCACCTGTGCCAATTCTCTATTTGTGATGGTCATAACTTTAGGTTCCACAGAACAATATTATTACCATATTTTAATGAAATAACTAATAAACTAAAATAGATTGAACTTCTGCTCTGCCTGTGTAAGCCATTGCAAAAAAGCGTGGAAAGACACTTTAAAAGGTTTTGAACAACATGTGTTTGGGATAAACACGAAAAAGTTTGCAGATGCTGGAAATCCAAAGCAACTTACACAAAATGCTGAAGGAACTCAGTTCAGGCAGCATCTATGAAGATGAATAACAGTACCTGCTGAACCGTGTCTACGCCCACCTGGACAAGCCAGCGAGCACTGTGAGCGTTGTGTTTTTTGACTTCTCCAGTGCGTTCAACACCATCCGCCCTGCTCTGCTGGGGGAGAAGCTGACAGCGATGCAGGTGGATACTTCCCTGGTACCACAGATTCTTGATTACCTGACTGGCAGACCACAGTACGTGTGCTTGCAACACTGTGTGCCCGACAGAGTGATCAGCAGCACTGGGGCTCCACAGGGGACTGTCTTGTCTCCCTTTCTCTTCACCATTTACACCTCGGACTTCAACTACTGCACAGAGTCCTTAGCATCTTCAGAAGTTTTCGGATGACTCTGCCATAGTTGGAGGCATCAGCAAGGGAGATGAGGCTGAGTACAGGGCTACGGTAGGAAACTTTGCCACATGGTGTGAGCAGAATTATCTGCAGCTTAATGTGAAAAAGACTAAGGAGCTGGTGGGAGACCTGAGGAGAGTTAAGGTACTGGTGACCCCTGTTTCCATCCAAGGGGTCAGTGTGGACATGGTGGAGGATTACAAATACCTGGGGATATGAATTGAAATAAACTGGATTGGTCAAAGAACTGAGGCTGTCTACAAGAAGGGTCAGAGCTGTCTCTACTTCCTGAGGAGACTGAGGTCCTTTAACATCTGCCGGACGATGCTGAGGATGTTCTATGAGTCTGTGGTGGCCAGTGCTATCATGTTTGCTGTTGTGTGCTGGGGCAGCAGGCTGACAGTGGCAGACACCAACAGAATCAACAAACTCATTCGTAAGGCCAGTGATGTTGTGGGGATGGAAATGGACTCTCTCACTGTGGTGACTGAAAAGAGGATGCTGTCTAAGTTGCATGCCATCTTGTTCGATGTCTCCCATCCACTACATAACGTACTGGGTGGGCACAGGAGTACGTTCAGCCAGAGGCTCATCCCACCGAGATGCAACACAGAGCGTCATAGGAAGTCATTTCTGCCTGTGGCCATCAAACTTTACAACTCCTCCCTTGGAGGGTCAGACACCCTGAGCCAATAGGCTGGTCCTGGACTTATTTCATAATTTACTGGCATAATTTACATATTACTATTTAACTATTTATGGTTCTATTACTATTTATTATTTATGGTGCAACTGTAACGAAAACCAATTTCCCCCGGGATCAATAAAATATGACTATGTTACGGGCAGAGAAGAAAGGTCTCAGCTTGAAACGCTGACTGTTTATTCATTTCGATAGATGCTGCCTGACCTGCTAAGTTCCTCCAGCATTCTGTGTGTGTTGCTGTGTGCTTAGGATTGTGCACAAAATCTTACATCCATACCTTTAATTGCAACAGCACCGCAAGTAACTAAGAATCAGCTTATATTTCAGCAGAATCAGCTACAAATGGACGATTACCGCTTTTGAGTCTTTCATTGTTCCATAAACAGACTAATGGGCAGGAAGCAAAGATTGTGTTATTTCCTTCTTTTCTGCATTTCTGTACTTTATGTTTAAAAACAACAAATCATTAAAGCTGCTGTGACTTTACCTCAGAGAATTTGCTGCTTACAGTTCAAGATTTTTATCACTATCAAGAAGTAGCATTCTAACGTACACCACAAATTAAGTTCCGTCTTTTTAAATGGCACACCCATTCTTCTGGACAGATTAGGAAGTATTATAAACACAAGAGATCCTACATACGCTGGAAATCCAGAACAACACGCACAAAATGCTGGAGGAACTCAGCAGGCCAGACAGCATTTATCAAAATGATTAAACAGTCAATGCTTCAAGCCGAGACCCTTCATCAGGACTGGAAAGGAAGAGGGATGACGCCAGAATAAGAAGGTTGGGTGAAGGGAAGGAGGACTAGACAGAATATGACGGGTGCGGTCAGGTAGGTGGGAAGGGTAAAGGGCTGGAGAAGGAGGAATCTGTAGGAGAGGAGACTGGACCATGGGAGAAAGGGAAGAAAGAGGGGCAGCTGGGGGAGGTGATAGGCAGGTGAGAGGAGGAAAGAGGCCAGAGTGGGGAACAGAAGAAGAGGGATGGTGGAGGAAAATATTATTGGAAGGAAAAAAAAATTGATCTTTATGCCATGTTCAGGTTGGAGGCTACCTATATGGAATATGAGATGTTGCTCCTCCACACTGAGAGTAGCCTTATCGTGGCAAAGGGGGAGGCAGCCATGAACTGACATGTCGGATAGGCAATATGGATAGGATTTTAAATGGTTGGGTGCTGGAAAACTCTGCTCTTGGCAGATGGAGCAGAGGTGCTTGATGTTAGGAAGTATTAGTTATCCGCTGAGAAATATATGTACAAGAAATATGTAAAAGAAAAAAAAAGAAAAATAATAATCACTAAAAATGCACTCTCATTTCTATGATGGAACAGTGAAACAAAAAGTTGTCCCTTAAATTTATCGGAGACTGAAATCTGCAAAACACATTAAGAAGCAGGAAGAATATTGGAGTTTTAGACCCAAATTATGTACTCTAGACATGAAAAGTTCAGCATTCTGTCACTATGTTTTAAACTGGATGGCTAAACAAAAAATTCCATGACTAGGCAACACACTGATTTGTGTATATGCTCCCTTGAGGATTAAGAAATTACTTACACTTGTCACAATAATAGTAGGAAGGTATCAAGTGTAAGTTTTATAAAATATGTTTATATAGCCAAACGTTAATTGGTTACAATGACTGCTAACGATGACACCAGCAGTTGATACCTCAGATATCTTTTGTGTTCAACATAGCAACTGCATGAAGTGATCCACCTCATGATGTCAAATGCCGACATCCGGAACTATTTTGTTACTGATGCTGTCTGAGGTTATCAGCTGCAAAGTGACATCTGGTGAGCGAGTCTGGAAATGAGACAATGTTCCATGGCATATTTGATAACATAATATTTGAGTGAGACCATTAAAAGGAATTATTGAAGACTGATACACCATATTGAGTCATTTTGATGACATAGACTTGGAGGATTATATTAATCACTGGACACTGGGAATCTTACTATACTGCAAAGTCTTAGCTGGCAGAAGAAAGCTCAGTAGTCCTGTACAATGAAAAGCTACACCATCTTAACTGGTTTTATTTTTGCCCATATCTGCCTGCCTGCCCATTACGCCACTGGCATTTAGGGCAGCAATGAAGATCCTTCATCTCTGGTGGTGTTCAGGGCTTCCGTCATCATGCCAGTAGCTTCCTCTTGGTTTTCACTACTGTCATGCAAGTCCCAGGTGGAGACTCAGGAATACTGTCACACTCAGATGTAGAAGGATTCTTCACTGTTGTTTCTGTAACAATTTTGTTTTACCAGTTAGGGTTGTTAGCCCTGAACTGAACCTCCATACCTGGAGGACTGGTGGATCACTCTTAGTCTGGCCTCTACCCTTTGATCTGTTTGGCATGGGTGACCCTACCAAGAGCCAAAGCATAAAGCCCTCACTCCAGCCAACATAGATCTGTGGGTCATTGAGGCACGCAAGCCTCCAAACCCAACAACAAGGTTGTGGTCCTCTTGGAGATTTGCCTATATTTGACAATCCTTAAACCTTAACTTTTGTGAGACTTATCAGTCATACAACATGAAATGGACTCTTTCAACTCATCATGTCCACGCTGGCCATCTAGCATTCATTTACACAAATTCTATGCTAATCCATTTGATTCACTCATTAGCACCCCCCCCCCCCGGCCAAAGAATCGACCTCTCACCTACACAGTAGAGTTACTGTGTTGGTAGGGTTACTAACCTAACAATCTTCAATCTTTTCTCTGGAGGAAACCAGACCACACAGATCAAGCAATCACATGAAAAACATGACCAGTCAGGAATGAATCTTGGCCACAGGAGCTGTCAGGCAGTAGCTCTAATAGATACACCATTGTGCCACATTACAGATAACACCTGTTGGTTTATACATTCCTGCACATATCGTCAAGGGGTGCAAAATTGATACTTGTTGACCTTCATCTAATAAAAGTGTTGACATAATTTGGAAGACATCTGTGTACCTCTTAGGGGTAGTAGCATATTTGGTAAGTTACAAATAGTCCACATGTTTTTAACATGTCATGATTTCCCCTGTAAATTTAGTTTGGAATACTTGTTTTATGGGGTCTCTTATTTTTGGATTATGGCCAAAGGAATAATGAAAGCATGTTGATCATAGTGGGCTGATGAGCTCATTCAGGGTTGCATTTATTAGTAAGGGCATCAAAGTTTATAGGGAGAAGGCAGGAGAATAGGGTTGAGGAGGATAACAACACTAAGGGGCAGAAAACGCTGGTGGGAGTTGTGTACAGGCCACCTTACAGTAGTAGTGAGGTTGGGGATGGCATTAAACAGGAGATTAGAAATGCGTGCAATAAAGGAACAGCAGTTATAATGGGTGACTTCAATCTACATACAGATTGAGTGAACCAAATTGGTAAGGGTGCTGAGGAAGAGGATTTCTTGGAATGTATGCGGGATGGTTTTCTGAACTGACATGTCGAGGAACCAACTAGAGAGCAGGCCATTCTAGACAGGGTATTGAGCAACGAGGAAGGATTAGTTAGCAATCTTGTCGTGCGAGGCCCCTTGGGTAAGAGTGACCATAATATGGTGGAATTCTTCATTAAGATGGAGAGTGACATAGTTAATTCAGAAACAAAGGTTCTGAACTTAAAGAAGAGTAACTTTGAAGGTATGAGATGTGAATTAGCTAAGATAGACTGGCAAATGATATGTAAAGGGTTGACGGTGGATATGCAATGGCAAGCATTTAAAGATCGCATGGATGAACTACAATTGTTCATCGTAGTTTGGCAAAAGAATAAACCAGGGAAGGTAGTGCACCCGTGGCTGACAAGGGAAATTAAAGAAGAAACATACAAATTAGCCAGAAAAAGTGGCACACCTGAGGACTGGGAGAAATGCAGAGTCCAGCAGAGGAGGACAAAGGGCATAATTAGGAAAAGGAAAGAAGATTATAAGAGAAAGCTGACAAGAAACATAAAAACTGACTGTAAAAGCTTTTATAGATATGTGAAAAGAAAAAGATTGGTTAAGACAAATGTAGGTCCCTTACAGTCAGAAACAGGTGAATTGATCATGGGGAACAAGGACATGGCAGACCAATTGAATAACTACTTTGACAACAACAGGAATTCTGCAGATGCTGGAAATTCAAGCAACACACATCAGAGTTGCTGGTGAACGCAGCAGGCCAGGCAGCATCTCTAGGAAGAGGTACAATCGACGTTTCAGGCCGAGACCCTTCGTCAGGACTAACTGAAGGAAGAGCTCTCTTACCAGCTCTTCCTTCAGTTAGTCCTGACGAAGGGTCTCGGCCTGAAACGTCGACTGTACCTCTTCCTACAGATGCTGCCTGGCCTGCTGCGTTCACCAGCAACTTTGATGTGTGTTGAATAACTACTTTGGTTCTGTCTTCATTAAGGAGGACATAAATAATCTTCCGGAAATAGTAGGGGACCGAGGGTCTAGTGAGATGGAGGAACTGAGGGAAATACATGTTAGTAGGGAAGTGGGGTTAGGTAAATTGAAGGGATTAAAGGCAGATAAATCCCCAGGGCCAGATGGTCTGCATCCCAGAGTGCTTAAGGAAGTAGCCCAAGAAATAGTGGATGCATTAGTGATAATTTTTCAAAACTCTTTAGATTTTGGATTAGTTCCTGAGGATTGGAGAGTGGCTAATGTAACCTCGCTTTTTAAAAAAGGAGTGAGAGAGAAACTGGGGAATTATAGAAAGGTTAGCCTGACATTGGTGGTGGGGAAAATGCTAGAGTCAGTTATCAAAGATGTGATAACAGCACATTTGGAAAGCGGTGAACTGATCGGAAAAAGTCAGCATGGATTTGTGAAAGGAAAATCATGTCTGATGAATCTTATAGAATTTTTTGAGGATGTAACTAGTAGAGTGGATAGGGGAGAACCAGTGGATGTGGTATATTTGGATTTTCAAAAGGTTTTTGACAAGGTCCCACACAGGAGGTTAGTGTGCAAACTTAAAGCACACGGTATTGGGGGCATGGTATTGATGTGGACAGAGAATTGGTTGGCAGACAGGAAGCGAAGAGTGGGAATAAATGGGACCTTTTCAGAATGGCAGGCAGTGACTAGTGCGGTACTGCAAGGCTCAGTGCTGGAACCCCAGTTGTTTACAATATATATTAATGACTTAGACGAGGGAATTAAATGCAGCATCTCCAAGTTTGCAGATGACACGAAGCTGGGCGGCAGTGTTAGCTGTGAGGAAAATGCTAAGAGGATGCAGGGTGACTTGGATAGGTTAGGTGAGTGGGCAAATTCATGGCAGATACAATTTAATGTGGATAAATGTGAGGTTATCCACTTTAGTGGCAGGAACAGGAAAACAGATTATTATCCGACTGGTGGCCGATTAGGAAAAGGGGAGGTGCAATGAGACCTGGGTGTCATTGTACACCAGTCATTGAAAGTGGGCATGCAGGTACAGCAGACGGTGAAAAAGGCCAATGGTATGCTGGCATTCATAGCAAGAGGATTCGAGTACAGGAGCAGGGAAGTTCTACTGCAGTTGTATAAGGCCTTGATGAGACCACACCTGGAGTATTGTGTGCAGTTTTGGTCCCCTAATCTGAGGAAAGACATACTTGCCATAGAGGGAGTACAAAGAAGGTTCACCAGATTGATTCCTGGGATGGCAGGACTTTCATATGAAGAAAGACTGGATCGACTAGGCTTATACTCGCTGGAATTTAGAAGATTGAGGGGGGATCTTATTGAAATGTATAAAATTCTAAAGGGATTGGACAGGCTAGATGCAGGAAGATTGTTCCCGATGTTGGGGAAGTCCAGAACGAGGGGTCACAGTTTGAGGATAAAGGGGAAGCCTTTCAGGACCGAGATGAGGAAAAACTTCTTCACACAGAGAGTGGTGAATCTGTGGAATTCTCTGCCACAGGAAACAGTTGAGGCCAGTTCATTGGCTATATTTAAGAGGGAGTTAGATATGGTCCTTGTGGCTAAAGGGATCAGGGGGTATGGAGAGAAGGCAGGTACAGGGTTCTGAGTTGGATGATCAGCCATGATCATACTGAATGGCGGTGCAGGCTCGAAGGGCTGAATGGCCTACTCTTGCACCTTTTCTATGTTTCTAAATCAGTCATGATGGCCTGGTGGAGCACTCAATGGGCCAAATGGCCTAATTCTGCTCCTGCCTCTTATGGTCTTACTGGTATCTCACTTGAATTAATTTTTCAGGTGCAACCTAGACAGAAGGAGGCTGTGTAAGTGCTGTCTCTTTACTTGGCCCCCTTCACAGTCCTCATGGGTCTTCAACTGCTTCTTCAAGTCTCTGATCCCTGTCAATAAGGATATGCATCATAAATCATAACACAGTGAATCTTAAAACCTGGTCAGCAGAGTACTGCAGGGCCCCTTCAGTTGCTCCAGATCGCAGAATTACTGTTTCTTCATGCCAGTGCTCTGGTCCAAAACATTTTATTGTGACAGGATAAATTCCGCCTTTTCAACAAAGGAGATCATTTGGCCTATTTATTCTCTGCAGGCTCACAGAATAATTCCATTTCTCTACTTATTTTCTCTGCAACCATTCTTCCCAAAATTCCACTGATTCAAGTTTGTACCTCTAACCTATATACCATGAACAATTTAGTGGCAAGTTAACCTATCAACCAGCATGTTTTAGGATGAGGGAGGAAACCACAGCATACTGGGGGAACTGATGTGCCCAGAGGGAAAAAGTACAAATAGCATTGGATGTCAGGACCAAACCTAGGCTGCTAACTGTGCAAGGCAGCAGCACTACTAGTTGCACCATATTATCCCATATGAATGTTGTGAATTTGAGAGTGGGTTGAAAACCAAAGACATGCACCATGTTGTCAGAGTGTTAGTTACTCAGCATCATCCTTTGCCACAGTGGAGGAATGCTTATGACTAGCACTCTTTTAAATAAAGGCATTGTGAGTATTGCTGGGAAACTTTATGATATGCTACCTTATGGCACCAAATGTTGAGCTATGGGACCCCTTACTTATTCTGGTCTATACCTGAATTTACATGTGGAAACACAAAATATTGTGGGTAATGTCAATGATACCCTGCAATCAGAGTACCATGCCAACTCTGGTGGCTTCGATCTTGCAAAGAAGTTCTCTCTCTTTGAAAAGAACCTGTTAATGGTCTCCTTTATGCAATAGCAGACAAAAAAAAAAGCAACTGGGAAGGGCTAAGATCATTCATGATAATGATCCCAGGGATGAAAGGATTAACATATGAGCATTTGATGGCTCTAGGCTTGTACTTGCTGGAGTGTAGAAGAATTTGGGGGGGGGGGCAGAAATCCCATTGAAACCTATTGAATATTGAAAGGACCAGACAGAGTGGACATGGAGAGGATATTTCCTATCAAGGGGGGGTCTAGGACCACAGAGCATATCCTCAGAATACAAGGAAGTCCCTTTAGAACAAAGATGAGAAGGAATTTCTTTAATTAGAGGGTGGTAAATCTGTGAAATTCATTGCCATGGATAGCTGTTGAGGTCAAGTCATTGGGTCTATTTAAAGTGGAAGTTGATAGCTTCTTGATTAGTAAGCGTGTCAAAGATTACAGGAAGGAGGCAGGTGAATGGAGTTGAGGGCAATAATAAATCAGCCACAATAGAATAGCAGAGCATATTTGATGGGCTGAATGGACTAATACTGCTCCTTTGTCTTATGGCCTAATACACAAAAATTAGAGCATAGAACAGTTCATCACAGTACAGACCATTCAGTTGATGACTTTGTGCTGACCTTTTAATTTACTCCAAGATCAATTGAACCCTTACCTCCCAACATAGCCCTCCACTTCATCACCAAGGCCACATATATGCAATTCAAACTGAGATCCTTGTATCCCTAAGACTAAAATGTAGAACATCTTTATGTAAGCACAGATTTTTAACATTGCTGCTAGGTTCTGGATCAGGTAGAATCTAACTAATTGAGAACCTATCAACCTCCTCTTTCTGCAACCCAAGCAGATGTATCCTTCTGCTGAGTGCCTTTCTCTTATTCCTCTTCCCTCTTTCACTAGTTCGTCTTCTCCTGACGTGCTCTGCTCATGCCTTCCTGCATGAGGAAAGGAAGCAACTGACCTATTCAGAAGTCTTACAGTCAACAAAAAATACTGCAGCACCAGCTACACTTCTTCTAGACTTAGGAAACTTCAAATACCAGGAAGATAATAAAACATATAGAATTGTAGCTTTAGTCAGACCAGCAAGGTACCTCCCAGCAGTTATAATTTCTCATTGCAGTGGTTCTTCCTACTCTTAAATATGTTCTATAGCGAGCTAAAATTCATTGCTAGACTGCTGAGATGCAGTGAATCAATTTGTTTATTATGTATACCTCAGTAAACATACACTAGCATTTGTGGCATCTGGTACACTTCACTCCTAAAATATAGCCATGTTTTGTAACTTTAAGGACACTTGTTCTCTTTCAACCTCTCTAGATTAAGCTAACCTTAATGTTTCGCTGCAGAAAAAAGCACACATAATATATTGATAACATTGAAGCTATCCTTGCCATTTTGTCTTGTGTGCGTGAAGTTTATCCTTGGCAGAAGCAAATGATCCAAATAATCCAGATTTCAATAATTTGTGAGTAAAATCTGTACGGTTGCATTTAGTAGTATTACAATTATTAGAAAGGTAAATGATAGTTAACATAACAGGTGTGTCCAATGTTACAATCACTAGAAATGATAATCATTCATTAAGGCAAAGTTCCTTGTATTGCAAGTGTCTGGAACTTTTTCCACTTGAAAATGTTAGTATTAACATGTCTGAGCAAACTTTTACATACCATGACACAGAGCTATTAAACTCTTACATACCTGTGCATCTCCAATCCATTGAGGGTCACCATTCTCAGATCCTGCCAATTCTTCTACCAAGACAGAAGGAAAGACACCAACACGGCCATTAAGTTCACCTTCCCAGAAGCCATCATCCTCTTGATTTTCTTTGTTTAGTATCCTAATGATAGCTCCCTCAGGAAACGAAAGTTCATCTGCTGTCTGCCCCTCATAATCGTAAAGTGCCTTCACAAAACAAACTGAATCGGAAACAAACACATTTTACTACTGAGAACGTTATGGAAGGTAAATCAAAACAAACAAAACTGCAACTTATTTGTACACAATGACTAAGAGAGCAGTAATTGACAGAGTTCTATAATGGAACATAAACTTTTCCTTATTTATTTAGATTTGCAGAATATACATATTAGAAAGCATAATAAACATTATAGATGATATTAAAGGATCAGATGAACTTGTCCAATATTAGGAAAATATTATACAGTATGGTCAAATTCTGTCCTAACTCCTTTTGTAAGTTTGCAGATGACCCCATCATAGTGGGCTGGATCTCAAACAACGACGAGATAGAGAACAGGAAGGAGAAAGAGAGCCTAGTGACATGATGCCCAGCCAGCAACCTCTCCCTCAGTGTCAGCAAAACAAAAGACCTTCGGCAAACAGGGCAAAGCACACACCTGTCTGTATCAATAGTGATGAGGTGGAAATGGTTGGTAGCTTCAAGTTCCTAGGTGTAAATATCAATAGCAATTTGTCCCTGTCCAGCATTTAGACACTAAGCCAAGAAACCACAGAGGGTGTCTATTTTCTCAGAAGGCTGAGGAAGTTCGAGATGATGGCAATTGCTCTGCCAAAGATCACAAGAAATTACAGAGAGTTGTGAATATAGCCCAGGTTCTCAGGTAAATCAACTTTCCTTCCATCAACTTCATCTACAATTCCTGGTGGGGAAAACAGCTAGCTAATTCAATAAACTGCTCCCAGTGCAGTCATTCTAACTTCTCCTTTCTCCCATCCGGCAGAAATGAGGGCACGAACCACCAGATTCAAGGACAGCTTCCATCCCACTGTTACCAGACCAGTGAACAGACCTCTGATATGCTAAAAGATGAACTCTTGAGCTTAATCTCCCAAATTATTTAAAATACAAGGGTTGCGATGAATGTCTACCTCCACTGTACTTTCTGTGTAACTGCACAACTATACTCTGCATTACTTTTTCTTACTTCAATGAAATTACATATGGCATGATATGTCTGAATGGCACACAACACGAAATCTTTTCACTGTACCTCACTACGTATGACAATAATAAACCAACACCATAATAGTACAGGACTACCAAGGTAGACGAACTGAGGGATTTCTGTGCCCAGGTATTTAATTCACCAAAAGCTAATGGCTAATAAACAGAAACAAACACTAATGAAAGCTTCAAATAGATTAAGAAAATGGAATACAGGTATCGGCCTCAAGGTCGGCATCTAATAGGCAGGTCACTGTTTTGAACTGCTGCCAGTGGTTTAGATACAAATTATTTGAACTAAAAGTCTCACCTTGTTGACATGATTTTGTAACAATCATGATATAGTTGGATCCTCTAGATTATTAAACCAGCCCTATGGTCTACTGTCCACTGGCACTTTTCTTGACGGTTAAAGAACAAAATGGAGGAAAATGCAATTCCCTGTACTAATGATATGATCAGCAATTTTTCTTAAAATAGTCATATTTTCTTTACCAAAACACAGAACCCCAAGTTGAAGTAGTAGTGATCTATTCAGTTTAGCACAAATGTTCCTCAAGGAAGATATATTGGTGTTGTAAGAAATACAGAATCATTACAATGATACTCAGGTTTCATGGGTTACACTGAATTTAGAAAGTTGAAATAATTTCAGTATTTAAAAAAATAAAGGGATGTTAAAGATACTGAAAAATGTTGCATTCTGGAGGAATTCAGGCAAAGGGTTGCAACTTAAAAGTAGTGCTAGCCATTCAGTAGTGAAATCACACAAAGGGTTGTGGAATTCGAGGATCTTCACTCAGAGCATATATATATGCTCATTGGAGACGATCAAAATTAAAAATGACAATCCCCTACTGCAGATTCATGTTGAGGCACAGCTCCACACTGCTCAGTTCAAGTCTTTAAGACACAAATAGATAAAAGATGCTGTAAAGGTATTTAACCAAAGGAAATATGCAGTTGAAACCAATTTTTCTCAACTCACATTGATCTCAAATTCTCACTTTTTACACAACAGACAAGTAGAGTGGTGGCTAAAGACCAATGTAATTGGGGAATATTAGACTCTGTTCTTCTCTCTTCACAAATGCAGCCTAACCTGCTGAGCATTTCCAATATACTACATTTAGTAAAACAGATTTATATACAGTAGAACTCAAACAGACTTATAAGACAAGTTGTTTATCCTTCACATAAGCAGTCATTCTAATCACATATACTTGCTCTGCTGGCTACATCACAATTTTTTTTCTTCTGTCACCTATCTAATACCAAACTTTGCAATATCGTCCCTCTCCGCCCCAGGAATAGCTAGGCAAATGAAGTAACTCTAATGCAATCAGTGAAAAAAGGCAAACTGAGGACAGATGTTCCATCAAACATGTGATAATTTTTGATTAATTTAGCTGAGGACCATCTGCTATCAGAGTTAGCAATATACCAGTAGGACCTGTCACTCTAAATTACAAAAGAAAACTGTTGAAATGTCTGGTATAACAAAATACGTCGCACCTTCTATAGTAGTTGCAAAATTAGAATCACATTATTAAAAGTACAGTTTTTTTAAAATCACCTTTCTTTTTTTTGTCAATATCAACATCAATTAGTCAAATATTGATGACCAGCCAACACACTATTTGTCCCTCTTCCCTCCAGGAGAAGGCTTAGGAGCTTGAAGACTCGTACGGCCAGATTTGGGACTGTGATAAGACTGCTGAACAGATAATGACCCGGATCTGGGCCATACCTGCCAAATATCTGGACCTGCGTCTTGGTTTTTTCACTACCTTACTTTCCATTTTTCTATTTTCTATTTATGATTTATAATTTAAATGTTTAATATTTACTAATTTTTACTATTTAATATTTGTAATCCAGGGAGCGGGAAGCGCAGAATCAAATATCGCTGTGACGATTGTACATTCTAGTATCAAATGTTTGGCGACAATAAAGTATATTACATTGACACTGAGCTGATCGAACACCATAATTTTATTTTTCCATTTGATAAAAACTGTAAGATGTTGGCAATAAATAAAAACAAAGTTCAAGAACACTCAGCATGTCAGGCAGATCTGTGCAAAGAGGGAAAGAGTTTGTGCTTCTAAATCCATAATCCTTCAAAGGATTATGCCAGATCTGCTGAGAACTTACAGCATTTTTGCTTTTAAATTTAACCAATGTCATAATTTCTTTCCAGGATTAAAAAAAAATAAGAATTACCACTAAAATCTCCGTTAATGCCACCAATAACCAGCTCAGGTTCTGTAGAGTTGCTGGAAGAATGCGATCGTGCATCCAAGGAGCCCAGAGTTTGGAGCATGCCGATTAAACTATTGGAAGTGGGAAACCGCAGGTACTTTTCTGGTACATATCCTACTTGTGCTGCTTTATTCCTTGCCTTTAAGTGAAAGACAAAATAAGTGAGAAAGTGAGAAAAAGAAATGTTACTCTTAATCAAGCTCTACTCATCAAATTGTATTTAGGGTTTTTAATATGTAAAGCTTGTTCTGTTGAAAAATGAATTAACTCAAGATTCAGTTATTTCCCTTTGTGATGTGAACCAAGGTATTTATTAAATTTCAACAAAATTCAGAAGTTACACCCTATCATTATGCATAAAATCTATCTCTTCCTCATCCTGTAATAGAGAAACTGAAAAAATGCTGCTTAAAATATTTTTGTGCAATTCTGTAAGTATACAGAAAAAAACTTACAACTTGCAATAAAAACAATTCAGGACTTTTCAAAATATATTGAAAAACATATAATTTAAATGCCAATGATATGGTCAGCATTTAATAGCTTGAAATACTTTCTTTACCAAGACACAAGGTATATAATCAAGTTACTTTTGCAATTAACAGATCACTTTATAATATGCTTATTATGGCTAAAAGACAAATGACAATTGCAGCATGTGTAAAAAGGCCGGCATTTTTTGGCATCCTTTAAAAACTCAACATCTCAATATACTTTACAGCAGAGTGCACAGATGTACACATGCAATGGGCTGGGAGGCATTGGGAAAAAGGTCCCATCAATAAAAATTAAAGAGACAAGTACCAAGTAGCAATGTGTATATGATATTTAATTTTCTTCCAAGCCTCTATTTATAGTCATTATATTAAAAATTAAAATGCATCACAGACCTTCACCCAGTCTTCCATATCTCCATCTTCAATTACTTCCAAGAGTTCATGTTCTTCAATGGTAAGCTCATCTGGCTGGTTAGCCTGCGTAAGCAAAAGTTTCAAGCTATGATTTTACAACAATGGCTAGTTTTCTTTAAATTATTTGCCTCTCATTCATTGTATTTTCACATGAACTTTTAGACAGTTACAAAAAATGTGATTTCTGCAAAATGTGGACATTCATTTCAAAATTCAAGGAATGTTCATTAATTCATGGCTGCCAACTGTGCAAACACATCAATTGCTTCTTACCATGAAACAGTTGGAAATAGTGCATAGGAGTAAAGGGACTGGATATGGTCATGTGTTTTCTACATAGTTTATATTATAAAAAAGCAGAGATCCTGAAAATATGCCACATTAATGGGGAATATTGAAAGTGTTTTGTGTGTAATTGCTGCTATAGAATAAAATAGTAAAAGAGCACATTGGAATTAATATGAATGACCACGGCAAAAGTCATTTTGGAAGAAACTAGATACATAGCTCGCTTGTCCCACTAACCAAAGTAGGGAATCACACAACCTTTCCAACAGGCATGAAAGTGAGAAGTTTCTTCTAAAGACAATTTAATTTCTAAATAATCCATAGGATACGTTAACTCGGAACAAATATTTGAATTTTTTTTTTAAAAAAGTAAATTTTTGACTAATGGGAAGTTTTATTTTTTGCCTTTTTGTCTTAAAGAACACCCAAAAGCTTCAATATACACAAGTCTCTTTGGCCTCTAGAGTCATATTTGTTTCCAGTATTCAACATTGACAATGTCTTTGCATATAATGCATACTATTACTAAGACATCTGTGTCTTATTGAAGCCACTTATGCTATAATTGAATTCAGCAAATGCCAAAGAATTTTGCTGGTGTTTTGGATTCCTTAATTACAAGTTATTTTCTTAGTTCAGAGTGTGCATTTATTAACTCTTTCAATCAGAATGAGAATCAGGTTTAACATCATTGGCAAATGTTGTGAAATTTGTTGTTTTGTGGCAGCAGTACATTGGGATACATGGTAATAAAAACTATTAATTACAATAAATATATAAAAAATAAACAGGTAGTAGAAAAAGGGAGTGAAAAAATACTGAGGAAGTGTTTGTAGGTTCGTTGTGCATGTAGCTTTTGTTTCCTTAATGTTCATCTTGTTCTGAGCTATTTCTAAAGACAGAAAATTTGAATGTTTATATTTCCCATTAATATTTTAATTGGCGATTTGAGAGTGTGAACCACCTTAAAGATGAGTAACTTAAGCATCTTTCATTTGCATAATCTAATTACGAGCAAGAAAATTACTTTGAAACTAAGGGCCTGTACAACATACAGGAGACATTAAAATCACATATTTCACACAATTCTCCATGTCCACTTTATGATTACTAACCTTATATGAATAGAGCACTGTGCAAGTAAGAGGATACATTCGCAATGTGCCAGATGGACTTGAACTGCTATCATCAAATACGTCCATATTGTCCTCAAGTTCTTCTCCATCATCCTTTTCAAGATCCAGAGTTCCCTGAACAGAAAAATTAGAGTTGCAAGTTGACAGCCACTGTACCAATGATAAGAGTAAGATATGCAAGACTGACAGATAATAAAAGGACCTTGAAACAGCTGGGTTTTCACAAAGAAACCTGAAAGGCTCCACTATTGGAATAGGCTTGCAGCTTGTTTCGATTTTGCTTTCTGATCTTCATTTCTATTGAAATACTTGCCTTAGTATTTACATCCAGTTATGCTATTTTAAAGTAGTTCAATCTTTGTAAGAAGTTGCAATGAAATGATTCTATATTTGTTTTAGATCATATTCATGTGCATTTGAAAGTTAATCTTCACTAATTATGGATTTCTTTAAGATTGTGAAGGATGTTACCACATCTTACCAAGCCCCTCCATTATTTGTAATAGTTGGATTGTCTCTTTGATTCAGAATCAGAATTAGGTTTAACATTACCAGCATATGTCATGAAATTTGTGGTTTTGTGGCAGCAGTGCATTGCAATACATAGTAATAAAAACTAAATTACAATAAGTGCATATAAAAAATAAATTAAGTAGTGCAAAAAGAGAGGGATAAACCATATTGAGGGAGTGTTCAGAAAACTAATGGTGGTGGGAAAGAAGCCGTTCCTGAACTGTTGACTGTGTCTTCAAGCTCCTGTACCTCCTCCTTGATTATAGCAATAAGAGGGCATGTCCTGGGTGATGGGGGTCCTTAATGATGGATGCTGCTTTTTTGAGGCATCGCCTTTTGCAGCGTCCTGGATGCTGGGGAAGCTACTAATCATGATGGAGGTGGCTGAGTTAACAACTTTCTGCAGCTTATTCTGATCCTGTGTAGTGGCCCCTCCAAACCAGTTAGAGTGTTCTCCACAGTACATCTGTAGAAATTTGCAAATGTCTTTGGCGACATACCAATTCTCCTCAAACCCCTGATGAAATATGTCATGCTTTATTTGTAATTACATCAATATGTTGGGCCCAGGATACATCCTCAGCAATGATGACAACCAAAAACTTGAAACTGCTCACCCTTTCCACTTCTGATCCCTTGAGTGAGTGTTCCCTCGACTTCCTCTTCCAGAAGCCACTATCAATTCCTTGGTCTTACTGACAATGAATTCAAGGTTGTTGCTACGACAGCACAACCAGCTGATCTATCTGACTTCTGTAAGCCTCCTTGTCACCATCTGAAATTCCGTTATCAGCACATCTATAGATGGCATTTGAGCTGTGCCTAGCCATGCAGTCGTGAGTGTAGGAAGGATAGAGCAGTGGGCTAAGCACGCATCCTTGAAGTCGTCCAGTGTTGACTGTCAGCAAGGAGGAGATGTTATTTCCATTCTGCACAGACTTTGGTTTCCTGGTGAGAAACTCAAGGATCCATTTGCAGAGGGTTTTGGAGCTTATTGATTAGAATTGAGGGTATGATTGTGTTAACAATGAGCTCGAGTCAATTAACAGCAGCCTGACGTAGGTTTTACTATTGCCCAGGTGATCCAAAGCTGAGTGGAGAGCCAATGAGATTGAATCAGTTGTTGACCTAATGTGGCGATAGGCAAATGCAGCAGGTCCAGGCCTTTGCTTAGGCGGAAGTTGATTCTGGCCATGACCAACTTCTCAAAGCTCTTCATCACAGTAGGTGAGAGTGCCACTGGGTGATAATTGGTGAGGAGCTCACCCTGCTCCTCTTGAACTCAAGTATGATTGTCACCCTTTTCAAGCAGGTTCACAAAGTTATACAGTACTTCAAAATTGCCCATACCATGAGAGCAAACAACAGTCCTGATGAAGGGTCTCGGCCTGAAACGTCGACTGCACCTCTTCCTAGAGATGCTGCCTGGCCTGCTGCGTTCACCAGCAACTTTTATGTATGTTGCCATACCATGAGAGTTTAGTTTATCTGTTCAAGATATCATTCTGTTGAAGCACTGTGGACTTTAACCAAAGCTGGAGCAGAAAACAAACCGCTGGAGGAAGTCAGCAAGTCAGGTACCATCTGTACAGGCCAAAGGACAGTCAACATTTTGGTTTGAGACCTGAACCTCACTGCATGTTCCAACTGGGTAGTACACAACAAATGGCACAAATGTAACGTGACAACAGAACCTGCTGTTCCTGTTGTCTCTATTTAACCAAGAGTAGTATCCCCAGACTGGGAACATCTAAAATCAAAAATAATCCAACAATATCACAAATGAGGTTTTATCAACACACTTTATAACTGCAGTTTTTCTTTTGCTTTATACACTGTATCATTCATGGCAAAGCTAGTAAACCATTCTTGGGCTTAATGGCCTAACACATCTGAAAAACATAATCCTATTGACCTGGATTTTGTGGGATGACTACAGAACTTGATTTTATATGTATAAAATCTAAAGTTGTGTAAAGTGGTTTGCCATTGGGAAGCAGAGTGTGCTGGATTTCAAGGAGCAAAGCAATAAGTTGCTATGCTTTCCTCATCATTTATTTATGTCCGGTCAATATCTGCTCCTCAATAAATACTTGATGGAATGCTTGATGGAACGCATCTTTCTTTACATTTCAACACTGACTATAGATCCCAAGTACCTAATTCGCTATTAAGTATTTTAGAAAGAGATTGTGAAAAAGGCTATAAATATTAAAATTCTTGCACCTTTTGCTACATCAAGCATTGTAAATCAGGCAACTGATGTGCTGTGTTGTCCAGAAGCCACTCATCAGAGAGGCTTCTTCAGTTCTGATCCACAGTGGGTATAGTTGTCTGGCTTATAAACTCTGTGAGTTGTTTAAAGGTATAGCAATCACACGAGGGTAATTAAGAAGTGTAGAAACATAGAAACCCTACAGCACAATACAGGCCCCCTGGCCCACAAAGTTGTGCCAAACATGTCCCTACCTTAGAAATTACTATGCTTACCCATAGCCCTTTATTTTTCTAAGCTCCACGTACCTATCCAAAAGTCTCTGAAAAGACCCTATCGTATCCGCCTCCACCACCGTTGCCGGCAGCCCATTCCATGCACTCACCACTCTGCGTAAAAAACTTACCCCTGACATCTCCTCTGTACCTCCTCCCCAGGACCTTAAACCTGCGTCCTCTTGTGGCAACCATTTCAGCCCTGGGAAAAAGACTCTGACTATCCACACGATCAATGCCTCTCATTATCTTATACAGCGCTATCAGGTCACCTCTCATCCTCCATCGCTCCAAGGAGAAAAAGCCGAGTTCACTCAACCAGTTTTTGTAAGGCATGCTCCCCAATCCAGGCCACATCCTTGTAAATCTCCTCTGCACCCTTTCTATGGTTTCCACATACTTCCTGAGCACAGTACTCCAAGTGGGATCTGACCAGAGTCTTATATAGCTGCAACATTACCTTTCGGCTCCTAAATTCAATTCCACAATTGATGAAGGCCAATGCACCGTATGCCTTCTTAACCACAGAGTCAACCTGCGCAGCTGTTTTAAGCGTCCTATGGACTCGGACCCCAAGATCCCTCTGATCCTCCGCACTGCCAAGATTCTTACCATTAATACTATATTCTGCCATCATATTTGACCTACCAAAATGAACCACTTCACACTTATCTGGGTTGAACTCCATCTGCCAATTATCAGCCCTGTTTTGCATCCTATCAATGTCCTGCTGTAACCTCTGACAGCCCTCCACACTATCCACAACATCTCCAACGTTTGTGTCATCAGCAAACTTATTAACCTATCCCTCCACTTCCTCATCCAGGTTATTTATTTAAATCACGAAGTGTAAGGGTCCCAGAACAGATCCCTGAGGCACACCACTGGTCACTGAACTGCATGCAGAATATGACCCGTCTACAACCACTCTTTGCCTTCTGTGGGCAAGCCATTTCTGGATCCACAAAGCAATGTCCCCTTGTATCCCATGCCTCCTTACTTCCTCAATAAGCCGTGCATGGGTACCTTATCAAATGCCTTGCTGAAATCCATATACACGACATCTACTGCTCTTCCTTCATCAATGTGTTTAGTGACATCCTCAAAAAATTCAGTCAGGCTTGTAAGGCACAACCTGCCTCTGACAGAGCCATGCTGACTATTCCTTATCATATTATACCTCTCCAAATGTTCATAAAAGCCTGCCTCTCAGGATGTTCTCCATCAACTTACCAACCACTGAAGTAAGACTCACTGGTCTATAATTTCCTGGGCTATCTCTACTCCCCTTCTTGAATAAAGGAACAACATCAGCAACCCTCCAATCCTCCGGAACCTCTCCCGTCCCCACTGATGATGCAAAGATCATCGCCAGAGGGTCAGCAATCTCCTCCCTCACCTCCCACAGTACCTGGGGTACATCTCATCCGGTCCCGGCGACTTATCCAACTTGATGCTTTCTAAAAGCTCCAGCACATTCTCTTCCTTAATATCTACATGCTCAAGCTTTTCAGTCCGCTGCAAGTCATCACTACAATCACCAAGATCCTTTTCCATAGTGAATACTGAAGTATTCATTGGGTACCTCTGCTATTTCCTCTCGTTCCATACACACTTTCCCACTGTCACACTTGATAGGTCCTATTCTTTCACGTCTTATCCTCTTGCTCTTCACGTCCTTGTAGAATGCCTTGGGGTTTTCCTTAATCCTGCCTCGAAATTCGAGTACAAGAAGGACGAGACTGCGCAGGTGCGTGATGTAGAAGGGACAGCGCAGAGAGTTTAAAAAGGAAGTAGACTTCCAACGGGTGTTTTTTGGATCAGGATAAGAAGAGCGGCATGAGAGCTAAATTCTGAAGGAAAGTAGTTTTTAAAAAAAAACTTTGAGTACAAGAAGGACCAGACTGCGCAGGCGCGTGATGTAGGCAGGACAGAGCGGAGAGTTTAAAAAGGAGACCACCCTATACAGTGGGCAGCGGAGTGAGTGGCAGCAGCGTGTAGGGCTTTGGCTCAATGGGCTTAGGTGGTAATGGGAAGAGGTGAGAGCGAGGCACCAACTCTTTTTTTTTCCCCTAGGCGAATCAGCCCGGACAGACAGAGGAACAGCAGGGCTCACACAGCTAATGGTTTAAAAAGTTTGTGTGTTTGGCGAGGTAAGTGGGTGAGTAGATGTATTTTGCCTTGTTTCATTTCTGTAGAATTAGGTAGCATGTCTGCAGGGTTAGTGTTTTGTTCAGGGGGTCAGATGTGGGGAAGTATGACCTGTTCAAAAAGGACGGGTTACACCTGAACCCGAAGGGGACCAATATCCTGGCGGGAAGGTTTAATACAGCTGTTAGGGAGGGTTTAAACTAATTTGGCAGGGGGTAGGGTACTGGAATGATAGAGTGGAGGAAGGGGAAAACAGAAATAAATCTAAGATAGTGAGCAGTAAAGATGTCAGGAAGGACAGGCAAGTGATGGGGCAAATTTGCAGCCATTGGGATGAGTTGCAGTGCAATCAAAGCAAAAAGTACCAAATACTGGACCTAAGGTGTTATACTTAAATGCATGCAGCATAAGGAATAAAGTGGATGATCTTGTCGTACAGCTACAGATCGGCAGGTATGATATTGTGGCCATCACTGAGACGTAGCTAAAGGATGCATGTCTCTGGGAGCTGAACGTCCAAGGATACACGGTGTATCGGAAGGATAGGCAGGTAGGCAGAGGGGGTGGCATGGCTTTATTGGTAAGAAATGATATTAAATCATTAGAAAGAGGTGACATAGGATCCGAAGGTGCAGAATCTTTATGGGTTGAGCTAAGAAATCGCAGGGGTAAAAGGACCCTGATGGCAGTTATATACAGGCCTCTTAACAGCTGCAGTGACGTGGACTACAAATTACAACAGGAAATAGAAATAGCTTGCCAGAAGGGCAGTGTTATGATAATTGTGGGGGATTTTAACATGCGAGTGGATTGGGAAAATCAGGTCGGCACTGGATCTCAATAGAGAGAATTTGTAGAATGTCTACGAGATGGCTTTTGAGAACAGCTTGTTGTTGAGCCTACTAGGGGATCGGCTGTACTGGATTGGGTATTGCGTAATGAACCAGAGGTGATTAGAGAGATTGAGGTGAAGGAACCCTTAGGAGTCAGTGATTGTAACATGATTGAGTTCACTGTGAAATTTGAGAAAGAGAAGCCGAAATCCGATGTGTCAGTATTTCAGTGGAGTAAAGGAAATTACAGTGGCATGAGAGGGGAACTGGCCAAAGTTGACTGGAAAGGGACACTAGCGGGAAGGACGGCACAGCAGCAGTGGCTGGAGTTTATGCGAGAAGTGAGGAAAGTGCAAGACAGATATATTCCAAAAAAGAAGAAATTTTCGAATGGAAAAAGGATGCAACCGTGGCTGACAAGAGAAGTCAAAGCCAAAGTTAAAGCAAAGGAGAGGGCATACAAGGAAGCAAAAATTAGTGGGAAGACAGAGGATTGGGAAGTTTTTAGAAGCTTACAAAAGGAAACTAAGAAGGTCATTAAGAGGGAAAAGATGAACTATGAAAAGAAGCTAGCAAATAATATCAAAGAGGGTATGAAAAGCTTTTTCAAGTATATAAAGAGTAAAAGACAGGTGAGAGTAGATACAGGACTGATAGAAAATGATGCTGGAGAAATTGTAGTGGGAGATAAAGAGATGGCGGAGGAACTGAACGAATATTTTGCATTAGTCTTCAGTGAGAAAGACATCAGCAGTATACCGGACACTCAAGGGTGGCAGGGAAGAGAAGAAGTGTGCGCAGTCACAATTACGACAGAGGAAGTACTCAGGAAGCTGAAAAGTCTAAGGGTAGATAAATCTCCCGGACCAGATGGAATGCACCCTCGTGTTCTGAAGGAAGTAGCTGTGGAGATTGCAGAGGCATTAGCAATGATCTTTCAAAAGTCAACAGATTCTGGCATGGTTCCGGAGGACTGGAAGATTGCAAATGTCACTCCGCTATTTAAGACGGGGGCAAGGAAGCAAAAAAGGAAATTATAGACCTGTTAGCTTGACATCGGTGGTTGGGAAGTTGTTGGAGTCGATTGTCAAGGATGAGGTTGCGGAGTACCCCTGGAGGCATATGACAAGATACTCAGCATGGTTTCCTTAAAGAAAAATCCTGTCTATTGCAATTTTTTGAGGAAATTACAAGTAGGCTAGACAAGGGAGATGCAGTGGATGTTGTGTATTTGGATTTTCAGAAGGCCTTTGACTAGGTGCCGCACATGAGGCTGCTAAACAAGATAAGAGCCCATGGAATTACGGGAAAGTTATATACGTGGATAGAGCGTTGGCTGATTGGCAGGAAACAGAGTGGGAATAAAGGGATCCCAATCTGGTTGGCTGCTAGTTACCAGTGATGTTCCACAATGGTTCATGTGGGGGCTGCTTCTTTTTACGTTGTACATCAACAATTTGGATTATGGAATAGATGGCTTTGTGGCTAAGTTTGCTGATGATACAAAGATTGGTGGAGGGGCTGGTTGTGCTGAGGAAACACAGTCTGCAGAGAGACTTGGATAGATTGGAAGAATGGGCAGAGAACTGGCAAATGAAATACAATGTTGGAAAGTTTATGGTTATGTACTTTGGTAGAAGAAATAAATGGGCAGACTATTATTTAAATGGGGAGAGAATTTAAAGTTCTGAGATGCAACGGGACTGGGGAGTCCTCATGCAGGATACCCTTAAGGTTAACCTCCAGGTTGAGTCGGTGGTGAAGGCGGCTAATGCAATGCTGGCATTCATTTCTAGAGGAATAGAGTATAGGAGCAGGGATGTGATGTTGAGGCTCTATAAGGCACTGGTAAGACCTCACTTGCAGTACTGTGTGCAGTTTTGGACTCCTTATTTAAGAAAGGATGTGCTGACGTTGGAGAGGGTTCAGGGAAGATTCACTGGAATGATTCCGGGAATGAGAGGGTTAACATATGAGGACCGTTTGTCCGCTCTTGGACTGTATTCCTTGGAGTTTAGAAGAATGAGGGGGGACCTCATAGAAATATTTCGAATGTTGAAAGGCATAGACAGAGTGGATGTGGCAAGATTGTTTCTCATGATGGAGGAGTCTAGTACGAGAGGGCATGACTTAAGGATTGAAGGGTGCCCATTCAGAACAGATGCAAAAAAAGTTTTTAGCCAGAGGGTGGTGAATCTGTGGAATTTGTTGCCACGGGTGGCAGTGGAGGTCAAGTCATTGGGTGTATTTAAGGCAGAGATTGATAGGTATCTAAGTAGCCAGGGCATCAAAGGTTATGGTGAGAAGGCGGGGGAGTGGGACTAAATGGGAGAATGGATCAGCTCATGATAAAATGGTAGAGCCGACTCGATGGGCCAAATGGCCGATTTCTGCTCCTTTGTCTTATGGTTTATTTCTAACTCCTTTTATGAGTAAAGATGCCACTGTAAAATAGCAGAGTGTGTGCACTCAGTCCATGTAAAAACTTTCTTCTGAAGCAAGAGCAAGTTCCAGACTATTAGGACTTGTACTTTCAAAAGCAATAAAGGTGGCCAACCCTTCCTCTTCAGCATTTGTAATCAAGGTGGCTAGGTAGCAGCATAAGACAGGGGAGTAAAAATGTTAACTCAGCAGTTATAAACAATTGAGGAGCTATAGAAAGGCAATGAAGTCAGTTTCAGATAGAGATTGGGCTGAAAGAGATCAGATGTATCTCAATAATTTTGAGATGAGCTGTTAAAACTGAGTATTACTCTGTCTTGTAAAAGTTTCCATGACACTACTCAAAGGTGAACAGAAAATCTTTAATAACACTATTTCACTACCAACCAATGTTACATTCAGTTGTGTAGCTCTTGGAACCATGTTCCAAACCGATTGGTTGCTACATCTTCCCACATAAAAAATACTATTTGAGTAATTCATTGACTTGTACGTACTTTGAAATAGCCTGGGATTGTGAAAGTAGTTCCATGAATGAAAATGAGCTTGCACACTACAACTAAAAAGAAGCTTACTTATTTATGTTGTTATGTTATTGATTATTCAACTCAATGTTCTTTGTAGCTGGCTTTGAAAATAAATGAATGTTTAGGGAAAGAACCATTCACAAAAGATTATAAGCTATAATGATTTTTAAACTGCATTTTACACAATACTTTTAAAAATCTGTAATGGAGAAATAAAACGGTTAACATGCTGAACCTTTCATGATGGAAAGGATATTGAAGGTAAAACTTTATACAAGCTATTTCTAATCAAGTATTGCAGCTCACCCCGACACTTCCGTAAACAGAGCTTTCAATAAAACAAACAGGAAAGCTCAGGAAAATGCACTATGTGAATTTGTTTGCTTTCCACATAACGATGAATGGAGAATTAAGGGCACAAGAAATACAAGTGGAAGTGGGCTATTCAGCTCCTCATTCCTGTCTGCCCTTGAATAAGATCACAGCTGATCATTTATTTCAGTGCCACTTCCTTTAAACTAACCCATATTCATCTAGCTCCTTAACGTCTCAAAATCTATAGATCTCTTTGAATGCAAGACAAGGGAGTAGAATTACGCCATTTGGCACAGAGTATGCTCCACCATTCAATAATGGCTGATTTATTTTTCCTCTCAACCTCATTCTCTCTTCTCCCCGTAACCTTTTGATGTTCTCACTAAGCAAGAACCTATCAACCTCGGCTTTAAATATTCCTAATGACTTGGTCTCCACAGGTATCGGTGGCAATGAATTCCACAGATTCACTGTCCTCTGGCTAAAGAAATTCCTCCTTATCTCTGTTCTAAAGGGATGTCTTCCATACGGAGACTGTGCCCTCTGGTCCTAGACCCTGCCAGTATAGGAAAATCTTCTCCAAATCCACTTTATCTAGGCCTTTCAATATATAGAGAGTTTCAATTAGAATCCCCTTTATTCTTCTGAACTTCTGATGGCCTATAACGAGACAACCAAAACTGAACACAATACTCCCGAGTATGGACTAACCAGAGTTTTATAGAGCTGCAATATTACCAGTTTTGCATAGAGGAGTGAGGTGGTTTTACTGGTTGAGTGGTGTCACACCAACAATCTCATACTCAACATCAGAAAGACCAAGGAATTGATCTTGGCCTTCAGGAAGGGCAAATCAAGGGAACATACACTAGTCCTCATTGAGGTATCAGTGGTGGTAAGGGTGAACAGCTTCAAGTTCCTGGATGTCAATATGTTGAAGGATCAGTCCTGGGCATTGATACACTCACAAAGATGGCACACCAACGGCTTTATATGTTGGGAGTTTGAGATTTGGTATGTTACGAAAGATGCTTTTAAATTTCTACAGATGTGTAGTGTACATTCTGACTGGTTGCATCAATATCTGGTATGGAGGTTCTTATGCACAGGATTGAAAGAGGCGGCAGATGTTTGTAAACTCAGCCAGCTCCATCATGGACACAACCCTTCCCAACATTGAGGACATCTTCAAGAGGCTGTGTCTTAAGACAGCTGCATCCATCATTAAGGATCCTCACCATCGGAACATGCCCTCTTTAGTTACTACAGGAAGGTGGTACGGATGTCTGAAGACCCACACTCAGCGACTTAGGAACAGCAATTTCCTCTCTGCTATCATATTACTGAATGTTCTATGAACCCATAAACACTATTTCATTATTCCTTATTGCAGTATTTATTTATTTTGTAATTTACTTATCTTTCCTTCCAGGTTGTTCAGTTAAGGAAATGTATTTTTAGTCCATGTTAATTCAACAGCACAGACTGTACCAGTGCAAAAAAAAAGAAATCAGAATCAGATTTAATATCAGCAGCATACGTTGTGAAATGTGTGAACTCAGTAGCAGCAATTTAATATATAATATAGAAAAAAGCAAATTAAAGTATATATATCTGTATATTAAATAGTTAAATTTAAAATAGTGCAAACAGAAATAATATTTTAAAAAGTGAAGTATTCATGGGATCATTGTCCATTTAGGAATTGGACGGCAGAGTGGAAGAAGCTGCTCCTGAATTGCTGAGTGTGTTCCTTCAGGCTTCTGTACCTCCTTGCTGACAGTAACAATGAGAAGAGGGCATGCCCTGGGTGATAGGGGTCCTTGATAGTAGTCTTTTCTGAGGCACCGCACCTCGAAGATGTCTTGGATACTGTGGAGGCTAGTATCCACTATGGAACTGACTAATTTTACAACTTCCTGTAGCAACCCCATTCCAGCCAGTGATGCAGCCTGTCAGAATGCTCTCTATGGTACATCTGTAGAAGTTTTCAAGTGTTTTAGGTGACAAATCAAATATCCTTAAACTTCTAACAAAATATAGCTGCTGTCTTGCCTTCTTTATAGCTGCATTGGTATGTTGGGACCAGTTAGATCCTCAGAGGTCTTGACACCCAGGAACTTGAAATTGTTCACTCTCTCCACTTCTAATCCCTCCACAAGGATTGGTTCATGCCTCCTCGTCTTACCCTTCCTGAAATCCACAATCACCTCTTGGGTCTTACTGACGTTGATTGCAAGGTTGCTGCTGCTACACCACTCAACTAGCTGGTATATCTCACTCCTGTAGCCCTCTCATCTCCATCTAGGATTCTGCCAACGAATAATCCACAGAACTCCCTTGCAATAAGAATATGACAGAGGAGCTCACTCATTCATCATTTATCTGCTTCAAAAGCCTTATATTTCAAGACAGATTTGTACTGACTCAGAAATGTACACCAACTGAGTGCAAGTGAAACTGTGCCTATGATACTTACCATGATCAATTAACCTCCCATTCCAGGGAGGTTTCATCGATATAGCTTCTGATGACTCCTGGAATACACTTGCCAGGAATTCCTTACTAAGGTCCATCTCAAATTAGCAATATCTTTATTTGCTTATTTTAGGGAAATAAATTCCACACATTTCTTATATTAGACTAAATATGGAAAAAAAACACTTGTACATATCATTCTTAATGCCCTAACTAGTACTAATTTACTATCTATTTTATGATGCATGTCAATTTTGGAATGAATGAACACTAATTGTGTAAAAATACAAGGGCTACATCTGCTATTTGTAAAACCCTTGAACAGGGTTACTTAGATGTCTCCCCTCAAGCTCTTGCAAACTGTTGGCAAAAGCAGTAGTTTAAAGACCCTGTCTTCAATGAAACAATGACAGAACTCACTTGACAAGGATAAATGAATAATTTTTAAAAATTGACTTCCACAGGTATTATTTCAAAATGGAATACTGAACTGACCTATTCAAAATCTCAATCTAGTTTCTAACTAGACATTGATTTCTATGAATTCTCCAACTGGAAAAGAATATCACTTTTAGAAAGCAACTCTGAAAACAAAAAAGCACATGTTAGATGACTAGTTTAATAATATCTGCAAATCTGAAATTTTCATACTGACCATCTAAATTACATTTAACTTCTTAGACAAGACAACATTGTAATATTTTAATTACATTAAAATTATTTAAAGTTGCATTATTTGAAAACATCAAGAAACCAGTTAAGACAGCTTTATAAAAAGTTAATAATATTGAATATTAATATCCTTAATACCCTATTGAAGACATGCCATCGGTCTTAATATTCACTTTCTTTTCACAAAACAAATACTTCAATATGATCGATGGAGCGACATAATTGTGTCATTATTTTATTATAGCAATTCCATCTCCATATAACATTTTTAATGAACGTAAAATGAAGATTTGATGGTGGTCAAATTCCAGCAGCCACTGGATGGTGCTGTGGTTCAAATCACCCAGCCAAATTATTTGTTTACTCCAAACGAAAGTATCAAACTTTAAAAATATCCAGCAGGTCAGGCAGCACCCAAGAATAGAGAAAACAGAGCTAAAATTTCAGTTTAACCTGAAATATTAACTCAATTTTTCTCTCTATTTCTGCTCTCTGTCCGGTTGAGTATTTCCAGCTTTTTAGGTATTTCTGATTCGCTGTCTTTGCAGTTTTATACTGTGTTTAGATATATGTTTGTTTAGGTGATTTTTTTTTTGCCTGCTTAAAATCTAACCTTGGGCCTTTGCACTTTCCTCCCTGGAAAGGTTCCCAAGCCTTAACTGAGTTGACCAAGAAATGCTTGTAAGTAATTAGTGCAATAAGATTTAGCATTAGATGATTAAGTATCTTAAGTGCTTAAAATCATGCTAAGCAAGTTTCTTCATTAACATTATTAGAATCAAACTTGCTCAGAAAGAGTGGAGTCTACAACTAGGGAATAAAGTGTATGCTTGAAGGAGATAACAGTTTAGTAATCCCAATGCTCAGCAGGAGGAAATTATTCATCTTGAGATGAATGTTCGGCATCTAAAGTGACAGTACTTAGGATAGCGGCCTTCGAAAATGTTAGTGGTCACTGAAATTCATATGAAGCTCTTACCAAATGCACAGTATCACTGTTAGGGAGTGCAGGGAGGCTTGCCCAGCGCTCATTTTCTAATTCCTCCATTACTTGATTCATAGCACTTTTCAACCACGTGTCTACAGCAACCCCAATCTGTCTTAATAACTCCAGTCGTGCTTCTGCCTTTAGCTTAACTGTCTGAAAATCAAAATATTTTACCATTATTAAAAGGTCTAATTTTAATAATGAAATCAAAATCTTTTTCTCAAAGGAAGCAGCAAAACCACAAAATGAAGCAAACATTTCTTCCAAAGCAGTAATCTATAATGATCAGATGAACACCCACTACAACATTGCTGTTTTTTGCTTTTACTCTGATGCAGAGTTCTTTCAGTTATATTGAAAATTCTAGCCACTCCTTACTTTTATATGGATATTCTTTAACTCTTCCCCTCCCTTCTTGCAATACTTACACATTTATACTATCCCCTAAGAACTCAAATGTTTCATCTCCAAAATATTGACTATAATAATGCTTTCCGCATTTTGAAATATCTTCAGCCAAATTCAATCCTGACTTCAATACGGTCTGTGTAGAATTTTTATGTTCTTGTGACCATAGGCCATCTTATTCCAGTTCTTTGAATTAATCTCACATGTCAAAAGATGTACAGACTGGTAGGTTAGTGGGTCATTACATTGAGTATGCAGGAGAGTGTCAGAATGGAAGAAAATAGGGAGAATCTCGTAGTGCCACTGTAAACAAGTGCTTCATGGTCACTGTGGACTTGTTGGGTTAAAAGGTCAGTTTCTATGCTGTATGAGTATACCTCTATGAGAAAATGTTGTAAACAACTTTTGTGCTCACAATATGCAAATTGTATTCCTAATGCAAAAGGTCAAACACTAATGTCAAAATGCTGCAGTTATCTATAACAATCGCTATTAATTACTTTAGTTAGGCTCACATAAATAAGAGAACAGCCTTTTACATTGTGATAATATATAATCAATTTAAACCAACGTTAAGTGTTTTAAGTGGCTGAGGTAAAGCTACAATATTTAAATTATTGTTTGGTAAGTATAGCTTCAGTACAGATGGAAGTAATTTAACTGTCCATTTCCTTTGTGATTAACATAATTGCTATCAACAAGCAAAGAAACAGTACTTAATCCATTTTTTGATATTTTTAGATAACAACTTAAAAGAAATCACCCAACTTGCTATAATCTATGTCACTTTCAAACAGGAAGATTAAAGTCAAACCATAAACATAAGAGGTTCTGCAGATGTTGGAAATCTTGAGCAACACACACACAACCACACAAAGGGATAGAGGAACTCAGCAAGTCGGACGACATCTATTGAAGGGAATAAGCAGTTGACATTTCAGGCCAAGCCTGGCTTTGCCCTTCATTTCCAGTCCTGCTTAAGGGTCTTGGCCCAAAACATCGACTGTTTATTCCTCTCCATAGATGCTACCTGAGCTACTGAGTTCCTTGACAACTTTGTGTGTGTTCATTAAAGTCAAATGTTTTAAACTTCCTCAAAAAGACTCGGGTATATCAGTGAAAGTAAATCAAATACCTTATTAACTGTGGCTTTGGAATTCTAACATGGCCAGAAAAATTAGGAGGATTTTGTCTGTTGACTATAATATATAAGAAAAATAATCCTACTATGAAAAAATGTTTCAAAATTTGAAAAGGCCATTTATCAGACAGACCAAGACATTTAACAATTAAACATTTATACAGTACCTCGGTTAAAAATATTCCCCATTTAAAGGGGTAAAAGACACTCTTGGATTATTAAAAAATTCAAAGGATGTTACTGTTTCTCAGTTATCACTACAGTGTATGGAAGGCTGCCTGGAGTAATGGCCTAAATTCATGACTCAGGCTACGTCCACTCTAGACCGGATAATTTTGAAAACGCCGGTTTCGAGTAAAAACGACAGGCGTCCACTAGGCATTTTTCAAAATATCTCTGTCCACATTAAAACAGATATTTGGGCGAATCTACTCCTACTGGGCATGCGCAGAAACATCTACAGAAAACAAGCGAAAAGGAAACAGTATAATATTCACGTTTCCACGGCGGCGTAGTGCTATTTCCATTGGTCAAAAGCTAGAATACCAACAACAGCGAAGTAAGTTTTCAATAATGTCTTCGAGGAATACAAAGAAAACCTCTGCTGGAAAATGACAGAGAATGAAGTCGAGCTGTTTCTGCGAGCTATGAACTACTACAAAGTCAGCAAAGCAGTGGAGAACGTGGCGATGTTTAACTCCAAACAAACTATTAACATAGACAATAAAGTAAACAACACACTCGTGAAGCTGTCCTCTACCCAAGATCAACAAGAGAGTGGAATCTTCTGCCGCCAGACCTGTACAGTATTTCTGACATTAATATTTCTAAAGATAGACTCAATCAAATCAATTTAGGGGATCCAGTCAATAAAACTCACTTTACAATTTAACTCTCACGTCGTTCACTCCGACTGCACGTTAAAACAGCTGTCCGGCAGTGCTTGCACAAGACCAAGCAGAAGCAGAAAAAGCATTGTTGTTGTGGTGTTGTCATGACAGCGTTTATAAATATCTCCGTTTACCCCATCCACACTACAATGCGCAACAATCATTTTCAAATTTACACACTCTGGAGTGTGTTTTAGAAAAGCTCCCTTTTTGGGGGATGAAAACGCCATTTCAATGTGGACGGAGGGTCAAAACGAAGAGAAAAAGCTTCGTTTTCAAAATTATCCAGCGTAGCGTGGGCATAGCCTCAGCAGCAGCTTCTTTAGAAGATTTCTTCACTTGCTAATTGGAAGCAATTTTCCCATTTTACTTGCCCAAGATCAGAGCTCAGTCCTTCAATTATCCATTTAGCTTAATTCATTAGTTGAGTTTTCCCAAATTAAGTCACTGAAAACTGTTCCGAGTCCTTTACTACCCTGAATGTTGATCAAGAATGTTAAGCCCATAACCAAATAGAATATCAAGCATCTCTCAATTCTAATCTTTCCTCAAAATAAAATATTTAAAATTTCTCAGTATTCTATATAAGACTCTTGCTTTTCAGTAAATACCAATAGGATTTGAGGATAAAAATTGGTAAGTATATATAAATTTGAAAATTAGGCTACAGAATGAGTCCTGATGAAGGGTCTTGGCCCGAAACATCGACTGTGCTTCTTCCTATGGATGCTGTCTGGCCTGCTTGTGTGTTGCTTGAATTTCCAGCATCTGCAGATTTCCTCGTGTTTACAGAATTCTTTGTTAGGTGTCTATTCCATTGTTTGCTACAGTAGTTAAAGGACTGGAGTACCACAAGGGTACCAAGTAGATTGATAAAAAAAAATAAACATGATGCCTTGGTTTAGAACAGAAGAAGAGAACAAAAGTAGAAAACTATATACAAGTTAATTTAACATGTCGGGTAAGGCACCATCTATGAAAAACAGTAAACAGTCAACACTTCAGCTGAGACTCTTCATCAGGGCTGGAAAGGAAGAGGAGAGGTCAGAGTAAGGGGGCGGGGGAGGAGAAGCAGTGGGGTGTGTCCACCTTATACTTTTCCCTCCCCCCCCACCTCCATATTCTCATTTTTCCCTTCCTTTCCAGTCCTGAAGAAGGGTCTCAGCCCAAAACATCAATTGTTTATTCTTTTGCTGAGTTCCTCCAGCATTTTGCATGCATTGCTTTGGATCTCCAGCATCTGCAGATTATCTTCATGTTCGTTACCTAACATCTATTATTGGCAAGATGTTGGAGTCTATAATCAAGGAAGAAATATCTAGTCTTCATGCTGTCAAACCAAAGAAACATTGTTTTATCAAAAGAAAATCATGCTTGACAAATTTCTTGTAACCTCTTGTGTAGCTAGAGTAGAACATGTAAATGCAGTGTATTTGAACTTCCACAAGTCATTTGATAGGCAGGTGCTCACTGTACTGGGATATGTTAGCATGGATTCATTATTACATATAGGCCAAAGAGTGAGACTAAAAGGTACTTTTCAAAATAAAAGGATGTAACTAGTGGAGTGTCTCAAAGATCACTTTTTAGCCTTTAAATTTTTTTTACTACCTGCAGCTTGTGAATGATCCCACTAGGGGAATGGCAATTTTGGACTGGGTGTTATGTAATGAATTAGATTTGATTAGGGAGCTTAAGGTAAAGAAACCCAAACCCTTAGGAGACAGTGATCATAATATGATAGAATGTATCCTGCAGTTTGAGAAGAAGCTAAAATCGGATTTATCAGTACATCAGTGGAGTAAAGGGAATTACAGAGGCATCAGAGAGGAGCTGGCCAAAGTTGATTGGGAGGGGACACTAGCAGGGATGAAAGCAGAACAGCAATGGCTGAAATTTCTGGGAGCAATTCAGAAGGTACAGGAAAGAGACATCCCAAAGATGAAGTATTCTAAAAGGAGGATGAGGCAATTGTGGCTGACAAGGGAAGTGAAACATAGTGTAAAAGCGAAAGAAAGGACATATAATATAGCAAAAATTAGTGGGAAGGCTGAGGATTGGGAAGTTTTTAAAAACCAACAGACGGTACCTAAAAAGCTATAAAGAGAGAAAAGATGAAATATGAAAACAAGCTAGCCAATAATATAAAAGATGATACAAAAAGTTTTTTTCCCAAAGAGTAAAAGAGAGATGAGAGTGGATAAAATGGTGATGGAGAGGTAGTAATTGGTGACAAAGAAATGGCAGATGAACTTAAGTATTTTGCATCAGTGTTCACTACGAAAGACACTAGTAGCATGCAAGAGTATCAGGTGGCAGAAGTGAGTGTCATTGCTATTACTAAGGAGAAGGTGCTTGGGAAGCTGAAAAGTCTGAAGGTAATAAGTCACCTGGACCAGACAGACTCATCCCAGGGTTCTGAAAGAGGTAGCTTTAAGAGCTTGTGGAGGCATTAGTAATGACCTTTCAAGAATCACTATATTCTGGAATAGTTCCGGAGGACTGGAAAATTGTAAATGTCACTCCACTGTTTAAGAAGGGAGGCAGGCAGAAGAAAGGAAATTATAGGCCAGTTAGCCCGACTTCAATGGTTGGAAAGATATTTAGGATGACATTTCAGGGTACTTGGAAACATGTGATAAAATAGGCCAAAATTCTCAAGGGGAAATCTTGCCTGACAAATCTGTTGGAATTCTTTGAGGAAATAACAGGCAGGATAGACAAAGGAGAGTCAGTGGATGTTGTTCATTTGTATTTTCAGATACAAGGTGTCAAAGTGTCACAGCAGAGGCTGCTTAACCAGATAAAAACGAGGTATTATTACAAATATATTAGCATGGATAGAAGATTGGCTGACTGTCAGGAAGCAAAGTGTGGCAATAAAGGGGGTCTTTTCTGGTCAGGTGCTGGTGACTAGTGGTCTTCCGAGGTGTCAGTGCTGGGATTGTTTCTTTTCACGTTACATGTTAATTTTTTGGATGAAGGAACTGATGGTTCTGTGGCCAAATTTGCGGACAATATGGATATGTCGAGTGACAGGTTGTATTCAGGAAGCAGGTTATTTGCAGAAGAACTTAGACAGATTGAGAGAATGGGAGAATGGGCAAAATGGTAGATGGAATATAATGTAGGGAATTGCATGGTCATACTCGTTGGTAGAAGAAATGAAGGTGTGGACCATTTGCTGAATGGGGAGAAAATTCAAAACTCAGAGGTGCAAGGGGACTTGGGAGTCATCGTGCAGGATTCCCTAAAGGTTAACTTGCAGGTTGAGTTGGTGGTAAGGAAGGCAAATCCAGTGTTAGCATTCATTTCGAGAGGATAGAATAGCACAGCAAGGATGTCATGCTGAGGCTTTATAAAACATTGGTCAGATTGCACTTGGCACATTGCAAGCAGTTTCAGGCCAATTATCTAAGAAAAAATGTGGTCATATCGGAGAGGGTCCAGAGAAGGTTCAAGGCAATGATTCTGGGAATTAAAGGATTAATATATGGTTGCAAGAAAACATTTGTGAACCCTTTGCAATCACCTGATTTTCTGCATTAATTACTCATAAAATGGACACTGATATTCATCTATGTCACAATAATAGACAAGCACAATCTGCCTACACTAATAAGACACAAACAATTGTACTTCTCGTCAATCCTGAGTACACCATTTAAACAGTTATAGTATAGGTTCAAAAAAGTATGTGAACCTCTGGGGTAATGTCTTTTACAAAAGCTATTTGGACTCAGATGTTCCAATCAATGAGATGAGATTGGAGGTGTGGGTTGTAAAGGTTCCCTGCTCTTTAAAAGACACACAAAGTCAGGTTACTGACAGAGCCCGCTTGTCTCAAGAAAGATCTGTTTATGGGCACCAATATCTCGAACAAAACAACTTTCAGAGGACCTTAGAAGAAGAGGTGTACAGATAATTGAAAGTGGGAAAGGCTACAGAAGCATTTCTAAAGACCTGAGTGTTCATCAGTCCACAGTAAGATAAATTGTCTACAAATAGAGAAAATTCTGCACTGTTGCTACTCTCCCTAGGAGTGGGTGTCCTGCAAAGGTCACACCAAGAAGACAACGTGCAATGATGAAGGCGGTGAAAAAGAACCAAAGGGTAAGAGCAAAATACCTGCAGAAATCTCTCCAACTTGCTAAAGTCTCTGTTTACGGTATCCACCGTAAGAAAAACACTGAACAAGAATAGTGTTCATTGAAAGACACCATGGAGGAACCACAGCTTCCCAAAACAAAAAAAAAATTGCTGCACTTCTCAAGCTTGCAAAAAACCACCTGGGTGTTCCATAACACTTTGGGACAACGTTCTGTGCACAGACAAGACAAAAATCTAACTCTTTGGCAGAAATACACACCACTATGTTTGGACAAAAAAAGAGCCCTGCACACCAACACTAAACCATCACCAACTGTGAAGCATGGTGGAAAGAGCCTCATGGTTTGGGGCAGCATTGCTGCTTTAAGGCCTGGACAGCTTGCAATTGAAGCAACAATGAATTCAAAATTGAATCAAGACATTTTACAGGAGGTGGTCAGCGTAGCTGTCCGTCACCTGAAGCTTAATAGAAGTTGGATGATGCAACAAGACAATGATCCAAAACACAAGAGTAAATCAGCAACAGAATGGTTTAAAAAGAAGAAAATTTGTGCTTTGGAATGGCCAAGTCAGAGCTCAGACCTTAACACAATGAGATGCTGTGAGATGACCCGAAGATGACTGTTCATGCGAGGTATCCCAGAAATATTGATGAACTGAAACAGTTTTGTATGAAGGAATGGTCTAACAATCCTTCTTGCTGTTGTACAAGTCCGATCAGCAACTATAGGAAATGTTTGATGGAGGTTATTGCTGTTAAAGGAGGTTCTATCAGTTGTTAAATACAAGGGTTCACATACTTTTTCCAACCTGAACTGTGAATGATTAAACAATGTGTTCAATAAAGTACAATTGTTTGAGTTATTAGTTTAGGCAGATTGCGTTTGTCTATTATTGTGACTTATAGAACATACAATAGTACAGCACAGTACAGGCCCTTCGGCCCACAATGTTGTGCCGATCATTAAACCCTGCCTCCCATATAACCCCCCACCTTAAATTCCTCCATATACCTGTCTGGTAGTCTCTTAAATTTCACTAATGTATCTCCCTCCACCACTGACTCAGGCAGTGCATTCCACGCACCAACTACTCTCTGAGTAAAAAACCTTCCTCTAATATCCCCCTTGAACTTCCCACCCCTTACCTTAAAGCCATGTCCTTTTGTATTGAGCAGTGGTGCCCTGGGGAAGAGGCGCTGGCTGTCCACTCTATCTATTCCTCTTAATATCTTGTATACCTCCATCATGTCTCCTCTCATCCTCCTCCTCTCCAAAGAGTAAAGCCCTAGCTCCCTTAATCTCTGATCATAACACATACTCTCTACACCAGGCAGCATTTTGGTAAATCTCCTCTGTACCCTTTCCAATGCTTCCACATCCTTCCTATAGTGAGGCGACCAAAACTGGACACAGTACTCCAAGTGTGGCCTAACCAGAGTTTTATAGAGCTGCATCACTACCCCGCGACTCTTAAAACTCTATCCCTCAACTTATGAAAGTTAACACCCCATAAGCTTTCTTAACTACCCTATCTACCTGTTTGGCAACTATGGACATGTACCCCAAGATCCCTCTGCTCCTCCACACTACACCCTATCCTCGTTATATGCGTCTTCAGACTATGCGGATTCACAGTTATGCGAGGAACTTATTTCTACCAACGTCTCGTTATATGCGTCCAAAACTCACAGTTATGCGAGCAGCACTGCCTTCCTGCCAATACAAGTCATGTGCGCACACTTCACAGTCCCACTGTTGAGACGAAAAGCACCGCTTTCCCGCCGATACAAGGCAGGTGCGCGATCTTAAACTTCTGTTGGTTTTAACTACAGTGCAGTGACTTTGCCCTTGAAATATTTAACTATGCCTCCTACGCGTCCGATGTCATGTCCTGGGCCATCAGCCGAGCGGCAGAGAACGGCTTTAACACTTGAAAAAAAGTTGGAAATTATAAACAGCACGGCATCAGCTGAAGGCAACACAGCTCTGGGACGCTACTGTCGGGAACAGAATCTTGCCTTTAAAGTTCTTTTGTTGCTTGACAATGCGCCAGCCCATCCTAGACATTTGGATAGCATTCATCCTAATATAACAGCGCGTTTCCTGATGCTTAACACAACATCGCTGATTCAACCACTTGACCAAGGTGTAATCCAAATTCAAGGCGTACGTATTTTTTTTACTGCGAACTATCTCCCAGATGCTGTAAGCAACAGACGATTTTGAAAATCCCAGGAGTTTACTAACGGTGAGGGAATGGTGGAAGTCGGAACACTTGGCACAAATGGACATGGACCCAGGTTTAGAATGGAGTCAGCATTTCAGTTGTTCCTTGTCGTCAACCCTTTTTCCCTACAAGCAAATTTATGCTGAAAAACAAAATGCTGCCAAGCAAACAACCCTCACCACTTTATGCAAATCGCTGTAATCTTTCTGCTGCCGGCAGTTCTAAGAGTTTTGTGAGTCTTCCTTCACCCGCTGCTGTGCTTGATACGATCTTGACGACCACAACCATCCACCTTATCTATGTAAAGCTGTCCGACCCACAACAACCACTCATCTCCCGGAGCGAACACACCTGCCACTGTTGGTGAGTACTGTACACCCTCGGATGTTAACTTTCTATGATTTATTACATTGAATATTACCTTAAATTGATTAAACACAAATGTTGTCTTGTAGTACTGCTTTTGTGTCGCATTGGTATAAAAATGTGAATAAGTTACAGATAAAACATATTTAGGAAGCCCTCTGGAATGCATATCTATTTTCTCCATTTAAATAATTGTTCACATTATGCGTCAACTTTGAGGAACGTATCCCTCGCATATAACGAGGATAGGGTGTACCAAGTATCCTGCCATTTACTCTGTACTCTGCCTTGGAGTTTGTCCTTCCAAACTGTACCACTTCACATTTCTCTGGGTTGAACTCCATCAGCCATTTCTCAGCCCACTTCTGCATCCTATCAATGTCTCTCTGCAATTTTTGACAATCCCTTACACTATCCACAACACCACCAACCTTTGTGTCGTCTGCAAACTTGCCAACCCACCCCTCTACCCCCACATCTAGGTCGTTAAAAAAAATCACGAAAAACAGAGGTCCCAGAACCGATCCTTGTGGGACACCACTAGTCACAATCCTCCAATCCGAATGTACTCCCTCCACCATGACCCTCTGATTTCTGCAGGTGAGTCAATTCCACCTGGCCAAACTTCCCTGGATTCCATGCATTCTGACTTTCTGTATAAGCCTACGGAGTGGAACCTTGTCAAATGCCTTACTAAAATCCATATAGATCACATCCACTGCACTACCCTCGTCTATATGCCTGGTCACCTCCTCAAAGAACTCTATCAGGCTTGTTAGACATGATCTGCCCTTCACAAAGCCATGCTGACTGTCCCTGATCAGACCATGATTCTCTAAATGCCCATAGATCCTATCTCTAAGAATCTTTTCCAACAGCTTTCTCACCACAAACGTAAGGCTCACTAGTCTATAGTTACCCGGACTATCCCTACTACCTTTTTTGAACAAGGGGACAACATTCGCCTCCCTCCAATCCTCCGGTACCATTCCCGTGGACAACAAGGACATGAAGATCCTAGCCAGAGGCTCAGCAATCTCTTCCTTCGCCTCGTGGAGCAGCCTGGGGAATATTCCGTCAGGCCCCAGGGACTTATCCATCCTAATGTATTTTAACAACTCCAACACCTCCTCTCCCTTAAAGTCAACATGCTCCAGAACATCAACCTCACTCATATTGTCCTCACCTTCATCAAGTTCCCTCTCATTGGTGAATAGCGAAGAGAAGTATTCATTGAGGACCTCGCTCACTTCCACAGCCTCCAGGCACATCTTCCCACCTTTATCTCTAATTGGTCCTACCTTCACTCTTGTCATCATTTTGTTCTTCACATGAAGAATTCCTTGGGGTTTTCCTTTACCCTACTCACCAAGGCCTTCTCATGCCCCCTTCTTGCTATCCTCAGCCCCTTCTTAAGCTCCTTTCTTGCTACCCTATATTCCTCAATAGATCCATCTGGTCCTTGCTTTCTAAACCTCATGTATGCTGCCTTCTTCCACCTCACTTGTCATCCATGGTTCCCTCACCCTACCATTCTTTATCTTCCTCACCGGGACAAATTTATCCCCAACATCCAGCAAGAGATCCCTAAACATCGACCACATGTCCATAGTACATTTCCCTGCAAAAATATCATCCCAATTCACACCCGCAAGTTCTAGCCTTATAGCCTCATAATTTGCCCTTCCCCAATTAAAAATTTTCCTGTCCTCTCTGATTCTATCCTTTTCCATGATAATGTTAAAGACCAGGGAGCAGTGGTCACTGTCCCCCAGATGTTCACCCACTGAGAGATCTGTGGCCTGACTCGGTTTGTTACCTAGTACTAGATCTAGTATGGCATTCCCCCTAGTCGGCCCGTCAACATATTGTGACAGGAATCCGTCCTGGACACACTTAACAAACTCTGCCCTGTCTAAACCATTGGAACTAATCAGATGCCAATCAATATTAGGGAAGTTAAAGTCACCCATGATAACAATCCTGTTATTTTTGCACCTTTCCAAAACCTGCCTCCCAATCTGCTCCTCGGTATCTCTGCTGCTACCAGGGGGCCTACAGAATACTCCTAATACAGTAACTGCTCCCTTCCTGTTCTTGGCTTAGACCATGAGACCATAAGACAAAGGAGCAGAAGTAGGCCATTCGGCCCATCGAGTCTGCTCCGCCATTTTATCATGAGCTGATCCATTTTCTCCTATTTAGTCCCACTCCCCCGCCTTCTCACCATAACCTTTGATTTTCTGGCTACTCAGATACCTATCAATCTCTGCCTTAAATACACCCAATGACTTGGCCTCCACTGCTGCCCGTGGCAACAAATTCCATAGATTTACCACCCTCCGACTAAAAAAATTTCTTCGCATTTCTGATCTGAATGGGCGCCTTTCAATCCTTAAGTCATGCCTTCTCGTACTAGACTCCCCCATCATGGGAAACAACTTTGCCACATCCACTCTGTCCATGCCTTTTAACATTCAAAATATTTCTATGAGGTCTCCCCTCATTCCTCAAAACTCCAAGGAATACAGTCCAAGGGCGGACAAACGTTCCTCATATGTTAACCCTCTCATTCCCGGAATCATTCTAGAGAATCTTTTCTGTACCCTCTCCAACATCAGCACATTCTTTCTTAAATAAGGAGACCAAAACTGCCTACAGTACTCCAAGTGAGGTCTCACCAGCACCTTATAGAGCCTCAACATCGCATCCCTGCTCCTATACTCTATTCCTCTAGAAACGAATGCCAACATTGCATTCGCCTTCTTCACTACTGACTCAACCTGGAGGTTAACTTTAAGGGAAACCTATACGAGGACTCCCAAGTCTTGTTGCATCTCAGAACTTTGAATTCTTTCCCCATTTAAATAATAGTCTGCCCGTTTATTTTTTCTGCCAAAGTGCATAACCATACACTTTCCAACATTGTACTTCATTTGCCACTTCTCTGCCCATTCTTCCAATCTATCCAAGTCTCTCTGCAGATTCTCCGTTTCCTCAGCACTACCGGCCCCTCCACCTATCTTCATATCGTCAGCAAACTTAGCCACAAAGCCATCTATTCCATAATCCAAATCGTTGATGTACAGTGTAAAAAGAAGCGGCCCCACACTGACCCCTGTGGAACACCACTGGTAACCGGCAGCCAACCAGAATAGGATCCCTTTATTCCCACTCTCTGTTTCCTGCCAATCAGCCAACGCTCTATCCACGTATGTAACTTTCCCGTAATTCCATGGACTCTTACCTTGAAAACTAGCCTCATGTGTAGCACCTTGTCAAAGGCCTTCTGAAAATCCAAATATACAACATCCACTGCATCTCTCTTGTCTAGCCTACTTCTACCCATACATCCTGCTACATTACACACCCTTTCTGTAGCTGTAATGGTATCCCTGACAGTAATGCCACTCCTCCTCCCCTTTTCCCCCCTCTCTATCCCTTTTAAAGCACTGAAATCCAGGAATATTGAGAATCCATTCCTGCCCTGGTGCCAGCCAAATCTCTGTAATGGTCACTACAACATAAAATTCCATGTATGTATCCAAGCTCTCAGTTCATCACCTTTGTTCCTGATGCTTCTTGCATTTAAGTACACGCACTTTAGCCCTTCTACCTTACTACCTTTACACCCTTTATTCTGCTTCTCTTTCCTCAAAGCCTCTTTATATGTTAGACCTGGCTTTACTCCATGCACTATACTTGCAATTCTTGCATGACTTTTATCCTCCTCCACCTCACTATCTGCTCTAACACTCTGGTTCCCCTCCCTCTGCAAATCTAGTTTAAACCCCCCGGACTTAGATGAAGAATAGTCCACAATTTAATGAGTAATTCATGTAGAAAAACCAGGTAATAAAAAAGGGTTCACATACTTTTTCTTGCAACTATATGAGGAGTGTTTGAAGGCTCTGGGCATGTACTCAATGGAGTTTCGAAGAACCAGAGGAGATCTTATTGAAACCAATCGAACATTGAAAGGCCTAGATAGAGTGAACGTGGGGAAGATGTTTCTTACAGTGAGGGAGTCTAGGACCAGAGGGCACATCCTCAGAATAGAAGGACATCCATGTAGAACAGAGAAGAAGAAAAGTTTCTTTAGCCAGAGGGTGGTGAACCTGTGGAATACATTGACATAGATGGTTCTGCAGGCCAAATAATTGGGTATGTTTAAGGTACAGGTTGATAGGTTCTTGATTAACCATGGCGTCAAAGCTTAGGTGGAGAAGGCAGGAGAATGGGGTTGATTAGGTTATTAAATGAGCCATGATGGAATGGCGGAGCAGACTTGGCGGGCCGGATGGCCTAATTCATCTCCTTTGCCTTATGGTCTCATGTTAATAACCTGTAGAAAGGGGAAACGTGCAAGATATCCCATTTGCTGAAGACAAAAATAGATGGAAATGCATGTGTGATGAGAATATTTGGACTCTGTAACAAGATATAGATTGGTGGGTGGGGAGGAATGGGCAAGTGCAGCATGCCTACTCCAGCTCTTATGTTCTGTGAGATAGCAATAATGGTGAAAAATTAGTCTAATAGAAATAAATTGAAAAAGTAATCTTCCAAAGTTTGAAAAACTTGCAGGTTTTATAAGAGTCAGTGTCTCTTTGACTTTGTTCACATTTCAAATCAAAAGTCCATTTTAAAATATTTTAATGTCACTGCATTTGTTTCAGATAACTTGTCAACTATTTGGGTATTATTGATCTGCAAGCAAATTGCTCCATCAATTTCAAGATGAATAGGTGCTTTGACTTGTTTTAGTTTATCAGCTACAGATAGCTAATTGTCACTCTACAACACTAGTCCCCATTGAAGCCAACGAGCATATGCAAAAATGCATGTAAATTTGTACGCTAACAAATGAACTCACCTCTTAAAGGGATAGAGTTCAATGCATTTTTGTTAAATTAGTCTTTTATTACTTCTAATAATCTCTACTTCTCAACTGACAAAGCCCAGAATTTAAGACGTTTCAGTAATCTCGGGATTACTGCCTGTGCCACGCAGTAGGAATGGAATGAGGTGGAGGATAAATGCGTGGCTGAGGGATTGGAGCAGGGGGCAGGGATTCAAGTTTCTGGATCATTGAGACCTCTTTTGGCGCAGGGGTGACCTGTACAAAAATGACGGGTTGCACTTGAATCCTAGGGGGACCAATATCCTGGCGGGGATATTTGCGAAGGCTACTGGGGAGACTTTAAACTAGAATGGTTGGGGGGTGGGAATCAAATTGAAGAGTCTAGGAGAGAGGAGGTTAGTTCACAAATAGAGAAAGTTAGTAGACAGTGTGTGAGGGAGGATAGGCAGGGGACAGAGAGCGGGAGCACTCAGACTGAAGATGTAGGGGAGAAGGAAGAGAAAGATAACAAACAACAGGAATTCTGCAGATGCTGGAAATTCAAGCAACACACATCAAAGTTGCTGGTGAACGCAGCAGGCCAGGCAGCATCTCTAGGAAGAGGTGCAGTCGACATTTCAGGCCGAGACCCTTCGTCAGGACTGATGAAGGGTCTCGGCCTGAAACGCCGACTGCACCTCTTCCTAGAGAAAGATAACAAAGTTGTTTGCACCATTAGGGATAAACAGAGAGCAAGAGGTGGAGAGTTTCTTAAATGCATCTATTTTAATGCTAGGAGCATTGTAAAAAAGGTGGATGAGCATAGAGCATGGATTGATACCTGGAAATATGATGTTGTAGCTATTAGTGAAACATCGTTGCAGGAGGGGTGTGATTGGCAACTGAATATTCCTGGATTTTGTTGCTTCAGGTGTGATAGAATTGGAGGGGCAAGGTGCTGCATTGCTTGTCAGAGGAAATATTACAGTGGTACTTTGGCAGGATAGATTAGAGGACTCGTCTAGGGAGGCTATTTGGGTGGAATTGAGGAATGGGAAAGGTGTAGTAACGCTTATGGGGGTGTATTATAGACCACCTAATGGGGAACAAGAATTAGAGGAGCAAATATGTCAGGAGATAGCAGATATTTGTAGTAAGCACAAGGTTGTGATTGTGGGAGATTTTAATTTTCCACACATAGACTGGGAAACCCATTCTGTAAAAGGGCTGGATGGATTGGAGTTTGTAAAATGTGTGCAAGATAGTTTTTTGCAGCAATACATAGAGGTACCAACTGGAGAAGGGGCAGTGTTGGATCTCCTGTTAGGGAATGAGATAGGTCAGGTGACGAAGGTATGTGTTCGGAAGAACTTCGGGTCCAGTGATCACAATGCCATTAGTTTCAATATAATTACCTGGAGAAGGATAAGACTGGACCCAGGGTTGAGATTTTTGATTGGAGAAAGGCTAACTTTGATGAGATGCGAAAGGATTTAGAAGGAGTGGATTGGGACAATTTGTTTTATGGGAAGGATGTAATAGAGAAATTGAGGTCATTTAAAGGTGAAATTCTGAGTGTACAGAATCTTCATGTTCCTGTTAGGTTGAAAGGAAAGGTTAAAAGTTTGAGAGAACCATGGTTTTCAAGGGATATTGGAAACTTGGTTCAGAAAAAGAGAGAGATCGACAATAAATATAGGCAGCTTGGAGTAAATGAGGTGCTCCAGGAATATAAAGAATGTAAAAAGAATCTTAAGAAAGAAATTAGAAAATCTAAAAGAAGATATGAGGTTGCTTTGGCAAGTAAGGTGAAAATAAATCCAAAGGGTTTCTACAGTTATATTAATAGCAAAAGGATAGTGAGGGATAAAATTGGTCCCTTAGAGAATCAGAGTGGATGGTTATGTGCGGAGCCAAAAGAGATGGGGGAGATTTTGAACAATTTCTTTTCTTCGGTATTCACTAAGGAGGATATTGAATTGTGTAAGGTAAGGGAAACAAGTAGGGTAGTTATGGAAACTATGATGATTAAAGAAGAGGAAGTACTGGCGCTTTTAAGGAATATAAAAGTGGATAAATCTCTGGGTCTTGACAGGATATTCCCTAGGACCTTGAGGGAAGTTAGTGTGGAAATAGCAGGGGCTCTGACAGAAAAGTTTCAAATGTCATTAGAAACGGGGATGGTGCCAGAGGATTGGCATATTGCTCATGTTGTTCCATTGTTTAAAAAGGAGGAGGGGAAGATGGCGGCGCGATACCAGTGCGTGGCCTCTCCGGTGAATGATATCTGTAATCTGTCAAGTAGGGGACCGTAGACAATTCTGATTTGATGGAGAGAGATGTGAGAGTACGGAGGAACATCTGGAAAACTTCTGAAATGCCCGCTTTGCTGCCGCTGCTACTGCATAGTAACTGGAATCTCTGGAGCAGAAGGCCTTGAATCCTCGGCTTTGCTTGTTTCACTGGCCAGGGCTAGGTCACAGGCGCTCGAGAGGCTGTATCGGAGGGGCTGGTCGGAGGCTTGAACTTTTCAGACGGATGAACTCAGTGTCTGCTGTGGTCGGCTGCTTCCAAGGCATCGGCAAGTTGACGGTGCCTGGAGGTTTATGGCAGGGAGTTTCTCCCTTCTGCCGCTCGCTATCGGGGACTCAGGTGTCGATCGACCCAGGGACCTAAAGACTTTTTTTTTTACCGTGCCCATGGTTTGTTCTTCATCAAATTATGGTATTGCTTTGTACTGCTGTAACTATATGTTATAATTATGTGGTTCTGTCAGTGTCAGTATTTGGTTTGTCCTGTTTTCTGTGATATCACTCCGGAGAAACATTGTATCACTTCTTAATGCATGTATGCATTTCTAAATGACAATAAAAGAGGACTGAGTGTTCTCATAATCTAAAGAAAATCTAAGAGTAAACCTAACAATTATCAGCCTATGAGTTTGAAGTCAGTGGTGGGTAAGTTGATGGAAAGTATTCTTAGAGATGGCATATATAATTATCTGGATAGACAGGGTTTGATTAGGAACAGTCAACATGGATTTATGCATGGAAGATCATGTTTGACAAATCTTAATGAATTTTTTGAAGAGGTTACAAGGAAAGTTGACGAGGGTACAGTGGTGGATGTTGTCTATGTGGACTTCAGTAAGGCCTTTAACAAGGTTCCACACGGAAGGTTAGTTAAGAAGGTTCAATCGTTAGGTATTAATATTGAAGTAGTAAACTGGATTCAGCAGTGGCTGGATGGGAGACGCTGGAGAGTAGTGGTATGTCAGATTGTCAGATTGGAGGCTGGTGTCTAGTGGTGTGCCTCAGGGATCTGTACTGGGTCCAATGTTGTTTGTCATATATATTAATGATCTGGATGATGGGGTGGTAAATTGGATTAGTCAGTATGCAGATGATACTAAGATAGGTGGAGTTGTGGATAATGAAGTAGGTTTTCAAAGCTTGCAGAGAGATTTAGGTCAGTTGGAAGGGTGGGCTGAAAGACGGCAGATAGAGCTTAATGCTGATAAATGTGAGGTGCTACATTTTGGTAGGACTAATCAAAATAGGACATACATGGTAAATGGTAGGGCATTGAAGAATGCAGTAGAACAGAGGGATCTAGGAATAATGGTGCATAGTTTCCTGAAGGTGGAATCTCATGTGGACAGGGTGGTGAAGAAAGCTTTTGGTATGCTGGCCTTTTTAAATCAGAGCATTGAGTATAGGAGTTGGGATGTAATGTTGAAATTGTACAAGCCATTGGTGAGGCCAAATTTGGAGTATTGTTTATAGTTCTGATCACCAAATTATAGGAAAGATGTCAATAAAATTGAGAGAGTACAGAGAAGATTTACTAGAACTTTACCTGGGTTTCATCACCTCAGTTACAGAGAAAGGTTGAACAAGTTGGGTCTTTACTCTTTGGAACGTAGAAGGTTGAGGGGGACTTGATAGAGGTATTTAAGAATATGAGGGGGATAGATAGAGTTGATGTGGATAGGCTTTTTCCATTGAGAGTGGGGGAGATTCAAACAAGAGGACATGAGTTGAGAGTTAAAGGGCAAAAGTTTAGGGGTAACATGAGGGGGAACTTTACTCACAGAGTGGTAGCTGTGTGGAACGAGCTTCCAGCAGAAGTGGTTGAGGCAGGTTCGATGTTGTCTTTTACAGATAAATAGGACAGGAAAGGAATGGAGGGTTATGGGCTGAGTGCAGGTCAGTGGGACTAGGTGAGAGTAAGAGTTCGGCACGGACTAGGAGGGCCGAGATGGCCTGTTTCCATGCTGTAACTGTTACATGGTTGTACTAGAATGGGATTTAACGATATTATTACTACTACTGTAGAACATGTCACAAATAGGAAAGAGAATTAACCAACAATGTGCTATTTTGCGAAGTAAAAATTGATGGCAACTTCAAGTAGAGTGGAAACACATGAACACAAATACACATACTAAAAATGGAATATTTTATGTTTTTCATTCATTATTTAATACATTTGGCAAAGTCATAATCCAACTCAATTACTCTGAGAACTAATCAGTATCTACCCTTATTTTTCTTACCTCAGCCTTCCGTATTGTTTCTCTAGCCTCTTCTATTTTTTGTTCGAATTCCATTCGTCCTTGTTCTGAGACCACAGTTCCTTGAGCTCTTAGATCTTCCAGAGTCTATAAATTAAATCACAATGACCCCATGTAAACCACACTAAAAAAGAGCATTTTGTGATTCGGTAATGTCAATAATCGAAGGACAAAAAGACAGTGTCAAAACGTAAACTGTTAATTGCTCATGAATAAATGAATATGACTTGCAAGTTGGAGAGTTAATTTTGACAGGTAATAAGAGCTTCAACCCCGGAATGTGAATAGCTTGGCCTATAAACAGATGTTAATAAAGGCAATGAAATGGAATTCGTGCTGTACATTAACTTCTTAAATGAATCCAAAATGGTTTCATTTTTATAAACTATGTTGTGTAACAGACATGATAATGTCAACAGGCACTAGTTTCAGTCTTGTATAATTGTTTTAAACTAGAATGTTTAGTCAAGGACAGCCAAACAAATTTTACCAAAATAATGTGGAATATTTCTATGCTTCACCTACCCTCTGTGCATGGATTATTGTTTTATGTTCCCGTGCAACACGTGTTGCCCATTTACGAGCCTCTTTGTTCAGGCTGTGCTCCTCAGTGGTTCCAGATTCATTCTCCAACTGCCGACTCTGTAACAGATTGTCCAAAAGGATGAAGGCCAAGAACACAATTTTTTTTCCACCTTTGCTGTGAAGTTTGCATTCAAGTGTTTTCTTTAATCCCTGACCTATATACCAAGGGATACTGAAATGTATTTAGTTGTACTTGTAAAGATAATAAGCAGAAGAGCAGAAAGGATATTGGAAGCTGATTCATAAAAACGCATTATTAAACAGCAAAAAAATTCAGTTTTCCCAGGAATGCAATAGATTAACTATGTACATATGAGAATTTGTTTTCTAATCATCTTGAAAATTATTTTTATAATAGAAGCATCTATAGAATGTGTGATAAGGCAACATCCTAAAGGTCTGGAGAAGTTGATGCTGTTCCTCTTTTTAAAGAGGGCAATAGAACAAAACTAGGAAATTATTGGCAGTGAGCCTTACATCAGCGAATCACTGGAGAAGACTCTTAGGAATATGATATACTCACATCTGAAAAAACAAAGACATATTTGGGATAGTCAGCGTGCTTTGTGAGGGAGAAATCAGGTCTTACAAACTTGATTAAGTTTTTCTGATAAAGGTAGGCCAGCGGATGTTGTCTATGTGAACTTTAGAAAAACTTTCAACAAGGCCTTCATGATAAGCTGTTCCAGAAGATAAAAGCATATGGAATTCATTGAGACTTGGTATACTGGATTCAAAATTGGTTTGGAAATAGAAAAGGGTAATGTTGGAAGGTTGTTGTTCTAATTGGAGATCTGTGACTCATGGTGTTCCCCAAGGATTAGTGCTTGGGCCTCTGTAGTTTTGATATACATAAATGACCTGAACAAAATATGTAGGTGTGTTGATTTATAACTTTGCAGATGACAACAATTGGCAGAGCTGTGAATACTAAGGAAGGGTTCAATAGTATATACAAACGTTTGTAGAGCAGTTAGAAATGTGGGCAGAGAAATGGCAGATAGAGTTTAATCCAAAAAAGTATGAGGTATTGTATTTTGGGAGGTCAAATGCAAGAGGAAAGTTTACCATGAATAGTAGGACCCTTCGGAGCACTGATATACACAGGGGATTTTGGGTCCAAGCCCCTAACGCCCTGAAAGTGGTGACACATAGACAGACTGGTAAAGATCATATATGGCTGAAAAGACAGCATATTAGCAAAAGAGAGGATATAAAATAAAGCAAAAATGTGTGAGAAACTAGAGGATTGGGAAACTTTTAAAAACCAATAGAAGCTAAAGAAAGGACATGCTAGCATTGGAGTGGGTCCACAGTACATTTATCAGAATTATAAAGGAAACGAAAGGGTTTATGTATGAGGAGCGTTTGATGGTTCTGTATCTGTATGCTGGAATTTGGAAAAATGGGCAGGGGGGGGAATCTCGCTGAAACCTATCAAATATTGAAAGGCCTAGATAGTGGACATGGAGAGGATGTTTCTAATAAGGGGAGACCAGGGGACACAACTTCAGAATAGAAGGACGTCCCTTTAGATCAGACATGAGGAGGAATTTTAGGAGGGTGATGAATCTGTAGAATTCATTGCCACAGACGGCTGTGGAGGCCAAATCATTGGGTCTATTTAAAGTGGAAGTAGATAGCTTCTTGATGAGTAAGAGCATGAACTATTATGGAGAGAAGGCAGGAAAATGGGGCTGATCAGCCATGATCTAATGGCAGAGCAGACTCGATGGGCTGAATGGTCCATTTCTGCTCTTATGATTGTGTGGAGAGAGAGCAAAAGAAAGAGAATGAGAGAGAATCCACATTTGCACCAAGATCTGACTTGTCTGATTTGTGTCTTTTTGTTCACCTCAAACTATAAAGCACACAGATAAAACATTATTTAAAGGGATATTGATCAGAGCGCTTGGAAAGAGTAAGAGGATAAATTATGTAATAAATGTGTTCAATGTTTACCATGTAAACTGTGTTTATATTACAATCTATGATGTTTGTAGGAAAACAACATTTTTTTTTGGAGACAAACTACTGAGCATTTTGCTTCCCAAGTTTATTGAAAATATTGGGGGTGATGGACATAGGACATCAAAAAACAATGCATTCTCCAGATCGCTACTGCTATTTAACTGATTTAAGAAGCAAAACCCTAGGCAGTCAGGATGTTATTTTGTGTTCTGTAGATTTGATTATAGTTAGAAGTGACAATGTTATATCAAATGAGAAAAAGTTAAATGATGCCAACACTGCTCTTGTGCTTATGCTCTTGAATTTGAAATTGAGAGATTAATGTAAATAAAAAAAAAAAACAAGCTTTTCTATACACCCAAAGCATGCAAACACCAGTGCACCCAGTTGTATTACTGGCTATTTAATAATCCACTTCAAAAGACCAAAGGGCACAATCCAACATTTCACCTTCAACTCTGTATCTGTTTGGACTTGTGAAAAACACATTTTAAATCAGAGTAACATTCAATGCCTTCTGCTTCAATATCCTGGCTAGTTCTACATTGCCTGTAAACATTTAAATCCAGTGTAAGGAAAATCTGTTCCATTCAGTAATAGTCCTGCATGCAGTTTGCATCTGTCACTCAAGCAAGTTCCCCACCTTTTTAAAAAGCAGACAAGGTTATTTTAAATTAGCTCCTAACTGACCCAAGGAATTCACAAATTCCTTTTTGACTTCCTTTGAAAATCTAGAATGTCCAACTGGTCTAAAATAAGCATACCAAAGAACATTAGCATTTTGTTACATTTGTTTAAAAATTATGAACAGCAGAAGTTTCTGATGGGGGACTATCTCTTGAAACGCTTCCTTGACTTCCAAATAATATGAAGATATGCCAAGGCAATATTTAGTTACTAGGCAATTATATACCTCACTGCCTTTAAAATGTCACAATAATTTCACCCAGCTGTACTTTAGCAGTACAGCAGTGCATAATCTTGCAGTGAATACCACAAAATCAGCAGTATTATCACCTAACACCATTCTTGTATAAAAATACACATTTTCAGCTCTACGAAGAATGGTGTAATAGAACTATTACTGCCATAAAATAGAGGGGAACGGAAAGCTAAGTCTGATAGCTAAGAGCAACTTGCTGATTTTCAAATGACTTTCCCTATAATCACCAGACTACCCCTTTTGTTCTTTTTCCAAAAAGGACTCCAACAATGCGTAATAAAATCAGGGAGTCATCTACTCATAGTATGGTGCCTTTACCAGGATAAAATGACCCAAAAAACTTTTTTAAAAAGTACAATTAAACTTAATTTGGCATCAATTCCAATAAAGACATTAATGCAGGTAAATGAATGTTTGGTCATAGAAATAAGAAGCATCTGAAGAGCAAAAGAGGGATGTAGAATTTGAAAAGGAAATTATAGGTGTTATGTGCAGCTATGGGCTCAGGACGGTGGGGAAAAGGAATTTGGGTATTGAAGGGACTATATTTGGAGGAATGCAGGCACCTTATATGATTATAGGGACATTGATAGACCAGTAGCCAATGCAGATCGGCAAATATCTGAGGACAATGCAAGGTAAGAGAAAAAACTTTTAGTTGAGGTCTGATTATTTAAATAGATCAAACAGGAAAGAATCAGAATAGCTGATTCTGGGGTTAACAAAAGCAGTAATAAAATCTTTTATAAGGTAAAATCTTTTATGACGAGAAACTGTTTTTCCCAGAGAGTGGTGAATCTGTGGAATTCTCTGCCCCAGGGAAGCACTTGAGGCTTCCTCACTAAATATATTTCAGAAACAGTTAGATAGGTTTTTACACAGTAAGGGAATTAAGGGTTATGGGGAAAAGGCAGGTAGATGGAGCTGAGTTTACGGACAGATCAGCCATGATCTTATTGAATGGAGGGACAGACTCGATGGGCCAGATGGCCTACTCCTGCTCCTATTTCTTATGTAAAGATAAAAGAAATTAAAGAATTTATATAAGTAATGATATTAGCAATTTCAGTTTTCATGAAAAATAACATTTGAATACCTCATAAAAAAGATAGCTGGTACTGAATTCATAACTCTCTGATTAAGGAAAAAACTATGCAGCGGCCATGAAAAAAACCCTCCATATTTGGTTGGTGATATTATCTGTGAAAGAAAACTCATATTTCCATTGATGTATAATGAAGTGTCAGAAGTCAAAATAGCAGAAGTAGTTCATTCCTCTGCAGAAAGCCTATTAGCTACAGTGGAAGCCAAGACGTTAAAGGAAATGCGTAATAAGGACCTCGTGTACCTCTAATACTTGGCTAGAATAAACACAAGCTAATAGTATACTTACTTAAATTAGCTGTTATTTGGAAGTGCCATAATATCCAGGAACCAAATGACTACAATAAATAGAATTCCTGTAAATTTCATAATGTTACTAATCTGATAGGCATTAAAATAATTTACAGTTTTGTGCATTCAACTATATGGCTTCCAACTCAAATTTAAAATAAGGACCTCTCATTTGTAGGTTATGAATTTCATTTAAGTCACAACTAACCCTCTGACTAAAATGAACATTCACACTCAACCATATAGTATATGAAAGGCATGCTATTATATTTGAGTTGGTGGGAGGAGAAGTGAACTAGGAGTGGGTAAAGGTTAGAGTGGTAGAGCGGAGTAGGAGTTGAAGAGGGAACATGCGGCACTTTTTCTTCTAGTGCAAGTTGCTCTCTGGCCTTGTATTACAACCTGATTGCTGTAGAATGTGGCTTTCAATAATTAAACACAGAATGTTAGTAATTTAAACTACTTCACGCTTACGGAGCAGTTGGAATTTTCTGCTATTATTTGGCAGTACAAGTAATAAATAAGCACTCTAATGTGCAATTCATGCCAATTATATCCATGTTCTGTGACACCAAACCTTTTATCTTGTTATTACTAGTAATCCAACAAACTATTTTATTTTTTAGGAAGAGGATACATCATGGCTTCTAATTATATTTTAGAACATAATACATAGGAGCAGAATTAAGCTATTCGGCCCATTAAGTTTGTTCATTCATTCTATCACGGCTGATATGTTTTAGATATTACATATTTTAGATAGGTAACTATTGATAAAAGTATTTTACCAAGATGTCTTGAGAATTACTGATTACTATCCCAAAAACTGGCTCACTATTACAGTTACAGAATAGAGTCATAGAAAAATACAGCCCCAAACAGGCCCTTCAGCCCATCTAGTCTGTGCTTTGTCCCATTGACCTGCACCCAGACCATAGCTCTCCATATACCTGTCCAACTCTCTTAAATGTTGAAAACGAGCTCAATGCACGGCTTGTGCTGGCAGCTTGCTCCACACTCTCACAACCCTGAGTAAAGAAGGTTGAAGTTTCCCCTCATGTTCCCCTTAATCTTTTCACCTTTCACCCTTAATCTATCCTGTATGTAGGTGACCAAAACTGCACACAATACTCCAAATTTGGCCCCACTAATGTCTTATACAACTCCAGCATAACATCCCATCTACTGTGCTCAATAAGTTGATTTATAAAGGCCAATGTGCCAAAAACTTTTACGACCCTATCTATCCGTAACGTCACTTTCAATGAATTATGGACCTGTACTCCCAGATCCCTTTGTTTTACCGCACTCCTCAGTGCCTTAATGTTCACTGTGTAAGACCTACCCTGGTTGGTCCTACTGAAGTGCAATACCGCGCACTTGTTTGTATTTTTCAGCCCATCTTTCTGGCTGGTCCAGATCCCACTGCAAGCTCGGATAGTCTTCCTTGCTGACCACTGTACCCCCAATCTTGGTGTCACCCGCAAATCTACTGATCCAGTTAACATTATCATCCAGACCATTGATATAGATGACAAACAAACACAGACTCAGCACCAATCCCTGCGGCATTCCACTAGTTACAGGCTTCCAGTCAGAGAGACAACCATCTACTACCACACATAAAAGTTGCTGGTGAACGCAGCAGGCCAGGCAGCATCTACTACAACTCTCAGTTTCTCCCACAAAAGCCAATGTCTAATACAATTTACTACCTCATCCTGAATGCCAAAACGATTGAACCTTCTTGACCAACTTCTCATGCAGGACCTTGTCAAATGCCTTCTAGGTCCATGTAGACACATCCACTGCCTTGCCTTCATCAACTTTCCTGGTAACTTCCTCGAAAAACTCTAAGATTGGTTAGACACAACCTATCATATACAAAGCCATGCGACTATCCCTAATTAGTCTATGTCTATCAAAATACTCATACATCCAGTCCCTTAGAATACCTTCCAAAACTTTCCCACTACTGATGGCTCACCAGCTAATAATTTCCTGGTTTACGTTTATAGCCGTTCTTAAACAGCAGAACAACAATAGCTCTCCTCTAATCCTTGGGTACCTCAGCTGTCGCTAAGGATGATTTAAGTACCTCTGCGAGGGCCGCTGCAATTTCTACACTTGTCTCCCACGTGGTTTGAGGGAACATTTTGTCAGGTCCTGGGGATGTATCAACCCTAACTTGCTTCAAGACAGTAAACACCTCCTCCTCTATATTCTGTAAAGGGTCCATGACTTCACTGCCACTTTGCTTCACTTCTGTAGACTCTGTGTCCGTTTACCAAGCAAACACAGGTGCAAAAAATCCTTTTAAGATCTCCACCCTCTCTTTTGGCTCCATGCATATATTACCATTCTGACCTTCCAGAGGACCAATCTTGTCCCTTGCAATCCTTTTGTTTTTAACATAGCTGTAGAATCCTTTCGGATTCTCCTGCACCTTGTCTGCTAGGGCAACCTCATGCTTTTTTTTTAGCCCTCCTGATTTATTTCTCAAGTGTTCTCCTGCATTTCTTATAATCCATAAGCATCTCATTTGTTCCTACCTGCTTCAGCCTGCTATGCACCACCTTTTTTTTCTTAACGATCACCCTATTTAATGTACATAAACAGCTTGATCACTACGTAATGGGCATAATCATCATAATCATCTATGAAGAAATTTGAGGCCTAGGCTTTCGTGGCACAAGACTTCAGATGGAAAAATAGCTGTACCTTTAGAGGCAAAAATATTAAAACAACATTTCTAATTGCAGGTCATAGGAGGAAATCAGTGAAAACTAAGTAATCCATTAAGGATGACTGCAATAATTGTAAGCACAAGTACATTATCAATGATATCTCTGACCACAACAAAACTTTAAGAATATTAAGTATTAATACATATTAAGTTATTCAATTATAAGGCAAATGGAAATTGTTTTGCAATCAAATAACATTTGTATTGATTAGTTGGCTACATGCCTAATTCCTATTAGCATCCTGAAAGCTTATGCCTCCATGCAAATAACAAGGGAGCAACACAACTGCAAAACATACTATGCCAGGCTGTGATACAAAGAGAACCCAATCTATATAAATTATGCATAATGCTACTTACTGGAATTCAGTGGAACAATCTTTGACATATTTATAGCACATCTGGAGCACTGCCAAATTTAATCGAGCAATATTAAAAGTTCCCAAGTGAAATACATGTATTCCATATTTTATTGTAAGTGCCAATTCGCAAGCTTCCGGTATTTATGCAATAATGGTTAGGTAGCACAGCCTCCAAGAGCTATTGTTGCTGCCCTTCATAAGATGTCATTTACTCCACATGCACACCAAACCTTCACCACAGGACATCAAGTACACCAAGAAGTGTGTGTGTGTACCTCTGTTAAAGTCATTCTCAGAGTGCTGATGGGTGAGAGGTCAATATCCACAAGCTGCACGGTGTTAAAACTCTGAACAACAGAAATGCGATTAGGACAAAATGGACATGTTAGTTTCAACAAACAGTGCAGTTAGAATAAAGGCAGAACAAATAACGAAGCATCTGGATTATTCATAAACAAAAGGGATTCTGCAGATACTGACATCTCCAGTAACACACAAAATGCTGGAAGTGAGTCAGGCAGCATCTATGAAGAGTTATCATTTCTCAGTCCGAAATGTTGACTGTTTATTCCCCTCCATAGATACTGCCTGAGTTACTCCAGCATCTTGTGTGAGGTACTCATTCTTTTTCTTACCTTACACTAATCCATCTAACCACTCCAACACAATACACTATAATCACATCAAACCAAATTCAAAGACAAAGCTAAAATCTGAAAAATAACAACTGACAATTGACTGATGTTCAATTTACTGTCAAAATAATTTAAATTAAGAGAAGGGTAGCTTTATGGGAAGCAATATGGGAGCCCAAGCATGGGAGGATGAACCCTGGGCACCCTCCCAAGACTATGGTCAACATGCTCCTAGAAGACAGCGGCGCGGCTAATGTAGATGAACTGAACACACTGATGAGGGAGAGGGAGAAGTGGAGAGTCCATCATCGTGCCTGACGCCGGCCCCCTAGGCCTGAGTCGACATAGTAGTAGCAGTAGTAGTAGTAGTTTTATTTTCCCTATACATCCACATGCGCAGAAAAGGGAAAATTTTCTTTAAACCAAACTTGGACATACAGTATATGCATTGCATAGGCACAAGAAAGTTCATTTTAGATGAAAAAGTGCTTGATAAAACAGTGAATGTAAGTATGCTAACTAACTGATGTTGATATTTACTATTAATTTCAGTGCTGATATGGGAAAATGAATGTTGGAATAAAGCTTTTTAATTAACATTAACACAAAATACATCTGTCAACAAGTGATTAGATGAAGTCAAAGAAATAAAAATTATACAAGAGTAAAATGGAAGATTTCAGATGCTTAGGCTTACTTTAGTAAAGACATGGCCCAAACAAAACAAGGAACAAGTTCTCAATAATCCTGTTTAGAAACTATACAACAAAGTTAGGAAAAGAATGGAAGGAGCGGGTGTGATTGCACTCATTAAAATGATGTCACAGTTCTCAACGGAAAGGACATACAAATTAGAAAAGCTAAAAGAAGATATGAGGTTGCTTTGGCAAGTAAGGTGAAAATAAATCCCAAGAGTTTCTACAGTTATATCAATAGCAAAACAATAGTGAGGGATAAAATTGGTCCCTTAGAGAATCAGAGTGGACAGCTATGTGTGCAGCCAAAAGAGATGGGGGAGATTCTGAACAATTTCTTTTCTTTGGTATTCACTAAGGAGAAGGATATTGAATTGTGTAAGATAAGGGAAACAGGTAGGGAAATTATGGAAACTATGATGATTAAAGAAGAGGAAGTACTGGCGCTTTTAAGGAATATAAAAGTGGATAAGTCTCCAGGTCCTGACAGGATATTCCCTAGGACCTTGAGGGTAGTGTGGAAATAGCAGGGGCTCTTGACAGAAATATTTCAAATGTCATTAGAAATGGGGTTGTGCCGGAGGACTGGCGTATTGCTCATGTTGTTCCATTGTTTAAAAAGGGTTCTAAGAGTAAACCTAGCAATTATCTGCCTGTGAGTTTGACGTCATGGTGGGTAAATTGATGGAATGTATTCTTAGAGATAGTATATATAATTATCTGGATAGACAGGGTCTGATTAGGAACAGTCAACATGGATTTGTGCGTGGAAGGTCATGTTTGACAAATCTTATTGAATGTTTTGAAGAGGTTACTAGGAAAGTTGACGAGGGTAAGGCGGTGGATGTTGTCTATATGGACTTCAGTAAGGCCTTTGACAAGGTTACACACGGAAGGTTAGTTAGGAAGGTTCAATCGTTAGGTATTAATATTGAAGTAGTAAAATGGATTCAGCAGTGGCTGGATGGGAGACGCCAGAGAGTAGTGGTGGATAACTGTTTGTCAGATTGGAGGCTGGTGACTAGTGGTGTGCCTCAGGAATCTGTACTGGGTCCAATGTTGTTTGTCATATACATTAATGATCTGGATGATGGGGTGGTAAATTGGATTAGTAAGTATGCAGATGATACTAAGGTAGGTGGAGTTGTGGATAATGAAGTAGGTTTTCAAAGCTTGCAGAGAGATTTAGGCCAGTTAGAAGAGTGGGCTGAAAGATGGCAGATGGAGTTTAATGCTGATAAGTGTGAGGTGCTAGATTTTGATAGGACTAATCAAAATAGGACATACATGGTAAATGGTAGGGCATTGAAGAATGCAGTAGAACAGAAGGATCTAGGAATAATGGTGCATAGTTCCCTGAAGGTGGAATCTCATGTGGACAGGGTGGTGAACAACGCTTTTGGTATGCTGGCCTTTTTAAATCACAGCATTGAGTATAGGAGTTGGGATGTAATGTTGAAATTGTACAAGGCATTGGTGAGGCCAAATTTGGAGTATTGTGTACAGTTCTGGTCACCGAATTATAGGAAAGATGTCAACAAAATGGAGAGAGTACAGAGAAGATTTACTAGAATGTTACCTGGGTTTCATCACCTCAGTTACAGAGAAAGGTTGAACAAGTTGGGTTTTTATTCTTTGGAACGAAGAAGGTTGAGGGGGGACTTGATAGAGGTATTTAAGATTATGAGGGGGATAGATAGAGTTGACATGGATATACTTTTTCCATTGAGAGTGGGGGAGATTCAAACAAGAGGACATGAGTTGAGAGTTAAAGGGCAAAAGTTTAGGGGTAACACGAGGGGGAACTTCTTTACTCAGAGAGTGGTAGCTGTGTGGAACAAGCTTCCAGCAGAAGTGGTTGAAGGTTCGATGTTGTCATTTCAAGTTAAATTGGACAACTATATGGATAGGAAAGGAATGCAGGGTTATGGGCTGAGTGCAGGTCAATGGGACTAGGTGAGAGTAAGAGTTCGGCACAGACTAGAAGGGCTGAGATGGCCTGTTTCCGTGCTGTAATTGTTATATGGTTAGTGCACTAAATGGCTTTGTAACTACTTTCTGTGAGTTAATGACTCACAAGGAAGACGGTACATACCATAAAGTATGCAGGAAGTTACTCAGTTAATATTTAAAGTGGTCATTAAAGCTGTGATAAAAATTAAAACTAATAGGGAAGCATAGAAATATTACAAGAGAAGATGATCTGGTAATATTAAATTGAGTGCTAAAACACTTTATACTTTTATAAATTAGGAGGGGTGCTGTAAAAATGGATGGACCAATTACACAGAGGTAAACAACATGTCCAAAGCTCTAAATGCATAATTTGCAAAAACAGAGACAATCTTTCAAATCTCCCTGGATACGGGAATATTTGGAGGATTGGAGTGTGGCTGATGTTAGCTACTATTCACAAGGCGGAACAGGGAAATGCCAAGAAAATACAGGCTAGGCAGCCCTGTACAGGTTATTGGAAACATAAAAAGGCAAAATAGAGTTTCACTTGAAAGGCATATATTATTTATATAGGTGATATGTAAAAATGAATGTTGGAATAAAGCTTTTTAACTATCCTTAACATAAAAACATGAGTGAATTTGCTAAAAGCAATACATTTCTGATATTCTCAACCGAATTCTTTGATGAGGTACTAGAGAGAATCATCTGCGGCAAATAATATTTTCCCCATAAAAGTGGCAACAATGACCATCTGTAACAAAAAGGCTTAACCATCTATACCTGCCAATGGCAAAGCCATTGAATGTTAAGTCCTTTACTACAAAAACTCTGATGGTCATATTAAATGGACTACAAATATTGTGGCTAGGAAAGCAGGCCAGAGGTTGGGTCATTCCTGAATCACCTCTTCAAACCCCGAAGCCTTTGTATCACGCAAGGCACAAGTTAGAAATGTGATAGCATATCCTCCACTTGACTCTGTGCTTTTAGCTCCAACAAGAAGCCCAATACTACCTAGGTCAAAACACCCATGACTAGCAACCCATGCACCACCCTGGACATTCATTCTTTCCATTAACCAGCATATAGTTATGGCAGTGTAGAAAGTCCAGAAAATGCACCACTTTCTTGCCCGTTCTACTCTAAAAGCATCTTTCAAGCCTGCATCAACTATTACCAAGGAGGACAAAGGCAACAGGTGCACGGCAATTTGTTGCACACCATCTAGATTTTAGAAATACACTCAATGGCCATTTTATTAGGTACACCTGTAGACCAGGTTGTTTATGAAAATATATACACAGCCAATCATGTGGCAGCAGCTCAATGCATAAACACATGTAGACATGGCCAAGAGGTTCATTTGTTGCTGACTGCATCAGAAAGGGGAAGAAATATGATCTAAGTACTGTATCTTTGACTATGGAATAATTGTTGGTGGCAGATGGGGAGGTTTGAGTATACCAGAAACTGCTGGTCTCCTGGCATTTTCATGCACATTTTGCACAGTTTACAGAGAATACTGTAAAAAAACAAAAACAAAAAAAAAAATCCAGTGAGTGGTACTTTTATGGGTCAAAACACCTCGTTTATGACAGAGGTCAGAGGAGCCAGATTGGTTCAAGCTGACAGTGACTCAGATAACCACATGTTACAATAGTGGCACGTAGAGCATGTCAAACCTGAAGTGAATGGGCCATAGCAGCAAAAAACTATGAACATACATTCAGTGCCACTTTACTCGGTATAAGAGGTACCTAATAGAGTGGCCACTGAGTATATATTGCTGGTTTATCATCACTGTAATTGAATCTTGGAACTTCCTATCCAACTGCACTCTAAGGGCATCTCCACCAGAAGCTCCAAGGGCAATTGGAGTGAGGGAATAAATGCTGGCCTTAGCAGCAACACCACCAAGATCATGAGCAATTAAACTGCTCTGTAAGATTAAATAGTGAACACATTCAAATTATAACCTGTTAAATAAACCAAAGGGGATTTACTTCTGCTGCCATGTGAGATGACACCATCATGAGCAAGTTTCGCTTTTTCCTCAACCTTGGTTCTCATTGGTAGAGTATAATTTAGTTACAGCTGCTTCCCAATTTGTAAAAAAATATAAAAATTTTAGCAGCTACCTTATTATCCTTCAAGTATTATTGTTGGTTTCATCGTCCATGCTTCAGGAATCTATTCTCAAAAGTCGAATAACTGATTTTACTCTGTGCATCACACAAACAACAAACCTATCAATCATTTAAGTTAAATCAGCTCCAGTACACTTAAGAGCATCTTAACCATTAAAATAATATTTCTGAATAAATAAATCTTACCGTATCATTATCACTTGGCTGGAACTGGAATGACTGTGGCTTTTGGAAAATTGGGTTTTCTTGGAGAAAAAGCTGCAGATTGTAATCTTGTAATCCCTGAAATAAATTTATCATAAAATACTATTTTCAATTCATCAAAGGTATTTAAGCAATGACTGCTATAACAGCTTTTGAAAAAATATATGGAAACCATATATCCTTTGTATAGCAGACCGATGTGTTCCCAGGTAATAAATGGGTATCGTTTTCTCAGATGTCCTTAAGTCAATTTGGTCTACAACTTGGAAAATATACACAAATCACTTGATATGGTAAACATACCTCACCAGTATGTTAAAGAATTGTATCAAAAGCACACAAGACTGATAAGAACAATAGCTAAAAATGCTATTTATAGGAACGAACATATGAGCTTGTGGTATACTTTTGAATTTAATAACATTCTGGGAGCTCATTCTTATTTGGTAGGGCTTTCCATATGTTGGCTGTTCTTAACTTATTCAATCTGTGATAAATTAACCCTTTACCTGATGACTGAGAGCACATTTATAATTTCTCCAAAACTATACTGGCAAGATTATTTTCATTAAGTTAAAAGAGTTAGGACAATCAGCAAAACAAAACAAATACAACACTAATCAAGTCACATCCCAAATATAATATACTGCAAGGCAAAAATAGGTTGAAGAACTTTAGATTCTAACTGTTGGAAAGCTAGCAATCAGTTTCACTGTTTCATGGGAGCAGAATCAACAGAACGAGATTGAGAGCAGTTTAATATTGAGGGCTTTGTCTTCTAATTTCAGTAGTAGCCATCTGCAAAATGTGATTCTAGGGAAAATAATAGGTTTAGTAGAAACGCAGAAGCAAAACAGCCAACAAATTTCAAGAAATTAACTTTCAAAACCTTAAAGTCAGCTTGTCACATTAGAATTAATTTTAAAATTGTATAGGAATTTCTGCTCTCAATGAAAATACACAAAGATCTACAATGACTTTGTCCTATAATTAAACATTAGCAAGTACTGCGCAAATTACACATAAGATTAAAGTTTACTGAAAGGTTTCTCTCTGACCCTTTTAAAATCAACTAGAAGGCAGATTCTTGCATTCATTTTCTTTTATCCATCTACATGTTTTGTCTTTCAAAAGCTTTATTGGCTGATTCAACTCCCATCAAGTTGTTTAATTTATATGCTTGAACCAGGTGAAAAATTCAAATTGCTACAATGTTGTAAATTTCATTAGGTCATCAAAATCCTTCATGAAAGGGAAATGCAAACACGAGGAAATCTGCAGATGCTGGAATTTCAAGCAACACACATAAAAGTTGCTGGTGAATGCATCAGGCCAGGCAGCATCTCTAGGAAGAGGTACAGTCGATGTTTTGGGCCGACACCCTTCGTCAGGACTAACTGAAAGAAGAGCTAGTAAGAGATTTGAAAGTGGGAAGGGGAGGGGGAGATCCAAAATGATAGGAGAAGACAAAAGGGGGAGGGATGGAGCCAAGAGCTGGACAGTTGAATGGCAAAAGGGATATAAGAGGATCATGGGACAGGAGGACTAGGGAGAAAGAATGGGGGGGGGGGAACCAGAGGATGGGCAAGGGGTATAGTGAGAGGGATAGAGGGAGAAAAAGGAGAGAGAAAGTGAGAGAAAGAATGTGTATATAAATAAATAACGGATGGGGTACGAGGGGGAGGTGGGGCATTAGCGGAAGTTTGAGAAGTCAATGTTCATGCCATCAGGTTGGGGGCTACCCAGACGGAATATAAGGTGTTGGTCCTCCAGTAGCAGGCAGGCAAACCCAGGGCAAAAATCAAAAAAGGGCCACTTTTCAACATAATTGTATAAGGGCTAAGAGTGTTGTAAAAGCAAGCCTGAAGGCTTTGTGTGTCAATGCAAAGAGCATTCGTAACAAGGTAGATGAATTGAAAGTGAAGGTAGTTATTAATGAATATGATATAGTTGGGATCACAGAGACATGGCTCCAGGGTGACCAAGGATGGGAGCTCAACATACAGGGATATTCAATATTCAGGAGGGATAGACATGAAAGAAAAGGAGGTGGGGTAGCATTGCTGGTTAGAGAGGAGATTAACGCAATAGAAAGGAAGGACATTAGCCGGGAGGATGTGGAATCGATATGGGTAGAGCTGCATAACACTAAGGGGCAGGAAACGCTGGTGGGAGTTGTGTACAGGCCACCTAACAGTAGTAGTGAGGTTGGGGATGGCATTAAACAGGAAATTAGAAATGCGTGCAATAAAGGAACAGCAGTTATAATGAGTAACTTCAATCTACATATAGATTGGGTGAACCAAACTGGTAAGGGTGCTAAGGAAGAGGATTTCTTGGAATGTATGCGGGATGGTTTTCTGAACCAACATGTCGAGGAACCAACTAGAGAGCAGGCCATTCTAGATTGGGTATTGAGCAATGAGGAAGGGTTAATTAGCAATCTTGTCGTGAGAGGCCCCTTGGGTAAGAGTGACCATAATATTTTACTTTATACTTTATTGTCACCAAATAATTGATACTAGAACGTACAATCATCACAGCGATATTTGATTCTGTGCTTCCCGCTCCCTGGATCACAAATATTAAATATTAAAAATAGTAAAAAATTAGTAAATATTAAAAATTTAAATTATAAATCATAAATAGAAAATAGAAAAATGAAAAGTAAGGTAGTGCAAAAAAACCGAGAGGCAGGTCCGGATGTTTAGAGGGTACAGCCCAGATCTGGGTCAGGATCCGCTCAGCAATCTTATCACAGTTGGAAAGAAGCTGTTCCCAAATCTGGCTGTACGAGTCTTCAAGCTTTTGAGCCTTCTCCGGGAAGGAAGGGGGATGAAAAGTGTGTAATATGGTTGAATTCTTCATTAAGATGGAGAGTGACATAGTTAATTCAGAAACAAAGGTTCTGAACTGAAAGAAGGGTAACTTTGAAGGTATGAGACGTGAATTAGCTAAGATAGACTGGCAAATGACACTTAAAGGGTTGACGGTGGATATGCAATGGCAAGCATTTAAAGATCGCATGGATGAACTACAACAATTGTTCATCCCAGTTTGGCAAAAGAATAAACCAGGGAAGGTAGTGCACCCGTGGCTGACAAGGGAAATTAGGGATAGTATCAATTCCAAAGAAGAAACATACAAATTATCCAGAAAAAGCAGCACACCTGAGGACTGGGAGAAATTCAGAGTCCAGCAGAGGAGGACAAAGGGCTTAATTAGGAAAGGGAAAAAAGATTATGAGAGAAAACTGGCAGGGAACATAAAAACTAACTGTAAAAGCTTTTATAGATATGTGAAAAGAAAAAGATTGGTTAAGACAAATGTAAGTCCCTTACAGTCAGAAACAGGTGAATTAATTGATCATGGGGATCTTGGGGAATGGCAGATCAATTGAATAACTACTTTGGTTCTGTCTTCACTAAGGAGGACAGAAGTAATCTTCCAGAAACAGTAGGGGACCGAGGGTCTAGTGAGATGGAGGAACTGAGGGAAGTACATGTTAGTAGGGAAGTGGTGTTAGGTAAATTGAAGGGATTAAAGGCAGATAAATCCCCAGGGGCAGATAGTCTGCATCCCAGAGTGCTTAAGGAAGTAGCCCAAGAAATAGTGGATGCATTAGTGATAATTTTTCAAAACTCTTTAGATTCTGGACTAGTTCCCGAGGATTGCAGGGTGGCTAATGTAACCCTGCTTTTTAAAAAAGGAGGGAGAGAGAAACCGGGGAATTATAGACCGGTTAGCCTAACATCGGTGGTGGGGAAAATGCTAGAGTCAGTTATCAAAGATGTGATAACAGCACACTTGGAAAGCGGTGAAATCATCGGACAAAGTCAGCATGGATTTGTGAAAGGAAAATCATGCTGACGAATCTCACAGAATTTTTTGAGAATGTAACTAGTAGAGTGGATAGGGGAGAACCAGTGGATGCGGTATATTTGGATTTTCAGAAGGCTTTTGACAAGGTCCCACACAGGAGATTAGTGTGCAAACTTAGAGCACTCGGTATTGGGGGTATGGTATTGATGTGGATAGAGAATTGGTCGGCAGACAGGAAGCAAAGAGTGGGAATAAACGGGACCTTTTCAGAATGGCAGGCAGTGACTAGTGGGGTACTGCAAGGCTCAGTGCTGGGACCCCAGTTGTTTACAATATATATTAATGACTTAGACGAGGGAATTAAATGCAGCATCTCCAAGTTTGCAGATGACACGAAGCTGGGCGGCAGTGTTAGCTGTGAGGAGAATGCTAAGAGGATGCAGAGTGACTTGGATAGGTTAGGTGAGTGGGCAAATTCATGGCAGACGCAATTTAATGTGGATAAATGTGAGGTTATCCACTTTGGTGGCAAAAACAGGAAAACAGATTATCTGAGTGGTGGACGATTAGGAAAAGGGGAGGTGCAACGAGACCTGGGTGTCATTATACACCGGTCATTGAAAGTGGGCATGCAGGTACAGCAGGCGGTGAAAAAGGTCAATGGTATGCTGGCATTCATAGCAAAAGGATTCGAGTACAGGAGCAGGGAGGTACTACTGTAGTTGTACAAGGCCTTGGTGAGAGCACACCTGGAGTATTGTGTGCAGTTTTTGGTCCTCTAATCTGAGGAAAGACATTCTTGCCATAGAGGGAGTACAAAGAAGGTTCACCAGATTGATTCCTGTGATGGCAGGACTTTCATATGAAGAAAGACTGGATCGACTCGGCTTATACTCGCTGGAATTTAGAAGATTGGGGGGGGATCTTATTGAACCGTATAAAATTCTAAAGGGATTGGACAGGCTAGATGCAGGAAGATTGTTCCCGATCTTGGGGAAGTCCAGAACGAGGGGTCACAGTTTAAGGATAAAGGGGAAGGCTTTTAGGACCGAGATGAGGAAAAACTTCACACAGAGAGTGGTGAATCTGTGGAATTCTCTGCCACAGGAAACAGTTGAGGCCAGTTCATTGGCTATATGGCCCTTGTGGCTAAAGGGATCAGGGGGTATGGAGAGCAGGCAGTTACAGGGTTCTGAGTTGGATGATCAGTCATGATCATACTGAATGGCGGTGCAGGCTCAAAGGGCCGAGTGGTCTACCCCTGCACCTATTTTCTATATTTCTAACCTGAGTGTGGCTTCACCTTTACAGTAGAGGAGGCCGTGGATAGACATATCAGAATGGGAATGGGACGTGGAACTAAAATGTGTGGCCACTGGGAGATCCTGCTTTCTCTGGCGGACAGAGCGTAGGTGTTCAGCAAAACAATCTCCCAGTCTGCGTCGGGTCTCTCCAATATATAGAAGGTAATATAAAGGGAAATGTTCATTCTTGCACAATATGACCAGCATGTGAATCTAGTTTCTCAGTATTTTGATGATTCTTCCTCCTCTGAGCTACTCTAGCACAAGTTAATCACTGCATAAAATGGCCACACTGATTTAAGTTAGAATGGATAAACTAATAATTGGGTAGCAAATGCACCCTCACAGTGTTACATATGGCAAATAAAAATGAGGCTGTTTAATTACATGCTTTTAGGTCTTTTACTGCTCTAGATTCAACCATCAGAAGGGCATATTAATCTCTCCTTACCAATTTCTGATGAGGGAGCGGGAGAAGTAGACAGTCTGTCATCGTGCCCGACACTGGCCCCTTAGGCCTGAGTCGACATAGTAGTAGTAGTAGTAGTAGTAATATGCAACTACATTTATAACATTTTTGGATTGGATTAGCCTTCACTAAGTTTCCACTCCAAAATTCTATGATTTTTCCTTACAAGGTGGCAGACATATCCAACTATCACCTGTTCCTATCACTAATGACCTTGAGGTGCCCTTATTAGCGCATATTTATTTATTTATTTAGAGATATAGCGTGGAACAGGCCCTTCCTGCACAATGAGCCTCGCCGTTCAGCAACCCACCTATTTTTAACCTCCAACCTGACGGCATGAACATTGATTTCTCAAACTTCTGGTAACGCCCCACCCCTTTTCCCTCTCTTACCTTATCTCCTTGCCCACCCATCGTCTCCCTCTTTACTTCATCCCTCCCCTCCAGGTTTCATCTATCACCTGGTGTTACCCTCTCCCCTCCGCCCACCTTTCAAATCTACTCCTCGGCCTTTTTTTCCTTCAGTCCTGCCGAAGGCGCTTCGGCCTGAAACATCAACTGTACTTTTTTCCCCATGGCTGCCTGGCCTGCCGAGTTCCTCCAGTATTTTGTGCCTGTTGCTCGAATTTCCAGCATCTGCAGATTTTCTCTTGTTTGTATTTTTAACCCCAGCCTAATCACAGGACAAGTTATAATGACCAATTAACCTACTAACTGGTAGGTCTTTGGACTGTGGAAGGAAACTGCAGCACCAAGGAAACCCACATGGTCACAGGGAGAATGTCCAAACTCCTTACAGATGGCACTGGAATTAAACTTCAAACTCCAAACTCCAACACCCCGAGCTATAATAGCATCACTAACAGCTCCACTACTGTGGTGTCCCTTTGTTTTGTGCATTTTTAAAAAAATACTTCTACGACTGAAATTCTGGCACTTTAAGAAAATAAAACTTAATTACTTGTAAGTTTACATTAAATATAATAAACTGAAATCTTAGAAAATTTCTGGTAGGATTTAATGCATATAGCTTAAGGATCTAGTCGCTGAAGTTCCTTCACTTGACTGCTGTTTAAATGTTTAAGCCATGCAATTAATGGAGGATATTTTTAATTCCTGACACATAAACCAATCCATGTAATGTTAGAAACTCACCTTACTGGAAGCTTCTACTAATAACTGGAATGTATTCTGTACAGATTGACAGGCCTCAAGTTCTGTTCTGTTAAATACCATCAGGTATTCTTTAAGATGTTCATGGAAATTCCCATCCAGAGCCTGTGAGTTCAAGAAAAAAAGATTTATCTTTAAACAGAGCTAATGACACTCAAATCTATACTACTATGGAGAAGCTGGCAGAACATTTGTTTCTACATTAAAAGAATAACTGCTTCAAATCACCAACTTGATTAAGTCAGTTCAAACTATTTCAGTGAAGGATAGGAGATGGGGGTGGGGTGGGCTACAAGGAACAGATTACTGAGGTGATTAATTTTAGAAAGTAAAGCTGAGCTTAATTTCGGAATCACTGGCATGTGTTGTTTTGCGGAAGCAGTACAGTGCAATAAGTAAAAAAATTACTATAAATCACAATAAGAAATACAAAAAATAGGTGACTGCAACTATTCTTCAGAGCTAAATTAGTTTACGAGACCTAAACTTTTAAATGCCTTGAAATTCTAATTCAATTAATGTGTATAAATTCAGATATAACTGACTTCTCCACTATTTCCTCTCTTCATAACATGGAGACATAACCATTCAACTTTACACCAAAATGTCTTGATTACTTTAAAAACATATGCATAATGCAGGAAGAACTCAGGTCAGGTAGCATCCACAGAGGGAAATAAACAGGTGGTATTTACGGCCTTCATCCAAACTACTCTGGAAACCTGTTAATTCAGAATTTTTACCACCAGTTCATTCAAGTTCCAAAAAAAAAATCAAAGATTAAGTAATAATAATGAATACCAATATGATTTAAGGCACAACAAATTAAACATGGACTTTTAAGTCTAGATGGGTATTATAGCAAGGAAAACATACACACAAACAAATGGGCATGCAAGGCAAAGATGTAAAAGGAAAAGATTTTGAGGTCTGCTCAATGAGATCCAGTTTTTAGTCACACCAGTTTAGTCCTATGGAATCAGACATGCCACTTTAAAATATTGAGATATTCTGACAGAGGGATAGGAAACACAGAATCTGTATCTTTCAACCAAGTGGAAGATGCTGAAGTGTTCACACAATTCTCTCCAAATATTTTCAATGATCCAAATATTAATTTATTAATAAGATTTAAATTAAAACCAGATGGGTTCATGACGCTGAGTGATGTTGAATCTAAAAGTGTAGATACTCAAAGTTCAAAATAAATTTATCATCGAAGTATGTACAAGTCATCAGTTCTTAAGGTTGTTATAACCGGGGGGGTGGTAATGGGGATAAGCTGCTATTAAGTGCTCCCAATGGCGTACGTCTCAAATAGCCTCTGACAACCAAGTCCAGCTCCTGGCTTTCATGTGTGACTTAGTTACTAAAATTTGGCAGAACCCTTTCTCTGACAGGAGAAGGGTCAAAGACAGGTTACTGGCATCTTAAAACCAGTCACTTAGGGCAGATAGGGCTCATCAACTGCTGTTGGCAGCTCAGATGGAGAAGGATAACTTTGATCCCAAACCTCTGTTGCCTTGCGACTATATCCACTACTGGGGAAGTCTTCTGGAGTAAATCCTTTGGAACAATCCAGAGCTGGAGTCCCTAAGGCAGTCCTACATTGAGTTCAACGCTGACTGAGAACTCCTGTAACGCCGTTGATGCCAAACTGTATCGGTCTCTGCCATTCCTCTGGGTTCATCTGCTGCTTGTTCATCAACAGTTTGCTCTGATTATCACACTGCCCTGGCTTGCATTCTAGCATCTGCAGATTTTCTCTTGTCTGGCATGCTGTCTTGCGCATCATATAGACAGTTGGTACTCAATATCCATGATCAACCCCAACCAACAGAGGTCCCCAACACGTCACCATATACTACCTTCAGATTTATTTTCTTGGAGACATTCACAGTAGAATAGAGAAATACAACAGAATCAATGAAAAACTACACACAGAGGCTAACAAAAAAAAATCAATGTGCAAAAGAAAACAAACTGTGCAAATAAAAAATAAATAGGTAGGTAAATAAATAATACTGAGAACACAAGTGGTAAGGTACTTAAAAGTGAGTCCATAGGATGTAGAATCAGTTCAGAGTTGAGGTGAGTGAAATTAACCATGCTGGTTCAGGAGGTTGATGGTTGAAGAGGAACAACTATTCCTGAACTTAGACCATAAGATATAGGAGCAGAAATAGGCCATTTTGGCCCATCCAGTCTGCTCCCCCAGTTCATCATGGCTGATCTAATTTTCCTCTCAGCCCCAATATCCGCCTTCTCCTGGTATCCCTTCATACCCTGACCAATCAAATACCTATCAACCTCTGCCTTAAAAAGACAAAGACTTGGCCTCCACAGCTACCTGTGGCAACAAATTCCACAGATTCACCACTCCCTGGCTAAAGAAATTCCTCCTCACCTCAGTTCTAAAAGGATGCCCCTCTATTCTCAGGCGGTGTCCTCTGTTTTTAGACTCCTAGCATTAGAAACATCCTCTCCACATCCACTCGATTGAGGCCCTTCAATGAGGTCACTCCTCATTCTAGTGAATACAGGCCCAAAGCCATCAAATGCTCTTCACTTGACAAGCCATTTTCATGAAACTCCTTTGAACCCTCTCCAGTTTTGGCACATCCTTTCTAAGATAAGGGGCCTGGAGCTGCTCACAATACTGCAAGTGAGGCCTTACCAGTGCTTTATAAATTCTCACCATTACATCCTTGCTTTTATATTTTAGTCCTATTGAAATGAATGGTAACATTACATTTACCTTCCTCACCACAGACTCAACCTGTAAATTAATCTTTAAGGAGTCTTGCACAAAGACTTCCAGGTCCCTTTGCACCTCAGTTTTTTGTATTTTCTTTCCATTTAGAAAAGAGTCAACCCTTTCAATTTTTCTACCAATGTTCATAACCATACACTTCCAGATACTGTATTCTATCTGCCACTACTTTGCCCATTCTCCTAATCTGCCTAAGTCCTTCAGTAACCTTTACACTTCTTCAAAGCTACCTGCCCCTCCACCTATCATCATATTATCTGCAAACTTCGTCACAATTCCATCATCCAAATCATTGACAACTAAAGTAAAACGAATTGGTCCCTACACAGACCACTAATCACTGGCTGCCAGCCAGCCAGCCAGAAAAGGCTCCATTTATTCCTGCTCTTTGCCTCCTGTTAATTGGTGACTGCTTTATCCATGCTAGAATCTTTCCTGTAATACCATGGGCTAATAGCTTGTTAAGCAGCCTCATGTGTGGCACCTTGTCACATGCCTTCTGAAAATCCAAGTACACATCAACCAATTCTCCTTTGTCTACCCTGCTTGTTATTTCTTCAAAGAATTCCAACAGATTTGTCAGGCAAGATTTTCCTTTGAGGAAATCATGCTATTTATGGCCTCTTTTATCATGTGACTCAAAGTACCCTGAGACCTTACCCTTAAGAATCGACTCCAACACCTTCCCAACACTGAGGTCAGACTAGCTGGTCTATAGGCCCTTTCTTCTACCCTGCTCCCTTCTTGAAGAGTGGAGTGACATTTGCAATTTTCCAGTCTTCCAGAACAATTCCATAATCTAGTGGCATACTTTTTGAAAATAATTAATGCTAAATTCAACATGCTATGATAATGAATATCATGATATTTGGCAGAAAGAACCTGAAGATACAATGTAGAAAGTATGCTTTTATGTTAGGAAGATAATAAAAACTAAGATGGAGACAAAAATAAGGAGTAAGAGATGGAGGACTTGACGAGGAGTACTTACAGTGGAGATAATGTATTTACAGTACAGAATACAGAGGCTTCCATCTCTATAGAACTTTGGAAATTCATTTAGGGAGTTTAAAAACAGCATGGGACAGAGAAGCCCCAAATGTCTGCAAATTGGCAGAGAAGCTCCAACATTTACAGAAGTTGGGCTTATAGTGTTTGCAGGCCAGAGGATGGGCACTCCAAGTGTTCACAGCATGGAAGAGAAAAACTTCTAACATTCAAAGCATGGAACAGAAAGTCTCAGTGCCAAAACATTACTGGACAAAAGATGAGTGGCCTCCAAGTACTAAGGCATGGGAAGTGATCCAAGAGATCAGTAGTAGTGTGGGGAAGAGATACCTTGTACCAGTGTAGCACCAAGCACTTCAAGTGCTTACACTGAGACGAATAAGGCTCAATGGTGTTTACAACATACAAGATATAGCCTCCCAATATTTACAGAGAAGTAGAATGAAGTTTTTAAAAAGTGTAGAAACACACATCAGAGACGCAGTAAGTACTTGGATCAAAGGGGAGAAAGGGTCTGATGGTTTAAATGTGGTTTAAGTGAAATAATCTTCATGACTGCTTATGCACTTGACAGAGAGTGGGGTCAATAATAGATCAATCAAGAATGATCTATTCATGGAGGCAGGTCATGGTTAAGATGAATAGTTTACATTGGCCTATACAAAGGATGATCATGCAGGAGTCTCAATAGGGAAGGATATAGATGGTCTAAAATTTGATTAAGAGATTATAGAAAACAGTCATTTAAAGCGGATAAGTCACTTAGATGAGATGGAATGCATCCAAGATCGCGGAGAAACAACAAATATCTACCGGTAAATGGGTAGGAAATAAGAAATGGAAACATTTCAAATTTTTAAAGAGAAAGGTTCAATGATAAACTACTGGTCAACAAGTTTGATCTTGGCAGTAGGGAAAACTTTATAAATGATAATCCGAATAGAATTAGCAGTGACATGGACAAATATTGATTGATTATAGGGAGTTAACAAGGATATATAAAAATACAAATCAAATAAAAAGTCAAGTATTTTTGATAATGGTTGATATACTGTACTTGGATTTTCAAAAGGCTGTATACAAGGTTTATTGTCAAACCTGAAGCCCTTGGAGTAAAATGGGCATTAGCAGCAGGTATTAGAAAAAAAATGAAGTGAGAGGAGATAATACTTTCAATGAATGATTATTTGCTGTGGAAGCTGCATAGCGGTGTTTTCTATTCAATGATTTTTTCCTTATTGGGGTGGAACTGTGCAGTGGTATTTCCCAAGGGTTTAGTACCAGGACCATTTATTTTAATGCAGACAATCCCTGAACTACACAAGGGTTCCATTCCTGACAATTTTCATAAGCTATTTTTCCATAAGTCAGATATGTCCATTTTTTCCACTACCCATATACGAGGGGCGATTGATGAGTTTGTGGCCTAAGGTAGAAGGAGTCAATTTTGGAAAACTTAGCACATTTATTTTTCAACATAGTCCCCTCCTACATTTACACACTTAGTCCAGCTGTCGTGGAGCATACGGATCTTGGACCTCCAGAAAGTGCCCACAGCAGGGTTGATTGATAAGGTCGTGGCCTAAGGTAGAAGGAGATGAGTTATACAGCTCTCGTTACATGCACATGTAGTTCAACTCGTTGAATGATTATGCAGAAAGTTTGAAGTTAATAACTCATCTCCTTCTACCTTAGGCTACAAACTTATCAATCACATCTGATGAGTTATTAACTGATAGAATTATACAGCACAATACTAGACCCTTTAGATCTACCTTGTGCATGTTGACTTTCGTGGCTATCGACACTAATAGCAGTTGCCTACAATAGTTTCATATACATCTATGCTTTTCCTATTCAATAACCTGTCCAATTCTTTTCACAGTACCTGCCTCCACGATTACCTCTGATAGCTTGTTCTGGATAACCATTTCCTTCTTACTTCAAATCTAGTTTGTGACTCTCCTTGCCCTGAGGAGAAAAGGTTCTGACCATTCTATCTATCCTACTCACCCAGAACTCCCACACCCTGCCCCGTTTATTTTTCAGTTATGATTCTGGTATGGGAATGGGTATTTTTAATGTGCCTTGATCTCATGGGTTTGCTCAAATGCCTAGTGTGTCAAAATGGAATTTTCCAATATTTATGAAATTCACCATAAGATTTTACACACTTTTTCTCTTGTCTCCCTCAATATTATCTGTGATTGAGGCTTCCACAAGCCAAAGATAGACATTTCTAATGTCCTTTATTTCTTATGCCATCATGAATTTGGTATAAAAGTACTAGTTTATTTTGAATTTACTACCCACATAATCATCTATGGTAATTCAATCACCTTTCTTCTGATGATGGCAATTGGAAGACAAATTAGTTGTGATAATCATATTTGCAAAAAGTTTCAAGAACAAGATGTTTTTGTATAAAGGTAAGCTTTAAGTGTACAGAAGAATCAAAGATAAATACAACAATGATGAGACTGCCTACAGAGAGGAGGTGGAAGAGCTCAAAGCCTGGTGCCTAGCAAATAAACTCTTCCTTAAGGTCAACAAGACAAATAAGACAAATGAGGAAAACACACACAACTCACCTCCCCCCACCACCCCCGTCCGTCCCCCTTACATCAGCGGCACAGCAGTGGAAACTGCAAGCAGATTCAAACTCCTGGAAGTGCACATCACACACAACCTCTCATGCTCCCAAAACACATCCTACAGAGTCAGGAAAGCTCACCTCTACTTTCTGAGGAGTTTTAAGAAAGCTGGACTTTGCACATCCACACTCACATCATTCTACGGATGCACAGTAGGGGGCATCCTAACTAGAGCTGCATCAGTGCTTGGTACAGAAATTACACTGCTATAGACAGGAAGGCTTTACAACGGGCAGTCAAAACTGCCAACACATCACTGGCATCAGCCTACCCATCATCAAGGGCATATATACAGAAAGGTACAGGGAAAGGGCCAGTAACATAACGAAGGATGCCACCTACCCTACTCATGGACTGTTTGTCCTACTCCGTCAGGGATTAGCATCCATACCCATGCCAGGACCACTAAACTCAAAAACAGTTACTTTTCCCAAGCAGCAAGGCTGATCAACACCTCTTTTCACTAAACCACCCCTCCACAAGCCCAACTACCACTACTTCATTATTTCCAGTCAGTCATCTTATGCACAGACTCTCCTGTGCCTTGCATCACTTTACGATTATACACCCTATGTACATAAGCTATGTATTTATATTTATCGTGTTGTTTCTATAATTATTCTTGTGTTCTTTACCTTTTGTGTCTTGTTTTGTGATCTGTAGTAACAACTATTTTGTTCTCTTTTACGCTTGTGTACAGGAAATGACATTAAGCATTAAACAAACAACTTCAGAGTTCTGTCTGCAAGATTAAAACCTATTACCTTTCCCAATGCACTGGCTGCAATGCTTCCTGCTGAATAAAGCAAAAAAAGAGAAAACTCAACAGAAAACTGTACTTGTGGCTGATGCATTTTTCAATTGTGCAGTTAAAACAAAACTAGAATCAAACAATGGCAACAAAAATCAACACCACTATTCATGTGGCTAGAATGATGAATATAACAGTTTACAATGCTCAATCTAGCTCGCTGTTTGAAAACTGATCATGGCTCAATGAGCTTCCCCTTCCAGGTTTTATAGCTTAATAATGGACATTTCCTCCTTTTGTTTGTCCATGACAATCTCGCACTTTCCAACCTATTTTAGAGCCAATATTAATCTCTTTCATACAGAAACAAGAGCATTTTCAAATTTCAGAAACTGGGAAGTTGGGAGTATCATTAGATAATGGCTTCAAAACCATTTTGGAGATGCTACTTTACCTCAATTCAAATAAAACTAATTAGGAAACCTGAACCGCAGAACCTATGAATCAGCAAAAGCCAGTCTGACTGAGTATGTTTCATTGCACTGAAGGGACAGACTATATAATTTTACATGAAAACACTGGAACTTTCTGGGTAAGTTCTACTTGGATTCAACCAGTTAAATATTCCTGAAGACACAGCTGGTAAAAGGAAAGTTAAATATTGGAGACGTGTTTGTACTCAGTGCTGCTACTACCAGCACAGAAAAACTTCTACGGACTCCAACAAACCTACAGCCATTCATTTTTTTTAAATCTTGCAATAGCTTTGATGTTAAAATTACTTTGGTATCAACAATTAACCATGAACTTAAGAGCCTTTATTATGTATTACATAAATGCGTTTTGTTTCTGACATGTTAACAATATGTCAAAAGGACACATCTGCCGTAGCTGTCATATTTTGGAAGGTAAATGAAGTCATTGGGGAACAATAGCATGTTAAGCAGCGTCTGCGGAGGCAAAGAGATAGTTGACGTTTCTCCAGCAGTTTGTTTCTTTAGACTGATTACGTGGAAATAAGGACCTGCCTTCTTATAACTTTCTTTGTATGGCAATATAAAGGGTTTATTTGACATGGAAATTTGAATTCCCTACATATGATAGAACCAATTCAATACTCAGTGATAAAACTTTAAAAATCCCCCCTGCTTATTTTCCATTTGAACCTTTTCCCAACCATTTTAATCTAACTCCATCTTTTCCTCTGTCACTCACGTTTTCTAGCTTCTCTTTAAACACATCTGTACGACCTGCCTCAAATACTTATGGCTGTGAGTTTCACTTTCTAAATATCTGAGTAAAGAGATCACCATCAATTTACCAGTGGCAACATGGTGCTAGTGTTTCCTAGATCTGGTTGTTGCCAAAATCATAAACTTCTGCTTACTCTGCTTAACCACTTTTATAATCTGAAATGACCTATTTCTGGTCATAATCAATCTTTTCTGAACCATCTTTGTCTTGATTTTACCATATTTGTATTGCATTTTCTCCAACTTCTTTACATACCTTATATAGAGACCAAAACAGCTTAAATACAGTCTAACCATGATTCTGTACAAATTTCACACTATCAGATCCACCACTCTGGAACCTACATCCCACCAGAAATGGCTCCAGCAGTATCTATGTCTATGGGACATTATTTGTATTTTATCAGTGTAATTCTTCTGTAGATTAGTAAAAAGCTGTATAATTTTACATCTTTACTTGTCCCTTTTGGAATTTTTGACTGCTAATGTACATATCACATCAATTAAAAGGCCAATACACATTGATTTACCTCAATCTACTTTAATACTGAAAAGAAGAGGGCCATTTCTACATTGCCAGTAAGACCTGCAAGCTATGAGAGTCGATACTAATAGGCCACTTGGCCCAACTGCTAATACTTTCCCATGAAAGGCATTGCAGCCAAATTTGTGTACAGATCCAACATCTACACCACGGCACATTTAATAACAGGGTTACAGAATAATACATGCCTTCTACTAACTCATTAGCCACTTCTCCAGACAACAGATAACCAGTCTTAGTAACATAATCACAATTCTGTTGAGATCAGTTAATTAAGCAGGGATGAAGTGGACATGACTCTTATGGCTCAGTACATCTTATGATAAAATTAAGCCAGTGAGCAATGAACTGTACCCTTAAAAATTGTAATCCCATGTCAACTCACTCTGTGACAGTATCTTTCATTAAACCAAAACAAAATGAATCCCATTATTACTAATCTTTTACATTGTATTTTCATTACAAAGGTAGTTAATGCACTTTTATAAAACTTCAGTACTGCACCATGAATTACTACATTTTTCAAGAATTCATTTTGCTCTGTTTCCTATGAACAGGTAGATGGATAGGAAAAGTTTAGAGAGATATGGAACAAATGTAGGAAAATGGGACTAGCTCATATAGGAAGCTTGGCTAGTATGGATAATGCTATGACTATGAAAGCAAATCAAAATTAATCAATCCTAAAAAAATCTGTTGAGCTATATTGTATGATTAAAGAGACTATCAAGAACTATTCTACTTGAGAATAAAATGCAAAGCATTTAATTTAAATAATCAGAAGATAATAACCATGCATTTATCTACACTTTCCCTTGCTTTCAATTGTTGACAAAGCAGTCACCGATATATCAAACAATTACACAGTTTTGTTGACCAACTTTACACGACTCAGTAGAATATTTCTGCAAACCAAGCATACATAACAAATGGGGGAATGGCTGCTCACCCGTTGAGTCTGCTCCACCACTATAATCATAATTAATCCTTTACCTCAAGCACTTTCCTTTTTGACTCCTATATGCACCATGTATCTAATAACTAGTCAAATTCATAATGATGGTGCAGCCAAAGCAGCACAGAAACATCAACAATGGATGGGCAACAGCAGGCTCCCTTTGCAAATCTCAACAGCGGCGTCAGCTTGGGCCTTAGGAAGACTGAGCATCTTTTTACGAGGGCACTAAATAGAAGGACCTAAACTGTTTCCATACACACCACCAATGTTTCATTGTCCATGCTAGTAAAGTGGGTTTATGCACAATTCATAGGATATCTGATTATAACAAAGGGGCCATGAAATTTCTTTCAGTGTGTCGACTGATCAAGTTTGGCCCAAGGAATCTTGCATCTTACCAGTTGGTTTACAAACTTCACATTGTATCCATCAATAGAAAGATCTGTGACTTTGGTGGATGGGCAGTCACTAGATGCTGCTTGAAATTAGCTATCTATACTGTACACATTATATTTTTGTCCTATCTAAAATGCTTGAACTCCTCTGCCAGATACTTCCTGAATATGGAGTTTGTGGCAGAAGAAAGATGAAGAGTTAGGAGGTGGATATATTACATAATAAGTTGTACAGCCTGTTGATAATCAATGGGTTGAACTGTTTATGAGAGATCTGGAGCATGCCAACATCAAGTGGCAGACTTTTCAACAAAATAAAGCTGCTGGACAATACTACTGCTGAATCTGCCCTAGAAGCAATTTTTGTATTCAATCTAATGATGCCAAGGAGATTCTGTTCCTGGAGGAAATGAGCAACTATTACACTAGAAAATGAGTGAGATTTAAACTGTCATCACCAAATCTAACTGGTGAGTGTATAGATGAAGTGCAATGAAGAGACAATGACCTAAAATTTTAATTGTTTCCATCTTTGTTGATTAACTGCTGAGTTTCTCTAGCAAGAGAAAACCTGCAGATGTTGGAAATTTAAGCAAAATGCTTAACGACTTCAGCAGGCCAGGTAGTATCTGTGGGAAAGAGCAAACAGTCGACATTTTGGGCCAAAACCCTTTATCAGGAGGAAACAGTTGACAGGTCCTGATGAAGGGTTTCGGCCCAAAACATCAACTGTTCACTCTTTTCCTTAGATGCCGCCTGGCCTGCTGAGTTTTTCCAGCACTTTGTGTGAGTTTCTCTAACATTTTGCTTTTCCTTCAGGTTTCTAACATCTGCAGTGTTTTTTTTAATTGTTCTGAGCCTATGTCCTGCTTGCAGTCTGGACCCACAGCTCACATTCCAGCTAACGAAAGAGCTACTGTAGATGCTGAACCATGACTTCTTAACAACTAGATGCCAGATTATTGGATTTAAAATTGAATCATGCTGTTTATTTCATCTAACTGCATTCCAGACAGGTATAGTAACCATTATAGTTCCCATCAGCAACAGATATTTGTTATAAGCTCTTCAAATTAGTATGTGGGTAGGATTGTTACCACATCAAGCTGGTCTAGAAAACCAGCAGAACCCTAAGGCTATAGTCAGAGTCTCAAATGAACAGCGGAGTATATATATATTTTAAAATAGTACAAGACTGAAAGGTGTTGGTATTCAGAAAGACCAAGGGCCCTTTATTGCAAGAGGATTTGTGTACAATAGTAGAGAAATTCTGTTTAGTTGTAGACTCCACAGGAATAAAAATAGAATTCTGAATCTATTTAGTAGACCAGCCAGGCAGTTTCTCTGGAGAAAGAAATACAGTTAATCTTTCAAATCAGTAGCCTTTCATCAGAACTGGAAAGGGAAACAGTGTTTCAGGTCCAGGCCCTCCACCATAACTGGTCAATATCTTATTGAAAAGTAGGAGAGAAAAAGAAACCATTCAGCGTGAACATGGCAAAATGGACACGTGGAAAATCTGCTGGACAGCAGAAAACGTCAAGGTTGGCATTCCTGGAAGAGAAGTGGCAGCTGATTTACTAGTAAATTAAAACAAAAACCATAGAAGATGGTGGACAAAATTTGAAATAACAGAAAAAGCAGTAAAATTTCGGCAACCTGGAATACAAATGCAGATCTCCATGTACTGCATATATTGAACTACTGGTGTCCAAAGCAACAGGGGGCACTGTTGAACACTGCCTGATCATGGTTTATGTACAAATTAATTTCAAAGGCTTATAAATGACAAAGCAGTAATTATTTTGTAGCCATAACCTAGATATTTCTACTAATCTCAGTGATGAAAATCCATTTTTCATTTACAGCTGCTGATCAAGTGTCATCATATACATATTTCAGTTGAATTGAAAATTTCAACAATTCACAATTACGTTTCCCCCCTTCTTTTAAGAAGCTCCCTTACCAGTTTGAAGATCATTCCTTTCGTGTAAACTGCAACTATAATTTCAGTTAGAAAGTTAATATACAGTGGATTCCAGTTAATCGGGACACACTGGAACCAGTATATTTTGGCCCAATTAAGCAGCTTCCCCAATTAGCTGAAGTATCATGGAAACAGTTAAAAAGGTATAAAAAAAGATAAACTGAGTAACAAATTATATATTTTAATGAAATACAGACAAATTTAGAAAACTACCAACACAACTGCAATACTATATAACTGTGTATTAATTCCTAATACATCAATGGAGGAGTTCATCCAGTGTTCTTCTGATACAAGATCAAAATCAGCGCAGATATCTAATGTAGACAATGTGCTGCCTTGATACAATTTTTAATGACTGCATCCTCCAAATCTTCATTTTCATTGTAACATACACGATGATTAAACATAGACACACACAACTGATGCTATTTAAAAACCGTTTGCTTGAAACACTATGTTGTAATTAATGGCCAAACAAGCTCATGCGACTAGCACTAGTTAGAAACTGCTTGGCAACAATCTTCTGTTCCAATCACGCAGCATGGTGTCCCAAATAAACGAAGGAAATCCTGGCTATTTTCTCAATTAGTTTTGTTCTTTAAGCATCTGCCCTGATCAACTGATTACCCAATTAATTGCAGTCCACTGTATTTGCATTAAAAGGAAATTAACTGAATACCTAATTAGACAATAGTTTTAATAACATCATGATTTACAAGAGATTAGGTGGCTTACAATTAATTGCCAATTTGTTTGCTTCTAAAGATACACAGTTGACTTGCAAATCAAAGTTTTCTACTTGTGTTTACCCAACATTTACTTTTTAAGGAACAGCAAAATCCTAGACTACCAATGCCAATGAAAACATATAGAAACATAGAAAACCTACAGCACAATACAGGCCCTTCGGCCCACAGAGTTGTGCCGAACATGCCCCCACCTTAGAAATCACAAGGCTTTACCTATAAGCCCTCTAATTTTACTAAGCTCCATGTACCTATCTAAAAGTCTTTTAAAACTTTATCGTATCCGCCTCCACCACCATTGCCAGCAGCATATTCCATGCACTCACCACTCTCTGAGTAAAAAACTTACCCCTGACATCTCCTCCGTACCTACTCCCCAGCACCTTAAACCTGTGTCCTCTTGTGGCAACCATTTCAGCCCTGGGAAAAAGCCTCTGACTATCCACATGATCAATGCCTCTCATCATCTTCGGTCATAAGGTAAAATATTGAAGTACAAAAGACCACAAACTGAGTCCAGACTTTTAAATACAGCCTGAGTTCTCAGTTAGAGCTGAAACTAAAAACACACTTCAGTATTTCTTTACCATCTGAGCGGTCTTCTGAACAAAACTCATCACCTAGCAGAGCTAAAACAAAGAAACAGGCCCTTTGACCCACTTAGTGTGCTCTGACCATTAAGCACCCATTCACACTATTCCTATTCTTTAAAGTCATAGTTTCTACCACTCACTTACACAGTAGGGGAATTTTACAATAGCTAATAGAGCTACAACATGCATGCCTTTGCAACGTGGGAGGAAAATGGAACAGCTAGAGGAAACTTGCATTGTCACAATGAAAACATGAAAACTCCACACAGGATGGCACCAGAGGTCATGACTGAACCTGTTGCACAGTGTTCAAAGTTAGATGTGTTTAGAACATGTAACTCTTAACAAAAACTTAGAGATGGTTTTCCATGGCTGAACATTAGCTGGAAATGTATGGCTTCTTACTTTTATCAAAGGTGCAAAATCAATAGCCCTCCATATTAAAATACCGACCTAATCAGAATTAAAATCACACAGTCGCCAAGTACAAATATCACAACCATTGTGAGCAACTTTGCGATTTGTTTCCTAAACAGATGTGTGATTCTGTTTATACATTGGTAACCCAATACTATGGCCTGTGTCTAGGTCAACTACAGGCTCTACATCAAATCAATACTTCACACCCTTACTTCATTCTGATGGCAATACATTCAAACTGGGACTTTTTTTTCTTTCTCACAGATAGCAGTTGGAGCACTGTGAATAATGACTTGGTTATTAGCTAACCAAAACTGCTTACATCAGAGAATCAACATGGAATCTTAGCAGTACTGCTCGGTTACACCCTAAGGAAATACAAGTGGCAAGGAGCATTCATGTATAACTCTTTAAAAAAAATTAATTAAATGATAAATGTACTACTAAATGTACAGAATAGATTGTATTACATTTTTGAAATAAGTTGGATGGTCAGTTAAATATTTTCTCAAACTGTATTTGCACAAATGATTAACATATGAAAAGCTGGGAATAATTTTCATTCTGTGTAAACAGATAGTTTAGTTTCCCAAATTAGCAAACATAATCACTATGCATATAAGCCACTGTCTACACAGAATTAGTTTGTTTTGAAAACAAATAAAGATCTGAATATTTTAGCTGCTTGACAGAATATGAATGAACAAGCCATTAAAATGATCTTAGTACATACTGGATCTCCTGTATCTGCCTTAAATATAATTTGTATCCCATTGGCTTAAGTTTCATAAATAAAATGAGTTATTTTCTGATTTTCTAGTGTTAATAGTTTAACAGATCCTGTGCAAGTCATATCTGGTTCAAGACCCAAGACCCTGCAGTGCACAGTTAGTAGAGACTCAGGAAGTAAATGAACATCTGAACCTCTGAAAATCATACACACCTATATTGCAATTATGTGCTGTTAATTCAGTTAACAGTCTTGATACTGAGCAAACCAACCATCACAAGATGACAGAACTTAACTGAAAGTTTTATAATAACCACAATACACTTGTTGGAAGTATAGGAATTCAGCTACTACAATTCAGATTCTAGCAGATAAATGACATTCTTATACACAATTCATATGAACTGCAAGAATAAACTCAAAAATAGCAAAGCACAAATATATATAAACTTATGATGTATGACAAATCAGGCTAAAACACATCAGTGCTAAAACAAATCATTACATCATTTGTGGTGACTGTGATGACAAATTAAGTGCATCACTGGAGCAGTTTATCAAGGGTGTTTCCTTTTAAACATTTTTCTTCCTAACCTCTTGAACATCTGAACTTGCAATACACTTGATGAAAAGGCTTCATTTTTCCAAGTCTGGAAAAAAGGCCAGAAAAATTTAAACTTAATGAATGGTAATTAACTGTACACAAATCAATAACTACTACTACATGATCCATTCTGAATTGGGAATTGGACCACATAGCACCAAGCTTTTGACCAAAATGAATCATAATCAGGTTTACTATCATTGTCACATCTTGTGAAATTTGTTGTTTTGCGGTAGCAGTACATTGCAATACATAAAAAACTATAAATTACAATAAGAAATATAAAATAAATAAATTAAATAGTGTTTAAAACGGTATTGTTTACTGAAGTACCCATGGCTGTGACTGTTCAGCTTTAGAAGTCCTAAATGGGAATATTTAATTATTCCCATCGGAGCTGCATGCAGAGTCACTACTTATCAGCACTATCTTGCTTAGTGTTCTAGAAGTTTCACACACAATCATGGTCCCAAACCATGAAGTTTGATACAGCTCCCCTCGGGTTCAAATAATCTACCTAAGCGCTCTTGATTAAATTTGACACCTTGAATGAGTTTAAAAACTCAATGTGAAAATTGATTGCCTCTCATCATGACATTGCTCATGATTAGTGGCTTGACATATACAACAGCAGCTCAATGGATGAATAATCCAAAGAAATACCCAAAACTGTTCCTGTATAGCAATGAATATGCTGAAGTAGCAGTAAACTTACCAGAATCCTGGACATATTTCAAAAGCAGTTAAGTGAAGCTCCCAAAGTAGGAAAGCAAAAATTGCAGCATGCTGCAATTTCCTATTATACAACAGTAAGTAGAAAGGACTTGGAGGCCGACTACCCTTCGCACCCGCAGGTTATTTTTAATTGAAAACTACGAACTCATCTTGAACTGCAACAGCCTTATGCCAACAGAATTTTTTCTGCATTATTCTTCATTGTGGTATAAATATCCTGGTGATACATGAAGATGTATACATTTTTCTGGTAATTAGATGATGAACCTGATTATTATGACATAAATGACATATTGAAATGCCAAAACATTCAATTCAAACCAATGCTTTCAAATATTAAAAAACATACAAGCTCTTGCAGTTATGTTGCCTATAAAGTAGATAATGTTGGGTATTAAAAAAGAACCAAGAATACTCTGTTGACAGGGATCAGAAACTCTCCAAGGATTAGGACATTTTCCAGAACTAAATAATTCTTGCTTGGAGAAACATAACTTCTTATGGTAATGAGAAGAGTCAGGAACTGTCTAAACATCAATATTCCACATACAGATTACATAATACAAATTTCCTTCAATGATTCTGATATTTTCTATTTTCTTCCATAAAGGAAATGTTTTAAAAAACAGTGAAAACAATCTGAAAGCAAATAAGCATAACTCCACAAGTTACCTTTAATGTTGTTACCCCTCAACCATCTTGCTCTTGAACAAGTGGGGATAACTTCACATGCCCCATCACTAAACTGTTCCCACAACCTATGGACTTACTTTCAAGGACTCTGCAAGGGTTCAAGAAAATGTCAATGATTTGTGTCGGAAGTCTAAGCTGTTGGTTTCAGATAATACATAGGAAATTGTAGCTCATCTGGCACTGAACAGGGAAGGCTTATTGGTAACACAGGCACACAAAAAAAGACAAACTTTATAGAGAGATAAATACAAGAGATTCTGCAGCTGCTAGAGGTCTTGAGCAACACACAGAAAATGCAGGAGGAACTCAGCAAGTCAGACAACATCCATGGAAAAGGATAAACAGCTGACATTTTTGGCTGAGACCCTTCTTCAGGACTGGAATGGAAGGGGGCAGAAGCCAGAATACAAAGGTGAGGGAAGTAGAGACCAGGCGAAGGGAAAGGTGGGTGGATAGGGGAGGGGAAAGGTGGGAGAGCAAAGGGCTGAAGACGGAATCTAATGGGAGAGGACAGTGGACCATAGAAGAAAGGGAAGGGGGAGGGCCAGAGTGAGGTGATGGGCAGGGTGAAGAAAAGGGGTAACCCAGAATGGGGAATGGAAAAAGAGAGAAGGAGGGAGGGGTGAGAAATTGATGAAAGTTGGAGAAATCAATGCTCATACCATCAGATCAGAGGCTACCCAAAAGAAATATGAGGTGTTGCCCCTCCAAATTGAGTTTGATCTCTTCATGGCAGTAGAGGAGGTGATGAACAGGTATGTCAGAATGGGAATGGGAAGTCAAATTGAATAGTGCGGGCCCTGGGAGATCCTACCTTTTGTGGCAGACAAAGCAAAGGTACTCGACAAAGCTGACCCTTGATCTTCGCCAGTTCCCATTGATGTACAGGACGCCGCACTTGGAAAACTGAATACAAGAGATAACCCTGACAGATTTACAAGTCAAGTGTCACATTAGCTGGAAGGACTGTATGGGCTCTGAATGGTGGTGTAGGGGCAGGTGAAGCACTTGTTACATTGGAAATGTCGATCATTTATTTCCCTCTGTACATGTTGCTTGACTTGCTGAGTTCCTCCAGCATTTTGTGCATGCTACTTAGGGAGACAAAAGAAGGGCAAGGTGTTGAGAAAGTACACATGGAATATGATTTCATTGAACAACAACCTCAGACAGGTTATAATTAAGGAAGAGAACAAAAAAGACCCTAAAAGGGTCCATATACAATGATTCAACACAAAAAGTTGCTCTGCCTGCAACTGCAAATGAAACCATGACTTCTTGACCAACAGTCTGCAATCAGCAAGGATAGACAGTGACACCTCCATGATTATCCTCTACACCGGTGCCTCATAATGCTATATTTTAAGTCCCTAACTCTGTGTGTGTGTGTGTGTGTGTGTGTGTGTGTGTCTATATATATATATATACACACACACACACACAACCGTGTAGTCAGATTCTGCTGCAACTCTATTCACAAGTTTGCTAATGACATGGTCATAATGGGCTTAATCTTAAACAATGAGCAGAATACAGGAAGAAGATAGAGAGCCAAGTGGCATGGTGTCATGAAACCAACATTTCTCTCAACGTGAGAGAAAACAAAAAACTTGCTCATTGACTTCAGTAAGTGGGACAGAGTACACATCTGCCATTATCAATGATGCCGGGCTGGAGAGCTCAAGTTCTTATAGAACATAGAACATAGAATAGTACAGCACAGTACAGGCCCTTCGGCCCACAATGTTGGGCCGACCCTCAAACCCTGCCTCCCATATAAGCCCCCACCTTACTCCAAGTGTGGCCTAACCAGAGTTTTATAGAGCTGCATCATTACATCGCGACTCTTAAACTCCATCCCTCGACTTATGAAAGCTAACACCCCATAAGCTTTCTTAACTACCCTATCCACCTGTGAGGCAACTTTCAGGGATCTGAGGACATGTACCCCCAGGTCCCTCTGCTCCTCCACACTACCAAGTATCCTGCCATTTACTTTGTACTCTGCCTTGGAGTTTGTCCTTCCAAAGTGTACCACCTCACACTTCTCCGGGTTGAACTCCATCTGCCACTTCTCAACCCACTTCTGCATCCTATCAATGTCTCTCTGCAATCTTTGACAATCCTCTACACTATCTACAACACCACCAACCTTTGTGTCGTCTGCAAACTTGCCAACCCACCCTTCTACCCCGACATCCAGGTCGTTAATAAAAATCACGAAAAGTAGAGGTCCCAGAACAGATCCTTGTGGGACACCACTAGTCACAATCCTCCAATCTGAATGTACTCCCTCCACCACCACTCTCTGCCTTCTGCAGGCAAGCCAATTCTGAATCCACCTGGCCAAACTTCCCTGGATCCCATGCCTTCTGACTTTCTGAATAAGCCTACTGTGTGGAACCTTGTCAAATGCCTTACTAAAATCCATATAGATCACATCCACTGCACTACCCTCATCTATATGCCTGGTCACCTCCTCAAAGAACTCTATCAGGCTTGTTAGACATGATCTACCCTTCGCAAAGCCATGCTGACTGTCCCTGATCAGACCATGATTCTCTAAATACCCATAGATCCTATCTCTAAGAATCTTTTCCAACAGCTTTTCCACCACAGACGTAAGGCTCACTGGTCTATAATTACCCAGACTATCCCTACTACCTTTTTTGAACAACGGGACAACATTCGCCTCCCTCCAATCCTCCAGTACCATTCCCATGGACGAGGACATAAAGATCCTAGCCAGAGGCTCAGCAATCTCTTCCCTCACCTCGTGGAGCAGCCTGGGGAATATCCATCAGGCCCCGGGACTTATCCGTCCTAATGTGTTTTAACAACTCCAACACCTCCTCTCCCTTAATATCAACATGCTCCAGAACATCAACCTTACTCATATTGTCCTCACCATCATCAAGTTCCCTCTCATTGGTGAATACTGAAGAGAAGTATTCATTGAGGGCCTCGCTCACTTCCACAGCCTCCAGGCACATCTCTAATCGGTACTACCTTCACTGCTGTCATCCTTTTTTTCTTCACATAATTGAAGAATGCCTTGGGGTTTTCCTTTACCCTACTCGCCAAGGCCTTCTCAGCCCCTTCTTAAGCTCCTTTCTTGCTCCCCAATATTCCTCAATAGACCCATCTGATCCCTGCTTCCGAAACCTCATGTATGCTGCCTTCTTCCACCTGACTAGATTTTCCACCTCACTTGTCACCCATTGTTCCTTCCCTCTACCATTCTTTATCTTCCTCACCGGGACAAATTTATCCTTAACATCCTGCAAGAGATCTCTAAACATCGACCACATGTCCATAGTACATTTCCCTGCAAAAACAGCATCCTAATTCACACCCGCTAAGTTCTAGCCTTATAGCCTGATAATTTGCCCTTCCCCAATTAAAAATTTTCCTATCCTTTTCCATGATAATGTTAAAGGTATAACTATCATCAAAAATAGACAGCTTGTACAATAAAAATGAACTTTTGATCTCTCATTTTACCTCATGATGGACCATGCCCTTTTGCATTGCACTCCTCTTTAACTGTAGCAATACATTCTACATTGTTTTCCCCCATTTTGTACAATGTGGTTATGCAAACAAAAGCTTTTCACTGTATGTGACAAAATTAATTACCATTCATTGTTTGTCCTAGCTTTAATAATCCCGAAGTGCCCATTTCATATGTATCAGGAATAAATTTAATCTTCCTTTGCTTTACCAACTGAAAAGCTCAAGAAAAATCTGCAAAGCAGGCCAAAACAGAGCTGTCAGCCTCATTAACATACTCAAAATGCCAACCTGTCTCCCAGAATGAAATGTCTGTACTCCTTGTCCTGCTAAAGTAAAACTCAGGAGACAGCAGGTTAGAGTTAGCTGATCAGTATGTTCACATTAAAATACCTGTTCAACCTCACAAACATCAAAGCCAAACATCAAAACAAGACTCACTTTCTCCTTGGCAAATGAATAGTTTCACTCAAGAGTTTGATGACATTTCTAACAACTACATTAAAAAAATCTGTTGACTTTTCATATGTTCAATCACATTTATTTGTTGTGATCTTGATGGTCTTTAACATAACAATGTTCTGTGGGCTTGACCTTGATATTTTAAAATAGGTCTTGTTGAATATTATGCTTGCAGTCTAAAACAGATACTTTGATGTTACAATGGACACTTCCAGAAAGTAAGAGAAATGTAGGTGGGTCCATCTTACATGATATTGATGGACAAAAGATGAATAAACTATTGCCTATAGTCGCTTTCCCAATGCCATCACATTCACTTTTAATGCAGACCTGTTGTTAGTTCTGCAAGCAATGCTCATGAATATTTGTTTAGCATGAACAACTCACATGATTAAACATCTCAAATTGATAAAACCATTAGTGCAAAAAAATTCCCACAAAAATGCAGAAGAAATTTCAGAATGTGATCAAAAGCTTGGCTAAAGCATTATTTGGAAGAAGCCACACGAAAGAGAATACATTAAGTAAGGAATTCTTAGCATCTAACCAGTTGCCAATGGCAAAATAATGAAAATAGGAGACAGGCAATTTTGTAGAAGCAAAGAACCTGGAGGGCATAGAAAGTATTGGATTGGTTTGTCTCTGAAACCAAAGACTCTGCTCTTTTCAAACCAATCAGCTTGTACAAAGACATCTGGCATGACGTGAAAGCACAGAGGAACATCTGGAGAAATTCCTGAAACACCAGTTCGCTGCTGTTGTTACTGCGTGGTCGGGAATCTTCCGGAGGGAAGGCCTGAAAATCCCCGGCTTTGCCTGCTGTTGGCGACCGAGATTGAGGTCGAATCGTTCGGACAGAGATGGCCCTCAGTACTCGGTGTCAGAGAGCTGATTGGAGGCTCGAAGTTTTCGGATGACTCAGAGTCAGACTGTGGTCAGGAATGGCAGGGAGAGTTTTTCTTCCTTCTCCCGTCTGCGTGAGATGTGGGACATTTGAGAGACTTTGAACTTTTTACTGTGCTCATGGACTTCTTCATCAAGTTATGGTATTGTTGCACTGTTGTAACTATATGTTATAATTATGTGGTTTTGTTAGTTTTTTCAGTCTTGGTCTGTACTGTGTTTTGTGATATCGCACCTGAGGAAATATTGTATCATTTCTTAATGCATGCATTACTAAATGACAATAAAAGAGGACTGTGTGTCTTCATAATCTAATCTAATCTGGCATGATTTTAAAGAGACAACTTCAATCACCTATGATGCAACATAATTTAAAATATACTGATTCACACACATTAATATTACAGTCACTTGGGCAAGTTTGGCCACATTTCTGTATAGATACAACTTTAAAGTAACTCACATACCTGCTATAAACAGACAAAACTTAATGGTAATGTTAAGCCTTGCATTCACCAAGTAGCTAATGATGATTTTTCATCAAAGCATAATGGAATAAATAATCCACATGCTTATGTTTTTTTGTTTTACTTTGCTTTTTTTCTCCACCACAAACTGTTCTGCATCTCTCGAAATTTGAAGTCTTAAAACTCTGGTGTCCTTTACACCTGAGGTTTACTATGTTCCATCATGCACTCCTTTTATGCATCAAAGATGCCACATGAAACTAACTTTAACCTTAAGCTTCATTTGGTCTGGAGTAAAAATTTGTTCCAAGCTGTTCCTGTGAAGCTCTCTGATACTAGATCAAAGGCTTTAATTTTTTACATTTTCATTAAGTAACAGAAATGACAAACAGTTTGATCATACTAAGGTTGATCTTGATGGAAGGTAGTATTTGGAGTTAACTATTAGGTAAATTTTTGTACTTAGCCTCAAATGTCTTCACCGATTTTCAGGTTAATTCTTATTTTTTTCCCCAGAAGAGTACATCCATTTGAAATGATATACAGTGGCATGCAAAAGTTTGGGCATCCCTGGTCAAAATTTCTGTGACTGTGAATAGCTAAGTGAGTAAAAGATGAACTGATTTCCAAAAGGCATAAAGTTAAAGATGACACATTTTAAAAATATTTTAAGCAAGAAAACTTTTTTATTTCCATCATTTACAGTTCCAAAATAACAAAAAAGGAAAAGGGCCCGAATCAAAAGTTTGGGCACCCTGCATGGCAGTACTTAGTAACACCCCCTTTGGCAAGTATCACAGCTTGTAAACGCTTCTTGTAGCCAGCTAAGAGCCTTTCAATTCTTGTTTGGGGGATTTTCGCCCATTCTTCCTTGCAAAAGGCTTCTAGTTCTGTGAGAATCTTGGGCTGTCTTGCATGCACTGCTCTTTTGAGGTCTATCCACAGATTTTCAATGATGTTTAGGTCAGGGGACTATGAGGACTATGGCAAAACCTTCAGCTTGTGCCTCTTGAGGTAGTCCATTGTGGATTTTGAGGTGTGTTTAGGTTCATTATCCTGTTGCAGAAGCCATCCTCTTTTCACCTTTGGCTGTTTTACAGACGGTGTGATGCTTGCTTCCAGAATTTGCTGGTATTTAACTGAATTCATTCTTCCCTCTACCAGTAAACATTTCCCGTGCCACTGGCTGCAACACAAGCCCAAAGCATGATCGATCCACCCCCGTGCTTAACAGTTGGAGAGGGGTTCTTTTCATGAAATTCTGCACCCTTTTTTCTCCAAGCATACCTTTGCTCATTGTGGCCAGAAAGTTCTATTCAAAAGGTTCAAAGGAACATCTAAACAAGCCTGATGCATTTTGAAAACAAGTCCTGTGGACTGATGAAGTTAAAATAGAACTTTTTGGCCGCAATGAGCAAGAATTGAAAGACTCTTAGCTGGCTACAGAAAGCATTTGCAAGCTGTGATACTTGCCAAAGGGGGTGTTGCTAAGTACTGCCATGTAGGGTGCCCAAACTTTTGCTTTGGGCCCTTTTCCTTTTTTGTTATTTTGAAACTGTAAAAGATGGAAATAAAAAAGTTTTCTTGCTTAAAACATTAAAGAAATGTGTCATCTTTAACCTTCTGCCTTTTGGAAATCAGTTCATCTTTTACTCGCTTAGCTATTCACAGTAACAGAAATTTTGATGAGGGGTGCCCAAACTTTTGCATGCCACTGTATACAAATCCATATTTTAAAATATTTGATTTGTGAGGAAGGATTGAAATTATATGAACTTTGAAAAACAATAACTGAGAGACAACCTTATGGATAATAGAAGATATTTAAGAAATACTTAAGAGATCCAGAACATACTTTAGACAAGCTGGTAAACTTAGAATTCATCTGAAGTTCTTCATCAATGTGGATGTTCATTTAGGGCAGTGGTTATACCAAACTTTTTTTTGGGTCACCGTTCCCTTGGCTCCCAGACCACATCCCAGTCACCAGCCTGTCCCTTTCTGACCATTACATAAAAAGTATAAGGAATTTTGATTTACAATGTACAGTGGGAAAAAAAGGATCAGCTATGACTGAATGGTGGAGCAAACTGATTGGGTCAAATGGCCTAATTCTGCTCCTATGTCTTATGATCTTAAGGGAGGGGGGGGAATCAGCCATGATTGAACAGCGAAGTAGGCTTGATGGGCCAAATTGCCTAATTCTGCTCCTGTCTTATATCTTAAAATAGAAACTGCTAATTCAAGGCAGTGACAAGTAATTGAAAAAAGTATTCAAATCTATTTAAAGCTAGAAAGAAAATTATTTCTTTATTTAATTACAGTAAAACCAGTTTTCATCAACAATCTTAGACTGTCCATTAGTAGTCAAACTATTCACTACTTCATTGCTTTTTCATCATTCAATGAGATGGATGGGCTTGGTGCAATGATATCAGCTTCCCACATCAGGCCAAGGGTCACTCAGGAGTCTCAATCCCCACATTCAGTAATTTGCAGTCTTTTTCGTTATTTTGAAAGTTGGGCAACTGCACTGAAAAGATGCTCCACCAATATGATGATGGAAAGGCAACAAAAGAACTTCTTAATCTTTGTCTACAGTGCAGGATAGTGATCAGATTTTTTTCTGCAACCAAAAATCTTGATGTGATTTTTTTGAACCTCAGCTTTAGCTCAAGTCATTTTGTAGCGAGATCAGTTCTTATTCTATCTTTCCTGTTAATTCCTTATTAAAGTGTTCAGCAATAGGTTAATTACACAGTCTGGAATTTAGATCGAGAGAAGATCCTGAAATCTCTGACACGTCTTCATGCAACTAGCTTAGGTGGGCACAGTATACTTTAGGATCACCTTGTATTATTTCTTTTTCTTCCAACTCAGAGGCTTGGACAGCCAATGTTAAATAGAGTTAACTTGGACAAAAATGTGGAGATGACTGATTTGATTTTGATAAGATTCACATAATTTACTTGCAGTTGAAGACTGATTTCATTAAACGTTGTGAAGAACTTGACATACAAGCAACATCATGCCTAATATTCCTGAGGTGATTACTGAATGAAGCATTTGAGTCTTCAAAGAATTTTATGACAGCAAAAAGTGCATAAAAGAATCTCAGGCAGTTTCCTTTTGACAGCCATCTGACTTCTGTGTACAACAGCAAGCATTTAAACTGTTCATCGCTCTCAATACAAAGCTCTCGAAATAGTTGCAAATTGAGAGCATGGGACTAGAATTTTAGTTACTGCAGTGATAACAGTAATTAATTATTTGTGTAGCCAATTACTTAAGTTTTTTTTTGCAACAAGTGGTTGTCTGTGAATTACACAGTCAATGGAAAATATATTGGGTACAACTTCTTTTCAAGAAAGTAATAACCTCACGGTAGTGCCCTGCCATTGATGATGCTCCATCTGTTGCACAAGCAAGAATGCTGGTGAGCAGAATGTCCTTCTCTGTGAAAAATTGTTCAACAACTCGAAATACTGACTCCTAATGTTTCTAGCCCCCTTGAAATAACAACTCTTGAATCACACTTTCATCTTTTATGAAGCAAATATAACCAAGAAGCAAAGATGCATTGCCTGGAAAAATTGCCTCATCCAACTGCAGAGCAAATTCTGTTGTCCTGAGTACATTGCACAATGTTGCCTTCCACGTTCTCAGACATTTTATCTATTCTTCTTTGAACAGAGTTGTCACTGAGTAGAATTGCTTTAATTATTTGGTCTGGTGACTTATGCAAAACCGTATTCAGGACCTCTCATTGCTGGCAGAATCAGTTCTTCTTCAATGGTAGCAATAAAGAATTAAATGTTTTATGAAGCATGCAAGCCATCATTATTTTGTTCTGAAGTACTGGCAAACATGTTTTGAAGTTTTTCCATTTCTGAAAGTTTCATGAAGTGACTAAAAGGAAGATAAGTTCTTGTTTGCTTTATCAGAGTGTATGCTCTTCAAATGTTCAAGTAGCCTGGACGGTTTCATTGCCTCATTTGAAAAAACTTTTTAACACAACAGACACATGCTAGGTACTGGTATAAATCCACATTTCAGACACTCCACACTATACTGCCTACATTTCAATTTATTTGGTCTGCTTCTGCCATTTTTGTTGTGAATTAACAACCACAATCAATTACCTATTGTTTAAATTCAACCTCAAGCACTGTGATTAATAAAGGGGAATGCTATGACATCATCATAGCTTGGGTAAAACCTGACTCTCTGCCTGAAGGTACACAATGCGGGTCAGCAATATCTCGGTTGGGCCGTGGTCTAGAGAAATGAGGTCAAGACTATTCAAAAGGGCAGATTCTGAACTTAACCTCATTGAAAGGCGTTCCCTAATTCACAGGAATTACATCATTGTGCGAGTAGAATATGGGAATTGTACTAGCTAATGCTGTACTAAACTAGTGAACAGCAATAATGCGCAGGACGGACCTGGAAATAACACGATTTCCTCATTCCCGATTTCTCATGATATGCCAAATACTGAAGTGTCACACTGCTTGAAGCATGTTATTATTGTTGAAAATCAAAGTCTAAGAGAACAGAATATTAGCAAGGGATGAGGTGATTATGAGACACAGGATCAAATGCTTATAATAAGTAATTCATTTCTTAGATTAAGCCTGTAATCTCCCTGCTGCCCCCCTTGGTACCAAGTGGCCCACCCCACCACGCCTTTATCTTTATTGCCCCTTTAGAAACTCCCACTGCCCTTATTGGGTGATATCGCCCACTTTAGGAGCCACTAATATAGGTTAGGAGGACAAACAATTTTAAAGCTAGCTATTTAATAAACTATGATGTATTTTAACCATCAGCATATCACCATGATAATATAATACTTAAATGAATAATGTTTAGATTTTTATGATAAAGAAAAAAAGTTTGTCTACAGATTTTGGCAGATTTTAGAATATTTAGTAATACTTCATGTTTTGGCTGTCTACTATGAATATTTTGGTATACCATATTAAAAATAATGAATGGAAAATATTTTAAAAAAATTTACCTTTTTAAATGCATAATTTCTAATATTTAGCATTTATCTATTTAATTAAATTTGTGCCACTAATTCAATTTGTTGAAGGACATAATTCACAGGACAAGAAGGCATTAAAATGATGTTTCTTCCAGAGCATGTACAATCCATTTTGAAATATTCAATCATACCTATTTATTCTTCTGTAGTACATATATTCCCTGATTTTTGAATATAATCAATTTAATATATTTTTCAAAGCTGGATGGCCAAAGTTGCATACTGATATCCAGTATGTCTTCAACTTAGATTTACAAATTAGACTAACTTTCTTCAACTTATGGTCAAAAACTCTTAGAAGTTTTGTTTTGTTCAAATTCATGTCTGAAGGTAACATGTCTGAACGATTGGTGTCCTGTCACACTCACCTCAATAATAAGCAAATGCTTTGAGAGGCCGGTCAAGGACTACATCTGCAGCATGCTACCACCCACACTGGGCCCCTTACAATTCGTCTACCGACACAACCAATTGATAGATGACACAACAGCCACAGCTCTACACACCGTCCTTACACATCTGGAGAAGAAGGATGCTTACGTGAGAATCTTGGGCTACAGTTCCGCATTCAACACCATAATTTCCTCCAGGTTTGTCAAAAAACTCAGAGACCTCGGCCTTCACCCTGCCTTGTGCAGCTGGATCCTGGACTTTCTGTCAGATCACCAGCAGGTGGCAAGAGTGGGCTCCCTCACCTTTGCCCCTCTGATCCAAAACACAGGTGCCCCTCAGGACTGTGCCCTAAGCCCCCTCCTTTACTCTCTGTACACCCATGGCTGTCTCGCCACCCGCAGCTCCAATCTGCTAATTAAATTTGCTGACAGTACCACATTGATTGGCTAAATCTCAAATAATAACAAGGCAGCCTACAGAAAAGTCATCAACCTGACACAGTGGTGTCAAGAAAACAACATCTCCCTCAATGTCGCAAAAACAAAGAAGCTGGTTGTGGACTACAGGAGGAATGGAGACAGGCCAGCTCCTATTGACATTGCACCCAGCTGTAATTATTAACATTGTTCACGGATGTGCAGAACAAAGGACAATGTATTGCGAGATAAATCAATTAACTCCAATATCCGGCAGCAGTTTATAAAAAGAAAGTTAGTGGTGATAAGCAAAGTTGGATCTTTCAATTTAGTAAGTACTCTATTACATACTGTATAGAACATTATAAAACCATAACAAATTTCTAGTGATATCTTAGCTTAACTACTGATAAGATATTTTTCAAGACCACAAATACACAGCATCATAAAAATACATTTTCAAGTCTAATGTCGCAAACTCTATTTTTCCTGGCAATTTTATTAAATGGAATCAATAGTATCCCAGTCTCAGAAAGAATTGTTAGTATGATACAGAGGGCATTAAATATAAATAACAAGGATAAATTTCAATTTGGTTAATTATATTGGCTCCAGTTTCACTTATTACTAACCAGGCGTTTAAGTCTGTGAAAGGATTTGCTGCATTTTATAAAAAAATGAAGAGTTATTTCACATGAACAGGCAGACTAGTGTACAGAAAGAGGAGCAGGGAGACAGGAGCTTATTGAGAATCCGAATCAGGTTTAATATCACTGGCATATATCATGAAATTTGTAAACTTAGCAGCAGCAGTACAACGCAATGCATGATATAGCAAAAAAAAGAATTATTCTGAGTATATATATGTCTATTAAATAGTTAAATTAAGAATAGTAGTGCAAAAACATTAAAAAATGTGGTTGTGTTATTGTTAATGAGTTTGTTAGACCAGGATAACGGGGATTGATCACTAATATTTGCAATATGTAATCACAAAACAATCAAACAAGAAGAAAAATAGAGTTAGTAATCACCAAATGACCAGATAGTTTTATTATAAATGGTTAAATAAATTACCATTATATCAAGTATTAATTACAGAGTTAACATAATTTATCTTGCTACACTAATTGGCCACTGTAAGCTACCTTGATGAATAGTAGAACATGGAGGAAAGTAATAGGAATGTGGGGTAGGATGATTAAAAAAAACCACCAGATTTATTCAGAGCTAACAAAATACTTGTGCTAGGAAGATAAACAGAAAGAACTTTGCAGTTTAGTTTCAGAAACGTGAGGCAATCACCAAAATCAGATACTACACAGAGACGTATAATCATTCATCATTCACTTTAGTTGACAAGAAGGACAACAACCAGTGAACTTCCATAAGTAGTTTGCCTCTAAAACTGAAACACTTTGGGGAAAAAAAGTTACTATGATGATCAGCTTGGTGAAGATGAAGAATGAGTCCTCTTTCTGATAATATTTTAAAACAAATCAAATGCAAAATGTTGCTTTGTTTTTCAAATTATTACTTTAGAAATGACCAAAGAATTTCGCCTTGTATTAATCTTTTAAAGATTTGATTTGAAAATAATACAATTATGAATTCTTTGATATTCTGCAAGGCCTTTTCATTGGCTGGTGACAGTCTTCTGAGGACTCATACAATCATTCTAATGTATATCACAATAGAACAAACAACAAACAATATCACTTGTTAAAAAGCTGTCATGAACAAAAAGAATAGACCTGAAATATAATACACAAGCAGAGAAAAATTTGCTTACCGTCATCATGTTTACCAGATCTATTTGATAATAACGATCTTGATGTGCATTTGCAGCTGCCAGTGTAAGAAGGTAGTCATTTCGAGCATGGTTAGCTTTTATGTTGCATTCACTGCGCCTTGCTTTCAACTAAAATTCAAACAAAGTATGTAATATTGGATGCCAAACAGAGTTCCACAATTTTCTTCCTAAGATACTTTATCTTTCACCTTGTAATTGCAAAGATATATCAATAAAATGGCCCATTATGGGTTAATATCAGTCCATCTTTTAAAATATTCCCTCATTTAGCTTTTCCATCGTTACACTTCATTTCTTGCACAATTTAGATAGGTTTAACCTGACCCAGTGTTCATGAAGATCAATGTTACAAGTTGACTTGTCCCTCATGCAATGTTTGCCTTTGCTCACATTATGAGATGGTATAAAAGATTTGCAAAATAAATGGGGTACGGTGTAACCAGAGATAGTGAAAACACTAACACCCAAGGCGTTTTGATGAGGATCTGTTTACTTCTGCTTTGCTTTCCACACCTTGACTATTTCCAACATTTTGTTTTCACTCAAAACTCCAGCATCCATAATGTGCTTTATCTGACTCCCCTTCATCTACAATGGTCTTTCCAATCACGAGTATTCCTCCTCTGTACTGGACCCGAAATTAGGAGCTGATTATTTGGTAAATGCAAAGATACATTTTTAAATTATGTTGGAAGGTGGAACTGTTCAAATACTTTACTACACGACTTGGATTAAAGAAAAATTATATTTTTCTTCATTCCTGAAAGTAATGAGTTATGTGGGTCAGATCTCTGATCCGTTACTCAACTCTGCATCAACGAACATAGATTTGAATTGATGGAGCTCATTGTTTAGTTTCATAATTGTTGTCAACATATGGTTGGTGGAAGAAGCACAATTGATCAAGATCTTTTTGCTTGCTTTGTGCTCACATGTACTTCCTCAGCCGTGGTCACTGGATAGTGATTAGGATCAGGAAACAGGTGAATTTCTCTTCCCTAGCCCATGGATGCTGAGACTGCAACATAATCAAACTTTAAAGACAGAAAATTAGCTTTTAGGAATTGTAGGTCCAAAAAAATTAAAGCCTTCAAACTGAAAATGATAATATTTTATATTTCTCAGAAAGAGTGAACTTATTTCAAAAGTAGTATGAAAATTTTATACAAAATCAAATTTCATTTTAAAATGACAATGAAAGTCAAGTCTTAACCTCACCTATGTTCAAAGGCTAAGTGTATCCAATTAATGTACTAGCCACTATTTACATACCTCAACTAAGACTTGCAGCACACACTGTGGAAATATTGTACAAAAACAACAAGCTCATGATCAATAACAAGAAACAATCATTCAAAATCTTGCATAACGTACCTTCACACTTGCTTTCTGTAAACTTATTCTTGATTGAAATAGACTAAGCTTGGACCTGAAAAAATAAGACCGCTATTTAGCAGTATATTTGAATCAAAAAATTGTTCTGTCAAAATGGCACTCTGCATTTAAGAACTGATGTAAAAGCAGGAATCGTCATCATTTAGGCCATTTCAAGTAGTTTTGTGTAGATAATTTATTTGCCATATTTATTAATTAAATAATTTAAACAACTGAATTGGATTCACCATAACTGCATTATATCTGTGGCAACAAGGCAAGGCAATTTAACACCATTATTTAAATCACTTAATGCTTAACTTTACAGAAGATATGTTGGGATTGTTCACCAAATGTAGGGAAGGTATTGTAGATGTGCGATCGCTTGAGTCAAGTATGATGTTCTCAGGTGATTGTAGAGGCCGATCCAGGATCCACATATTCTAGTGCAGTGTGGGAAGAGTAAGTGGTGGGGCTTTTAGTAGTTCAACAAGATGCCACTGGTTCTCTGTGGCACAGCAGAGGTTACTCTCATTTAGCACAGCTCCTTCTTGAACAAATTTTATCCAGGTGTATCTATTGTCTTCCCAGTTTCTCGGTGTCATTTTGAATTTCTTCAGGCTGATTTTAATGTTCTCTTTGAAACATTTCCTTTGAGGTATGTATACAAATGTGGGCACTGCTAAAACTCTGAATTGCAGAATCAATTTTTTTTCAGCTTCCTTATCACTGCTTTCACACTTGCTAATCATCAAAATGCTTTTTGCCCCTTGGGTTTGAAGACACACTTTAATATTAGCAGCAGCCACTTCAGCAATAAGCAACTATCACACTTAAAGGTGAGTGGTGCTGCACAGATCAGTATCAATCACTTCCCTGGTCCTGTGTGCTGAAATGTACCTCTCCAGGTAGCTCGTCAAAGTCCCGACAACAGGACCTGCTGCCTCGTAAATGAGTGGTTCTTGTTTTGGACTGGCTTTGAACTTCATTAGACCTTAATTTCAACACCAAACTTATTTCAATCTGCTAGAGGGTCACCAACTTTTCCAGGCTGCAGTATCCCTTGAATTCTCAACCTATCAGCTCAAAAACAACATTAGCAATGCTCAGATGAAGCCGGAAAAAAATTGGATAAATACTTAGAATTCCAGTGCTATTCACAACTGTAAGACAAAATTAATTTGAATTGCCATAAGGCATGAGATGAGCAGAATTCAACAGAATAATTCTGTGCGACAGTGCTATGATTCTAAAATACATAATGGAATCAACATGCTGTTAAAACAACAGAATCTTCAGAACAGTGCAACAGTTAAAAGATTTTAAAAAATTAAAGCAAAATTGAGAGGTAAAATGATGAATTTAGAAATATTCTTATGCAATAAAACTCTAATTATTTAAATTTGTTAAATAATAGTGAATTCACAAGCACATCTTAGTGGCAACTCACAAATGATTAAAAAGCACGAAAAATAATTCAAAGAATGAAGTTAACCGTAGATTTCAAACAGTTAAGCAGACAGATGGTAAGCAAATAACATATGCCCATTACAAAGTGGGAAAGAAAAACAATAGCTATTCAAATAAAGAATAAAATTAATGTAGCATTTGGCCACAAAATCAAAAGACAAATTGGCAAGAATGAGTGTGAAACTTCATGCTTAAATTCACATGCAAAATGGTGATGGCTATGTTATGGGTAATTTATAGTTGCTGATTAAGCAATGAGCAGAAGGTAATAAGGCTGTAGCCTGAAAGAGTCAAATCCAAAAGACAGATTCAATGATCCTTTTTTTTCCTACATGTTCCTTAATGTACATTACTTGCAAAATCATGACAATTTTTACCTCATGATGATAAAAATTGGCCATTTTTTTTCCAGTTAATATTCCTCAGTGCATGCAGAAAGAGCTCTCAAACACATGAGACCAAGCCACTACACTCCAGTAAAAACAAGTCCCAAAAACTGGCCTGAAATAAAGTTGCTGTCAAATTAATACATTTCAGTGTGAATCTCAGGTATTAGCTTGCCAACCCTGAGCCAGAGTTCAAAGCTACATACAATTACTGCAGATATAATAACCATGATCATATATTATGTCTGTAGCATACTTAATTTTAATGTAATTAATTCACCCTATTTAATCTTTAAAGCTGCACTGTTGTCCAGAGTCTACACTCCGTTAATTCTGAGCTCAGTGCTGCACTTTGCTCTAAAACGTGTGCCTTTCAGATCCCTAGTTTCAGCTGAATACCCAATTATCAGGCAGGTCATCTGTTTAACACTGAAAATGGAAAATACCAAGTTTAGGAAAATCTAACTGCTTTATTAAATCAAGCAAATAAAGAATTAAAATGAAATCACTCCCTTACTCAAAGTACATGTTCTGGAGATAATGCACTCATTGAGCAATGAAAGCTATGTTAATATCTCAATACAGATGCTAGAGGAACTCAAGGGAGCCAGAGTGGGGAATGGAAGAAAAGGGAAGGGGGAGGGAGAGAAATTATAGGAAGTTAAAGCAATCAATGTTCATGCCATCAAGTTGGAGGCTGCTCAGAGGGAATACGAGTTGACGCTCCTTCAACCAGAGAAGGACCTCATTGTGACAGCCTATTGCAGATGGAGCAATGTAGATTGGGAGACCACTTTGTAAAGCACCTTTGTTCCATCTGCAACAAACAGGATTGCCTGTATGGTAAGATGGCAGCACATGTGGATGCCGTGGTCTCCCGGGGGCCAATCAGACGTGCTTCTTTCTTTGCTATATATAAATTTTTAAAATCTTATATTAGACTATATTAAACTCCTATAACTACGACTACAGCAGGTCTACTACATCAGTGAGCTGCTTGTTATTTGGAATAGCTGGCCGGGGTGTCATTGGAGCCAGCTAGCAGTTCAGAGAAGGGCTTTTTTGCTGCTACAATCCAGAAGAGGAGATGCCAGAGACATTGTAGCATGGTGTTCGTGCTCGGCTGGGGATAGCCTCTCCCTCTCCCATCGGTGCTGCCCTCCAGTATTGAATTGGAGGAATTACAGGCTGGACTGCTGGTTCCATCAATTCGGGAGGTTGGTCACTCAGGGTCATGGACTAAAAATGTGTTTACTTGCAAGACTTTTTTTCCTATCGAATATTTTAAGTTCACATGTACAACTTGCACCATGGCCCCAGAGGAATGCTGTCTCCTTTGGCTGTATCCATGTATGGTTTCAATGAAATTAAACAACTTGATTTGATTTCCCAGTGGCCAAGAATTTTAAATCCAGTCCCCACTCCCATTCTGACATGTTGGTTCATGGCTTCCTCTACTGCCGTGATGAGGCCACTCTCAGGTTGGAGGAGTAACTTCTGGTAATTCTTCCCTCCACCTTCCCTCTTCTCCCATTCCCCATTCTTACCTCCTCTTCTCCTCACGTGCCTATCACTTTCCTCTGGTGCCCCTCCTCCTTCCCTTTCTCCCATGGTCCACTGTCCTGTCAGATTCCTTCTTCAGTTTTTCCACCTATTACCTCCCAGCTACTCACTTCATCTCCTCCTCCCTCATGCACCTAGCTTCATGAATCACCTTCCAGCTTGTACTCCTTCCCCTCCTCTGAACTTACAGTGGCATGCAGAAGTTTGGGCACCCCGGTCAAAATTTCTGTTACTGTGAATAGCTAAGCGAGTAAAAGATGACCTGATTTCCAAAAGGCATAAAGTTAAAGATGACACATTTTTAAAATATTTTAAGCAAGAAAACTTTTTTTATTTCCATGATATACAGTTTCAAAATAACAAAAAAGGAAAAGGGCCTGAAGCAAAAGTTTGGGCACCATGCATGGTCAGTACTTAGTAATACCCCCTTTGGCAAGTATCACAGCTTGTAAATGCTTTCTGTAGCCAGCTAAGAGTCTTTCAATTCTTGTTTGGGGGATTTTCACCCATTCTTCCTTGCAAAAGACTCCTAGTTCTGTGAGATTCTTGGGCTGTCTTGCATGCACTGTTCTTTTGAGGTCTATCCACAGATTTTCAATGATGTTTAGGTCAGGGGACTGTGAGGGCCATGGCAAAACCTTCAGCTTGTGCCTCTTGAGGTAGTCCACTGTGGATTTTGAGGTGTGTTTAGGTTCGTTATCCTGTTATAGAAGCCATCCTCTTTTCATCTTCAGTTTTTTTTTCAGACAGTGTAATGTTTGTTTCCAGAATTTGCTGGTATTTAATTGAATTCATTCTTCCCTCTACCAGTAAATGTTCCCCGTGCCACTGGCTGCAACACAAGCCCAAAGCATGATCGATCCACCCCCGTGCTTAACAGTTGGAGAGGTGTTCTTTTCATGAAATTCTGCATCCTTTTTTCTCCAAACGTACCTTTGCTCATTGTGGCCAAAAAGTTCTACTTTAACTTCATCAGTCCACAGGATGTTTCCAAAATGCATCAGGCTTGTGGAGATGTTCCTTTGCAAACTTTTGATGCTGAATTTTGTGGTGAGGATGGTGAGGACACAGGAAAGGTTTTCTTCTGATGACTCTTCCATGAAGGTCATATTTGTGCAGGTGTCGCTGCACAGTAGAACAGTGCACCACCACTCCAGAGTCTGCTAAATCTTCTTGCAGGTCTTTTGCAGTCAAATGGGGGTTTTGATTTGCTTTTCTAGCAATCCTACGAGCAGTTCTCTCAGAAAGTTTTCTTGGTCTTCCAGACCTCAACTTGACTTCCACCATTCCTGTTAACTGCCATCTCTTAATTACATTAGGAAATGAGGCAATGGCTACCTGAAAATGCTTTGCTATCTTTTTATAGCCATCTCCTGCTTTGTGGGCATCATTTATTTTAATTTTCAGAGTGCTAAGCAGCTGCTTAGAGGAGCCCATGGCTGCTGATTGTTGGGACAAGGCTTGAGGAGTCAGGGTATATATAAAGCTTTGAAATTTGCATCACCTGGCCTTTCCTAATGACGACTGTGAACAAGCCATTGCCCTAACAAGCTAATTAAGGTCTGAGACCTTGGTAAAAGTTATCTGAGAGCTCAAATCTCTTGGGGTGCCTAAACTTCTGCATGGTGCTCTTTTCCTTTTCTTCCCCCACTCTAAAATTGTACAAAACAAAAAATAGTACACTAATCTTGCTTAAAATGTTGAAAAGAATGCTTCATCTTTAACTTTATGACGTTTAGAGATCAGTTCATCTTCTACTCACTTAACTATTCACAGAAACAGAAATTTTGACCAGGGGTGCCCAAACTTTTGCATGCCACTGTATTCTGGCTTCTTCCCATCCTGATAAAAGGCCTCAACCTGAAACGTCGACTATCTATTCCTTGTCATAGATGCCGCCTGACCTGTTGAGTTCCTCTATCATTCTGTATCTGTTACTCTGGATTTCCAGCATCTGCAGAATCTCTTCTGTTAATATTTCTTCTTTTTGATCTATTCTTTTACTTTCTGCTTCTTACTTTTTAATTTACATTATTTTTGTATTTTTTTTTCTCACAGTAACACGTCGAAGCTGGACCCTCTCTAACATGCTGGTAGGGAGAGTTTTATTTGGGTTTTCTTTCGTGCTGGCAATGGTTACATCCCGACACGCGGGACAGAAGCAAGGTCGCATTGTGTATTTTACGGACCAGCAAATCCCGGCCGGTTTAGCTAACAGACCGGTGGACACCCCTGCTGAAATCCGGAGGAAAACACACAGAGGGGGATTACAAAGCGAGGAAAGAGGACCGGGTCGAGACAACAGAGACTTTTGGAGAAGAGGAGTTCGGTGGGTAATACCGTTCTGCCTGACCGGAAGTGCACTGAGAGCAGCAAGCGTAAAGGAGTTTCGTGTTTACTGATCTGGTTAAGAACGGATGGTGCAATCTAGAGCATATTACGATCGAGGAACGTGTTTGCAGACTGGATACTGAACTTTTTACTGTTGGACTTCGGCCACATTCCACCGTGATACAATACTCGGCAGCACGGGAGGTCGTTCCTGCCTGTGGCCATCCAACGTGCAGCTCCTCCCATGGAGGGTCAGACACCCTGAGCCAATAGACAGGTCCTGGACTTATTTTCCATCTGGCATAGTTTGTATTTTGTTGTTTGATGGTTGGGGTTTTTTGTATTGCTATATTTACACTCTATTCTTGGTTGGTGCAGCTGTAACAAAACCAAATTTCCCTCGGGATTAATAAAGTATATCTATCTATCTATCTAACAGTCTGTCAATCTTTATTAACTGAGATAAAATCCCACTTCCAAATATTAATAATAATTTATCTTTCCATAAGGTCCATGTAAAACTGCAACAACTATTCAGGCCATGGATAAACTTCAAGTAGGATAAATTTCCACAGAGTTCCTCAAATCACCTAGTTTTGTTTTAAAATGGAGCATTTAATTATTATGGAGATTGTTGTAACATTACAAGTTTTCTTCACCATAATAACCAGCAGCAGCCAGAAACAGTGTGGCTTGGCCCTAGAAGATAGTTAGGCTACATTTGGATTACTGCATGCAGTTCTGGTCACTGCGTTACAGAACGATATGGTGGCTTTGGAGGGGGTTCAGAAGAGGTTCACTGGGATGATGCTTGAATTGGAGTATTAGCTCAAGGAGAGATTGGAAAAACTTTGTTTTCTTTGGAGTGTCATAGGCTGAGGAGCTACCTAGCAAAATTATATATTATGAGAGACATAAATAGGGTTAATAGAGAATCTCCCCCCTCCCCCCACAGGCTTAAAATGAGGAGGAAAGCTTAAAGGATACTTATGAGGCAGATATTTAAGGGGCATTTAGAAAGGTACATAAATGGGTAGACAATAGGGGGATATAGACAATGAGCAGGCAGATGGGATTAGTTTCAATTAGCATCATGGTTGGCACAGACATCATTGGTTTCTTCCTGTAATGTACTCTTTCATGTTCCATGAATTATGTAATAAAATAAAAAGCCTTACTTCAGTAGATTGCAGTGACTGATGATTAACTTCCCCCATCTACTCAGCTCTACCTTATCTTATTTACTAGACCTATTTAATCTAAAGGCTTAGAAAAAAACCTGAGGTGGAGTATCAGGTGCATTTTTCAATTACCAAGATAGCCTGTGAAGTTCAGATTGATAGTTTTTGAGGAAATGATATCATAATTGTACTTCAGTGTCTACAGAGTATCAAGGTTATTATCCTTGTATGAATACAGAAACTGTTTTACAAAAATATTTTTATGGGGGAAATACATAAAGACAACATGAATAGTGAATTAGTTTACCATTTTTCCTCAAATCTGCTAGTTACATTTTGAGTCTCTGATTAAATTTATTTATGATTGTATGTAATGATTGTATGTATTGATTGAAACAAAATCTGATTTTAGGAATCAATTTCCGCAATATTACATTTTGGCACAAATTTGTTATTTAAATTTAATTAAATATTTGATTGATAGAACTTACAAATAATGTCAGCTTTCAGCAAAATTTTTCCATGAAGTTCATTAACAATTTTGGTTTTGTACAAACTCCACTTTCAGAATCAGTTGAAATGCACAAGGTAAATGTACAAATTCAAAACTGAATAATAGTTAACATTCGCTTTTTGTACTTCACATTTTTGTGATATATTGCTTCTCTGACTACAGCAAACTACAATCAAGCCCGATAGTTTTTAATAACTGAGTTTTGTTGTGATTGTATTTCCATGTTCAGGTAAAGCACTATGAGAGAAACTGGTGTACAAAAACACCATTACTGAATGGAGCATATTGCTGATTCTGCAAGAGTTTATATTTCAGCAAACTTCCCAACAGAATTAGTTACAGATCATCAATTTTGCAATGAAATGTTTGTATAGTCATTGTGAGGCAGTATAAATGTACATACAGGGCAGCATGTTTCAATGATTTAGTTCTCATGCAACACACAAACGTATAAGATACAAATTAAAAGGTTTGCACATTTGTTTCTTGTATAGCAAAGAATACCTATTCATATCATAAAAAAATCAAAACGCACTTGGCCTCTAAATCTGCTTTCTCTCGCGCTGCATGAGCCATCTGTTCCAACTCAAAATACTTCTTTTTAGACTTCGCCAGATCCTTCACAGTCTCCTGGAATTCAGCCTGAATTTTTGTCAGCTGATCAATGGACTACAGAAACAAGATAATACTGAGAATTAGATGCAGCACAATGTGAACAGAAGGGTTTTCTTTGTAACAGTAACTGATAATTATGACTACTACTTTACATATCACAAAATAGGGATACAACTGTGGCAGAACTAGAACATTCTTACATTAAGCATTACATTGTAATTTGTGGAGCATGTACACTTGAAAGAGTAGGCAAAGGGCACCTTAAATATTCCACCACTTCTATATGTGGAATTCAAATATGTGGGCAACTCAGTACTTCAAGCCTACTCAAAAGAGGGAGAAAAAAACCCCTCCAATACTGAAACAATGGATCCTTTGTTAAAACAGCAATATAATTTAAGTGCCCCATTCACTTAATTTGTTTTATATTTTACAATAACTCAAAATGTTATGTGCATTACCCTATCATTCAATGTAGTACTTTAGGAAATAAAGCTTGTTTGTTTAAAATTATCTTCCAGGCTACAACTAATATTTCTCAACTCAGAACACTGTCTAATGAGTTCTGTTATTTTAGATAAAGTAACAAAAGTACAATGGACAAGAACTTATTACTTATTCATTTTCAGTTCTTCCTAAAATGCTAGCCTGGTTAATCTGCAAAACACAGGGCAATTTGAACGTTGTTTTTACTATTTAAAATGCAAGCTGCCATCCCATAACCAAACAATAAGATCAAAATTCTTAATCCAAATACTTGAAGCGAGTAGTAGCTGTAATAGATAATTAACCATGAACTGTTTAAGGGAAGGCTCAAGAAAATTCCCTCTCTCAGTGATAGCAAAGTTCACAAGGAGGGCAATAAGTCATTTACAATCATGTTCAGCTACAATTCCAGACAGGTTATTTAGCTGTACTTCTTCCTGAAATCCTCTGCATCACAAAAGATAGCACTCATGCAATTAGGTTTATTCCACATGATGTCCAGAAATGGCTGACAGCATTACCTACAAAAACATTCTAAGATACAAGATGCTATTCTAACTGTAGCACTGAAGGTGTACATTCCAGAACTAACCATGCTATTAGTCAAACTGTTCTAGTACTATGAAAAAAAGTGGCATCCACTTCACATTATGGATGTTAAAAGCTCAAAATAAATTTAGTATCAAAGTATGTATAATGTCAGCACATTGAGATTAATTTTCTGAAATAAAACTGAAATAAAAACATAAAATGCTGGTAACACTCAGCAGGTCATGAAACATCTGTGGAAAGAGAAACATTTAATGCATCAGGTCAAGGCCCAGGCTTTCAACATTAATCATTTCACTTTCCATAAATGCTGCTGACCTACAGAGGATTTCTAGCACATTTTTGTTTTTGCATCAGATTTCTAGGATAGGCACTTTTTGACTTTCTAGTATGGAAAACTGCCCCAATAGGTCCTGTCCACAAAAAGGGCAAATTCAATAACTTGAGTCTCATGTGGACAAGACTAAAGAGATGATTGCGGACTTCAGAAGGTGCAGGTTGATCAGTCCTCACTACGTGGCACCTCAGTGGAGAGAGTGAGCAGCACTAAGTTTTTGAGAGTGCACATTATGGACAATCTCATCTGGTTCCTCAACACCATCTCTTTAGTCAGGAAAGCACAGCAGTGTCTTCACTGACTGAGGAGATTGAAGCCAGTGAGGCTTTCCCCCCATTCTAAACAATCTTTACAGAAGCACCACTGAGAGTGACCTGACCAGCTGCATTAGCACCTGATATGGGAACTGCAAGGTGTCTTGACCACAAGACCCTACAAAGGATTTTGAAGACTGCTGAGAGGATTATCAAGGTCTCTCTTCCACCTATCTGGGGTATTGATCAGGAGCACTGCATACGCAAAGCTATTAGCATTGTCAAGGATCCTAACACACACACACACACACACACAGTTAGGCAGTAAAAGTACGTAAAAGTCTCTTAAATGTCCCTAATATCTGCTTCTTCCACCAACCTGTGGCAACGTGTTCCACGTACCCACCTCTCTGCATAAACAATGTACTGCACCTCTGACATCCCCTATATTTTCCTCCAATCACATTAAAATTGTCTCTTATCTTATACATCTCCATCAATTTACCTCTTATCCTCCTTTGTTCCAAAGAGAAAGCCCTAGCTCACTGAATTTTTCCTAAGATGTGCTCTCTAATTCAGGCAGTATCTTAATAAACCTCCTCTGCACCTTCACTAAAGCTTCCATATCCTTCCTATAATGAGGTAATCAGAATGGGACCCAATATTCCAAGTGTGGTCTAACCAGAATTTTATGGAGCTGCAACATTACCTTGCGGCTCTTGAACTCAATCCCTATTCCCCAACTAATGCACTATACACCCTTTTAACCACTTTATCAACTTGCGCGTCAACTTTGAGGTATCTATGGACATGGACTCTAAAAATCCCTCTGTTCCTCCACAACTGCTCAGAATCCTGCTATTAACTTTGCACTCGGCCTTTAAGTTCGACATTCCAAAGCGTATCACTTAACACTTTTCTGGACTGAATTCCATTTGCCACTTCTCAGACCAGCTCTGCTTCCTATCAATGTTCCATTGCTCACCTATGACAAACTTCTACACATTCCACAACACCACCAAGCTTCGTACTAACCAATTCTTCCCCAACCTCATCCAATTCTGAATTAATGTAGTCTAGTTTCCCAGTATCCCATGTCCCCTAAATTTCTGAATGACCTTACCATGGGGAACTTTGTTAGAGGACTTACTAAAATCCATTACATCACCTCTGCTGCTCTATCTTTATCAATTTGTTTTGTTACTTCCTCAAATAATTCAATCAGGGTTCTGAGACACGACCTGCTTCTCAAGAAGTCATGCTGACTATTCCTAATCAGACTATACTTCTCCAAATGCTTGTAAATCCTGTCTCTAAGAATCCTCTCCAGTAGTTTGCTCATCACTCTTGCAAGACTGACTGGTCTACAATTCCCAGGATTATCCCTGCTATCTGAACAAAGGAATAATATTTGACACAAACAGAGCCTAAAAAGCTCCAGAGATCAAGCAAACTAAGAGGTGGTTGCAGGAGGCAGAGGAATAGTTACAGGATTGCTTTGAGTCAGTGGACCGGGCCGTGTTCAAGCACTCATCTGACGATCTGAATGACTACACCAGGGTTGCAACAGACTTCATTAAAACAGCTGAAGAAGAGTGTGTCCCCACACGATCATTCAGGGTTTACCCCAATCAGAAGCCCTGGATGAACCATGAAATTTGGAATTTGCAGAAGGCCAGATCAGAAGCATTCAAGTCCAGAGATCAAGAACGCGACAAGAGGTGCAGGCATGATCTCTGGAAACCCATCTCATGAGTGAAATGGAGATTCTGGACTAGACTGGAGTTAACTGGGGATGCTCAACAGGTGTGGCAGGGTTTGAATGCCATAATCTACAAAATTAAATCTAGTGACAAGAGGGACAGTACAGCTTCCAGATAAGCTCAATGCTTTCTATGCTTGCTTTGACCATCAAAACAGTGAGAAACCAACGTGCACCCCTATGTCTCCCGATGATCCTTTGGTCTCAGTATCTGAAGATGATGTGCAGGCTGCCTTCAAGTGAGTGAATCCAAGGAAAGCATCTGGTCCGTACAGAGCACCTAGCCGAGTGCTAAAGACCTGTGCTGACCAACTGGCCGGTGTGTTCACAGATATCTTCAACCTCTCACTTCTGCAGTGTGTGGTACCTACCTGCTTCAAGCAGGCTTCAATCATACTAGTGCTCAAGAAGAGTGTAGTAACCTGCCTCAATGACTATTGTCCAGTGGTACTTACATCCACAGTGATGAAGTGTTTTGAGAGGCTGGTGTGGAAACATATCAGCAGTTGTCTGAGTGGCAACCTGGATCTGCTTCAATTTGCCTACCGAAGCAACAGGTCCACAGATGATGCCATCTCATTGGGTCTTCACACAATCCTGGAACATCTGGACAGCAAAGTTGCATATATCAGGATGCTCTTTATTGTTACAGTTCAGCATTTAATACCATCATCTCCTCAAGACCAATCAGTAAACTCTAAGACGTGGGCCTCAATACTGCTTTGTGCAATTGGATCCCTGGATTTCCTCACTTGCAGACCCCAGTCAGTGCAGATGGGCAAAAATGTCTCCTCCACAATCTCCATCAGCACATGCACCTCAGGGCTGCGTGCTTAGGCCTCTGCTCGCTTTACACCTAGGACTGTGTGGCTAACACAGCTCCAACACGATATTCAAGTTTGTTGACGGCACCACTGTTGTGGGTTGTATCAAATAATAAAGGCATCCGTTAGTCTTGCGAGACCATGGATCTGTGCCTGGGAAGTCTTCACTCTCCAGGGCACAGGCCTGGGCAAGGTTATATGGAAGACCAGCAGCTGCCCATGCTGCAAGTCTCCCCTCTCCACAACACCAATATTGTCCACGGGAAGGGCATTAGGACCCATATAGCTTGGCACTAATTTCGTCGCAGAGCAATGTGTGATTAAATGCCTTGCTCAAGGACACAACACGTTCCCTCAGCTGGGGCTTGAACTCACAACCTTCGGGTCGCTAGTCCAATGCCTTAACCACTTGGCCACGTGCCCACTAACCATCAGTGGGTTGTATCAAAGGTGGCGATGAATCAGCATACAGGAGGGAGATTGAAAGTTTGGCTGAGTGGTGTCATAGCACCAACTTCTCACTTAATGTTAGCAAGACCAAGGAACTGATTGCAGACTTTAGGAGAGGGAAACCCAAGTTCCATGAACTAGTACTCATTGGAAGATCAGAAGCGGAGAGGGTCAGTAACTTTAATTTCCTGGGTGTCACCATCTCAGAGGATCTGTCCTGGATGCTTCATATAAATGTAATTGCAAAGAAAGCACAGCAGCGCCTCTACTTTCTTAAGAGTTTGCGGAGATTCAACAGGTCATTGAAAACCTTGACAAGCTTCTACAGATGTGTAGTGGAAAGTGTATTGACTGGCTGCATTATGGCTTGGTCTAGGAACACCAATGCCTTTATGCAGAAAATACGACAAAAGATAGTGGATTCGGCCCAGTACATCATGAGTAAAGCCCTCCCAACCATTAAGCACATCTATATGAAATGTTGTAGAAAAGCAGCATCCTTCATCAAAGATCCTCACCACACAAGCCATGCTCTCTTCTCGCCGCTGCCATCAGGTAGAAGGTACAAGTGCCTCAGGACTCGCACCACCAGGTTCAAGAACAGTTACCAACCCTCAACCATCAGGCTCTTGAACAAAAAAGGATAGGTACACTCATCTATTGAGATGTTCCTACAACCAAAGATCTCACTTTAAGGGCTCTTTGTCTTGTTAGTTCATGCTCTTGTTATTTATTGCTATTAACTTGCATTTGCATGAGCGCAGTTTATTGCCTTCAATGCTCGTGCTCTTTCATTGGTCCTGTTTACAGTTACAGTTCTATAGATTTGCTGAGTATGCCCGCAGGAAAAAGAATCGTAGGGTTCCATGTGGTAACATGTATGTACTCTGTTAAAAATACTTTACTTCGAACTTGTTGCCAAGAATAGACACAGCAATCTCTTCTCTTGTTTCCTGTAACCTGGGGTATATCCCATTCGGTTCTGGGGACTTAGCTATTCTAAGGGTTTTCAAAACTTCTAGCACACCACCACCTTTCTTAACATCAACATCTTCTAGCATATGAGACTGTTCTGCACTGTCCTCACATTCATCAAGGCTCTCTCACTGGTGAATACTGAAGCAAAGCATTCAAAGACCTCCCCTTTCTCCTCTGACTCTAGGCCCATTTCGTCTATGTCCATGATTGGTCCTACCCTCACTCGTCATTCTCTTGATCTTCATGGACATGTAAAATGCCTTGAGGTTTTTCTTAATCCTACTCGCCACGCCATTCTCATGTCACCTCTAGCTGTCGTAAATCTCATCTTAAGCTTCTTCCTGGCTATCTCATAACTCTCAAGAGACCAGTCTGATCTTTATCCTTAATCCTTATGCTTCCCTCTTCCACTGACTGGACCACTTGCTGGTTCCTCTTTAGATCGCACACCCTGACTTTGAAAAATTTTCCTACAAAGCGTGTACATGTGAAGTAATAATTTTACAGTTACCTATCATGTCCATTAGATGTCTACCTATTAGAATACAACAACTTTTAACAGAAATCATAAATTGGCAATAAATTCTGCATTACATACATCTTGTAAATGAATAAACAAAAACACAGCTCTATCTTATTTGACTTTTTTTTTTGCTTAGCTCTCAATTATTAAAGTCTCCAATTTTCAGATAACAAAAACATTCCAAAAAATTAATATTGTCACAATTTTCATGTTTTAAAAATTAAACTATGAATTGTTCAGTGGATCAATACATCTGCATGTATGCTAGTCAGCTGAGCAAACCAATAACATTCAAGGTTTAATACCTGGTTATCATTGTGGTGAAAGAATTATTATATTTAACATCAGTATCTTGCCCTTTGTGGGAAAATGGAGTTTATTAACCAGATTCTAACATCTCAATGATGTTAGTTGGAAAGTACATAGAGATAATGGGACAGGTATATATAGATGAATCATAAGATGCATGATATGCCAATAGATACCATGCATATCAACTTTGCTTCAAGGCTGCAATTATGATGCAGTCACCATCTAGCCAGTTGACACATAGCTTGGCAACTGGCAGTAAAACGGATGCCACAGTAGCATAGCCGTTAGCACAACGCTATTACAACTCAGGGCATTCCAGATTTTGGAGTCCAATTCAGGTGTTGTCTGTAAAGAACTTATGTTTTCCCTGTGAATCGCATGGATTTCTTCTGGGTGCTCTGGTTACCTCCCACAGTCCAAAGAACTACTGGTTAGTAGGTTAACTGGCCATTTGCAAATTGTCCTGTATCAGGCTAGTGTTAAATAGGTGGGTTGCTGGGCGGTGTGGCTTGTAGGGTCGGAAAGGCCTGTTCCGCGCTATATTCTAAATAAATAACTAAAAATAAAATTGCTTAGCAACATCTTAAAAGGGACAAGAAAGATGCTAGATAAATGCAACTAATTCTTTCTTTGAATTTACCTTTCAGCTCTCATGACTTTTATATTTCCTATTATCCACAATAAAAAAAATATAGCCTACACAACAGAGAGGTAATGCCCAATTCCCAGATGATTTAAAGAAAAATCTTGGAAAGGTATCACAGTATCTAGTAGAATACTGACAGCATTAACCCAAAGACAGTAATGCAGAATTGTGCACAAAAGAGAAGGAAAATTAATCATTAAGTAATGCTGGCATGGATAACTTCAATCATTACTTCGAACTGATTCTATAATCTACAGTCTCACTTTCAAAGATTCTTAACAACTGATGTTCTCAGAATTATTTATTTTTTGTACAGTTTGCCTTATGCAAAGATTTTATAAAATTCTACTGTATTTTTTCCTGTAAATATCAGCAAAAATGAATCTCAAGGTAGTATATGGTAATATATACACACACATTAATAATAAACTTATTTTGAACATTGAACAAAGTTTAATTTAGAAATAATTTTTAAAAGCTAATAGAAAAAGACAGAAATAATGGTCAGCACCCTCTAACTGTGCAGGCATAGAAGCTGAATAGTTCTAAAGTGCATGGTCAAGTCCTCAACTTCCATAATGCTGGACATTACTGTGGGATAACCATGATCTGTCATGAGAATTCATATGGAATACAGTAGGAGACCATAGGCGTCTGCAAATATTCTAGCCCTCAGGCTAGGCAATTCACTATTGAATTTGTATCAGGTTATTTGGCACAAACCCAGTAGGCCCCTTGATTTTAAATGGAGCAAATTAGTTGGAAAGGAAAGGAAAATGCAAACTCATTTTATTCAAATTAGTTGATTGACATGTATTTGATTGTAGAATTTTAATGAATTTAAAATAGTCATACACATCCTCTCTCATCTTGTGAACTTGAGGTTGGATATAGATTTAATTATCCAGTTCTCAAAGCAAATCAGGGGCACATCTTTTTAGTTTCAGCCTGGAAGACCCTAAGCTATAAATAACAGGAATTCTGCAGATGCTGGAAATTCAAGCAACACACATAAAAATTGCTGGCGAACGCAGCAGGCCAGGCAGCATCTCTAGGAAGAGATGCAGTCGACGTTTCAGGCTAAGACCCTTCCTCAGGACTAACTGAAGGAAGAGTGAGTAAGGGATTTGAAAGTTGGAGGGGGAGGGGGAGATCCAAAATGATAGGAGAAGACAGGAGGGGGAGGGATGGAGCCAAGAGCTGGACAGGTGATAGGCAAAAGGGATACGAGAGGATCATGGGACAGGAGGTCCGGGAAGAAAGACAAGGGGGGGGGACCCAGAGGATGGGCAAGGGGTATATTCAGAGGGACAGAGGGACAAAGGGAGAAAAAGGAGAGTGAGAGAAAGAATGTGTGTATAAAAATAAGTAACAGATGGGGTACGAGGGGGAGGTGGGGCATTAGCGGAAGTTAGAGAAGTCGATGTTCATGCCATCAGGTTGGAGGCTACCCAGACGGAATATAAGGTGTTGTTCCTCCAACCTGAGTGTGGCTTCATCTTTACAGTAGAGGAGGCCATGGATAGACATGTCAGAATGGGAATGGGATGTGGAATTAAAATGTGTGGCCACTGGGAGATCCTGCTTTCTCTGGCGGACAGAGTGTAGATGTTCAGCAAAGCGGTCTCCCAGTCTGCGTCGGGTCTCGCCAATATATAAAAGGCCACATCGGGAGCACCGGATGCAGTATATCACCCCAGCCGACTCACAGGTGAAGTGTTGCCTCACCTGGAAGGACTGTTTGGGGCCCTGAATGGTGGTAAGGGAGGAAGTGTAAGGGCATGTGTAGCACTTGTTCCGCTTACACGGATAAGTGTCAGGAGGGAGATCAGTGGGGAGGGATGGGGGGGACAAATGGACAAGGGAGTCGCGTAGGGAGCGATCCCTGCGGAATGCAGAGAGAGGCGGGGAGGGAAAGATGTGCTTAGTGGTGGGATCCTGTTGGAGGTGGCGGAAGTTATGGAGAATAATATGTTGGACCCGGAGGCTGGTGGGGTGGTAGGTGAGGACCAGGGGAACCCTATTCCTAGTGGGGTGGCGGGAGGATGGAGTGAGAGCAGATGTACGTGAAATGGGGGAGATGCGTTTAAGAGCAGAGTTGATAGTGGAGGAAGGGAAGACCCTTTCTTTAAAAAAGGAAGACATCTCCCTCGTCCCAGAATGAAAAGCCTCATCCTGAGAGCAGATGCGGCGGAGACGGAGGAATTGCGAGAAGGGGGTGGCGTTTTTGCAAGAGACAGGGTGAGAAGAGGAATAGTCCAGATAGCTGTGAGAGTCAGTAGGCTTATAGTAGACATCAGTGGATAAGCTGTCTCCAGAGACAGAAAGATCTAGAAAGGGGAGGGAGGTGTCGGAAATGGACCAGGTAAACTTGAGGGCAGGGTGAAAGTTGGAGGCAAAGTTAATAAAGTCAACGAGCTCTGCATGCGTGCAGGAAGCAGCACCAATACAGTCGTCGATGTAGCGAAGGAAAAGATGTGACACATGATTGGAAGATGTTGAATTCTTGTGGGTTGAGTCAAGAAACTGCAAGGGTAAAAGGACATTGATGATATATATAGGCCTCCCAACAGTGGTTGAGATGTGGACCACAGATTACAACAGAAAATAGAAAAGGCATGTCAAAAGGGCAATGTTATGGTAGTCATGGGAGATTTTAACATGCAGGTCAATTGGGAAAACCAGATTGGTAATGGATCTCAAGAAAGTGAGTTTGTTGAATGCCTAAGAGATGGCTTTTTAGAGCAGATTGTCATTGAGCCTACTAGGGGATCAGCTATACTGGATTGGGTGTTATGTAATGAACCAGAGGCAATTAGGGAGCCTAAGGTAAAAGAACCCTTAGGAACCAGTGATCACAATATGATTGAGTTCAACTTGAAATTTGATAGGGAGAAAGTAAAGTCTCAAGTAGCAGTATTTCAGTGGATTAAGGGAAATTACAGTAGTACGAGAGAGGAGTTGGCCAAAGTGAACATAGAACATAGAACATAGCATAGTACAGCACTTTACAGGCCCTTCAGCCCACAATGTTGTGCTGACCCTCAAACACTGCATCCCATATAACCCCCTACCTTAAATTCCTCCATATACCTGTCTGGTAGTCTCTTAAATTTCACGAGTGTATCTGCCTCCACCACTGACTCCGGCAGTGCATTCCACACACCAACCTCTCTCTGAGTAAAAAACCTTGCTCTAATATCCCCCTTGAACTTCCCACTCCTTACTTTAAAGCCATGTCCTCTTGTATTGAGCAGTGGTGCCCTGGGGAAGAGGTGCTGGCTATCCACTCTATCTATTCCTCTTATTATCTTGTACACCTCTATCATATCTCCTCTCATCCTCCTTCTCTCCAAAGAGTAAAGCCCTAGCTCCCTTAATCTCTGATCATAATGCATACTCTCTAAACCAGGCAGCATCCTGGTAAATCTCCTCTGTACCCTTTCCAATCCTTCCACATCCTTCCTATAGTGAGGTGACCAGAACTGGACACAGTACTCCAAGTGTGGCCTAACCAGAGTTTTATAGAGCTGCATCATTACATCGCGACTCTTAAACTCCATCCCTCGACTTATGAAAGCTAACACCCCATAAGCTTTCTTAACTACTCTATCTACCTGTGAGGCAACTTTCCGGGATCTGTGGACATGTACCCCCAGATCCCTCTGCTCCTCCACACTACCAAGTATCCTGCCATTTACTTTGTACTCTGCCTTGGAGTTTGTCCTTCCAAAGTGTACCACCTCACACTTCTCCGGGTTGAACTCCACCTGCCACTTCTCAGCCCACTTCCGCATCCTATCAATGTCTCTCTGCAATCTTCGACAATCCTCTACACTATCTACAACACCACCAACCTTTGTATCGTCTGCAAACTTGCCAACCCACCCTTCTACCCCGACATCCAGGTCGTTAATAAAAATCACGAAAAGTAGAGGTCCCAGAACAGATCCTTGTGGGACACCACTAGTCACAATCTTCCAATCTGAATGTACTCCCTCCACCACCACTCTCTGCCTTCTGCAGGCAAGCCAATTCTGAATCCACCTGGTCAAACTTCCCTGGATCCCATGCCTTCTGACTTTCTGAATAAGCCTACCGTGTGGAACGTTGTCAAGTGCCTTACTAAAATCCATATAGATCACATCCACTGCATTACTCTCATCTATCTACCTGGTCACCTCCTCAAAGAACTCTATCAGGCTTGTTAGACATGATCTGCCCTTCACAAAGCCATGCTGACTGTTCCCGATCAGACCATGATTCTCTAAATGCTCATAGATCCTATCTCTAAGAATCTTTTCCAACAGCTTTCCCACCACAGACGTAAGGCTCACTGGTCTATAATTACCCAGACTATCCCTACTACCTTTTCTGAACAAGGGGACAACATTCACCATTCCCGTGGACAACGAGGACATAAAGATCCTAGCCAGAGGCTCAGCGATCTTTTCCCTCGCCTCGTGGAGCAGCCTGGGGAATATTCTGTCAGGCCCCGGGGACTTATCCGTCCTAATGTATTTTAACAACTCCAACACCACCTCTCCCTTAATATCAACATGCTCCTTAACATCAACCTCACTCATATTGTCCTCACCATCAAGTTCCCTCTCATTGGTGAATATCAAAGAGAAGTATTCATTGAGGACCTCGCTCACTTCCACAGCTTCCAGGCACATCTTCCCACCTTTATCTCTAATCGGTCCTACCTTCACTCCTGTCATCCTTTTGTTCTTCACATAATTGAAGAATGCCTTGGGGTTTTCCTTTACCCTACTCGCCAAGGCCTTTTCATGTCCCCTTCTTGCTCTTCTCAGCCCTTTCTTAAGCTCCTTTCTTGCTTCCCTATATTCCTCAATAGACCCATCTGCCTTCTTCCGCCTGACTAGATTTTCCACCTCACTTGTCACCCATAGTTCTTTCACCCTACCATTCTTTATCTTCCTCACTGGGACAAAATTTATCCCTAACATCCTGCAAGAGATCTCTCAACATTGAGCACAGGTCCATAGTACATTTCCCTGCAAAAACATCATCCCAATTCACACCTGCAAGTTCTAGCCTTATAGCCTCATAATTTGCCCTTCCCCAATTAAAAATTTTCCTGTCCTCTCTGATTCTATCCTTTTCTATGATAATGCTAAAGGCCAGGGAGCGGTGGTCACTGTCCCCTAGATGCTCACCCACAGAGATCTGTGACCTGACCCAGTTCATTACCTAGTACTAGATCTAGTATGGCATTCCCCCTAGGCGGCCTGTCCACATACTGTGACAGGAATCCGTCCTGGACACACTTAACAAACTCTGCCCCATCTAAACCCTTGGAACTAATCAGGTGCCAATCAATATTAGGGAAGTTAAAGTCACCCATGAATTGGAAGGAGTTGCTGGCAGGGATGTCAGCAGAGCAGCAATGACATGCATTTCTGGGAAAAATGAGGAAGGTGCAGGACATACGTATTCCAAAAATGAAGAAATACTCAAATGGTGAAATAGTACACCCATGGCTGACAAGGGAAATCAAAGCTATTGAAAAAGCAAAAGAAAGGGCATACAACAAAGCAAAAATCAGTGGGAAGGTAGAGGATTGGGAAGTTTTTAAAAACCTACAGAGAGCAACTAAAAAAATCATTAGAAGGGAAAAGATGAAATATGAAAGCAAACTAGCAAATAATATCAAAGTGGATAGTAAATGTTTTTTCAAGTATGTTAAAAATAAAAGAGAAATGAGAGTGGATATAGGACCGCTAGAAAATGAGGAAGGAGAAATAATAATGGGGGACAAAGAAATGGCTGATGAACTAAATGAGTATTTTGCATCAGTCTTCACTGTGGAAGACACTAGTAGTATGCCTGATGCTGTAGTGTGCCAAGGAAGAAAAGTGGGTGCAGTTACTATTACAAGAGAGAAGTGCTCAAAAAGCTTAAAGACCTAAAGGTACATAAGTCACCTGCACCAGATGAACTGCACGCTAGGGTTCTGAAAGAGGTAGTGTTAGAGATTGCGGTGGCATTAGAAATGATCTTTCAAAAATCATTAGACTCTGGCATTGTGCCAGACGACTGGAAAATTGCAACTGTCACTTCACTCTTTAAGAAAGGAGGAAGGCAGCAGAAAGGAAATTATAGACCAGTTAGCCTGACCCCAGTGGTTGGGAAGATGGAGTCAATTGTTAAGGATGAGGTGATGGAGGACAAGCTAGTACAAAAGTCAGCATGGTTTCCTTCAGGAAAAATCCTGCCTGATGAACCTATTGGAATTCCTTGAGGAGATTTCAAGTAGGATAGATAAGGGGATGCAGTGGATGTTGTATAATTGGACTTTCAGAAGGCCTCTGACAAGGTGTCACACATGAGGCTGCTTACCAGGTTAAGAGCCCATGGTATTACAGGAAAATTACTAATGCAGTTAGAGCATTGGCTGACTGGTAGGAGGCAGTGAGTGGGAATAAAAGGATCCTTTTCTGGTTGACTGCCAGTGACTAGCGGTATTCCACAAGGGTCAGTGTTGGGACCACTTCTTTTTATGCTGTACATAAGTGATTTAGATAATGGACTAGATGGTTTTGTTGCCAAATTTGCAGTTGATATGAAGATTGGTGGAGGAGCAGGTAGTGTTGAGGCAACAGGTAGGATGCAGAAGGACATAGATTAGGAGAATGGGCAAGAAAGTGGAAAACGAAATATAATGTTGGAAAATGCATGGTCATACACTTTAGTATGATTAATATGACTATGACTAGTAGAAATAAATGTGTGGACTATTTTCTAAACGGGGAGAAAGTCCAAAAATCTGGGATGCAAAGGAACTTGGGAGTCTTTGTGCAGAACACCCTAAAAAGGTTAACTTGCAGGTTGAGTTGGTGGTGAGGAAGGCAAATGCCATGTTAGCATTCATTTCAAGAGGTCTGGAATACAAGAGCAAGGATGTGATGCTGAGGCTTCATAAGGCACTGGTGAGGCCTCACCTTGAGTAATGTGAACTATTTTGGGGCCCCCATCTTAGAAAAGGTGTGCAGGCATTGGTGAGTGTCCAGAGGAGGTTCACAAGGATGATTCCAGGAATGAAAGGGTTATCATACAAGGAACGTTTGATGATTCTGGGTCTGTACTCGCTAGAATTCAGAAGGATGGGGGGGTGGGGGTGGATCTCATTGAAACCTTTCAAATGTTGAAAGACCCAGACAGAGTAGATGCAGAAAGGATGTTTCCCATGGTGGGAGAGTCTAGGACAAGAGGGCACAGCCTCAAGATAGAGGGGTGCCCTTTCAAAACAAAGATGTGGAGAAATTTCTTTAGCCAAAGGGTGGTGAATTTGTGGAATTTGTTGCTACATGCAGCTGTGGAGGCCAGGTCATTGGGTGTATTTAAGGCAGAGATTCTTGATTGGACATGGCATCAAAGGTTATGGAGAGAAGGCCGGGAATGGGGTTGAGGAGGAGAAAAAAAAGAGATCAGTCATGATTGAATGGCGGAGCAGATTCAATGGGCCAGATGGCCTAATTCTGCTCCTATGTCTTATGGTCTTATGGAATATCTAAGAAAAATGTCAAAAAATTATAAATCAGAGCCTTTTTTAAACAAGATGATGTGAAAAACAAAAATACAGATTCTGAAAATCTGGATTAAACAAAAAAATGATATACTCAGTAGGCTAAGCAGCATCTGTGACAAGAGTGAAGACTTCATCAGAATTTAGATGTTAGAAACTAAAATATTTTTGAATTTCAGAGGTGGTGGTGAAATGAAGAAAACAATGGGAATGTCAGTGAAAGAGGAAATGACTGGCACACTGACTGACTCTGCCTGCTGAAAGGTAATGGTGAACGCTCATTTTAATTCGTCTGGAGACGATGTAAGCAGAAAAGATAGAAAAATACAGGGGACAAAAAGAAACAAAACTGAAATGGTAAAATACAGAACACAACAGCTGCTGGAAATGTTAAAAGAACACCACAGATACCCATCTTTGGAAAGAGAAAAACAAAGTTCATGTTGCAGGTTAATAATGATTCCTTGCAATTAGCTGGTTACTCATAAGTACTTATTTCAGCACTAATTGTAATTTATTTATACTTCCTGCAATCCAGCATTCCATTGTGGGTGTGCAAGAAGCCATCTCCTCTATATTCGGGACATTGCTTTGCTCAGGTCTCTTAGAGTGAAACCCCATGACAGCTCCAATTCTCCACCCTACTCCCAGACCAGTGTCTTCTGCTCCAAGATTGTTCTAATGAAACAATATATTGATCAAGGAACAGCATCTCATCTTCCATTTAAACACATCAGGACTTAATATTCAATTCAACAATGCCAGACAACTTCAATTTCCAGTTTATTTCAGAAGTAGACAGTAATAGTGCTATATCAAGGCTAAGTGGTTTTAGTATCCTCACCTCAAATAAATCACATTTTATGAAAGCTTTCCAAAGAGCTACAAAAGTGCAGATAACTTTTTTTTGGTCAGTTATAGGCCAAGTTAACAACAGTTCAATAGAGGAGAAGTTGCTGGATAGAAATAGATTTTTAGAAGTATATTGCGTAAATCAGTCACATAAGTTCCCTCAATAATTAAAGTTTTTCTGTTTTGTGTCCATGTTCTCCAGTTTCATACAAGTGTAACATACATTTCTCAGGTTTTGAAAATCTAGTTTGTAACCTGCTATAGTTCCTCAAGTAAACCAAATTCCATGGTGGAAAGCTTATTAATAGTGAGATTAAATTGTCACTGAAAACAAAAGCAAGATACTGTAGATGCTGGAAATCTGGAAATATTCAGGAGCTTAGGCATCTCTCAGTTCAAAGGCAGAGCAATGCAGATTTTCGCGAAAGGTCATTGACCAATACATCAGCTGTTTCTCCAAAGATACAATGTGGTCTGTTGGTCATCTCATGCACTTTCAACAGTAAGAAAACCGCTGTGTTAGCCTGCAATTCCTTGACCAAGTATTAAAGCAATTCTTAATAGATATAGAAAGAATCCACAATACACAGTTTATTACTCTGAAACTGGAAAATCTATGACGTAACATGCACACAAAGCAAAGGCAAATCTCTCAGTACTAAAATAAGCCATGATAGAATCAGAGAGGACAGGAAGATTTTTAATTGGGCAAGGGCAAATTATGAGGCTATAAGGCTAGAACTTGCAGGTGTGAATTGGGATGATGTTTTTGCAGGGAGATGTACTATGGACATGTGGTCGATGTTTAGGGATCTCTTGCAGGATATTAGGGATAAATTTGTCCCAGTGAGGATAATAAAGAATGGTAGGGTGAAGGAACCATGGGTGACAAGTGAGGTGGAAGATCTAGTCAGGTGGAAGAAGACAGCATACATGAGGTTTAAAAAGCAAGGATCAGATGGGTCTATTGAGGAATATAGGGAAGCAAGAAAGGAGCTTAAGAAGGGGCTGAGAAGAGCAAGGGGAAATGAGAAGGCCTTGGTGAGTAGGGTAAAGGAAAACCCCAAGGCATTCTTCAATTATGTGAAGACCAAAAGGATGACAGGAGTGAAGGTAGGACCGATTAGCGATAAAGGTGGGAAGATGTGCCTGGAGGCTGTGGAAGTGAGCAAGGTCCTCAATGAATACTTCTCTTTGGTATTCACCAATGAGAGGGAACTTGATGATGGTGAGGACAATATGAGTGAGGTTGATGTTCTGGAGCATGTTGATATTAAGGGAGAGGAGGTGTTGGAGTTGTTAAAATACATTAGGACGGATAAGTCTCCAGGGCCTGACGGAATATTCCCCAGGCCCTGGAGACTTATCCATCCTAATGTATTTTATGAGGGAAGAGATTGCTGAGCCTCTGGCTAGGATCTTTATGTCCTCGTGGTCCATGGGAATGGTACCGGAGGATTGGAGGGAGACGAATGTTGTCCCCTTGTTCAAAAAAGGTAGCAGGGTTAGCCCGGGTAATTACAAACCAGTGAGCCTCATGTCTGTGGTGGGAAAGCTGTTGGAAAAGATTCTTAGACATGAGATCCAGGGAAGTTTGGCCAGGTGGATTCAGAATTGGCTTGCCTGTAGAAAGCAGAGGGTTGTGGTGGAGGGAGTACATTCGGATTGGAGGGTTGTGACTAGTGGTGTCCCACAAGGATCGGGTCTGGGACCTCTACTTTTCGTGATTTTTATTAACGACCTGGATGTCGGGGTAGAAGGGTGGGTTGGCAAGTATGCAGATGACACAAAGGTTGGTGGTGTTGTGGATAGTGTAGAGGATTGTCGGAGATTGCAGAGAGACATTGATAAGATGCAGAAGTGGGCTGAGTAGACAGGTATATGGAGGAATTTAAGATGGGGGGGTTATATGGGAGGCAGGGTTTAAGGGTCGGCACAACACTGTGGGCCAAAGGGCCTGTACTATGTTGTAGTGTTCTATGTTCTACAGATGGCAGAAATGGTTAAACAAGGGTACAGTTTATTTGCAAGTGTATGTCTTAAACAATTTGGTGATTTTGAAAGCACTGTGGAAACTGTAGGCAAACATTCTAGATAATAATTATCTACAATCAAAAGAAAGCACACTAATAGTGGAAGGGTGCTTGGATGAATGCATAATACTACATATTTTATCAGCATTATATTGTTCAGAATCACAGGGCAATACAGAACTGATACAGGTCCTAAGGCCCAACAGGTTCACACTGACTTTGGTGTGCACTCAGCTAGTCACAATCTCCTGATTTTGGTCCATATCCCTCCGAGCCTCGCCTCGCCCCTCCACACACCCATCTAAGTGCTCCTTAAATGATACCACAGTACCTAACTCAACCACTTCCTCTAGCAGCTCAATCCATATTACTCACCATCATCTGGGTGAAAAACTGGCCCCTCAAATCCCTTTTAAATTTTTCTCCTCTCACTATAAACCTATGCCCGTACCTACAGACTCTCCCACCCTGGTGAAAAGATTTACCATCCACCTTATTCATGACTCATAATCTTTAATCCTCTTGAAGGTCAGCAGACATTCTCCTCCATTCCAAGGAACACAGACCTAGCTTGGCCAAGCTCTCCTTTCTAGTCCTGGCGAGACCCTTGTAAATCTTCTCTACACTCTTTCCAATTTAACAATGGGGTGTTAAAATTTCTATAATAGGGTGACCAAAACTGTACGGAATACTCCAGGTATACCCTCACTAATAATTTCTACAGGTGCAACAATGTCCCAAATCTTATACTCAATGAAGACACAAGAGACTGCAATGCTGGAATTTGCTGGAGGAACTCAATGAGTTGAGCAGCATTCTTGCTACCATCAGGGAAGTGATGCAGGAGCCCAAATGCAACCACTCAGTAATTCAAGAACAGTTTCTTTCCCTTGCCATCATATCTCTGAACATTACTTCATTATTTCCTTCCCCCCCTACACTATTTATTTGTAATTTATAGTAATTTTATGTATTTGCAGTCTACAACCATTTTCACATCATGCAAGCCAGTAATAATAAACCTGATTCTGAATTGCTGGGGGGAAAGAAAATGTGAACAATTCGGGTTGAAACTGTGAACTAGTGCTGATGCAGGATTTTGACCTGAAACATGGACATCCACCCACAAATGCTGCTTGACTCAATCAGTTGCAGATTATTGTTGCTCCTATACTTAGTGCCTTGACTGATGAAGGCCAGCAGGCTATACTTTGACGCTGCTTTCAAGAAACCACATATTTGTATTCTTAAGCCTCTCAGTTCTACTTCATTCTTACAGCATTGTTAAGAATGTTCTAGGTAAGATAATGGATCAGACATCGTAAAGAAATGTTTGAAAACATTAAGCAATTTCAATCCTTTCAGTGATTGGAACTTGATCTTTAAAAAGGCTATCTTTCAAAAAAAAGCAGTTAGTTGCTTTTCAATTGTTTCCTTCTTCTTTATATCCTTTTTATTTCTTTCACTTCAATTTGTAACTGCTTGTTTTGTTTACATTTGAGTCCTTGACCAACTGCTTCACCAAATATTTATCTCCAATAGCAATGTCACACTTCAGCAACAAGATCAGCATAATACACTATAAATATCAACTTTGGCAGCCTTTTGAAAAGAATGAGAAGTGGTCTTATTGAAACAAAATATTCTAGGGAGATTAACACAGGGAATGGCCGAAGGATGTTTTGCTAATGAGATATCTAGAACTAGACATGTGGTTTCAGAATAACACACACAAAATGCTGGAGAATCTCAGCAGGCCAGGCAACATCTATGGAAAAAGAGTACATCCCTTTTCCAGCTCTCACCTTATCTCCTTGCCCACCTATTGCTTCCCTTTGGTGGTCCTCCTCACTTCCCTTTCTTCCATGGCCTTCTGTCCTCTTCTATCAGACTCCCCTTTCTCCAGCCCTGTCCCCACCAATCAACTTCCAAGCTCTTTACTTCATCCCTCCCCCTTCAGATTTCACCTATCCTCGTGTGTTTCTCTTTCCCTCCTCCACCTTTTAAATCTACTCCTCAGCATTTTTTTCTCCAGTCCTGCTGAAGGTTGTGGCCCGAAAAGTCAACTGCACTCTTTTCCATAGATGCATTTCCAGCATCTGCAGATTTTCTCTTGTTTGTGATGTGGTTTCAGAATAATGGGTTACTCATTTCAAATGGCAATGAGGAATATTTTCTTGAAGAATCATGAATTTCCAGAATTATATACTCCAGAGAGCTGTGGAGGCAGAATAAGTGAATAGTTTCCAGAAAGAGACAAAAGACACTTAAAGCAACACACACAAAATGCTGGAGGAATTCAGCAGGTCAGGCAGCATTTATGGAAATGAATACAGTGTCAATGCTTCAGGCCAAGACCCTTCTTCACAACTGAACAGAAGGGGAAAGATGCCAGAATAAAAAGGTTGGGTGTAGCTAGAAGGTGATAGGTGAAGACAGGTGGGCAGGAAAGATAAGGGGCTGGAGAGGAAGGAATGTGATAGGAGAGGAGAGTGTACCATAGCAGAAAGGGAAGGAGGAGGTGGAGCCAGTGGAGGTGATAGGCAGGCAAGAAAAGGTAAGAGACCAGAATGGGGAATAGAAGAGGGGAATGGTTCGGATATTTTTTTAAAATCAGAAGGAGAAATTGATACTCATGCCATCAGGTTGGAGGCTACCCCATTGGAACACAAGGTATTTGTCCTTTACTCTGAGGGTGGCCTCATAATGGCACAAGAGGAGGCCATGGACCGATATGTCAGAATGGGAATGGGAATTGGAATTAATTGTTTGGCCTCAGGTAAGTTCCACTTTTGGTGGATGGAGCGGAGGTGCTCAACAAAACAGTTTTCCAACTTACGATGTGACTTATCAACGTAGAGGTTGCTGCATTGGGAGCAATGGACACAATAGATGACCCCAGCAGATTTGCAAGTGAAGTGTTGCCTGACCTGGAAGGACAGTTTGGGGCCCTCAAAAGAGGTGAGGGAGGAGGTGAATGGGCAGGTAGAGCACTTTGACCGCTTGCAGGGATAAGTGGTGGAAGGGAGATTAGTGGGGATGGATGAATGTTCAAGGGAATGACAGAGGTAGCAATACCTGTGGAAAGGGGAAGGGGGGGTAGGTAAAGATATGTTTGGTGGTAGGATCAGAGTAACCTTGGACAGGAGGATAGTGGGCAACTAGTTTTGAGCAACAGTCCCGTGCCCTGCAACCTTGTTCCAGCCTCACGTTCATCAACATTTCCAGTCCACAGCTCAGGCAGCAACAATCATTAGCTGGAAAAACACAAATCATCTTCACAAAATCTTCCCAATCCACTGGAAAGACGCAGAAACAATGTCAGCGTCTTCTGTAGGTCAACATTCCCCCTTTCAGTTAGCTACCTTTGGCAGGGCACTTTTGGGCTTATTTGACGACGGCATCCCAAAACGGACTCTCTGTTCAGAGTTCTCATGGTCGGAAGAAATTATTCAAAGGTGGGCTCTGAGTATCCCTTAAGAATGTATGTACCCCATTAACTTCTGGAAATCCATGGCTCATGATTGCTCAAAATGGTAAATGCATATTTAGGATGTCCTGAGACCATCAAGCACAAAAGCCTTGTGTAAAAGGTAAAAGGACCACAACAAAAAATATCTACCTATACCACCACGTCCTTCTATGAAATAATCTGTGGTTCTCATATTGATCTCATGTCAACTGAATACTGGAGCAGGAATAACTTATTCTCAATCCCAATGGAGTGTGCAAAAACAAGACATGATGAAATGATTGGATCAGCAATGATCTCAATATATAGCAGAGGAGATTCAAACGGTTGATTGACTAAAAGGCTATTACTCTGTAAAAACACAAGAAAAAGTAGAAAATGATTCTTTTTAATAAAATGCACTTGAATAGAATAGTCAATATGAATGCTTGAACGAAACGAACAAAAGGCAGCATTTACAGCTGATGGCTCACAGCTTCAGGGACCGGGTTCAATGTAAACCTCAGCTGCTATCTGTGTGGAATTTACACATTCTCCCCATAACTATAGAGTGTCCATCAGCTATACTGGTTTCCTCCCATGTCTGAAGTTAATGTTGGTGCATTAATTGGCTACCCTTTAGTTCAGAAAGTGGTAAACAAGTCAAAAAGTAGCTGATTACACTTGCAAGGCTACATAGCGAGGCCCGAATTCTCTGCTGGGATAATAATGGGTCTGACGGACTGAATGGTCTTATTCTGTACTGTTAACAGTAATTAAGTGAAACAAATGAAAAGTTATACTGTGAAAAAAAAATGGAGTTTCTAAGATATTTGTAATCCTGCATAGCTCTCTATGATATTAATTAGTTATGAAGGAAAAGATACTGAGCAACCAATTTGCAAATACCTTTTTCAGCTGCTGTTCTTTAATACTTTTTACAATTTTAGCAGGTTCCAAGATGTGATTCCTATAGTTTTCAGATGCTATGATTCGAGACTGGGCCAAATGTAAGGTTCCTTCTAGATAAGACTTCCATACTGCAAGAATGCTCCTGTAACATACAACAAAAACAAATATTTAGAATTTTAGTATGCCTATACAATGGTTTCTACACATTCCACATTGCTTATTAAAAGCAAAACTTGGAGCTGCCAAATTTGTATAAAACATTTTTAAATTTCCCCTTTCTGGATTTGAATGAATTTCATGAGAACAGAAGAATCAAGATCTTTTTCTGCACAATAGGGTCAAACCATCTTCAAATCATGCCTTCATTTAGTAACTTTAAGAGAATAATACAAGAGGCACATTTTTCTGCAACTAAAATTCTACATTTAATGATACTTCTGTCAGGGAAGGCTTCATTATATCTAATATGGCATTTATTTGGCCACTGTATGGAAATGTATGGACAGGATGACAGGAAAATCAGATGAACCACTTGACACTACTGCAATACTTCATTTCCATTATTCTTACCTCATTGTAACAATGAAGAAATAAATCAACAAACTTTTAATTCTTAAAAGTGTCAAACTCATCAGATCAAAACTTGAATAGAAGAATGAATTCATTGTCTATGAAAATACCTTACACTTTAGAGTTTTGAGGGTTTAACCAGAAAGATAGCTGAGGGACAGCCAGTGGCTCAGCTATACTTGAATTTACAAGAAGGCCTTTGATAAAGCATCAGAGCTCTGTACAAAATTATAACTCAAGGTATTAGGGTAACACAGTAATAAAGATAAACAAACTGAAAACTTAGCAAACATAAACTATAGACACAAGTAGTACTCCAGATGCTGGAAATCTAGAACAATACAATGTCTGGAAGAGCTCAGCAGGTCAGGCAGCATCTATAGAAGGGAATAAACCTGATGAAGGGTCTCAGCTTGAAACACTGACACTTTATTCCCATCTATAGATGCTGCTTGACCTGCTGAGATCCTACAGCACATTATGTGTATTGGAAACATAAACTAATTGTTTAAGTTGGGAGGCAGAAATTCGTGGGGTACCACAAGGATGGATGCAAGGGTGTTAGCCATCTATATCAATTTCAATGATGATATCAAGACAGCATCAATGTTTAGGGACTAAGTATTGCATGTCCCCGTTTGCTCATAGTACTACTCTAGGTGATGCTGTGGTTTCTGAGGAAGGTGTCAAGGACATACAACAGATCTAGGTTAGATGAACAAGAAAATGGGAGATAGAATAACATGGGTTAAAATAATTATCCATTTTGTTATAAGATGCTGGGGTAACTCAACAGGACAGGCAACATCGATGGAAATGAGTAAACTGTCAATGATTCGGGCTAAGACCCTTCTTCAGGTCTAAGAGGAAAGATGCCTCTCCCCTTTCCTTCCCAGTCTTGGCCCAAAACTTTTAATTCTTAAATTCTTAAAACTCATCAGATCAAAACTTCAATAGAAGAATGAATTAATTGTCTATGAAAATACTTTACACATTACAATTTTGAGGGTTTAAATGATGACTGTTTATTCTTTTCTATAGATGCTGCCTGACCTGCTAAGTTCCTTCCAGCATTTTGTGTGTGTCACTTTGGATTTCCAGCATCTGCAGATTTTCTCGTGTTAGAAAAGGAAAGTACGCTTAAATTGCATGAGAATGATAATCTGATGCTCAGAAGGATACATCCTGCATATAGAAATTACAGAATATGCAGGTACAGGAGGGGATTAAGATGCCTTACACAGGACCATGGGGAAACCACACCTGAAGAGTATGTACTCAAGCAAAGATGAACAAGCAATCGAAGAAGTCCAATGAAGCTTTACCAAAGACTGATTACTGGGATTGGGACTTGGACCAGCAAGAGAGATGAAGCAAAATGGGCCTATACTTGCAAGACTTGGAGGTAATGCACTGAAAAATTGCTGGGATGAGTGTTGTTTTTTTTGAGCGATAAACTATGTTTACTGGAATTTAAAAGAACGAGAGGTCTATATATATAGTACAGACACACACACCAAATAGAAAGTAGAGTGCTTCTCCTGTCCGCTGGAGTATTATCACTATAAACACCTGTCATCCAGTCAATTCAAAGTAAAAATGTTACAGCAACATTTTTGCGCTCTGTTTTTCAGACAAAGCACAGCTGAAAACCAATCATGTTTTCTTTCTGCAAGTATAAGAATTAAGATGCTAACTTTGATGGTAAATAGTTCACAAGTCAGCTCAGCTCAACACTTCCAGCCAAGAACACCAAAACACTAGAACTTTATTTTTCAAATGAAAGAGTATAGAATTCAGCACAGTAGAGCATTGGGCAGACCAATTGGCCCATAATGAGCCAATCTTGATGCCACAAGTGTTCCTCTCCTGTCTATCATCCATATTCCTCCATTCCCTTCATATATGCCTGAGAGCCTCATAAACTCCACCAAACTGCCTGCTTCTCTGGTTACCTATTCCAAACACCTAGGATGGTCTGCATAAAAAAACTTAGCCCCAGGTTGCCTTTAAACTCTCACCCCCACACCCCCATGTTCATTTTTACCAGTACAAGTGTACTACTAGTACTTGTACTAGTAATAGTATATGTCTGCAAGTCCAGGGGTCATCCTAAATTTATTTTGTATAATGCACCATTAAAAATAGCGTTTGAATAACTTGTTTCTAACTTACGCAAACACGAGAAAATCTGCAGATGCTGGAAATTCAAGCAACACACACAAAACGCTGGTGGAACGCAGCAGGCCAGGCAGCATCTATAGGAAGAAGTACAGTCGATGTTTCGGGTTGAGACCCTTCGTCAGGACTAACGGAAAAAAAGAGATAGTAAGAAAGTGGGAGGGGGAGGGGGAAACCTGAAATGATAGGAGAAGACAGGAGGGGGAGGGATGAAGCTAAGAGCTGGGAAGTTGATTGGCAAAAGGGATACAAGGCCAGAAAAGGGGGGGGTGGTATCATAGGACAGAAGGCCTTGGAAGAAAGAAAGGGGGAGCGGAGCACCAGAGGAAGATGGAGAACAGGCAAGGAGTTATTGTGAGAGGGAAAAAGAGAAAATAAATAATTAGGGATGGGGTAAGAAGGGGAGGAGGGGCATTAACGGAAGTTTGAGAAATCAATGTTCATGCCATCAGGTTGGAGGCTACCCAGACAGAATATAAGGTGTTGCTCCTCCAACCTGAGTGTGGCTTCATCTCGACAGTAGAGGAGGCCATGGATGGACATATTGGAATGGGAATGGGACATGGAATTAAAATGTGTGGCCACTGGGAGATTCTGCTTCCTCTGGTGGACAGAGTGTAGGTGTCCAGCGAAGCGGTCTCCCAATCTGCGTCGGGTTTCACCAATATATAGAAGGCCACACCAGGAGCACCGAATGCAGTATATCACCCCAGCCAACTCACAGGTGAAGTGTTGCTTCGCCTGGAAGGACTGTCTGGAGTCCTGAATGGTGGTGATGGAGGAAGTGTAAGGGCAGGTGTAGCACTTGTTCTGCTTACAAGGATAAGTGCCAGGAGGGAGATCGGTGGGAAGGGATGGGGGGATGAATGGACAAGGGTGTCGCGTAGGGAGCGATCCCTGCAGAAAGCAGAAAGTAGGGGGGAGGGAAAGATGTGCTTGGTGGTGGGATCCCCTTGGAGATGGCAGAAGTTACGAAGAATTATATGTTGGACATGGAGGCTGGTGGGGTGGTAGGTGAGGACAAGAGGAACCCTATCCCTAGTGGGATGGCATGAACATTGATTTCTCTAACTTCCGTTAATGCCCCTCCTCCCCTTCTTACCCCATCCCTATTAATTATTTTCTCTCTTTCCCTCTCACAATAACTCCTTGCCTGTTCTCCATCTTCCTCTGGTGCTCCCCTCCCCCTTTCTTTCTTCCAAGGCCTTCTGTCCCATGATAATCCCCCTTCTCCAGCCTTCTATCCCTTTTGCCAATCAACTTCCCAGCTCTTGGCTTCATCCCTCCCCCTCCTGTCTTCTCCTATCATTTCATGCCTTCCCCCTCCCCACTTTCAAATCTCTTACTATCTCTTTTTCTGTTAGTCCTGACGAAGGGTCTCGACCTGAAACGTCGACTGTACTTCTTCCTATAGATGCTGCCTGGCCTGCTGCATTCACCAGCATTTTGTGTGTGTTGCTTGTTTCTAACTTATCTTGTATTCGGTTGGTTGAAACTAGCAAATTTAATACTCAAAACATATTAAACAACATGCAATTAATGTTGCACTACATGTTCTTAACATTATGTAATGAGATATTACTGTAAGAAAACTATAATATGATTATCAAAAAGAAAGAAATGGACAACTCAGAACATTACCAACAGAATCATGGATGAGAAATACACTGCAATGATTTATTTGATATCTTCACATTTTGTACACAAATGAAATACCGAATAATTCAAGGCAACAGTACCTTTTGCCAACAACACACACAAAATGTAGCTGAAACTCAGCAGGCCAGACAGCATCCATAGGAAGAAAGTACCTTTTGCCAATAGGTTGTATGCTCACACTATATATTTTTGGCATTCAATCAACAGAAAACATAGTAGTGGAAGCAAATAGTTATTCTGCCCAACATACCCATCCCAGTCATCAAGCACCGAGCACTTAAATAAACTAACTTTATATTCCAATAATACTGTATATCAGAGGCCTTCAATGCTTTAACATTTCAAATTCTCAAGTAATTCCTGAAAATCCCTGGGGGGAGGGGTGTGTGTGTGTGTGTGTGTGTGTGTGTGTGTGTGTGTGTGTGTGTGTGTGTGTGTGTGTGTGTGTGTGTGTGTGTGAGGTGTGAGAGAGAGAGAGAGAGAGAGAGAGAGAGAGAGAGAGAGAGAGAGAGAGAGAGAGAGAGAGAGAGAGAATGAGAATGAGAATGAATATGAATACTTTCAGGGATTCTTGAAATGTATACTGAGGTTATTCTGCTCAGAGCTTCAGAGTCCTATCATTTATTGAATGTATAAACAGCAAACAATTTATAATATCTTCAAGCAATGATTGCATATTAAGTTTTATAGATGCCAAAAGAACATTTTCAAGAATGAGATACCTCAAGACCTGCCACTTCAAAAATGTTTTCATATGATGTAATCTTTTAGCCATACTGTATTTTGGCAGCCACACCCTTTATTTGGATTGGAATGAAGCACTTTGACATTCCTTCAGACAGAAATACCAGAAAAGAAAGCAATCATTCCTGAAGCAATTTGCAATCAATTGCTTGAGATAACATTTTTACCTGTCAGTCTATAAACAAATAATATTTTTAATACAACTTCAAGTGAAATGTAGTTGCGGATTTAGTCAGATGTTAACAAGCAGAGGAGGTAAAATTAATGAAGGTGAGAGAAGATGGGGATTTTAACTTGGCAGTTTAAGTTTTTTTAGTTGTGAAAAGCTAAGTTTAATTTAAAGCAGGTTCAAGGTCAGAGGTTAAGTTGAAGATGTACTGCATTTTTCATACAATTAGTCTGTTCCTCTGCTGTTTGGTAAAGCTCAGGATATGGGACATTTTTAAGATAACAATTTGTTACTGGCTGAACGCACTAGAGAAGAACATCTAACAAATGAGAGAAATTTGAATTTTTAGATATACTGATACTCATACACTTAATTTTACTACAGCATCACTGTCAACTTCAGGATTTCTATGATTGAGCAATTTAATATGGACATATGGAGATCTAGTGAATGGACACACCTCCACAGACTGCATGAATGAAATAAAAATACTTTTTGAGTATGGCAAGCAGAGGAAAAGCTTGTGGTACTGTTTGGAGTTGTGCTACACATTTTGAACTAGAGAATGGGGCAAGAAGATAACCCATGCAAAGAAAGATATATTGAATCATGATTTCATTGTGATCCAATGCATAGGCACCCAACAGCAAAACTTTTCTGCCTTCAAAGCCTAAGATGAGAGATCAAGAGTATCGATTGCAGTTGAAACCAGAACCTTCATGGTTATCTAGTGCCATGATCAGTTGTTGGGTTGAAGCCTTGGAATATCAGTGGCTGAAAATCAAACTGATGGGAGAAGCAGATTAAATCAGGTTGGTGAGAGGAGCAGTTACAAACAAAATAGGTATGAATGGAGAAGAGGATGTGAAGTGATGGGGAAAGATCTGAAGGGTTAAGAACAGAATATTAGGGGACACTGTAGCTTCAAGTAGCAAATCCCACTGCCTCAAATGCAGCCATTAGTCACACTAAAGCCAGGGTACTCAACCAATTTTTATGCCGTAGACCCCTACCATTAATCAAGGGATCTGTGGACCCTGGGTTGGGAACCCCTGTACTAATGCAACAATTATCACACTTGCCCTTAAGGCAGACTTCTGCATCAGATATATGAATGAATTTTGCAGATTGAGCAAAATTATACAGGTCAAAGCATATAAAGTGTTGTTGGATGGGATAGAAATTTATGGGTCCAGGTTTCCAAAGTCATATGGGGGAGGAGATGGAGAATGAAGGTGAATATTTCCACTGATCAGAAAGATGGTAACATGAGGTCAAGGTTACAAAAACTAATAACAAGAGAATCGAAGGAAACAAAGGAAAATTTAGAAGGCTTTCTTCACACATTGGAATACGCTGACATAAACTTGAAAGTGAGCAATATCATATCTTGTGTGGGAAGTCATCTGTAGGCATGCAGTTGATGGGTCACAACTCAATTCCTTATCTAAAAAAATTCCAGGATACTAACCATAAGACAAAGGAGTAGAATTAGATCATTCAAGCCCATTGAATCCGATCATGGCTAACTTTCCCTCTCAACACCATTTTCCTGCTTTCTCCACGTACTGTAAACTTTGACACCCTTATTAATCAAGAACCTATTGACATTCGCTTTAAATACACTGATGCCTTGGCTTCCACTAGTTGCCTGTGGCAAAGAATTCCACAAATTCACCACTCTCTGGTTAAAGAAATACCTTGTCATCTCTATTTTAAAGGGATGTCCTTCTATTCTGAGGTGGTGCCCTCTGGTCCTAGAATCTCCCCTATTGGAAATAACCTCTCCATGTCAACTTTACCTCGGCCTTTCAAATATAATAGTCATAGCCCCTACACACTCTGTTGACCAAAGCTTTTTGTGAAGCAGCAGAGCATGATCAACACGAAAACTAAATAGAAGATTCTGGTTAATTGGGCCAGTTGCTTATTTGGGACAACCATTAAAGAACAAAAACTAATCAAAGAAATAGTCAGAATTCCTACTGTTTAATTTGGGACACAATGCTGCTTAATTGGGGCAGGAGACGATTTCCAAACAGCTTCTAACTAGTGTCAGTCGTGTGCACTTGTGAGGTCGTTAGACACTACAATGTACTTAGAGTAAACAGTTTTTAAATAGCATCTGTTGTGTGTGTTCATGTCAACTGATATTTCGCGAGAAATAGTAGCAAGACAATTTGGAGCAGGAGAAATTCGGTAGATACTCGAAATCCAAAACAAACACACAAGATGCTGGAGGAACTCAGCAGGACAGGCAGCATCTATAGAAACAAATAAACAGTCAACATTTTGGGTCAAAACCCTTTTCACAACTGGAAAGGGAAAAAGAAAGACAGAATAAAAAGGTGGGCGGGGGAGGGAAGGTGACTAGCTAGAAGGTGATAGGTGAATCATAATCACAAAATACTCTGCAGATGCAGGGGTCCTGACGAAGGGTTCTGGCCCAAAACGTTGACTGATCGTTTCCACGGATGCTGCTCGACCTGCTGAGTTCCTCCAGCGTGCTGTGAGAGGTGACAGGTGAAGCCAGGTGGTTAGGAAAGGTAAATGGCTGGAGAGGAAGGAATGTGATAGGAGAGGAGAGTGGACCATTGGGAGAAAGAGAAGGAAGACAGGGAGCCAGTGGAGGTGATAGGCAGGTGAAATAAGGCAAGAGACCAGAGTGGGGAACAGAGGAAGAGGGAAGGGGGTGGGAAAACATTTTTTTAACCGAAAGGAGAAATTGATATTCTTGGCTTTAGTTTGGAGGCTACCGAGATGAAATATAAGGTGTTGCACCTCCACCCTGAAGGTGGCCTCATTGCGGCACAAGAGGAAGCCAGTGACCAACATGTCGGCATGGGAATGGAAATTGAAATGGGAATGGAAATTGGAATGGGAATTAACACATTTAGTCACTGGGAAGTTCAGCTTTTGGCAGATGGAGTGGAGATGCTTGATGAAGCAGTCTCCTGATTTATGACGTGTCTCACCAATGCAGAGGAGGCCCCATTGGGAGCGGTGGACACAACAGATGACCCCAGTAAATTCGAAGGTGAAGTGTTGCCTCACCTAGAAGGACTGCTTAGGTCCTGAATAGAGGTGAGGGAGGAGGTGAACGGTCAGGTACAGCACTTTGGCTGTTGGCAGGGATAAGTGCCCGGAGGGAGATTAGAGGGGAAGGAGAAATGGACACAAGGGAATCACGGAGGGAGCGATCCCTATAAAAGTGAAAGGATGGGGGTAAAGACATGCTTGGCAGTAGGATCTCTTTGGAGATGGTGAAAGTTGAGGAGAATGCGTTGGATGCAGAGGCTCATGGGTGGTAAGGATAAGAGGAACTCTATCACTGTTAAAGCGGTGTGAAGATAGGGTGAGCACAGATGTTCGAGAAATGGAGGAGATCTGGGTGAGGACAGCATCAATATTGGAGGAATAGAAGGAGGATCATTTTATGAAGAAGGACATCTCTGATGGAAAGGAAGGGAAAGCTGGATCCTGGGAACAAAAGGCTGCAGAAACAAAGGAAGTGAGAAAACGGAACTGCACTTTTACAGGAGACTGGGTAGGAAGAGGTATAGTCAAGATAACTGTGGGAATCCATAGATTTGTAAAAGGTGAGCATCTGGGGGACAGTGACCACTGCTCCCTGGCCTTTAACATTATCATGGAAAAGGATAGAATCAAAAGGACAGGAACATTTTTAACTGGGGAAGGGCAAATTATGAGGCTATAAGGCTAGAACTTGCGGGTGTGAATTGGGATGATGTTTTTGCAGGGAAATGTACTATGGACATGTGGTTGATGTTTAGGGATCTCTTGCAGGATGTTAGGGATAAATTTGTCCTGGAGAGGAAGATAAAGAATGGGAGGGTGAAGGAACCATGGGTGACAAGTGAGGTGGAAAATCTAGTCAGGTGGAAGAAGGCAGCATACATGAGATTTAGGAAGCAAGGATCAGATGGGTCTATTGAGGAATATAGGGTAGCAAGAAAGGAGCTTAAAAAGGGGCTGAGGAGAGCAAGAAGGGGGCATGAGAAGGTCTTGGCAAGTAGGGTAAAGGAAAACCCCAAAACAGTCTTCAATTATGTGAAGAACAAAAGGATGACAGGAGTGAAGATAGGACTGATTAGAGATAAAGGTGGGAAGATGTGCCTGGAGGCTGTGGAAGTGAACGAGGTCCTCAGTGAATACTTCTCTTCGGTATTCACCAATGAGAGGGAACTTGATGACTCTGTGAACAATATGAGTGAGGTTGATGTTCTGGAGCATGTTGATATTAAGGGAGAGGAGGTGTTGGAGTTGTTAAAGTACATTAGGATGGATAAGTCCCCGGGGCCTGACGAAATATTCCCCAGACTACTCCACAAGGTGAGGGAAGAGATTGCTGAGCCTCTGGCTAGGATCTTTATGTCCTTGTTGTCCATTGGAATGGTACTGGAGGATTGGAAGGAGGCGAATGTTGTCCCCTTGTTCAAAAAAGGTAGTAGGGATAGTCCGGGTAATTTTAGACCAGTGTGCCTTACGTCTGTGGTGGGAAAGCTGCTGGAAAAGATTCTTAGAGATGGGATCTATGGGCATTTAGAGAATCATAGTCTAATCAGGGACAGTCAGCATGACTTTGTGAAGGGCAGATCATGTCTATCAAGTCTGATAGAGTTCTTTGAGGAGGTGATCAGGCATATAGATGAGGGTAGTGCAGTGGATGTGATCTACATGGATTTTAGTAAGGCATTTGACAAGGTTCCACACGACAAGCTTATTCAGAAAGTCAAAAGGCATGGGATCCAGGCAAGTTTGGCCAGGTGGATTCAGAATTGGCTTGCCTGCAGAAGGCAGAGGGTCGTGGTGGAGGGAGTACATTCGGATTGGAGGGTTCTGACTAGTGATGTCCCATGAGGATCGGTTCTGGGACCCCTACTTTTCATGATTTTTATTAACGACCTGGATGTGAGGATAGAAGGGTGGGTTGGCAAGTTTTCAGATGACACAAAGGTTGGTGGTGTTGTGGATAGTGTAGAGGATTGTCGAAGATTGCAAAGAGACATTGATAGGATGCAGAAGTGGGCTGAGAAGTGGCAGGTGGAGTTCAACCCGGAGAAATGTGAGGTGGTACACTTTGGAAGGACAAACTCCAAGGCAGAGTACAAAGTAAGTGGCAGGATACTTGGTACTGTGGAGGAGAAGAGGGATCTGGAGATACATGCCCACAGATCCCTGAAAGTTGCCGCACAGGTAGATAGGGTAGTTAAGAAAGCTTATGAGGTGTTAGCTTTCATAAGTCGAGGGATAGAGTTTAAGAGTCGCGAGGTAATGATGCAGCTCTATAAAACTCTGGTTAGGTCACACTTGGAGTATTGTGTCCAGTTTTGGTTGCCTCACTATAGGAAGGATGTGGAAGCATTGGAAAGGGTACAGAGGAGATTTACCAGGATGCTGCCTGGTTTAGAGAGTATGGATTACGATCAGAGATTAAGGGAGCTAGGGCTTTATTCTTTGGAGAGAAGGAGGATAAGAGGAGACATGATAGAGGTATACAAGATATTAAGAGGAATAGATAGAGTGGATAGCCAGCATCTCTTCCCCAGGGCACCACTGCTTAATACAAGAGGACATGGCTTTAAGGTAAGGGGTGGGAAGTTCAAGGGGGATATTAGAGAAAAGTTTTTTACTTAGAGAGTGGATGGTGCGTGGAATGCACTGCCTGAGTCTGTGGTGGCAGCAGATACATTAGTGAAACTTAATAGACTACTAGCCAGGTATATGGAGGAATTTAAGGTGGGGGGGTTATATGGAAGGTAGGGTTTAAGAGTCGGCACAACATTGTGGGCTGAAGGGCCTGTACTGTGCTGTACTATTCTACGTTCTTTGTATCAGCTGGCAGTTTGTCTCCAGAGATGGAGACCGAGAGATCAAGAATGTAGAGAAGTCTCAGAAATGGACCAAGTGAATTTAAAGACAGAGTGGAAGCTGAAGGCAGAGTTGATGAAATTGATGAGCTCAGCACTGGTGTATGAAGCAGCACCAATAAGGCATTTATAACATTAAGGAAGAGCTAGCAAGTATTACTGGGGAAGGCTTGGAACATGGACTTTTCTGCATACCCAATAAAAAGGCAGGCTTTGCTGGGGCCAATGCAGATGTCCATAGCTATCCCCAAGTCTGGACTAGTGGGAGGAGCCAAAGAAGGTATTGTTGAGGGTGAGGGTCAGTTCTACCTGACAGAAGAGAGTGGTGATAGAGGAGAACAGGTTAATTCTTTGATTGAGAAAGAAGTGGAGAGCTTTAAGGCCTTCTTGACAGGGAATAGAAGTATAGAGGGACTGGACATCCATGGTGAAAATGTGGTGTCATGGGCAGGGAATGGAAAGGTAGCAAAGAGATGTTGGGTAGGAGGTAGAAGTGAGCAGTGCGGGGTAAAGGAACTATGAGTTTGGTAGCAATGGATGGGAGTTTTCCAGGAGTTGATGAGATCAGTGATGGTGTCGGAGCCAGCTTTCTGATGGTCCACAGTAGGGTCCTCTTCAAGGGGTAGTTATGTGGTGGTGTCAGAGTTGAACGTTTGAGGTTAGTCTGCCACACTACAACAGCACCTCCTTTGTCTGTGGGTTTGATCGTAAGGTTGGGATTGGTGCAGTGTGGCGGGCAGTGCGTTCAGAGGGGGTAAGCTTCAAAGAGGAGAGAGGATTGCTGAAGTTGAATTGGTTAATGTCTCATTGGCAATTCAACATGAGAAGATCCAGAGCAGGCAAAGAACCAGAGTGGGGTGTCCAAGATGTGGAGGAGGGTTGGAGACAGGAAATGGGGTCATTAGTGAAGTGTGTGGAATGCTGGCCAAAGAAGTGGGCCCAAGATGGAGTCAATGGAAGAAGAGTTCAACGTCATGGCGGGAGCAGAACTCACTGAGGTACAGGCGAATGGGGGCAAAAGGGGATAAAGGTAAGGCCCTTGCTGAGGACAGAACAGTCTGCCTCAGAGAGGGGAAAGTCAAAGGGGACGGTGAAAACACGGCAAGAATTAGAGCTGAGATCAGAGGGAAGAAGAGAGTTGGTGGTTGTTCGTCCTGTTGGGTGTAGTTTTTCATTGATTCTATTGTGTTTCTTGTACTTACTGTGAGTGCCCACAAGAAAAGGAATCTCAGGTTGTACATGGTGACATAAATGTAGTTTGATAATAAACTTACATTGAACTTTTTAAACTATTTCCATGAAACCAGCTAATTGGGGCAGCCGTTCAATACGGTCAAAATGTACTGGTCCCGGTGTATCTCTATTAACCAGAATCCACTGTACCTTAACAGCATTCATGATCTCCATGTCTTAAAACAGTCATAGGCAGGAGAGGACAGAAATAACCAAACACGATAAATGTATAACTCTACACTCATTTGGAGAATTAGTTATGCAACTCGACAAGGAAAATGACTATAAGACATAGGAGCAGAATTAGGCCACTCAGCTCACTTAGTCTGCTCTGCCATTCCATCACAGCTGACATATTATCCCTTTCAACTCTATTCTCCTGCCTTCTCCCAGTAATTTTGATGTCATGACTAACCAAGAATCTATCAACCTTCACTTTAAATATACTTAATGTCTTGGCCTTCACAGCCATCTGTGGCAATGAATTCCACAGCTTCACCACTCTCTAGCTAAATAAATTCCTTCTCATCTGTTTTAAATGGATGTTCCACTATGCTGAGGCTGTGACCCCTGGTCCTAGATTCACCCACTATAGGTAACATACTCTCCACATCCACCCTATCTAGGCTAGTGGTCACCAACCTTTTTAAGCCCAAGATCCCCTACCTCAGCCGCAGTGAAAGGCAAGGTCGACCTACTAAATCGTTCAGAGAAAAAAACAGTTCAGATTATACTTCCAACTTGAGGCCTTTTATTTTATTTGTATTTGAATTACATAAAATGCTTTTGTCAAACTTTCAAATTAATTCAACCAAGAAAACACCGCAACTAGCATATCAAACAGGCCATAGCTGTCTTTCTCTACGAGTATTAAAATACTTCATACCCTTAATTCTAAGTCTCATTATTTAATTTTATTTCAACATGAAAAATAAATGAATAAAAATTGACTCTTGTACTCAGTGTGATGACTGGGGCTAAATACTTTCTGCTAGTTCCCTGAAATTTGGCTCATAACTACAGACAGCCAGTCTGAGACAGTTTGTCAGTAAGACAGCTCCTGTCCTTACATTTAATAATTTTCATCTGTGAAAATGCAACTCCACACAGATGTTGACCCGAAGTAGGCTCTGACTTTTAGTGCACATGTGGTGAGATGAGGAAACTTCTCCCTGCTGACAAGCCCCCAAAAGTCACCGTCCCTTGATCTTGCTTTAAGCTTGATGTCATTTTGCAAATCAATTATTTCCATTTCAATACCACTTGGCACACCAAATACTTGTTGGAATTTGGCTGCTATCTGTTCTATATCGAACGGGAGAAATGGGTTTGAAATAAATGCAGCAATATCTTTCATGACGTTTAATTTCCCAAAATGCCGATCGAACTCTATTACCAGTTTGTCCAGGTAAGCACAGTACTGCTCAAGGCGAAAAGCATTTTTTCGCTTGATGGCCTGTAACATTTTCTCCAAGTTGGGAAAGTGTGTCAGCCTCCCATTCTTTAAATTTGAAATCCAAATACCGAGCTTGGCCTTAAACGCATTTACTGCGCTTATCATGCGGGGCAGGTGTTGGTCTTTTCCCATGAGCTCGTTGTTAAGCACTTAATTTAGCCATTAGGTCTGTCAGAAACCCTAAATCCAGTAGTCATGCATCATCTGACAGTTCCTAGTGCTCCTAGTTTCTTGTCCACGGAAAAATCTTTACCTCAGGCAGTAAGTCAACAAATTGTTGCAGCACTTTGCCACTAAACATCAGCCTGAAGAATTATGTCTCTGTAAGTGGCATCAAGCTCATCCAATAATGCCTTGAATAAGCGTCGCTGAAGCACTTTTGCTCGCATCAAGTTTATCAGTTTGACCACCAGTGTCATTACATGAACAAAGTCCACGACCTTCCTAGCCAAGGCCTGCTGATGAATCAATCACAGAGTGATAATCCAAGAAGTCGGGAAAATCAGGGTCATTACGGCACAGTGCTATAAAGCCAACGCGTACACCGCGCATTGCTGGGGCCCCATCAGTAGTAATTGCCACCAGTTTATGAATGGGAATGTCATGTTCATGGACATATTTTTTAAACTCATTGTAAATATCCTCACCTCTCGTTCTCTCCTTTAAGTGAAAAACAGCGAGAAAGTCCTCCTTTGTTGTAAAATCCTGGAAAGCCATTCTGCCAAATACAACAAGCTGAGCTGTTTGCATTACATCCAGGGATTCATCGAACTGTAGTGAAAAATATTCACAGAGTGACAAGTCCTTTAACACTTGTCGATCTATGCCCTCTGACAGTGACTCTAACCTCCTTGTCACTGTTGCAGGGCCAAGAGGTATATTACGTATTGTGGTTTTGATGTTGTTTTTTGTTTTTAAAGTCATTAAAACAGTCTCTGCCAGAATGGCCATTGCTTCCTTGAATAAATCGCCATCTGTAAAACGCTTCATGTGTTTAGCCAAAACGTGACTTACACAAAATGATGCTTCAATAGCAGCCTTATTTTGAGCAGCATGCTTTGTGAAAAACGGTTGCTGGGCCTTCAACCCCGAACGGAAGTAAAACCCTGCAACCCCAGAAACAACCTCTCTTTACAAACAGCTTTCTGTAGTGGGAGTATTGCTATATTACCATTATTCTAATTAGTATTACTTATTTTTATAATGCTCACATTACAACAGTATTTGTGTACTTCTTTTTCGTTTTTTTCGGGATCTACTGGGAAAGACTCAAAGATCAACCAGTCGATCGCGATTGACTGATTGGCAACCACTAATCTAGGTCTTGCAATATTCAATAGGGTTTAATGAGATCTCCCTGCATTCCTCTAATCTCCAGCAAGTTCAGGCCAGAGCCATCAAACATTCATCATGTCTTAACCCTTTCATTCCTGGAATCATTCTCATGAACCTCCTCTGGATCCTCCCCAATGTCAACAAATCTTTTCTTAGATTGGGGCTGACAATTGCTCATAATAGTCCATGTGCAGTCTGACAAATACATTATAAAGCCTCAGCATTACAGCCTTGCTCTTATATTCTAGTCTTCTCGAAATGAAGGTTAACATTGCATTTGCCTTCCTTACCACCAACTCAAACTGCAAGTTAGCCTTTAAGGAATGTTGCACAAGGACTCCCAAGTCCCTTTGCACATCTGAGTTTTTAATTTTATTCATGTTTAGAAAATATTCCATGCCTTTATTTCTTTTACAAAAGCATGAGCATACACTTTGATACATAATATTCCATCTGCTGCTTCTTTGCCCATTCTCCTAACATGTCCAAGTCTTCAACACTACCTGCTTCTCCACTTATCTTTGTATCTTTTCCTTGTATCATAGCAAATCAAATTAAATTTAACCAATATTGCATAGTACAAACATTGAATTTCATTTAAATCAAATGTATGAAGAGTACATGTGCTAAATAGAAATGCAAACTCTCCAGTAATAAATTTCAGTTAAAATGATCAGAGAATTAAGATGCAGAGAATTATTTCTACATTTCAGATTTTGACAAAAACAGTTAAAGAATGCACACACCTATAAAAAGCCATGTAATATATGCCAAACAAAAACAAGAGATAATTTGCAGATGCTGAAATCCAAGCCACACACACAAAATGCTGGAGGCAGCATCTATGGAAAAGAGTAAACAGTCGATGTTTCAGGCCAAGACCCTTCAGCAGGACTGGAGGAAAAAAAGATGAGGAGTACAGTTAAAAATATATATGCCACTTGGACTAAATGAGCATTTTAATAACTTTTACCTGTTGTGTTCACTTCTTTCATCAATCTTTAATCCAATCCAATCCTTCTTGAGGTACTGGGTGGTCAGTTTCTGCAGAGCCTAAAAATCATAAATAATAATTTGCGTTTGAACTATGTTTATAGACTGTAAAAATATTGCTCTTATATACAGCATAGTTTATCAAAAACTACAGTACCAAACAATAAATGAAATGTTTAAAGCACATTTAAGCTAGTAAACATTTTAACTCTATAGCAGAGTACTACTAACCTGTATGTATTACATTTAGTCATATTGTGTCTTCCTGTCCTTACTTCATTGCACTCCAAATGAAATAATTTGCAGAATCAACATGTATTTGTGCATTTTTATGAACTAAAATGAAAAGAAATGAAACGTGCAACAAAATATCCATATACTTAACGTTTAAGGTTTATACTAGTGTGATTAAACAGAAGTAGTACTGTTCAAAACTACAAATTTCAACAGAAGAAAATGTAAAAATTCAATCAATGCACATAAGACATCATAGAATATAAATAATGTACACAGAATGAATGTAAAATGTACAGTATGTATGCTTCAAAAGGGCAGCAATTATACTGGTGTCTGAAAAAAAGCAGAGTGAGCTGCCTCAAAGACTCTCACCCAGTAGCATTCACATCTATTGCAATGAAGTATTTGAGAGGTTGGTGACGGCTAGAATTAACTTATGCCTAAGCAAGGACTGGACCCACTGCAATTCATCTACCACCAGAGCAGGTCTACAGCAGATGTCATTCCACTGGCTCTCCACTCAGTTTGCAGTACGTAGACAAGATATACATCAGACTGCTGTTCATCAATTAAAGTTCAGCATGCAACACCATTATCTCCTCACTACTAATCAAAACCTGGGTGTTTGTACCTCTCTGTAACTGAATTCTCACCTTCCTAGCCACACTAGTCAGTGTGGATCAATAGTAACAACTCTTCCTTGCTGACAGTTAACACAGGTGCACTTTAAGTTAGCAAACTGCTCACTCCGTCTACACTCATGACTGTGGCTAGGCACAGCTCAAATGCCATCCATAAATTTGCAGATGACACCACTGTTGTTGGTAGAATCTCAGATGGCAAGGTGGCAGAAAGGAGTGAGATGAATTGGCTGGTTGAGTGGTGCCACAATGATGACCTTGCACTCAACATCAGCAAAACTGATAGTGGCCTTCGGGAAGGGGAAATCAGTACAACATACTGTCCTCATTGAGTCAGCAGTGGATAGAATGAACAGCTCTGTCCGCCAGAAGCAGGATCCCCCACTTTTAATTCTAGTTCCCATTCCAATATGTCTATCCATGGCCTCCTCCACTGTCGAGATGAGGCCACACTCAGGGACAACACCTTATATTCCATCTGGCTAGCCTCCAACCTGACAGCATTAACATCGATTTCTTGAACTTCCGGTAATGCCCCCCCCCACCCCCCCAACCTTTCACCATTCCCCATCCCCTTTTTCCTCTCTCACCTTATCTCATTGCCTACCCATTGCTTCCCTTTGGTGATCCTCCCCCTTTTCTTTCTTCCATGACCTTCTGTCCTCTCCTGTCAGACTCCCTCTTCTCCAGCCCTGTGTCTTTTTCACCAATCAGCTTTCTAGCTCTTCACTTCATCCCTCCCTCACCAAGTTTCACTCATCAGCTTGTGTTTCTCCCTCCCTCCCTTCCCCCCCATCTTTTAACTCCACCCTTCATTTTTTCTTCTCCAGTCCTGCTGAAGGGTCTCAGCCCGAAAGGTCGGCTGTACTCTTTTCCATAGATGCTGCCTGGCCTGCTGAGTTCCTCCAGCATTTTGAGTGTGTTGCTTGAACTTCCAGCATCTGCAGATTTTCTCTTGTTTAAGAATGAATGGCTTCCAGTTCCTGTATATCAGCATCTTGGAGGATCAATCCTGAGCCCAACACATTGATGCAACTGCAAAGGCAGCACACCAGCAGCTCTACTTCATTAGGAGCTTGAGGAGATTTGGTATGTCACCTAAGGCTCTTGCAAATTTCTACGGATGTACAGAAGACAGCATTCTGACTGGTTACACCATTGACTAGCATGGAGGTTCCAATGCACAGGATCACAAGAGTCTGTACAGGATTGTAGATTTAGCCAGTTCCATCACAGGCACAACCCTCTGCACTACCAAGAGCTCAGGTAGTGGCATCTATCACCACCCAGGGCATGTTCTCTTCTCATTACTCTCATCGGGGAGCAGAGACAGGATGGTGAGGAATGACTCGTACTCAATGATCAGGGAACAGCTTCTTCCCCCATATTCAGATTTCTGAATATTTCATCAACACTAATTTCCTATTCATCTTTTGCATTATTTCAATATATGGTGCATTTCACTGTATGTTTCGATGTACATACAACAAAGGTAACATTTATTTTTGTAACAGTAATTTTTATGTCGTGCACTGTACTGCTGCCACAAAACACAAGATTTCACAACATCCATCTGTGATAATAAACCTGATTCTGACAAGAGATCACATCTTCGGAATGAAAAGGCTAGGAATAAAATGGATTATGAAAACAATGCAAAAAAGAGGGGACAATGCAAACTAAGTAGACGATAAAACCTTACATTCAGGCAGTTTTTCCAGCATAATTGATTCGATTGAACTATCTGTACTTGCCAGTTTTCATATACAGTCTCTGACCAATTAATAGTGGCCAGATGTCTTGCTTGAATTTGACTCATTGAGATTGAGCCCTTAACTAAATTTAATATAGAATGTGCACACAAAAAACCTTAATACTCAGCAACACACACAAAATGCTGGTGGAACGCAGCAGGCCAGGCAGCATCTATAGGAAGAAGTACAGTCAACGTTTCAGGTCGAGACCCGAAATGATAGGAGAAGACAGGAGGGGGAGGGATGAAGCCAAGAGCTGGGAAGTCGATTGGCAAAAGAGAGCAGATGCAGCGGATACTCAGCAAAACACCTTCTTGCTATAAACATAAAAAGAAATTACTATAAGGAAGCAATATACATATATACCTCCAAGTCAAAGATAGTTTTTTTAAAAAATGCTAAAAATAACAATGTTACAACTTCAAAATATAATAATGCACCATGCAATAAAGGAAAAAATTATAGAATATAAATGCCCCACAATATTTACAAAATTACAAATGCGCTTTGCCAAACCGGCAAGGCAGCAGGGATGGCCCAGAACTTTTCATCAAATTCAGCGCTAAGTAAATTATTTTGATATATGAGACTATTTTGAATATAAAAAGCCAAATAGAAATTTACTCAATGTGCACAAAGTAATGCACCATACTAACGCTAATGCAGGCACTCAAGAAGCAGCTACAGCTGATCTATGTTTGGACTACTGAAATAATAGCATTAATGCAATAAGGGAATCAATTTTTGATCCAGCCTCTTGTTAAGTATCGACTTTATATTTCTGCTTTCTTCCAGCGACCATAGCCTATTCAACTGTAACTCCTACAGTGTGGTAATAAGTAAGCAGTATTCCAGCCCTAGTCTAATCAATATGTTATAAAAGTGTACCACAACTTCCTTGCTCTTGCATTCTATGCCCAGCCTTATCCTGTATGCCTGTTTCACAATCTTATCCACGTGCTGGTACCTACAGGGATCTTCAGACTTGTGCACCAAGGTTCCGCTATATCCTCAGTGCACCTTAGGGCCCCACCATTCATTGTCTATGTTCTAACCTTCTGGGTCCTCCCAAAATGCATCATTGCATGCCTATCAAGATCAAATTCCATGTTATTGTTCTGTTCATCTCAGTAACTTAGAATCAGAATCAATATCAGGTTTACTATCACTGACATACAATATGTCGTGAAATTAGGTTTTTTTGTGGATGCAGTACTGCAGTACTAGATAAAAAAAATACTATAATTTACAAGAAACAAATACAGTGCCTTGTAAAAGTGTTCAGCCCTCAACCCTTTGTTCACATAAATGAGTATTACAACTAGGGATTTTGATCAACTTAACTGAGAATTTTTATTTGTGAATCACATGTTTTTATTTTTTTTACACAGTAGAGCTTAAAACAGGAAAAATTGTAAGCATGAATTAAAATTTCAAAAACTGAAATGTCAGCAGTTCAAAAGTATTCATCCCTCTTTCCTCAGTACTTAGTTGAACCACCTTTCGCAGCTATTACAGCCAGTAGTCTTCTTGGATAAGTCTCTGTTAGCTTTGCGCAACGTGATGGAGCAAGTCTTGCCCATTCCTTCTTGCAAAATTGCTCAAGTTGTTCAAGTTAGTTGGGGAGCAGTGGTGTACAGTAATCTTGAGATCTTGTCAGAGATGTTCGATTAAATTGAGGTCAGGACTCTGATTGGGCCACTCAAGGACATCAATTTCCTTCATTTGAAGCCACTCCATGTTTGCTCTGGCAGTGTGTTTAGGATTATTGCCCTGCTGAAAGATGAATTTCCTCCCCAGTTTAAGCTTTCGGGCAGAGGCTAGCAGGTTTTTATCTAAAATCTCTGCATTTAACAGCATTCATCTTCCCATTAATCCTGACCAGATTTATAGTCCCTACTGCTGAAAAACATCCCCATAGTATGATACTACCTCCATCATACTTTATAGTAGGGATGGTGTTACCTGATTGATACGCAGTATTAGATTTATGTCACATGTACCACTTAGTTTGAGGCCAAAAAGTTCCACTTTAGAATCATCTGACCACAAGACATTCTTCCACAGCTTAACAGCATTTTCTAAGTGACACTTTGCAAAGTCTTTACAGACATGGATGTTTTTATTTTTAGCCAGAGTTTCTTCCTTGCCTCTTGTCCATAATTTTTTTTTCTGCAAGGCCTTAGAGATTGTGGAGACATGAACTTCATCTCCAGTTGCAGCCACTGACTTCAGCTCATGCAGAGTGACCGTTTGTGTCATAGCGCCCTTCTTAAAAATGCCATTCTTCTCTGGCAACAGTGTTTACAGGTGCAGGCTGACCTAGGCAGTCCAGCTGTGATTTTATAAATGTTTCCACTTTTTCATGATGGACTGCACTGAGCTCTGAGGGAAGTTCAGTACCTTTAGGATGGTCTTGTACCCTTCCCCAGATTTATGTTTCCCTATTATCATTTCCCTGACTTGTCTTCAATGTTCTTTTGTCTCCATTTTGGTTTAGTCTGTTGAAAATCTACCATACTATTGGGCCCTATGGAGGGGGTATTTATTTTTATGAACTCATTGAAAACAGGTGATCCTCCAATTTTCTACATCATCAAATTGGCTGAGTTGGTGAGGTAATACACATTTTGCACTTGAGAAAAGTTAATAGAAACATAGAAAATAGGTGCAGGAGTAGGCCATTCAGCCCTTCGAGCCTACACCGCCATTCAGTATGATCATGGCTGATCATCCAACTCAGAACCCTGTACCTGCCTTCTCTCCATATCTCCTGATCCCTTTAGCCACAAGGGCCTTATCTAACTCCCTCTTAAACATAGCCAATGAACTGTCCTCAACTGTTTCCTGTGGCAGAGAATTCCACAGATTCACCACTCTCTGTGTGAAGAACTTTTTCCTCATCTCGGTCCTAAAAGGTTTCCCCTTTATCCTTAAACTGTGACCCCTCGTTCTGGACTTCCCCAACATGGGAAACAATCTTCCTGCATCTAGCTTGTCCAATCCCTTTAGAATTTTATACGTTTCAATAAGATCCCCCCTTAATCTTCTGAATTCCAGTGAATATAAGCCTAGTCGATTCAGTCTTTCTTCATATGAAAGTCCTGCCATCTCAGGAATCAATCTGGTGAACCTTCTTTGTACTCCCTCTATGGCAAGAATGTTTTTCCTCAGATTAGGGGACCAAAACTGCACACAATACTCCAGGTGTGGTCCCACCAAGGCCTTGTACAACCTCCCTGCTCCTGTACTCGAATCCTCTTGCTATGAATGCCAGCATACCATTCGCCTTTTTCACCGCCTGCTGTACCTGCATGCTCACTTTCAATGCCTGGTGTACAATGACACCCAGGTTTCGTTGCACCTCCCTTTTTCCTAATCAGCCACCATTCTGATAATTATCTGTTTTCCTGTTTTTGCCACTAAAGTGGATAACCTCACATTTATCCACATTAAATTGCATCTGCCATGAATTTGCCCGCTCACCTAACCTATCCAAGTCACCCTGCATCCTCTTAGCATCCTCCTCACAGCTAACACTGCTGCCCAGCTTCGTGTCATCCGCAAACTTGGAGATGCTGCATTTAATTCCCTCGTCTAAGTCATTATTATATACTGTAAACAACTGGGGTCCCAGCACTGATCCCTTGCGGTACCTCACTAGTCACTACTTGCCATTCTGAAAAGGTCCCGTTTATTCCCACTCTTTGCTTCCTGTCTGCCAACCAATTCTCTACCCACACCAATACCATACCCCCAATACCGTGTGCTTTAAGTTTGCACACTAATCTTCTGTGTGGGACCTTGTCAAAAGCCTTTTGAAAATCTAAGTATACCATATCCACTCTACTAGTTACATCCTCAAAAAATTCTACAAAATTCGTCAGACATGATTTGATTTGATTAACAAAGGGGATGAATACTTCTTCAGCCTCACAATTTTGGTTTTTAATTCTTGGTAAATTATCGACAGGTTTTGGGAATCTTTCTTTTGATTTGAGATGATGCATAATGTTTTGTAGATTAGCTCAAAAATTCTACTTCAATATATATTAAATTCAGAAAATGATTAAGGGTTGGATACTTTTTCAAGGCACTATAAAATTATATATAAAAACACACACTGCTCAGTATCAATAATGCCATCAATTTTGCAATCAACTACACAGATTACATTCGCATCCATATTAATAATGCACATAACATACAGCAAGAATCCCAACACTAATCCCTGTGGTACACGAATGGTCACAAATTACCAATCACAAAAACAACACTCCACCACCAACTTTTCCCCCTCACTACCAAGTCAATTTTGAATCCAATTTGCCAACTTCCTCTGGATCCCAAAAGGATCTTCTCAAAAGGCTTTACTGATAATATCACTCATGCTGTCCTCATTAATTCACATTGTTACCACTACAAAAAAAAATCAATTGAACTATACTGGATCTCTCCTCAAAAGTCATGCTGAATGTCTTTGAATAATCTCCGCCTGTCCATTTGTAGACAAATCCCATCTCTTGGAACTTTTTCAATTATGTCCATATCACCAAGACAAGAGATGAAAATGCCAGAAATATTCAGGTAGCATCTGTGGAAACAAAGTTAACAATCAGGTCCAACAAATTTCCCTACCACTGAAGTAAGAATTAAAGGCTTGTTATTATCTAGCTTATCATGATTGCACTTTTTTGAATAAAGGTATAACATTTGTTGTCCTCCAGTTATCTTGCTCCTTGCCTATAACAAGCAAAGATTTATAAACATCAGAACCTATTCTCCTCCTTTGCCTGCAATACAGCTCATCATGTCCTGGCCATCTATCTATCCACCTTTAAGCCCACAAAGACATCTGATATCTCCTTCTTATGCAATGCAAGCTTGAGGAACCATGTCTTACCTCCCATCTGGGAATGTTGTAGCCTCTGGGACTCAATATTGAATTCAAGAATTTCAGATACCTTTTTTCATGTCTGTTAATTCTACAGTAGAATTATTCATCTGCTATATCAACTCAGCTCTTCTGTTTTCACAGCAAGAATATGGTCTTCAGCATTTCCAACTGTTCTCTCTGTTTCAGTTCTCTGCAGCTCACAGCTGTTACATGCTCCTCTGTTTATTTCACCTTCAACTGCCTTCATTAATTGATCAACCACATGGTTTTGTAAACACCACAAAAGCAATTCTGGCCTCACCATCCCTCACTTACCCTCTCTGCAACTTACAGAAAAGACAAAAATGACTGGTCAAAGTCAAATAGAAATGTACAGAAAAGGAAGGCATCACAAATGGACAGTATTGAGGTCCTTACTCAAAGCTAGATGTTCATGTATTGGAAGCAGTTCTGAGAAAGTCTACTGGAATTGGTGACTGATCTATTATTGTGCCTGTATGAAGATGGTCCTACCTACAGAAAGTGCTTAATCCTAGGAAATACAGTTGGTCAACTGGCTGCAGTGTCAGTGGGAGAGATTTGGAGAGAGTGATGATAGTTATTGAAATGGATAAGAATGGATCTGCAATTAGGGGCATACTGATTTCAACATTGCAAGACAGGACCTGGCAAATGTAGATTGGGAGCACATATTTGCAGGCAAGACTACAAGTCTGACAAGACAGAGTCATTCAAAAGTGAAACAGTGGAAGTTCAGGGCCAATGAGCCCTTAATAAGATGAAAGAAAGGATAAAAAGTCCTAAGAAACTTGGGTGTCAAAGGGTAGAGGGTTAAATAAAGAAAACAAAACAAGGAGCACATATACATCCCTGGCCTACCTCCACAGTTTCTCCTGTACCTTTTGGTCTGGTGCTCCGCATCTTGGTTTCTTTTCCAGTTTAGCCCATTCCTTTTAGCAAACCTTTCAGCTATTTTAGTCTCTTTCTCTGGGATCATGTTACTTAATTCCTATACAGCTTTAGTTTCATTCCCAGACTTAAAAAAAACTTCTCAGCCTAGCTTTTAAACACTTCTAATTTTAGAATTTTTTTCTGTATCATTCCTTTTATTAAATACATATCTAGATTTGAATGAAGTAGCCAGGTTGTCAAATGTGCTCTTTAATTAAAGCTGTTGTGCAAATTAATAAATGTAGAAATTACATTTCAATAAAACCAAAATTAAGATACTGGTGTTGAATAGGTGCTATGCCTGGCCCTAGACAGGTAAATTTAGCAAACTTTGTGGACCCTTAGTGGCAGCAACTCCTATGAGAAATCAATCTGCATTAAAACTTCAGTACCAGGCAAACTATTCAATAAGATAGTTTTTAATTTTATTGTATAATGTGGTGCAAGTCTAAAACAATACAGGGCAACCTTTCCAAGAGACATAGATAATTTTATGAAAATGACAAATTGCAACCTTTTTCCTCCTTTGCCTGCTCCTATTTAATATTCATGAAGAGTTCACAAAGATCAACTTTTAAACTTATTGCAATAGAAAAAGTTGTTGCCGGGTGGCATCCAGAAATGGAAATTTGATTCTGAAAGTATTCAGACACTATACAAACATTAACAGAATCATAGTTTTTCTAATATTAAATGAAGTTATTCATTGTACACAAGAGCTGCTGTGAAAACAGATAATGTTACACAAAGGCTAAGTTCATTAGTTCTGGACAGGTGGCCATTCCAACGCTTAATGTGACACTGCACTGGCATCTAAAGCCCGCCCACAATAGCACTAAAGACGATTATGCAAATATGGTGTTTCCCACAATTTTCCCAGGAATAGGAGAAGGGCTCCATGTGGAAGAGCTGATTGTTCATCAGTCATGTGGAAAAACAAACCCAATGAGAAGCTTTGTTGAGGATGCTTTGCTATCCAGTCAGTTCAATGCTGTTCAGTGACTATTAAGGTCATTTTCATTAAAGAGATAAATAACCAAGTAAACAAAATAGTTTAATTTATAATGTGACAATGTAACTGTATAAATCTTAGTTTTCCTATCTCTTGTAGATGTTACTGGCAAATACATGAATATAAATGCAGCTTAGTGGAACAAAACACGAAAAGCTAAATGACCATATTTTAAAAAAGAGAACTGCAAACTATGTGCTGTAATACAATTGAAAAGGTCATAAAGTAATTTCAACGAAATTAAAGTATTACTGGGTAGGGTTAAATTTTGTTGGCACAGAAAATAAATTCAGTTGTGGAAGTACCCTCGTTACCACCAAGACTGTTAACTTTCCCTAACAAATGTCTTCTGATTCTACCACATTTTACTTAACACTAAAACTTTCAGCCACACTGTTAGTAAATCTAGACGAGTTCTTGAAAGTTTGCTGCTCATATCTTAACTCAAACTACTATATTTTTCCATCTCTCTTGTGCTTTCAAACTTAGTTTGCCTATATATAATATGGATGTTTCATTGGCTTGAAGTGCTAAAGTTATTTTTTCAGAAACTTCCTTCCCTGGGATCAAACTTACAAACATTCAGTAAACAAAGTGCAGACAAGGCTAGAAAGAAAGATATGAAAATAGAAAAAGGTTCAGACTATGACAGGAAAGGATCAATTACCAATTTAGAAGTGAGTCAGTAGATAAGATCAAAAATAATAAAAAAGTACGACCATGACTACAAGAGGCAAAGAAAATAGAACAGAAATAGAATTAAAGATAATCTGACTGCCATGGAAATAAGGCTGCAGGAAAACATAGGGACCATACCACATGTGAAAAATGGTTAGAAGAAAATGGCCAGCAGAGGTCTAATAGCAGTAATTCTAATATCTGCTGCACATTTTTTCCCCAAGTACATTACCCCAAATTCTATACTTTAACAAAATTTAAAGCCCTGAGTAAGATTTCATGAAATGACTGAAATTACAGCTCCTGGTAGCATTATAGAAATATACTCCTCCATCCTTCCACTCATGCAAAATCACACCAAATCCACATCAAATGCCTTTCACCTTTCTGCTCAATCCATGTATTAGTTCCAGTCAAAAGCATCTAGATTTTAAAATGCAGCCAAGTAGAGATTAGAGAATGAGGAGGGAATCTCAATGCAGCCTATTGAATATTAAAAGGTCGAGGTGGAGTGGATGTGGGAAGGATGTTTCATATAGTAGGGAAGTCTAGATCCAGAGGGCACAGCCTCAGAATAGAGTGACATCCATTTAGAACAGAGTTGAGGAGAAATTTCTTTAGCCAGAAGACACTGCATCAGCAGAATTCATTGCTACAGAAGGTTGTGGAGGCCAAGTCATTGGGAATATTTAAAGTCGAGGTTGGTGAGTTCTTGATTAGTCAAGGTGTCAAAAGTCATGGGGAGAAGGCAGGGAAATGGGGCTGAGAGAGATAATAAATCAGCCATGATGGAATGGCGGAGCAGACTCGATGGACCAAATGGCTAAATTCTGCTCCTATGACCTACGGTCTAAGTGTTCAAATTGCTTAATAGATTGAAAATTTTACTCACCGCCCTAGCAGCACCCCTCCCAACACTTCCTTGAAAGAAATTTCACTTGAAGTTACACTAGTATTCTCAATTTAAATGTAATTCATATTGTAACTCAAAATTATTTTTGCAAATAAAAACTATTTTTCCCTATGAATAACTACTTATGGATTAGCACGGTAACCTGCCTCACTGACTATTAGGCAGGTGATGAAAAGAATCAACTCCTGAGAAGTGACTTGGATCCATTCCAATTGCCTACCCACACAACAAGTTAACAGCAGATGCTATTTCATTGACTCTTCACTCAATCCTGGAATATCCAGACAGTGAAGATGCATACATCCGGATGCTCTTTATTGACTACAGCTCAACATTCAATGCTATCATCCCCTCAAAACTAATCTATAAGCTCTGCGACCTAGGTCTAAATACCTCCTTGTGCAACTGGAATCTCAATTTCCTCACTTGTAGACCCCAGTCAGTTCGGGTTGGCAACATCAACCTCCATAATCACAAGGCTATGAGCTTAGCCCCTTGCTCTACTCGCTTTATACTTATGATAGCATGACTAAGCACAGCTCCAATATCATATTTAAGTTTGCTGACAACACCTCTGTCATTGGCTGAATCAAAAGTGGGGACGAATCAGCATATAGGATGGATGGAGATTGAAACCCTGGGTGCATGGTCCCACAACACCAACCTCTTACTTAATGTCATAGGATGGATGGAGATTGAAACCCTGGGTGCATGGTCCCACAACACCAACCTCTTACTTAATGTCAACAAGACCAAGGAGTTGATTATTGATTTCACGAAGATGAAACCAGAGGTCCATGAGCTAGTCATCAGATGATCAGAGGTGGAGAAAGTCAGCAGCTTTAAATTCTTCAGTGTTGTCATTTCAGAGGATCTATCAGAGTTACGAAGAAAGCATGGCAATGCTATACTATCTTAAAGGTTTACGAAGATTGAGCTTGCCATCTAAAACTCTGACAAGCTTCTATTGATGTGTGGTGGAGAGTATATTGACTGGGTGCATCACAGCATAGTATAGAAACACCAATGCCTTTGAATGGAAAAGCCACGAGAAAGTAGTGGACACATGGCCTAGTCCATCACGAGTAAAGCCCTTTGCACCATTGTGCACTTCTACATGGAGCTCTGTCACATCCATGATCAGAGACCCCCACCGGGCCTTGCATTCTTGTCACTGCTGCCATCAGGGAGGTACAAGAGCCTCAGGACCCATACCATCAAAAAGTTCTACTCAAAAGGTTCAAAGGAACATCTAAACAAGCCTGATGCATTTTGGAAATAAGTCCTGTGGACTGATGAAGTTGAAATACAGCATTTTGGCCGCAATGAGCAAAGGTATGTTTGGAGAAAAAAGGGTGCAGAATTTCATGAAAAGAACCCCTCTCCAACTGTTAAACACAGGGTGGATCGATCATGCTTTGGGCTTGTGTTGCAGCCAGTGGCACGGGGAACATTTACTGGTAGAGGGAAGAATGAATTCAATTAAATACCAGCAAATTCTGGAAGCAAACATCACACCATCTGTAAAAAAAAGCTGAAGATGAAAAGAGGATGGCTTCTACAACAGGATAATGAACCTAAATACACCTCAAAATCCACAATGGACTACCTCAAGAGACGCAAACTGAAGGTTTTGCCATGGCCCTCACAGTCCCCCGACCTAAACATCAAGAATCTGTGCATAGGCCTCAAAAGAGCAGTGCATGCAAGATGGCCCAAGGATCTCACAGAACGAGAAGCCTTTTGCAAGGAAGAATGGGCAAAAATCCCCCAAACAAGAATTGAAAGACTCCGAGCTGGCTACAAAAAGTGTTTGCAAGCTGTGATACTTGCCAAAGGGGGTGTTACTAAGTACTGCCATGCAAGGTGCCCAAACTTTTGCTTCGGGCCCTTTTCCTTTTTTGTTATTTTGATACTGTAAAAGATCGAAATAAAAAAGTTTTCTTGCTTAAAATATTAAAGGAATGTGTCATCTTTAACTTTATGCCTTTTGGAAATCAGTTCATCTTTTACTCGCTTAGCTATTCACAGTAACAGAAAATTTTGACCGGGGTGCCCAAACTTTTGCATACCACTGTATTAATTTACATTTTCTCAATCTTCCATACTTGTTTGGCTGATTTCAGGCACTTGAATTATTCCACAAATGAACAGAATGCTATCAATAACATACTTTTAAACTTTTCATCTCAAATTAGCTTAATTTACCAAGTCACAAGTAATGTTGCGGTTAAAAGTATTTGGGTACAACAGAGTTCTAGGATAAAGTTTAGCAAGTAATCTGGAAGTAATCTGCAAGTAATCCCATTCCCATATGCCAGTCCATGGCCTCCTCTACCACCGCAATGAGGCCATGCTCAGGTTGGAGGGCCAAAACCTTATATTCCTTCTGCGTAGCCTTTAATCGGATGGCATGAACATCGATTCCTCAAACGTCCAGCAATGGCCCCCCCACTTCACCATACCCATTCCAATTTCCCCCTCTCACCTTACCTCCTTACCTGCTCATCACCTCCCTCTGGTGATCCTTCCCTTTCCCTTTCTTCCATGGCCTTCTGTCTTCTATCAGATTCCCCCCTGCTCCAGCCCAGTATCTCTTTCATCAATTGACTTCCCAGCTCTTTAATTCACCCCTCTCCTGGTTTCACCTATCCCCACCTCCATACTCTAACTTCTCATTATCTTTCCTCCAGTCAACAAGGGTCTTGGCCCAAAACATCAACTGTTTATTCTTTTCCATAGATGCTGCCTGGCTTGCTGAATTCCTCCAGCACATTGTGTGTATTGTTATAATTGAAAACTTTCAGCTGTTATGTTCAAGACAAGATTATAATCTTAAACATAGCATAATCCTCCCCCCCCCCCAAAAATTAACACTGCTAATGGGTACAGTTTTTAGTGATTTTCTCTACACTGTTTTGATTTGTAAATCTAATTCTGATATCCATTCAGGTCATATATTAGAAGCATCACATATGTAGTGCCCCTAGCATTATCAAAGATCCCTCCCAGCCTTCCCACAATCTCTTTGACCTCCTGTCCCCAGGCAGAAGATAGCACGGCATAAGGACCAGAGCTGTCAAGCTGGATAACTGTTTCTTCCCAAAGGTTGTTAAGATTTCTCAACACCCTGCTGCCGCCCAGCACATACCTACAACCTGTCTGAATGCCCTGCTACCCCACCCCCACTCCTCAACTAACAGATATACTCTCATCCTGCACTGGTCACTTTTTATCTTTTATGCTACTGTCTCACATATTTATATTACTGTTTTTTATTATAACAGTGCTAGTAACATAATACTGTCCTACATAAACATGCACCATGCACTGCCAGTTTTCAATCTTCAAGCCATGTCACTCGAGACTTGTGCTAATATTATTGTGTGACTGTATTTGCTGGATCATAACTATATGAGATGTGTGTGATGATGTGTACTGTGCTTTACACCCGGGCACAGAGGAACAATGCAATGTTTAGCTGTATACATGTGTACAGTTGAATGACAATAAACTTGAACTTGACCAAGGGGGAAAAAAAATAAAGGTTATTGATGCAATTAGATGAAATACATTCAAGAAGAATCTATATAAGCAAAGAAAATCGAATAAGGTGACATCCATAAAGAAGGATGGTGGAATGAAACTTCGGCAGACCATAAACACAGCACAAATCAGTTGCACCAATTTATGTTCCTAGTTCTATTCATGCAGCAAATACAAGTTTAAGTACCGCACCTTTTCTATGAAGCAGAAAACTGGTTTGATTAATGTATATACATTCATGAGGGTGATATTTCCAAAGTTTTTCCAAGATATTGCTTCCAACATGCATTTGAATTAATGCAAGTTTCAGTATCATGTTGGTTAGCTGCCAAAAGTGAAATAGAAAATATCCAAGCACAGACATGTTCCACATTTTCTACAGTTACTTGTGATGGCATGATTAAAATTAACAGATGCTTTCTAGGCATTACATACAGTAATTGCATCACACATCATTTTAATCACAAAATTATATTATGTTTATTAGATATCAGATATTCTCTCTTCTAGTCTCCTTTACCCAACATTTCCAAATTAGCTAATTTGGTTATGTAGATTGGAATGATAGAGCTGTTTCTATAACGTTTATCCTTCCAAGGATATTGGTCCACGTTCCATAAGTATTCTCCTCCAAGAAATTGCAAAATGCAATTAAACTGTTGATGTAGAAATCACATTTGTTTCCTTAAGAACAGTGTATTTGTATTAAATATGTCTCTGCTTTCAAGTAATTGCCCAGATGAAATGATAACCAATTAGTTCAATTATGCTTTTGATGTACATGCCCTGTAGATATTGTAAAGATATTAGTGTGTGAGAAAGCAACCGATTTGGCACAAAATACTTGGCTTCTATCCTGCTTATAGCCAGCTCGCATGTGTCTGATAAAGTTTCCTGTCATTGGAAGGGGCTTAGTAAAGATTCTGAACATCAAGACATGACAGTAAGCAGAGCTTACTCTTATTGGATACTGCAACCTAGCACCAGGGTGGTGTGAACGTTACTCATCACATAAAATGCCAACAATGGTCGATCATTGTCCAGGTCCTGGTAGACAAGGGTAAAGACTAAAAGGGAACTAGAATTGGAAATTTAAAAAAAATGCTTGCCCCACACGTCTGTGGTGGGAAAGCTGTTGGAAAAGATTCTTAGAGATAGGATCTATGGGCATTTAGAGAACCATGGTCTGATCAGGGACAGTCAGCATGGCTTTGTGAAGGGCAGATCAAGTCTAACGAGCCTGATAGAATTCTTTAAGGAGGTGACCAGGCATAGATGAGGGTAGTGCAGTGGATGTGATCTATATGGATTTTAGTAAGGCATTTGACAAGGTTCCACATGGTAGGCTTATTCAGAAAGTCAGAAGGCATGGGATCCAGGGAAGTTTGGCCAGGTGGATTCAGAATTGGCTTGCCTGCAGAAGGCAGAGGGTGGTGGTGGAGGGAGTACATTCAGATTGGAGGATTGTGACTAGTGGTGTCCCACAAGGATCTGTTCTGGGACCTCTACTTTTCGTGATTTTTATTAACGACCTGGATGTCGGGGTAGAAGGGTGGGTAGGCAAGTTTGCAGATGACACAAAGGTTGGTGGTGTTGTGGATAGTGTAGGGGATTGTCGAAGATTGCAGAGAGACATTGATAGGATGCAGAAGTGGGCTGAGAAGTGGCAGATGGAGTTCAACCCAGAGACGTGTGAGGTGGTACACTTTGGAAGGACAAACTCCAAGGCAGAGTACAAAGTAAATGGCAGGATACTTGGTAGTGTGGAGGAGCAGAGGGATCTGGGGATACATGTCCGCAGATCCCTGAAAGTTGCCTCACAGGTAGATAGGGTAGTTAAGAAAGCTTATAGGGTGTTAGCTTTCATAAGTCGAGGGATAGAGTTTAAAAGTCGCGGGGTAATGATGCAGCTCTATAAAACTCTGGTTAGGCCACACTTGGAGTACTGGGTCCAGTTCTGGTTGCCTCACTATAGGAAGGATGTGGGAGCACTGGAAAGGGTACAGAGGAGATTTACCAGGATGCTGCCTGGTTTAGGGAGTATGCATTACGATCAGAGATTAAGGGAGCTAGGGCTTTACTCTTTGGAGAGGAGGAGGATGAGAGGAGACATGATAGAGGTATACAAGATATTAAGAGGAATAGATAGAGTGGACAGCCAGCGCCTCTTCCCCAGGGCACCACTGCTCAATACAAGAGGACATGGCTTTAAGGTAAGGGGTGGGAAGTTCAAGGGGGATATTAGAGGAAGGTTTTTCACTCAGAGAGTGGTTGGTGCATGGAATGCACTGCCCGAGTCAGTGGTGGAGGCAGATACACTAGTGAAATTAAGAGACTACTAGACAGGTATATGGAGGAATTTAAGGTGGGAGGTTAAATGGGAGGCAGGGTTTGAGGGTTGGCACAACATTGTGGGCTGAAGGACCTGTACTGTGCTGTACTATTCTATGTTCTATGTTCTATATCCTTAGCTAATATAAGGATATTAGCAGGGAGGAGGAGAAGATGGTGGTGTGACGCAGATTGTGCGGCCACTTCGGTGAATTATATCTGTAATCTGTCAAGTAAGGTGCTGTGCACAATCCTGATTTGATGGAGACGGACGTGAGAGAACGAAAGAACATCTGGAGAAACTTCTGAAATGCCTTTTTTGCTGCCGCTGTTACTGTGTGATCCAGAATCTCCGGAGGGGAAGGCCCCGAATTTCGGCTTTGCTTGTTGCTCAGCGGCCGGTACGGGGTCGAAGCGCTCAGCAGAGATGGAGCTCGGTGTCGAACGGCTGGTTGGAGGCCCGAAGTTTTCAGACGGACTCAGAGTCAGCTGTGGTCGGGTGCTTCCAATGCATCGACAGTTGTTGGTGCCCGGAGGATTATGGCAGAGAGAGTTTCTCCCTTCTGCCGCCTGCTATCGGGGATTATCGGGAGCCGATCGGAACTTTGAGACTGTTCCCATGGTCTGCTCTTTATCAAATTATGGTACTGCTTTGCACTGCTGTAACTATATGTTATAATTATGTGGTCTTGTCAGTGTTAGTCTTTGGTTTGTCTTGTTTCTTTTGGTGATATCACTCTGGAGGAACATTGTATAATTTCTTAATGCATGAATGCATTTCTAAATGACAATAAACGAGGACTGAGTGTCCTCATAACCTAATATAAATTTATACCTATATCCCTTAAGGCTGTTCTTTCAACCAAATGCATCAACCTTTAACAAAAAATACAAGCCACAGTAGCTATTCTATCTTGATTAATTATTAATTGAATCAAGAAATCTCAATGCAACTAAAAACTTTAGAATACAATAAGATAGGCTGTATTTAATGTATCATTAACAGATAGGAACTTTGTTAACAGATTGATATGGTATACTGTTTACTTCAAGCAATACACGCAAAATGCTGGAGGAACTCTGCAGGCCATGCAGTATCTATGGGAAAAAAGTACAGTTGACGGTTTGGGCTGAAACCCTTTGGCAGGACTGGAGAAAAAAAGCTGAGGAGTATATTTAAAGAGGAGGGGAGGGGAGAGAGAGAACCACGAGGTAATAGGTGAAACCTGGAGGGAGAGAGATCTCAGAGGACTCCCTGTTTTCTTCATTCTGATTTGAAGCCAACTCTTACAAGGCTTTTTAGTTCCTCATATCAAAGTGCATTAAAAAACTCAAGGGAAGCATCTTGGAACATGGAGAAAATGATGAGGAAACATGTGAGAAAGCACTTGCTTGGGAGCAAGAGGAAGAGAAAGGGTGGGATAGAGGCTGGGAAAAGACAGCATGGTAAGAGAAAGGATACCAAGGAATATGGCAGGAATGTTTCAACGATTTCAGTGACACTTGGCAGCGTGAAGGATCAGCGACATCTTGGGGTCTGTGTCCCTAGGACACTCAAAGCTACTCCGTAGGTTGACATTGTTGTTAAGAAGGTGTATGGTGTGTTGGCCTTCATCAACTGTGGGATCGAATTCAAGAGCCATGGGGTAATGTTACAGCTATATAAGACCTCAGTACGACCCCACCTGGAGTACTGCGTTCATTTCTGGTCATCTCATTACAGGAAGGATGTGGATATTATAGAGAGAATGCAGAGGATATTAACAATGATGTTGCCTGGATTGGAGAGCATGCTTTATGAGAATAGGTTGAGTGAATTTGGCCTTTTCTCCTTGGAGTGACAGAGGATGAAAGGTGACCTGACAGAGGTGTATAAGATGATGAGAAGAATTGATGATTGGATAGCCAGAGGCTTTTTCCCAGGGCTGAAATGGCTAACATGAGGGGGCATAGTTTTAAGGTACTTGGAAGCTGGTGCAAGGGGGATGTCAAAACTAAGTTTTTCCACATAGAAACTGGTGGGTGTGTGAAACGCACTGCCAGCGAAAGTGGTAGAGGCAGATACAATAGGGTTTTTCAAAAGACTCTTAGAGACGTGGAGCTTAGAAAAATAGAGGGCTATGCAGTAGGCAGATTCTAGGCAGTTTCTAGAGTGGCTTACATGGTTGGCACAACATTGTGGGCCAAAGTACCTGTAATATGCTGTAGATTTCTGTGTTTCAGGGAATAATATTGGGACTGCTTTTGTTTAAATAGAGACATGGTTAGTGCTATTTCAAGTAAAGGACATGCAGCTGAAGTGCTGTGCATTCTAATCACATTCTGTATTTTTAGGATTGATTGTATTTCCATGTGCTGTATTTGGGCAAACCAATGTTTGAAACATATCATGTCTTAGACATGTGGGAAATGGAATGCAGCCTTTGGTTTTATCAGTCCCTTCGTCTCCTATCAGCAAGCCAGTGACAATTTGTCACAGAATCAATACAATTAGAGACAAGGATTCAAGTATAAAGTAAATGTATCAAAAATTAACAATGTTGCACAGACTTAACTGGATAGAAAGTGTTCAGGAGTTTGACAGCATTCAGAAGAAACTTCTTTAAGACACAGTCTATAAAAACCATTGGGATCCGATTGAAACTGTTCGTTTTTAAAATGTAAAGACCATAAGACAAAGGAGCAGAATTATGCCATTCAGCCCATCCAGTCCACTACTACTACGTCGACTCAGGCTGCTCCACCATTTCATCATGGCTGATCTATTTTTCCCCTAACCCCATTCTCTTGCCCTGAATGATCAAGAACCTAACAACCTCCACCCTAATGACCTGGCCTCCACAGCCGCCCGTGGTAATGAATTCCATAGATTAACCACCCTCTGTCTAAAGAAATTCCTTCTCACCTTGGTACTAAATGGATGTTCTTCGACTTTGAGGCTACGCTCTCTGGTCTTAGACTCCCACACAATAGGAAATATCATCTCCACATCCACCCTATCTTGTCCTTAAATATTATGTAAATATTTGGGAATATAAAGATATTAGCAAAGAGCTCAAGTAGGGGGATTAGGAGAGCCAAAAGGGCTACAAATTAAGTAGGTTTAGAGAAAACTTGAATTAATTTTTTTTTGCATTAAATAATTTCATTAAAAAAAGGATAACTAGAGGGATAGTAGGATGACAAGGATAAAGAACAGAATTTACACCTGAAGACAGGGTACTAAATGAATACTTTGCATCAGTATTCACAAAGGAGGGCATGGAGGATAGTGCTAGGGCATGTTGAGGTCAGAAAAGAGGTGGTGCTGAGTATCGAGGTATACAAATGTTTAGGGCATGATGGGATTAAATAGCAGGGTATTGAAAGAGACAAGAGAGATTGCTGGGGCTGACACAGGGGAGTAAACAATGTTTCCACTGCTCAAGAAGGGATATAGGGATAAACCAGGAAATTGTAGGCTCCAAGTCTCATATTGTTGATAGCAAAGCTATTAAGAGTCGCTAAGCAGAGAGAATGGCAAAGATGGCATATGGGTTGCCAGCTGCTGGAGTACTGAGTGAGGAGTAAGGAAGTCATACTGCAGGAACAAAAAAGTTTGGTTAGACAGTAGTTGGAGTATTACATGCAATTCTGGCCACCCTAATACAAGAAGGATGAGGCACTGCCACCAAGAATGCAGCATCACGCTTTGAGAGAAGGCAGCAAAGCCAGGAATGATGCTTAAGTATTCAGTAAAAACTACAAGTGATTTTAACAGATTTTATACCTGAATTTTACAGATAATTAAACTTACTGAAATTAGTAAATTTTAAGAAATTGAAAAATTAAAACACACCAGAACAATTAAAACCTTAAACTAGTGTAAAATGATTTGTTAAACAATTTCCCTCTATGCCTTTAAATCTGTAAATCCATAATACCCTAAATCAATGGGGTCACTAAATGTGACCATGCCATAGAATCCAAGCAACAATTACTGTACCAGTTTTGGGTTTTGCCATAGGGCTCCACATGTAGTCCAACAACAGGGCGTATAGATAGTTGCTGCTTACTTCCATTCAAAGGCTGAGCACGGACAGATTTTTCTGGAACAAACATCCAGTCAGCATAATTCAAACCAATAAATTTTACAATTTGCAAGCATTATTGCGACATGCTGTTGAATAAACCATTTATCCATTGTCTTGAAAAGACAAACTGCACCCTGTTTAGCTGAGCTGTTAGCACTGGATATACAAACTAAAAATGCTGGAAATGTGAAATAAAAACAAGGTGCTGGAAATACCCAGATTAAGCAGGACCAATAGACAAAGTGAATATTTCAAGTTGAGGATCCTTTGTAGTATGGAGGAAGAGAGAAAACCACCAATATCGGTTTTTGTTTGATCTTCATTTCCAATTGAATTCACTGATTATTATTCTTCCAGGTGTGTGAACTTCAAAGAACATTACTCTCCCAAAGATTTCTGCCAGCTTCTTTTGCCACATTTACCCTCAGTAGTTTCTGTTTACCTGCCAGAATTTGTTTAGACATTGGCCAAAATGCACTTCCACATCTTTCCTTAACAAATGTCATTGAATCATACAGCATGGAAACCGGCCCTTCAATCCAACTGGTCTACGTTGACCAAGATGTCCATCATGCTAGTCCTATTTGTCTGCATTTGGCCCATATCCTTGAAACCTTTCCCATCCATGTAATTGCCCAACTGTTACTTAAAAGTTGTTATTGCAATTGCCTCAGCCACTTCCTCTGGCAGCTCATTTCATATATGGGCCACCTTCTTGTGTAAAAATAAACACGCCTCCCAGTTCCTATTAAGTCTTTCCACTTGCACCTTAAACTTATGCCCTCTAGCTCTATTTTTAACCCCAGGAAAAAGTCTTGAATGCAGTCACCATATCCATGCATCTCATGATCTTATAAACCTCTTAAGATTACCCCTCAGGTTCTTACAATTCAAGGGGAAAAAAAAGTCCCAAACTTCTTATAACACAGTCCCTTGAATCATGGCAAATCCTTTTAAGTCCTTTCCACACTTTTTCCAGTTTAATAATATCTTTCCCACTTGGACTATTATATTTGGTTCTGGTTGCCATGTGCAGCCTCACCATCTTGTACAACTGTAATATAACTTCCTAACTACTACATTAACAGCCCTACTGATGAAGGCCAGAGTGCCAGTAATCTACATCACCCTATCCACCAGTGACTACTTTCAGGGAACCACGTACCTGAATCTCAGTGTTTTACAATACTTCCAAGGACCCCACCATTTAATGTGGAAGTCCTACTTTGATTTAACTTTCCAAAATTCAACTCGTGCCTTTCAGATTCCAACAAATTCTACAATCTGATGTTCAGAACCACCCAGGATCAAGTGTATTCATTCTCTCCAATATTTCTCATCACATCCCAAGATTTACCACTTAATACCAGGTATCAGCACATGCAGTTACAATCTCTCTCTGCAGCAACAGCCACTCACAAATTCAAAGTTATTATGGTCTGCAATAGTAGCAATTTTCCCACAGCATATCTATATTGTGCTAAGTTGTTGAGAAGCACTAAAACCTTTTAGCCACATAACATACGGGAACATACTTGCAAATAATCCTCAATCCCACAAGAATCCACAATTATCCATACAGTACACAAACACAAGGTAACCACAGGCCAAGTGGAAACAGCAACTAAATAAAAAAGCACAGAATTACATATGGAACAAAACACAGTCTAAATGATAAATGCAATTAACTGCAGATAATAGAAATCTGCTAAAGATATGATCAAAATTGAAGATTTATATTTTTAAACAAATTTTCATCTTCACCAGCTTACAGCTTGGATTGTGCAAACTGCTTACATTCAAAATATGGAATACTTTAACATGGTATATTATGGTAGTTAGTTCATAACAGCATTGGCAAAATTCACTGATGGCCGAATCTAGGTCTTTGGTACAATTGCCAGCCATTATCCAAAATCCAAAGAACTTTAAAATAATTAATTCTGTAGAGTTCAGTTTCTTCGTAGAGGCATCACCTTGCTGTCCACCTCATCTTCACATACATCGCTTCCCGATGGCCATAAAAGGCTGTTCACCAAATCACAGTGTGGATTCCATTCACTCAAAGTGAGTGGACACAATCTTCATCACAGGACAGCTTCAAAATAGATGCACCATCCACTATACACATTGTTTTTCTGACCTCACCGAAACATTCAACTTCAATTAACTGGAGGGACTTAGGGAAATACTTTCCTCATATTTAGCTCCTACAGAATTGGGTCTCCACCTTCTGCTTGCTTTATGGTGACTCAGTGGATGAGGTGTAGTACACAGATAACTTTTGCACATATAATACCCTGGTTTAAGTCCATGCTTTGTTTTATTAATACAGTTATACTGTTGGGCATTTTAATTTCTACAGATTTTCTCAAAATGTAAATTTATCAAAGAAAGTGTTCCTTTAATTACATTATACAATTGAGTACTTAATTTTTGCTGCTTAAATTGAAAATTCAGTTGAGTAGGTTAGGCTTGTTGTAATTAACCAATAAGATACCAGGAAGAAGAACAGGAAGCCATTTTTCTAAAGAGCGCAGGATTGGAAAAGTTTTGAGAAAGAAGGAGAAAGACGGAGGAAAGAAACAGACAACAAACATAGCGGAAGAACACGGTAAAATGCTCAGAGAAATAAGTTCAGAAGGACAGATACCGATGTCAGAAAATCCTCATGCAGACTTCGGTTCATGGAGAACATGCAGATAACTTTCAGTTAGCCAGCTAGCACATAACATTGGAGAAAGTTTGATGCCTTTTTGTTTGGATGTTGCATGAATTTTTTTTTTTACTTGGACTGGTTCTTCAGTGCAGAACCGTTTCAGTACAATGAGTAAACAAAGTGATGCAAACTGGGTGTATAATGCAGGAATGTGTTCCAATGATTGCATAAGCACTATAGAGACACCCACACACACACAGGGCCCTTTTCTTTATTTTGTTTGTTACAGTTTAAAATATTTTGTCAATACAATTTTGATTTAAGTTTATACTGGTATGAGCAAAATTACTGCTTGCAGGTGAACAGTAAATTTGCACGGGCGTGTCAGCATTCATACAGGTAATTGTCTTATTTTCCCTTAGAAAAAAGATTCAAACTTATGTTTACCTGAATCATATCTTTTCTAGACTCATTTATTTACTGGTAATGGCCTTTTCATTGTTATTCCCATGCATTATAGAGTTATGTTGCTATAGTTTGCATTCACAGTATAGCAAACACATTCATTATGAGCCTACGGTGAAAGGGTTACTATAAGATATAGGTGCAGAAATAGGCCATTTTGCCCATTGTGTCTGCTCTGCCATTTCATCATGCTGATCCATTTTGCCTCACAGACCCAATCTCCTGCCTTCTCTCATCATGCCCTGACCATTCAAGAATCTATCAACTTCTGTCTTAAATATACATAAAGACTTGACGTCCACAGCTGCCTGTGGCAAAGAATTCCACAGATTCACCACTCTCTGGCTAAAGAAATTCTTCCTCATCTCCATTCTAAAAGGACGCCCCTCTATTCTGAGGCAATGTCAGAATCAGAATCAGGTTTATTATCACTGGCATGTGACTTGAAATTTGTTAACTTAGCAGCAGCAGTTCAATGGAATACAAAATCTAGCAGAGAGAGAAAAAAAATAAACAAGTAAATCAATGATGTATGTTGAATAATTATTATAAAATGTGCAAAAACAGAAATACTGTATATTAAAAAAAGTGAGGTAGTGTCCAAAACTTCAAAGTCCATTTAGGAATCCGATGGCAGAGGGGAAGAAGCTGTTCCTGAATCACTGAGTGTGTGCCTTCAGGCTTCTAAATCTCCTGCCTGATGGTAACAGTGAGAAAAGGGCATACCCTGGGTGCTGGAGGTCCTTAATAATGGACGTTACCTTTCTGAGACACCACTCCCTGAAGGTGTCCTGGGTACTTTGTAGGCTAGTGCCCAAGATGGAGCTGACTAGATTTACAACCTCCTGCAGCTTCTTTCAGTCCTGTGTAGTAGCCTCTCCATACCAGACAGTGATGCAGCCTGTCAGAATGCTCTCCACAATACAACTATAGAAGTTTTTGAGTGTATTTGTTGATATGCCAAATCTCTTCAAACTCCTAATATAGCCGCTGACTTGCCTTCTTTATGACTACATCAATATGTTGGGACCAGGTTAGATCCTCAGAGATCTTGACATTTAGGAACTTGAAGCTGCCCACTCTCTCCACTTCTGATCCCTCTACGAGGTTTGGTATGTGTTCCTTCGTCTTACCCTTCCTGAAATCCACAATCAGCGCTTTCATCTTACTGATCTTGAGTGCCAGGTTGCTGCTGCAGCACCATTTCACTAGTTGGCATATCTCACTCCTGTATGCCCTCTTGTCACCACCTGAGATTCTACTAACAATGGTTGTATCATCAGCAAATTTATATATAGTATTTGAGCTATGCCTAGCCACACAGTTATGTGCATACAGAGAGTTGAGCAGTGGGCTAAGCACGCAGCCGAGGCAGTGTCCTCTGGTCTTAGACTCTCCCACCATAGGAAACATCTTCTCCACATCCACTCTATCAAGGCTTTTCACAATTCAATAGGTTTCAATTAGGTCACCCCTCATTCTTCTGAATTCCAGTGAATACAGGCCCAGAATAATCAAATGTTCCTCGTATGACAAGCCATTTGATCATGGAATCATTTTCATGAACCTCCTTTGAACCTTCTCCAGTTCCAGCACATCTTTTTGAAGACATAGGGCCCAAACCTGCTCACAATACACCAAGTAAGGCCTCACCAGTGCTTTATACAGTCTTAACATTACATCCTTGCTTTTATATTCTAGTCCTCTTGAAATGAATGCTAACATTGCACTTGCCTTCCTCACCACAGACTCAACTTGCAAATTAACCTTTAGGGAATTCTGCACAAGGACTCCCAAGTCTCTTCTCACCTCAGTTTTTTGTATTTTCTCTCCATTTAGAAAATAGTTAACCTTTTCACTTCTTCTACCAAAGTACATGACCAAACCCCTCCCGACACTGTATTCCATCTGTCATTTCTTCACCCATTCTCCTAATCTATCACAATTCCTTCCGTAGTGCCTCTACTTCCTCAAAACTACCTGCCTCTCCACCTATTTTCATAACGTCTGCAAACTTTGCAACAATGCTATAAATTCCACCATCCAAATTATTGACATATAACATAAAAAGAATCGGTCTGAAATGCCAACAGCAGGCATCCCAGGATGGGGGAAAAATATATCAAACACCAACTCTGCAAAATTCACCGAACTCACTGGTGAAATACAAATTAACCAATGTCACTACCTGGTCAGATGTCAACATCTCCAGAATTGAGGCCTTCATTAAATTCAATCAGCTATGTCAGGCAAGCCACGTCATTTGCATGCCTGACATCATACTCTCAAAATAAACACACTATTCAGATATTTGTCATGGGACAAGTTTATTTGACAGAGGTAAAGATTCAAGGAAGCTCACGAAACATTTTTAAAGAAATGCAGTATTAATTACTGGGACTCTATTGCACAAACATTCGACCTGTTGAATCCAAATTCAAGACGATAATAATTTTGAGGCCATGCATTAGGAATGCTCAGAAGCTCTGCCTAAGTAGCAGATGAGCAAACCACCCCAACAAGATACCCACCTGCTACTTTGGAAGAGTCCGACTATTTACAAAATATTATTCAAAATCTACAATCAATCTGTTTTGCCCTTTCCTTCTCTTGAAGTTCAAAAGTTCAAAGTTAATTTATTATCAAAGCACATGTACGTCACCATAAACAACCTTGAGATTCATCTTCTTGCGGCATTCACAGTAAATACAAGAAACACAATAAAATCAGTGAAAGATCACACTCAACAGAATGGACAAATTGTTAATGTGCAAAAAACAAACTACGCAAATACACAAAAAAAAGTAACAATGATAAATAAATAAGCAATAAATATCGAGAACATGAGATGACGAGCCCTTGAAAGTGAATCTATTGGTTGTGGGAACAGTACAAGTGAAATTATCCCTTCTGGTTCAAGAGTCTGATGGTTGAGGGCTGATAACTGCTCCTAAACCTGGTGGTGTGGGTCTTGAGGCTCCTGTATCTCCCTCCTGATGGCAGCTGCAATACCGCCTGGATAGGGAGGGCCAGTGATGACAGATACTGCTTTCCTACAACAGTGCTCCATGTAGATATGCTCAATGGTGGGGTGAACTTTACCTATGACGGATTAGGCTATATCCACTACTTTTTGTAGACTTCTCCATTCAAGGGTGTTGGTGATTCCATACCAGGCTGTGATGCAAACAGTCAATATATTCTTCCGTACATCTTTACACCAGCCACCTTCCCTCTCCCATTCTCAGTCCTGATACAGGATCTTGAGCAAAAACATAATTCTTTTCACAAGTGCTACTTGACCCACCCAGTCCCCCCAACAGCTTGTTTTTTTTTCCCTCTCTGTAAAAGTCTTACAGCGATGAATGTAACTATTTTCTGGTTAAGTGAATGACAACAAAGCCAAAAGCTGTTTATGTCAGTGGGTCACTTTAATTATATTAATGCATGCACAAGGTTAACTCGAGAAGATGCCTTCGAAGCACTGTTGCTATTCCGTCATCTTTCCCATTTTACAATCAAGCCTTTGTTTTACAATCAGGCCATCAATGATCAAGCCAAACTAAAAATTAATGAACAGCAAACCAGTCTTTGAAATAATCCCGCAAAAAATATAAACGCTCAGTGGTGCCTCCAACAGATTATTTATCAACATAGGATGATTTTGGCAGCTATGGCTTAGTAGGTAGCAGGCAATTCTTTAAGGCAGAAGTGAGTTGAAATTCCACTTCAGACACTACAACCAAAATTATAGATAGACACACAAGAGAGGTCGATGGGTTGAACAATGTGGCAGTTAAGGCCCGATTAAGCTTCTTTGTGTAATGTATTGCTGATATTTTATGGTCTGTGTAATATTCTATCGCAAGTCCTACAGTGACATGCTAAAGCAGACAATCCAAAAAGACAAATGAAAAAAGGATGATAAGCAAAAATTGCCAGTCCCCTTAAACAAAAGAGCAAGTTTCTAAAATCAGAGTATACAGTTCTGAGTCTTGAAGGCTGAAACGTAGCCAGACGGAAGATGAAGTTTAGAGCTTGTGTTAGCCCTGGGTGCAATAATGTAGGAGGCTGCATACAATAGGTCAGAGTGGGAATGGACAATGGATTAAGTGGCAGACAACCTGAAGTTTAGGGTCACTCTTACTGTCTAAGCACAGATACTCAAGAAAGAGCAATTACTGCATTTCCTGCAGGTGCCATGTAATGTGAAGGGTAAGGTAATGGTGGAAGAGTAAACATAGTCATACTTGATTGATCCCGGGGGAAATTGGTTTTCATTACAGTTGCACCATAAATAATTAAATAGTAATAAAACCATAAATAGTTAAAGAGTAATATGTAAATTATGCCAGGAAGTAAGTCCAGGACCAGCCTATTGACTTAGGGTGTCTGACCCTCCAAGAGAGGAGTTGTAAAGTCTGATGGCCACAGGCAGGAATGACTTCCTATGGCGCTCTGTGTTGCATCTCGGTGGAATGAGTCTCTGGCTGAATGTACTCCTGTGCCCAACCAGTACATTATATAGTGGATGGGAGACATTGTCCAAGATGTCATGCAACTTGGACAGCATCCTCTTTTCAGACACCACCGTCAGAGAGTCCAGTTCCATCTCCACAACATCACTGGCCTTACGAATGAGTTTGTTGATTCTGTTGGTGTCTGCCACCCTCAGCCTGCTGCCCCAGCACACAACAGCAATCATGATCGCACTGGCCACCACAGACTCGTAGAACATCCTCAGCATTGTCCAGCAGATGTTAAAGGACCTCAGTCTCCTCAGGAAATAGAGACGGCTCTGACCCTTCTTGTAGACAGCCTCATGAAGGTCATGAAGGTCAACCAGCAAGTCATGAAGGTAGTAATCCCTTCAAAATGCTAAGGAGTTGTTGGGAGGGGGGGAGGAGAAAATGTATCTCTGGTGGAGGAATCTTATTGGAATTGTGGAAATTGCAAAGGATAACCTGGTGAATGGAGAGGCAGATGCCATGGAAGAAAAGAAATGATAAGAAGGAAGTAATTTCACAGGCACCCATGCAGAATGACTCATTAACAGAGCAAATGCAATTGAGATAGAGGAACTAAGAAAATGGAGGGAGGGCAGGAGGAAATATTATCAAATTAGCTGTGCGAATATCTGTGGGCTTATACTGGGGTGTATGGGGTTTCAGGGAGGGGTAGCACCTCTGGTGGAGGAACATGTCGCGTCCTTTTCAAGGCGGTTAGTCCACCTTTGGTCCCCACCTGGCACTCAGCTCTCACCTATGGCTCCCCGTAGCTGTTTGCATGCGATAGCGGCCACACCCCGGACAACGGCTTCGACAAGTCGGCTAAACCAGGTGAGCGTAGCCGACGGGTCTCAAACCCTCGGTGAGATAGGGAGTTGTCTATCCCAGCATATGAAGACAGACTCTGGCGGATTGAGCGGACGAGACCAATGGAAGGTCCAACGTTCAAGAAGGCGGTCTCTGCAAGCATTATGGAACGTGTAGAGCACGTCAACACACAGAAGACGTCCTGGTCATCCATTGCGCCTAGTCCCATCTCCAGCTGTCTCGACTCTGTCTTGCCACTGGATCCAGATGGGAATTGGGAAGAGAGAGAGGCTGATGCTGCGCAACTCTCCCTCACTTAAATCCAAATCACGCGCTAGTCTCGACCCCATCATAATGATGTCGAGGTCCTCATCGATGTCAACAATGGACGAACATTGGATGCTGTAAGCTAGTTTTTCACTACCGATAATATCTGGTATAATCCCACAGACTCGTACAAGAAGTATGAGTCTTTGAAGGGAAAAGTCACTGCTAGACCTCACAAAGGCAAGAGCAAGGTGGAAAATTTCCCTAACATTTTGTCTGGAACACCAAATCCCTGCTGTTTGTTGCAATCATGCAAAAACTTGAAAATTTCAGTTTTGCAGCCAATTTCTAACCTGCTCTTAACTGCTGAGCATATTTCAGTAAGCCAAAGAAACATCATACAAGCTATGCAATATCAGCAATACATTATACAGACATTAAGCTTAAAATGATCTAACTATCCTTCATTATAATATTATTTCACCTTACAGAAATTCTCTTTGTTGTACCCATGAACATGTTTTCTGTAGATGAACTTGCTTCACTCTGTATTCATAAAAGATCCCAGGGTCTGAAACATTACTGTTTCTTTTCACAGATACTGCCTAACCACCTGAAATTTTTCTTTTCAAGAACAATACATATTTCTGAATTAGCATTTCTGAAAGATTATCTAATCATGAGGTATGCTTACCTTCATAGAAACTGTTTAATACTTTATAATGCAATTGCAGCTGCCTATAAATTATTTTAAGATGCGTTGAAATGGAAGTCTGTCATCCGTTGGAGAAACAAGAGAATAAACTGCCAGAGGAAATCAGTGAATCAAGCAGCATCTGTGGCAACTAAGGGATGATTGACATTTTGTGATAAAATCCTGCATCAGTCCCTTTCCCTTCCACAAATGCTACTTGACCTTGGTGAATTCCTCCAGCAGTTCGTTTCCTTTTTAAACTCAGCCTTCCTTCATGTTATAGCGACTATATTTTCAACTGTGTGCAAAGCAGCTCATCCAGAAGAGTCACATATTGACTCTGCCAAGTAGCTGTGCAACAGATTGGAATTTCATTTCACTTCCTACACCAGATGTGCAGGAACATTCAATAAACAATGCATCCTTCTTCCTAGTTAAATCTTATCCTGGGAATAAAAACAAGGAAAAGCTATATACAAATTGTTTACCAAATATCATGCCAACATAAGAGGTAAATGTTTGAGCCAGTTTGGGACAAGTTTGAACCAGAGGTTTGTAAATGTCCTGCACGATGCGTAGAAAGAGCCAAGAATGATAGATTCTAGACAGATTACATCATCCTTTGATTCTCTCCATTCCCGGATAGTTAAAAAGGACACCCACTTGTGTTGATGTTTTTCCTCAGAGGCCTGGAAATCCAGTTCAACCAAGTCTGGTGGAATCATTATCAATCAAGGTGGACACCCCAGAGAGGTTTTAATGGCTCCAAGACCTGGAAATTTGCTGGGTCAGTAGTTGTCATAAGGGAAGAAGTTGAACCAGATAAATAATTTTTTTGCTCAATTTCAACTGGCATGCTTTACGAAGTTCAGCTCATTTAATACTCTGCTTCCCATAGTTTAACTTGCTGTTCAAATTCTAGTCTGCACATAGACACCCCATCACCATTTTTTTCTCTCATGGACTTTGGGTAACTCCTGGTCCAGCAACAATTTGCTTCTAAAATCTTAACTTATTTCCAAATATTATCCATATTTCCAAATCCTTCTAAGGCCTTGCCAACCACCAATACTGTAACATTTTAAGCATGGAATTTGCAAATGTAAATTTTTAATTAATTAACCATTAATGACTATTCTTTCACTGCTAAGGCTCTAAACTAAGGAATTTACTTCCTAAATTGTCCATCAACTTCTTCTTAAGAGATCTCTTGAAGACTACCTCCATCTATGAGGCCTGGTATCAAATGTGTGTGACCACACTCCTGTGAAATAGCTTGGCCATTCTATTAGATGTGTTACAGAAATGCAAGTTGTTGCATATTTGAAAACGAGTTTACAAACAGAGAATCAAATGTCTGTTGGTGCAAAACAGAAAGCTTTAAGGAATTAGCACCAATATACACAACTATAAAATTGCCATTAACTGGCTTCATAAGGGGTGTCAGGGAGGGGTAGCACCTCTGGTGGGGGGAACATGTCGCGTCCTTTTCCAGGCGGTTAGTCCACCTTTGGTCCCTACCTGGCACTCAGCTCTCACCTGTGGCTCCTCGTAGCTGTTTGCATACGACAGTGGCCACACCCCGGCCAACAGCTTCGACAAGCCGGCTAAACCAGGTGAGGATAGCCAATGGGTCTCAAACAATCGGTGAGATAGGGAGTTGTCTATCCCAGCATGCGAAGACAGACTCTGGCGGATTGAGCAGACGAGACCAATGGAAGATCCAATGGTCAAGAAGGCGGTCTCAGCAAGCGTCGTGGAACGTGTAGAGCATGACAAGACACAGAAGACGTCCTGGTCATACACTGCGCCTAGTCCCATCTCCAGCCGTCTCGACTCTGACTTGCCATTGGATCCAGATGGGAATTGGGAAGAGAGTGAGGCTGACGCTGCGCAACTCTCCCTCACTTAAATCCAAATCATGCGCTAGTCTCGACACCATCAATGATGTCGAGGTCTTCAGCGACGATGAACAAACATGGTAAAAAGCAACACTGCTGCTTTCACTTTTGCTGCAGCATTTTGCCCTTAAGATGACCACAAGCTTTGTGATTAATTAGGAATCTGGGTGCAGCTAAATGCATTTTATATTTGTAAATACAACAACTAACAATTGTAAAGTAATTTGAATATAAAGGTACACATTTTCAAACTTTATTTGTACTTGCTAAGAAAAAAATCAGATCCTTTGGGTATCTGAGCATTTATCATACTGAAAGTGCACAATTTTCTGATTCTAAGGTCTGTAACAGGAATGGAAATGTTGGACTTCAGTAATATCAAATTATAAGCAATCAATAGCCAAAGTAATAAAGACTTTCACTTGTAACAAGTTTCATGGTCTCAGGCCAAAGTGTAATGTCATGGTTAAAATTGCATCAAATCACATTCTCAGCAGAGAACAAGAGAAAGTCCAGCAATCTTCCCATGTAAGTCAAGATCCTGGAGAATATTAATGTTAAAATAACAGCTGGAATATATAACAAACCCCAGATGTAGCACAAGGCTGTGCCATATTTGATAAATTTATACATAATTTTCTAAGATTCAAGTTTTGCTTCATTAAGAAAATTTACTCAGTAAGTCCATTTACTATAACTTAAACAGTATTACCACTCTTCATCTGAGGCTAGCCTCAAATTTCTACAGGACATGACCACTGTTTCATACGGAATGTTAATTTTGCCTTTTTCACACAAATTTAAAGATCCGGCTCAAATAATTCCAACTCTTCTGTATAGATTAATTATTTAGTTAATTGATGGACATTTGTGGAAAAATAATACAGCAATCAGTGCTGCAGTCCAGATTAATCAAATCTAGCCTTTTTGGTCCATCTGTGACTTGAAGCAGGATTTACTTCAGACTAGTGCTTTCCTGGTTAAGCCCACAGACGGAAGTTATAAAAACACTGCTTACCAGCACCACAGCCCTTAGTTATTCAAACGTTAGTGCCATTTTATTATCCAATGTGCAAGAATGCTATTCTGGGCCCTGTGCCAAGTGACAAAATGTACATTGCATAACCTAGCTATAACTGCACTGTACCAGTAAAAATCTGAATTTAGATCATGCCTCATGCAACATTCGAAATTAAACTACTAAACACTATTCTGAAAGAGAACATTACTTATCAACATTCAGCATTTTCTTCAAGAAACTGCTTGACTAAGAATACTACAATCTCCAGGTTATGAAAGGATTCCATTCCCAAGAATTGTTTGAAAATCGGAAATGAACAGAATGAGCTGTGGCAGGAGAGGGAGGGTGGAGGCTGTAGTAGGGAGAGAAGTCATGTAGAAATGCCCTGTTCTCATCTGAAAGGAGATGGCCGCAGCCCCACAGCAGTTTACAAATTCATCCCGCTAATCTTCCAAAATGCCAGTTATCTCTTATATCAAGAAAATGAAGAACTATTCTGTTCAGCATGACTCAGCTAAATAAAATGCAGATTATGCTGCTATTTTTTGTTTAAATTATCTTTATACCAAAATAAACTTTATTCACATTGAAAAAACATGTACAAGTTTAAACTATGCAATGCCTTTTCATTCTTATAGTCACTGACAATGTGTTCAGTAATGTTCAATTATATTGCACAAAATCAATGGCACTGTTGCCACTCATGTGGCCCCCTGGGGTAATACGTTACTGCTACTACACTAACTGAGGTGCTATCTCATCCAACCCATCCCATCCCTGTCCAGTAACCAGAAGAACCGAGTCTTTGGTGGCCAGTGCTATCATGTTTGCTGTTGTGTGCTGGGGCAGCAGGCTGAGGGTAGCAGACACCAACAGAATCAACAAACTCATTCGTAAGGCCAGTGATGCTGTGGGGATGGAACTGGACTTTCTCACGGTGGTGTCTGAAAAGTGGATACTGTCCAAGTTGCATGCCATCTTGGACAATGTCTCCCATCCACTACATAATTGTACTGGGTGGGCACAGGAGTACATTCAGCCAGAGACTCATTCCACCGAGATGCAGCACAGAGTGTCATAGGAAGTCATTCCTGCCTGCGGCCATCAAACTTTACAACTCCTCCCTTGGAGGGTCAGACACCCTGAGCCAATAGGCTGGTCCTGGACTTATTTCATAATTTACTGGCATAATTTACATATTACTATTTATGGTTCTATTACTATTTATTATTTATGGTGCAACTGTAACAAAAACCAATTTCCCCCAGGATCAATAAAGTATGATTATGACTATGACTTATTGTGGGTCTTCCCCACCTTTGTGGTAGCTACACCAAGCTTCAATTGCCTCAGCATGTACTCACTCCCTAGCCTGGAATGTGCCAGTCGGCAACATTCCTCTCTGGACATCCTGATGTGCTGGCAGACCAAAGGGCATCTTTCACCGAGCTGATAGGAAGGAATGACGACTTGGTAGTATTAAACCTTCCAAAAATCTTTATTGGGTGGCTATGAAAAGGTAAATTGGGTAAAGAGCAGAACTATCCATATAAATACACATTATATGCCACTTACCATATATATGCCACACCATATGCCACTTTTAAGATCATTATATGCCACTTACCATATATTTAACAGAAAAAAAACATGGACGACAATGTGTATACTTAAAACCTCCTCTGCTTCAAGTCCCTGCAAGGTTTGCACAGCCTGTGAAGTACTTATGAAATGTCTGAGTAATCTCCCTGTAGTCCATCATAAGGAAAACCATTGCCAATTTCCATCTCAATGCCTCTTTCCAGGGTTCTTACAATTTTCCATGAACCACATGGCTATCATCTTTACCTCAGAATAACTCCAATAAAAATGTAGCAAACAGAATGAACCTCTATACACATCAAAGAATTTTCTAATCAAAGAAAGACTTTATTCGGAAGGCACTGCAGAATACTCACCTCAGATTCAGCTGCTTTGATCTTACGCTACAGTGTTAACTAATAGGCCTACAACTGAATTATTCTCAGTGAAGGCCAGTGTCAAATAAGGGTGTGTCATAGCCCCAATACCTTCCTTAATCTTTCTTGCCAACATTACTGCATCTTACCTCCTATAAAACTTCCTATGGGAGGACAGCTAATCTTCAGAACTAATTTGAAGCTAGATAAAAGTATTCATCAATATGCTCCTTCAACCCACTGTCCTCTGACAATTAAGGATGAAAGCAACACTCACAACACGCTGGTGAAACTCAGCAAGTCAGGCAGCATCAGTGGAAACGATCAGTCAACGTTCCGGGCTGGAACCCTTCATCAGGACTGAATAAGGGGTGGGGGACCTTTATCTTTCCCCTTACTAGCTTCTCACCTGGCACCTACCATCCTTCTCCTTCCCGCTCTCCCCCCACCTTCTTTGTAGGGTCTCTGCCCTTCCCTCTTCAGTCCTGACAAAGGGTTCCGGCCCGAAACGTTGACTGATCGTTTCGACAGATGCTCCCTGACCTGCTGAGTTCCTCCAGCATGTTGTGAGCGTTGCTTTGACCCCAACATCTGCAGAGTGTTTTGTGTTTATAATTAAGGATGAAAATTGTGGAAAACACTGACCACTTCCCATATCTTAGGGGCCACACCTTGATAAAGGCAATAATCAGTGATGACCTTCAACAGGTCAGTAGAGTCTTTGTTTTGGCTGATGAAGCCAGTATGGAATTTTCCTCAAAAGTCCACGAAAACATAGTGTAAGTAAGCCAACTGCAAGGGACTAATCAAGAGAAAAGTTGAGAAGATGATCATTGTTCAGTTAATTTGCTCATGACGAGCTTCAACCAATAAAAATGTGATAATGAGCAAACAAACTGGTTTTAGTAATAACGATTAGGGGATAAATATTGGTATTGACAATTGGAATACTTCCCATCCGTAGCTCCAAAATAATACCTGGGGACTTTTCACCTCAGCTCAAGGTGCAGTTTAAAGTCTCCTCAGTTTAAAACCTCCTCCAAAAAAAAAATTGGCAGTGCAGTTCTACCTCAGTTCAGCACTGGTGTGGCAGTCTAGATTTTTGTTTTGAAGTCTTAGCTGTGATATGGGAAGTCTCAGTCTTCCCACATTAAAGTCTGTTAATATGACAAACAGTCAAAGCTCTTCAGATGAGATTTTTCAAACAAAAATCAGACACTAAGCTACACAAGCTGATATTAAGGCAGATGTCCAAAGAACAGTCAAAGGGTTCAATTGTCAGCTAAAAGTAAATTAATAGGTAGATGCAGAGTTTGGTCTTGCCAACTTACTTAGATCATTGTTTACTGTGCCTTAAAATTTAGAATGCAGGAAAGGCCACAATTAGATGAGTACAAACATATGAGATTACAAAGCTAGGTGGGACAACAAATGTATGAAAGCCATGGCAATGACAAAGTTTGAAATCAAGACAAAATTTTAAATAACCACATAGCCTGTAGTCCATATAGGATGCTAAGTTCAACAGTGTTGGTGCAAGATTTTTAGGATACAGGTTTCCCCCGTTATCTGAAGGTAGAGCGTTCCTATGATATGGTTCGTAAGCCGGAATGGTGTAAAGTGAATAAGCAATTACCATTTATTAATATGGGAAAAATTTTTGAGCGTTCCCAGACCCAAAAAATAACCTACAAAATCATGCCAAATAACACATAAAACCTAAAATAACAGTAACATATAGTAAAAGCAGGAATGATATGATAAATACACAGCCTATATAAAGTAGAAATACTTTTCTGCAGCACTGTCTAGCGTAGCGAAAATCTCACAGAAGCGCTCTCGGCAGAAACACGGCGCAAGCGCTCTCCAGTAACCTTTAAGCTATGAAGCTGCCAAATCATACCAAATAACACCTAAAAATACACAGCCTATATAAAGTAGGAATAATGTATGTACAGTGTAGTATCACTTACCGGAATTGGGAAGACTCCAATAAATTGCAGTTTCGTCACAGTTAAACACTTGCTTATACGAATAACCACCTGATGCAATAGGCAATCGCCCCTGATCAGGGCCGACATTTACGTGCCGGGCGGCACCTAATTAATTAGCTTGTTTATTTCAGCTTTTTTTCTTAAAGATGTGCTGGGTGTGTTCTGACTACCGCTGCACTGCTGCATTCTTCGCGGCAATGTATCGGTCCACAGCCCGGAGGTTGGGGACCACTGCTTAAACTATGAAGCTGCCCTCACCTCAGAAACTGATCAAACCACCCATGACTACCTTTAAATTCCACTTTTGCAACACTTCCATCACCATCGTCCAGTGCTTTCTGTTTCAGCTTATTAAAAAGACTGACTGATTTCTCCTTAAGTATAAGAAAACTTAACGGAACACCACACTTTGTACACCCATCAACTCACTCAAGCAATAGACTTTCCATTTTATCCATTATTGGATACCGACTAAGAGAGACCACTTTGCTACGAGCAGAACCAACAGTAACATCGGCAGCTTTCAAAATTCTCTCTCTCTGCGTATAAATATTGCGAATGGTGGACTCAGGCAAGTTCAACGTGTGGACAATATCCTTATTTCGTTCACCACAATCAAAACACTTAATTATGTCTAGTTTTATGCTCACGAACACCCTTACGAGCTCTTTTAGGCTTTTCCGATACCTTAGAACTCATCTTGCTAACTGATGCACAAAATAAATCGAGATAAAGCATGTGTTTAAGCAATGCCAGCTAGAATGCAGTTCTGGGGGAGGAGCTTGGCTCTTCCAGCGCGCACTGCCTTTTTTCGTAACAGTAAAAACACCTTGTTAGCGAAAACAGGGTAACTAATGTAGGTCTTTCATAACAGCGAGGCGTCGTAAAGCGAACGTTTGGAAAACGGGAGCCACCCATATTTGTAAGACCTCAGGTCTCAAGATTAGTTTGTGGGAAGCTAAGCAGAAGCACCTTGGAAAAAACAAATCTAGAAGTAACAAATAAAAACAGTGGCAATAATCAGATTAGGCAACATTGCCAAAAAAAGTTAATGCTTCAGCTTGATCAACTTTCATCAGAATTGAGTAACAAAAGAAAATAATAGAATGTGCAAAGGTAGTACTCACCTTGGGCAGTGTGCCTGAGATGGAAATAGGCTTTCTAAGGATACGAATGTGCACTCAGAAACAAATCTTGAAAGCAAATATGTCAGCAAAGGTTCTGCTGGGTCTGATTCAACTTCAGACTGTTGCCAAGTGGAATAGAGTTTGTGTCAGCAAACGAAGACAATGGCTTCACTCGTTTTAGTCTTACCAGAATTTAAATGGGGAAAATTTCTCTTCACCTAATACTGAAATAACAGACAAGTGGAGACAGTGAATGGATCGAGAGGTTGTGGTGTGGTGGAACTAGGTGTAGTACATATATTTGTGGAAAATGATGTTCAGATTTTGTGATGCTGCTGCTGACAAATTACTTATTCCAAAACAGATGGTTTTCTTAAGAACATATGCGTTTCAAAGTCACTGAATGACTTAATTACTTTGTAATAGCCATGTTAACTTACTCCAAATTTCACAGAATCCTTTCTGTAGTTAAATCAATACCCAGTGAGATCACTGGCCACAAAGCCCATGCAGCCTTCCTGCTTCTAACTGCACAGTTACACAGCACTTCTTTGTCTGTCTGCTGCTTCTACAATGTCCCACACTGTTGCAAGGTAGTACAATAACACATTGAGATGTAAAGTACACTTTCACTTCTGGAACTCATAACATTTAATAACCATGTTAAAATAAATGCTGAGTCAGGATCAAGCTGACCTCAATTAAATCAATTTTTATGATCAGGTATGCTTGGCCTTGCATCATAAAATAACATTCAAAGTGGATTTTTGAATGGAATGATTTTAATTATAGATGTTAAAGATATAATAACTCAAGAGCTATGCTCTAGTTGGAATTCACTAAAACCATCTGATGCATGACATTAATTAGAATTTGTCCCATTACTCATCTTATACACTAGACACACTAAGATTTCAATCTATCCACCACATCTTTTGAAAGTACATATGCAGGTTTCAAGTGTATGAATTGATCCTTTCCTGCACAATGGAATCTCTAAACATTCCTATAATTGCAAATAACATTTGCTTAGACATTAGAAAGCATACTTCTGCTGATTCGGTCAAATAAGCTTTGCCAAAGCAATTAAGAATGAAATACCTTTCCTGGGAAGAGCAGAGAATTAACTCAATTCATCCAGCATTGCATTAAATGATGTCCACCGATAGTCTCCAGCATGAGTTTTATTTTTTACATTTTTTAAACTAACAAAACAACTGGATAACATCAGTTTGACTTGCAATGAATCAAAAATGGCTCACTATCCTCCCCTAAACTGCAATTGACATTGATATTTTAAATAAAGAATTTAATTTTTTTTGTCATATTTCAACATTTATCGTCATTCTGCAAGGAAGTCTTTGTTGTACAAATTACATTCCTGAACCTCTTCTCAACTGCAACTTAACAAAAGTCAAGAGAAAACTTTAGTCCATTCCTTACAATAGTACTTCTAAAATACCAATCAGGTAACGGTTCTCCATCAGACACAATACATCCGTAATCCATGATCACGATGCTCTTATACCAGCAAATCATTAACTCTCATAAGTTGCTATTATAATTGCTATACTTCTAGCCCAAGAACAGACAACATACTCGGTGGCACTGTCCCCTCTAAGCTGCATGGTTGTGCGGCCATGCAGTAACTGAAATGCTCTTACGTACCTAGCCTTTGTTGCTGCACAGCTGGAACTTTCTTTTATACAATGTTTTTTCGAAGCGCTGCGCAGTTTTCAGGCCGTGTAAAAACTTCCTGCTCAGAGCAATGATTGGTCCATACTGGTGTAAAAGAACTTTCTGAGGGAACGTTGTTCAGTGGCCACTTTATTAGGTATCTCCTGCACCTAATAAAGAGGCCATTATGTTCATTGTGTTCAGCTACTGTAGCCCATCCACTTCGAGGTTCGATGTGTTGTGGGTTCAGCAATGTTCTTTTACATCACGTGGTTATTTGAGTTACTGTTACCTTCCTATTGGCATGAATCAGTCTGCCCATTCTCTTCTGATCTCTCTCATTAATAAGGCATTTTCCTCCCAAAACTCCCCTCATTGGATGTTATTTTCTTTCTCTGTAAACTCTAGAGACTGTTGTGTGTTAAAATTTCAGAAGAACAGCAGTTTCTGAGATACTCAAACCACCCCATCTGGCACCAACAACCATTCCACAGTGTAAGTAACCTAAATAAAATTTCTTCCACATTTTGATGTTTAATCTGAACAACAACTGAACTTCTTGACCATGTCTACATGCTTTTATGCATTGAGTTATGGCCACAATATTGGCTGACTAGGTATTTGCATCAACGAGCAGGTATAACTAATAAAATGGCTACAGTGCTTATTATTGCACAACTGACTTATACCATCTAAATCCATCTGAAGCAATTTAAGCTCAAATTCTAAAAAATCTATTCTGGGTTCACCAGAAAACAAAAATGAATTAGTTCTTTCCCCGTTAAGTAACATTGCCCTAAATTTCTCTCTTGTACCCTTTGCACCCACCATTTCAATATAGTTAAGAGGCAAAAATTTAAAACACAAAATAATCTGCAGATGCTGGGATCAAAGCAACGCTTACAGTACGCTGGAGGAACTCAGCAGGTCGGGCAGTATCAGTGGAAACGATGAGTCGATGTTTCGGGCCGGAACCCTTCGCCAGGACTGAAGAATGAAGGAGGGGGAAGGATTTGAAGAATGCTTGTAGGTTCGGTTGAAAGACCAGTAATTTGAAAGACAAAGGGGTGGGGGAGGGGAAGCATCGACGTCATAGGCAGGAAAACAATGGGTAGTAGAAGGAGGCGGAACCATGAGGTAGGTTATAGGCAGCTGGGGGAGGGGGCAGAGTGAAATAGGGATAGAGGAAGGGAGGGGGAGGGAATTACCGGAAGTTGGAGAATCCTATGTTCATACCAAGGGGCTGGAGACTACCTAGACGGTATATGAGGTGTTGCTCCTCCAACCTGAGTTTAGCCTCATCATGGCAGTAGAGGAGGCCATGTATGGACATATCTGAATGCGAATGGGAGGCAGAGTTGAAGTGGGTGACTACCGGCAGATCCTGTCTGTTGTGGCGGACGGAGTGGAGGTGCTCGACGAAGCTGTCCCCCAATCTGCGTCGGGTTTCACCGATGTAGAGAAGGCCGCACCGGGAGCACTGGTTGCAACAGATGACCCCAACAGACTCACAAGTGAAGTGTTGCCTCACCTGGAAGGACTGTTTGGGGCCCTGAATGGTGGCAGGAGAGGAAGTGTAGGGACAGGTGTAGCACTTACGCTTATGGGGATAAGTGTTGGGTGGGAGATCCGTGGGAATGGACTTGCAGATAAGGGAGTCGTGGAGGGACCAATCCCTGCAGAAAGCAGAGAGGGGTGGAGAGGGAAAGATGTGCTTAGTGGTGGGCTCCTGTTGAAGGTGGCGGGAGTTGCGGAGGATAATGTGCTGGATCCAGAGGCTGGTGGGGTGGTAGGTAAGGACAAGGGGAACTCTGTCCCTGTTGTGGTTGCGGGAGGATGGGGTGAGGGCCGAAGTGTGGGAAATGGAAGAGATGCGGGTGAGGGCATCACTGATGACGGTAGAAGGGAAACCACGATCCTTAAAGAAGGAGGACATTTGAGATGCCCTGGAACGGAAAGCCTCATCCTCAGAGCAGATGCGGTGGAGATTTAAAACATACATTCTACTACCTCTGTCTTGCTTCAACCTTTTCACATAGCCATATCTCCCTATTTAATATACTAAACCCTAAACCAGATTTTCCTTCAGTTTATCTTCACTTGAGAATGCTCGAGAAGTGTTTAATCTCATGACATTAACATCCTACTCCATTTTCCTCAGCTCTATTAATTGGTAACAAGTCAGCTTATCTTCTAGACATGAGAGGAATGCTTCTCATTCCTTCAGAATGTTTCCATTTCCTTTCACAACACTCAAATATTGTTTTTGAAAGTTCCATTCTTCAACTGACCACGCACAATCCATTTCCTCTTTTGGATGCTTTGCCAATTATGCCCGTCTTTCCTGAAATTTAGTTTGTGAACCTCTGACAGGGTCTCTAGCCTTTAACCATGCTACTCTCAGTTGATACCCTTGTTCCAGTGCTTCCTTGATCTTTCTTTCCAGGTGTTTTTCCTCTGATGATCTGTTAAGTTGAAATGGGCTTGAAGAAAGCACACTGCCAGATTGGCACATATGCTAACTTGGGTAGATTTTGCTTCTTATTACAGAGGGTCACTAAATTTACCCAAAATTTCTTTTGGACTTCATAATATGTCTTTAATAACAATTTACAGTATAATAAAAGTTAAATAATTACTATGCATGTCAGTCAAGTGTATTCAGAGTCAGATGTTCTCCACAGCTTTTGCCTTACTGAAGTAGCAAATTCATCTACACAGAAAGAATTTGAGCCAGATTTAGCTTGATGACAGTACTATGATAACAAAGGATGATAAGACCATAAAGACAGAGGAGCAGAATCAGGCCATTTGACCCATTGAATCTGCTATGTCATTTCATCATGGCTGATCCATTTCCCTCTCAACTCCATTACCCTGCCTTCTCCCCATAACCTTTCATCACCTTGACTAATCAAGAACCTATCAACATCCCCTTAAAATCACCCAATGACCTGGCCTCCACAGCCACCTGTGGCAACAACTTCCACAGATTCACCACACTCTGGCTAAAGAAATTCTTTAACTCCATTCTAAATGGATGCCTCTCTCTTCTGAAGCTGTGCCCTCTGGTCCTAGACTCCCTCACCATAGGAAGCATCTTCTCCACAGCCACTCTATCTCAGCTTTTCAATATTTGATAGATTTCAATAAGATCCTCTCCCCCTCATTCTTCTAAATTCTGGCAAGTAAAGGCTGAGAGCTATCAACTGCTTCTTGTATGATAAGCTTTTCATTCCTAGAATCATTCTTGTGAACCTCCTCTGAACCCTCTACAATGTCAGCATATCGTTTCTGCATCTTATAAAGCCTCAGCATTACATCCTTGTTTTTATATTCTAGTCCTCGCAAAATGAATGCTAACATTGCATTTGCCTTCCTCACCCCTGACTCAACCTGCAAATTAATCTTTGAGGAATCCTGCATGAGGACTCCCAAGTCCCTTTGTACTTTGGAGTTTTGAATTTTCTCTCCATTTCAAAAATAATCTACACTTTTATTCCTTCTACCAAAGTGCATGACCATACACTTCATGACGCTGTATTCCATTTACCACTTTTTTGCCCATTCTCTAACTCAGTCCAAGTCCTTCTGTCGCCTTTCTGTTCCCTCAAAACCACCTGTCCCTTCATCTATCTTCTTATCACCCACAAACTTAGCCACAAATCTGTCATCCAAATCATCGACATACGATGTAAAAAGAAGTGGCCCCAACACCAATCCCTGCGGAACACCTCCACTCACTGGCAGCCAACCAGAAAAGGCTCCATTTACTTCCATACTCTTTGCCTTCTGCTAACCAGCCAATGCTCTATCCATGCCAGTATCTTTCCTATAATACCTTGGGCTCATATCTTGTTAAGCAGCCTCATGTGCAACACCTTGTCAAATGACTTCTGAAAATCCAAATACACAACATTCACTGATCCTCCTCAAAGAATTCTAGCAGATTTGTTAGGTAAAAATTTCACTTAAGGAAACTGTGCTGACTTTGGCTTATTTTATCATGTGCCTCTAAGTACCCTGAAACCACATCCTTAATAATGGACTCCAACACCTTCCCAACTACTGAGGTCAGGTAACTGGCCTATTTCTGTTCTTCTGTCTCCCTCCCTTCTTGAAGTGTGGAGTGACATTTGCAATTTTCCAGTCCTCCAGAACCATGCTAGAATCTAGTGATTCATGAAAGATCATTATTAATGCCTCCACAACCTCTTCAGTTAACTCTTTCAGGCCCCTGGGGTGTAGTCCATCTGGTCCAGGTGACTTGTCTACCTTCAGACCCTTCAGCTTCCCAAGCACTTTCTCTCTAGCAATAGCAACTGCACTCACTTCTGCCCCGACACTCTCAAACTTCTACTGCTAGTGTCTTCCACAGTGAAGACTGATGCAAAATACTTAATCAGTTTGTCTGCCATTTCCTATATATCTGAAAATACTTTTGGTACCCTGTTTGATATAGTTAGCTAAATTACCTTTACATTTCAACTCTTAACCCTTGTGACTTTTTTAGCTGCCCTCTGTTGGTTTTTAAAAGCTTCCCAATCTTTTAACTTCCTACTATTTTTTGTTCTATTATATGCCCTCTCTTTTGCCTTTATGCTTGCTTTAACTTCCCTTGTCAGCCAGTTGCATTATCCTGCCTTGAGAATACTTCTTTTTTGGGATGTATCTATCCTGTATTTTCCAAATTGCTCCCAGAAACTCCAGCCATTGCTGTTCTGCTGTCATCCCTGCTAGTGTCGCCTTCCAATCAGCTTTGATCAGCTTCTCTCTCATGCCTCTAATCTCCTTTACTCCACTGTACATAATACATCTGACTTTAGCTTTTCCCTCTCAAATTGCAGGATGAATTCTATCATATTATGATCAATGGTCTCTTAAGGGTTCCTTTATCCTAATCAAATCTGGTTCATTGCACAACACCCAATCCAGAACAGCTGATCCCCTAGAGGGCTCAACCACGAGCTGCTCTAAGAAGTCATCTTGTAGACATTCTACAAATTCTCCCTTATGGGATAACCTGATTTTCCCCATCTACCTGCTTATTGATATCCCCCATGACCACATAACATTGCCCTTTTGACTTGCCTTTTCTATCTTCCATTGTAATTTGTACCCCACCCTCTGGGTCGTGCTCAGAGGTCTGTACATAACTCCCACTGGGGTTTACGCTTGCATTTTCTTAACTCTACCCACAAGAATTCTACATCTTCCGATCGTTTTTCTAATATTTGATTTCATTCTTTTACCAAAAGAGCCATGCCACCCCCTCTGCCTACCTGACTGTCCTTTTGAAACAATGTGTATCCTTAGATGCAAGATCCAACTAAAATCTTCTTTCAGCCACGACTCTGATGCCCACAGCATACCTTCCAATTTCTAACCGCGCTACAAGATCACCTGCTTTATTCTGTACACTGCGTGCATTCAAATATAACACCTTCAAGTCCTTTATCAGTCAACCCTTTTAGATTTTGTCCCCCTTGTATACAGCAACTCATCCCACTGACTGTAATTTTCCCCATCATCTGCCTATCTTTCCTGATAGTCTCAATACACACTGCCTCCGCTTGTAAACCAACAGCCCCATCCTCAGCCTTATCACTCCAGTTCCCAATCCCTACCAAATTACTTTAAACGCTCCCCAATAGATTTAGCAGACCGGCTCACAAGGTTATTGGTCCCCCTCATGTTCAGGAACTAATTATTTTGATATTTGCAATGGAACTGTAGTTGCACTGTCACATATATTGAGGGACAGTGAAAAGCTTGTCCTGCATACCGCTCATTTAGACCAATTCATTAGACATTGCAATGATGTAGTACAAGCTAAAACAATAACAATGCGGAATGAAACTTAACAGCTATAGTGAAAGTGTAGTGCAGGTAGACATTAAGGTCCAAGGTCATAAAGAGGTAGCTTGTGAGGTCAAAAGTCTATCTTACTATAATAGGGAACAATTCAGTAGTTTTATAACAGGGTAGAAGCTGTCCCTGACTCTAGTGGTGTGCTTTCAGGTTTTTGTACCTTAGATTAGATTAGATTACGAGGACACGCAGTCCTCTTTTATTGTCATTTAGTAATGCATCCAACCTGAGAGGGGAGAAGACAGAATGTGTGAGTGTGGTGGGCGAAGGGGATGAATGTGGTCATTGATTATGCTAGTTGCTTTACTGAGGCAGACAGAAATATAGAGTCCGTGGTGGTGAGGAAGCTAGTTTCCATGATGAGCTGAGCTGTGTCCTTAACTGTCTGCAGTTTCTTTCAGTCCCAGGCACAGCAGTTGCCAAGCCAAGCCATTATGTATCCAAACAGGATGCTTCTTTCTATGGTGCACTAATTAATAATAATAAAAAATGAAGGTCAAAGAGGACATGCCAAATTTCTTCAGTCTCCTGAGGAAGTAGAATTGTTGATGGGCTTTTCTTGCTGTAGCACCCACATAGTTGAACCAGGACAGGCTATTGTGATGTTCGCACATAGGAATTTGTTGGGACCAACAACATAGGCAGGAAGAGGGATGAGGTCCTGAAGTGTGAGTTTCGGGAACTCGGCAGAAGGCTGAAGAACAGGACCTCAAGGGTGGCATTCTCAGGATTGCTGCCAGTGCTACGTGACAGTGATGGTAAGAATTGGAGGAGATGGCAGTTGAATGCGTGGCTGAGGAGTTGGTGCAGGGAGCAGGGTTTTAGATTTTTAGATCATTGGGATCTCTTCTGGGGAAGGTGGGACCTGTACAGATTGGATGGGTCCAAATCAGAATCCAAATGCTTATAGATTCTGTCTCTTAGTACTCCCTCCAATAACTTACCTACTACCAACATTAAACTTACTGGCCTATAATTTCCCGGATTACTTTTCGATCCTTTTTTAAACAACGGAACAACATGAGCCACTCTCCAATCCTCCGGCACCTCACCTGTAGACAGCGACATTTTAAATATTTCTGCCAGGGCCCCTGCAATTTTAACACTAGTCTCCTTCAAGGTCCTAGGGAACACCCTGTCAGGTCCCGGGGATTTATCCACTTTAATTTTCCTCAAGACAGCAAGGACCTCCTCCTTTTCGATCTGTACAGTTTCCATGATCTCACTACTTGTTTCCCTTAATTCCATAGACTTCATGCCAGTTTCCTTAGTAAATACAAAGATCTTCCCCATTTCCTTTGGTTCCGCACATAGCCGACCACTCTGATCTTCAAGAGGACCAATTTTATCCCTTACAATCCTTTTGCTCTTAATATACCTGTAAAAGCTCTTTGGATTATCCTTCACTTTGACTGCCAAGGCAACCTCATGTCTTCTGTTAGCCCTCCTGACTGCTTTCTTAAGTATTTTGTTGCTCTTCTTATACTCCTCAAGCTCCTTATTTACTCCCTGCTTCCTATACATGTCATACAACTCCCTCTTCTTCTTTATCAGAGTTGCAATATCCCTTGAGAACCAAGGTTCCTTATTCCTATTCACTTTGCCTTTAATCCTGACAGGAACATACAAATTCTAAGACTGATGGCATGAAGGTAAAACTGAATGATGTGGGGATGGGGTAAGCCTTGTGGTACAAGTATACAGGTTAAAACACAAGTGTTGGCCTCAATTACAGTACCATTGAAGTGAAAAAAAACAGAAGCTCATACAGTTACATTAGAAGAGCTCTGGTTAGTCCCTGTTTGGAGGACTGTAGAGTTAAGTACTGCACATAAGTGAGGAAATTTTACCATTTTGCAGTGTGGATTCATATTAATAATACTGGAACTAATAAGTGGTAAATGATTCATGGCTTCCACCTAGAAGCATCTTGGGGGCAACCTAGATGAGTTTAAACATCATACTATGACCCGATTTTCACAAGTGTTGAGCTGTAAAGATTCTCCCCACTGTGTGAAAGATAGCACTGATAAAACCGTTATTATATTTGAAGGACGATGACAATCAATAAATTTATAATCTTTATTTGGTTTATAAGAAGTTTTGAAATGCCATATACAAGAGTCTTGGACAGTTGAAACTTTTCAAATTAATAAAGTATATTTATTGAAGGATGGCAAAAGTAAACAATTTCACCAAATCAAAACAATCATGATTACAAGCTCATTATAATCCTACTTCCACTTCAGAAAAAGTTTCCATCAACCATGTCTTTTACATTTCTAAAATGACAAATCACTACCTGTACAGGACACCTATTTCTGCATTTAGAAAAGCTTTTATTGAATATTTTTAGATATTCTTGAAAGAAAAGCTTTCCTGAAATGGATTAACCATTTATGCCATCTTTGTCTCTTCTATTCCAGACTGCTTTCCAATTGATGGCTGCAATCAGATTTACAATCCTCACAAATGCCAAAATAATCTTAAATTTCCCAGTTTTGTTAAATATCAAAATTAATCACATTGCAGGATAGAATAAGCTCGGAGAAGACCACCTCTGATTGTTAAATTAACGTTATTTTTTCTTCTTACAAGCTGTAAACTTTAAAAAAACTGACATCCCTACTTATGAATCTATCACATCTTTCCTTGCACTTCCAGGTCCTTTGCAACAATATCAATTTTCAGAACTTAAGAAATCTCCTGACTGCCATTACTTCAAAACATTTAAAAAAGAAATCACTCACACGTTACCTGAGCATAGTCTTTCTCAATTGCAATTCTTTTCTGACTGAAAGTCCTGTAAGAGAAGGAAAATTATTAGCAATACATCTACAATTATTAAAGTGCTCTTCATATTCAACTATTTAAAATTTCAACTTCCAACTTTTGACAAAAAAAAATACTCTAGAGATTCTTAAAGAACAAACAAAACAGAAAGACAGCAGATCTGAAACTGAAACTTTTCAAGTTGGAGATGAGCTATTAGAACCAGAGCATAACCAAAATTGAAACAGAATATGATGAAAATACACTGGCTAACCAACATCCAAAAAAGAAAAGCTATAAATCTCTCACTGTGCACTTTTTAAAAAAAAAACACAGAACCAGGTATAAAAAGCTGTTTTAGTGACATCATAATAACAATAGTGATATTTGGAGAAGGATGAAATTATGTCAGGAAGAATAAATGAAAACTATAAAGGAAAAAAAATTCACATTTACCCACACACCATTCAAGTAATATGTATTTCAATGTATTAGAAGCAGAACTGCACTGTTACTCAGCATGACTGCAGGTGGAATTAAAGTAGAACTTCAAAAAGGACTTCCACTGAAATCTGGCTGCAAAAGCTCCGGAGGGCGGATCTTAGTCAAGATGGTGCTAAATGGCAACTCCTTTGCTTGCATCTTTGGAAACTGCTCTATTTCCATCTTTAATATCTCTATTTTTCCGTTTCAGGGTTCTTTTGAAGACCCTGACCTGGAGTTACACGCTGACTTCAGTCCTTTGCGGGAATGGGACCCGCACTCAGGGTGTAACGACTGGCCGTTATCCGACATGCCAAGGGCCTGGCCTAAGAGTTCAGCTCACCTTTAGAGATCTCAGATCTCAGGGCTCTGGAGACGGGCATTTCGAAGGTCTGTGACCCGGACCGGTGTGTCATGGGAACTGGAACATCTTTAGTTGTGTGCCCAGAGACTTGAGATCTTTGGGCACAGAGCGTGTAAAAAATGATGCAACGGACTTCTAACATCGTATTTCAACAAGTTGTTATTCCTCCCCTCTCGCTGTGAAACAGAAATATCTCTTTCTCCCTTATTGGGGAGAGAGAGAACCTGTGGTTGTTGAATACTGGGTGAGCATATAGTCTTTGGGGTAAATGCAAGTCTGTGTCTTTGCTGTTGCTTTTGCTCATGCTAGAGTTCTCAGTGGTGGGTGCTGATGCTATTTTTTTGCTGGTGGGGGGAGGGGGGATCGTTGCTTGCTGTCGCTTACACGCGGGAGGGAGGGGAGATGGGGGGGACTTTGGGGTTCTAACATTTAACTGTCATTAATTCCGGGCACTCCTCTGTTTCCATGGATGGTTGCTAAGAAAAAGCATTTCAGGATATATATTTTGTACATTTCTCTGACATTAAATGTACTTTTGAAAATATCCATGATAACCTAGCGATCCCCAGAATAACTGATGAGTAATAAATCATGGACAAAACAATCTCAGACCCAACTGCAGATCCTGAAGTACTAAACAGTAGAATGGACAGAAATTTTCATATCAGATTCTGAATGGCTTGGGAGGCAGATGAAAACCACACGTCTAACTCTGTGACTGAGAAAACAACTCACATTTGTCTAAGTCATTTTGCTATAGGACTAAAGTAATATTCTGCCCAGAATTCTGTAGGAGCTATAGTTGGGAATTTGTATACTAAAATAAAAACTATTTGGAGTTGATGAAAACCTTCGGGAGATCTTCAAACATGGGACTGCAGCCCTTATTTTGCACAGAGTTAGAGGATCTGCAATAACGAGGAATTTTTATCTTTCCTTAACAAAGGAGGAGGCCACTAAGCCCATTAAGTCTATACCCGGTCTCACAGCAAGCCCATTTCCCCTTCTTATTTTCCTCACAGATGCCCATTAACGCACATGAAAACAGGAAGGTCGTTTAACTCTCAGCTGAAGTCCTCCTTCCGCATTCTCACAGCAATGGCCTGTTGTGACAACAGAAATTCAACCGATGTGTTTAAAAATGTAACACAATCTTGAATCCTCAAATCCTCAATGCGATTAGTAAGTTGATTTAAACATGCTTCTCCAAAACTTTCAATTCTCTAAATAACTTTACACCAATATTTCAATAAAACAAACTGCGACTTTAAAAGAATATTTATTTCAGTCACCTGCTTGAGGGGTAAGCACATGAGAAAAAAATCATACTTGCACACAGTTTTTAAAATACAAATCAAGCAAACGAGAGGAAAGCTATGCTGTTCTCAGTCACTTCACACTCTAAAGTTCCTGACCTCTTTTCAGTAATCAAATATAAAAAAAAGAGATCCAACACATTATCTGGTGAATGTCAGGGAACAAGATAAAGCAACCATCATCATAGTAGTCACTTCTCAAAGTTCCAAAATCTCTTTTCAAAGGCATAGGAACCTGCTCATACACTCAGTGGCTACTTTATTGGGTTATTGAGTTCATGTTCTGCTGCTGTAGCCCATCCACTTCAAGGTTTGACACGTTTTGCATTCAGAATTTTGAGTTTACATTCTGCCTCATCTTTAAGTGATCCCTTACTCTCTTTGCCATTATTCGTGAACCGGAAATATATTAAAGATACTAAATTTTGTCTTCAGTTAACATTTAAAGGCATGAACTTAACTTGGAATCACTTGTGATGAGGGATGGCAACTTTGATCAAGATGATCAAGAAAATTAAAAAGTAGTACAGTGGATTCCGGTCAATTGGGCTGTTGGTTAATTGAGCAGCACTTATTTGGGACATCTTTTAAAGAACAATAACTAATCGAGAAAACAGTTGGGATTCTCCTCGTTTATTTAGGACAATATGCTGCTTTAATGGCTGCTGCTGCATGGTTTCTAACTAGAGTCAGACGCTTGCATTTCTGTGGCTGTGAAGACACTACACTGTGCTTTAAGTGAACAGTTTTTAAATAGTGTCAGTTGCATGTGCTTGTGTTCATAAAAGCAGTGATTTTTGTCACTGATAGTCGCGAGAAATAGAGACAATTCTGAACTGCTTTGCACACTGCGATTTCAAGCATTCAGATTTGGATGCTAGAAATGAAACAAATTTCTCCACTTCAACAAGTTAGAAACTACAACGAATTTGAATGTATCAACAATCTTCTTGAATGTTACAATGAAAATGAAGATTTGGAGGATGCAATCATTAATAGCATTGTATGAAAGCAGTCTATTATCTACAGAGGGTGTCTATGCTGATTTTGTTCATTTGCAGTCAATCAAAAGAAAGTGGCAACCTACACTGGATTAATTCCTCCATCGATAACTATTAAGAATCGATACAGTTTTGTAGTACTGAGGTAGTATTAACAGTGTTCAAATTTGTTCTGTACTTCATTTAAATATATGATTTTTTTATTCAGTTAGATGGTAGTTTGTCTTTTTTTATCCCTTTTTAACTACTTCCATGAAAACTTTGACTAATTGAGGCAGCCACTTAATTGGGCAAAATGTACTAGTCCCAATGTGTCCCAATTAATTAGAATCCACTGTACAGTCATCCCTTGGTATCTGCGGGGGATTGGTTCCAGGACACCCCACAGATGCCCAGGTCCTTTATATAAAATGGCGTAGTATTTTCATATAATCTACGCACATCCTCCCATATACTTTAAATCATCTCTAGATTACTTATAATACCTAATACAATGTAAATGCTATGTAATTAATTGTTATACTGTATTGTTTAGGGAATAATGACACTTTGGAGGAGGCTCAATAATACTAATGTCAGGATCTGTGGAGGTTGAGGGCTGAGGATCTTCAAGCGTTGAAGGTCCAAGCTTCACAATTGCAGATGCTTTGGTTAGAAGCATTGTTATAGGAAGCTGTTTCTTCTTTTTCTTTGCATCATCAAACAAATCTTGCAGTGGTTGTAGGCATGTTGTTATCCCTTGGGTGACATGGAGGCTTCGTTCCATCGAAGGATTGTACTCGAGGATCATATCCTTTAACACTTGCGCCTGTTGAAAAACTGCTGCAAATTTTTCAAGTGTCCAAATTGATGGCTCTGCCTCCTCTACATCTTCTGTAGAGGATTTCAGCAGATCCTTGAGTTCCTTGTTGGTAAGGGTTTCTCTACGCTCTTCTATGTGTTCCTCAACACTGTCCTCAATCATGTCAGATAAGCCTTCCGCACCAACTTCCCTTGCAACATTCAAGATATTCCCGACTTCTGCATCAATAGTGGGGAAGCCCCTGAAATCACTGACTACCTCACTCCATAATGGCTTCCAACATACATTGACTGTCTCGGGCTTTCGGGCATATACAGCCTCTGCAATTGTGAAGCTCTTCTATAAATTCATGATGCTGCAGTCAGGGTTAGTACCAAGTGCAGCACGAATCCTCCCGAAGGTGAGGCGGGTGTAAGTCGCCCTAATGCACTTGACGATGCCTTCACAGAAACAAAGGGTAAACACAAGTAGCGAACGAACAAGACGCGAGGCGAACAATGCTCAAATGATGAGTGCTGGAGAGAGACTGAGGATCTGAGATATGGCAGGAGGTTAGAGCAGGGTATGCCTACACATCACTTCATTCGCATGGATTAAGCGTAGTGCTCGGAGTGCGGCAAATTCAAGTTTTGCTTTTTGGAACTTCCTGGAATTCCCCCCCCCCCCCAAATATTTTCGATCCATGGTTGGTTGAATCCTCGGATAAGGAGGGCCGACTGCATATAGTAAATCAGAGCTGTAAATGCCATCGAAGAGCAGACATCTGGAAATCAAGTTATTTAAATAAAAAACAATCTGAATCTAAATTTCATGAATGAAAACACAAGAGTACAAAATGAAACAACTAAAATCAATATTATTTATTTGATCAACTAAAATGCTGTTCAGTTTTGGTCATGTAACAGTGCATCAAATCTTAATATTCATAGACGTGGATCACATAAATAAGGTACTTTACCTGAAAACAACAATGCAATCTTGATATAAGAGGCTGACAAAAGGCATTGTCAACATTTATGAAGGTAAACTAATATTTCCAAATTGGGTGACATGAAAATTGCCACGATGCAGCCAAAATGAAATGCAATAAAAGCCATTATATTGAGCTAGCACTGTAATCAAAATCATATGAAGAATTACAGGAAGGCTTTATAGATTTATTTCTTTACTCTCTGGGATGTTAGAAAATTGAAATGACCTGGTCAAACACAAGAAAGAATAATCCAACTTCATTTCAAGTGATGGATTAATATTTGACAGGAAACGTTAAAAAAGATTGAAATTCAGTGGGGATCTAGAGAATTTTTGAGAAAGCATACAACTTTTCACTAAAACATCTACAAAATTCAAAGAAACCATGAAAGTTGAGTATCTCTGATGGAATATTGATACTTCAAATAGGATTTGTTAACCATGAAAGCTAGAGGAATGTCAAAAAAGGTGACAAAATAAATCATAGTTAGAATTTTTTGGAATACTGTCGAGTTTCACCAGAACGTCTAGTTGTGTACAAGTTGGAAGCTACAAAATAATCAGAATAGAAGGAAGCAACACACAAAGTTGCTGGTGAACGCAGCAGGCCAGGCAGCATCTCTAGGAAGAGGTACAGTCGACGTTTCAGGCCGAGACCCTTCATCAGGACTAACTGAAAGAAGAGCTAGTAAGTGTTTTTAAAGTGGGAGGGGGAGGGATGGAGCGAAGAGCTGGACAGTTGATTGGCAAAAAGGACATGAGAGGATCATGGGACAGGAGGCCCAGGGAGAAAGAGGGGGGGGGGGACCCCAGAGGATAGGCAAGGGGTATAGTGAGAGGGACACAGGGAGAAAGAGGAGAGAGAGAGAGAAAGAATGTGTGTATATAAATAACTGATAGGGTACAAGGGGGAGGTGGGGCATTAGCAGAAGTTTGAGAAGTCAATGTTCATGCCATCAGGTTGGAGGCTACCCAGACAGAATATAAGGTGTTGTTCCTCCAACCTGAGTGTGGCTTCATCTTTACAGTAGAGGAGGCCGTGGATAGACATATCAGAATGGGAATGGGACGTGGAATTAAAATGTGTGGCCACTGGGAGATCCTGCTTTCTCTGGCAAACAGAGCGTAGGTGTTCAGCAAAGTGGTCTCCCAGTCTGCGTCGGGTCTCGCCAATATATAGAAGGCCACATCGGGAACACCGGACGCAGTATATCACCCCAGCCGACTCACAGGTGAAGTGTTGCCTCACCTGGAAGGACTGTCTGGGGCCCTGAATGGTAGTAAGGGAAAATTGACTTCTCAAACCTCCGCTAATGCCCCACCTCCTCCTCGTACCCCACCCGTTATTTATTTATTTATTTATTTATTTACACACATTCTTTTTCTCTCTCTCCTTTTTCTCCCTCTGTCCCCCTCACTCTACCCCTTACCCATCCTCCGGTCCCCCCCCCCGCCCTTTTCTTTCTCCCTAAGCCTCCTGTTCCATGATCCTCTCATATCCCTTTTGCCAATCAACTGTCCAGCTCTTGGCTCCATCCTTCCCCCTCCTGTCTTCTCCTATCATTTTGGATCTCCCCCTCCCCCTCTCAAATCTCTTACTAGTTCTTCTTTCAGTTAGTCCTGACGAAGGGTCTCGGCCCGAAACGTCAACTGTACCTCTTCCTAAAGATGCTTTCTGACCTGCTGCATTCATCAGCAACTTTGTGTTCCTCGTGTTTCCGAGAATAGAAGGAAGCTGGGAGCTATCAAATGGCATCAATGAAGCTAAGAAAATTATGATGAGATTGTTAACGAGGATGTACTGCAGGTGTTGTATTTGAAAAAAATAACAAAACCTTTGAAATGGGAGCTTATTTGCAAAAGATAGAATAAGAGGTAGCTTAATTATGAGGGAACAGGTTTGTAAGGGCAAATATCTCAGGAAAGCATGAGAAACTTCTGCAAACCAACCCTCATCAAGATCTTGCAAAAATACATCAATTTCAACAGGTTAATAACCCCCAACTTCATTGCCACTTCTTTCTCACTTATTATGAAGTAGCAAGGTATCGATGAAAATTGATGCAGGATGGTGACTGGATTCCCTATCGCTACTTCCCTTATTTGGTTCCATTCATCACCTTCCTTTCTTTTCAGCTTCCATACGCTGTAGTCTTTTGTTGTCTCTACTTATTACTCCCCTAGCCTCATTATCTTCATGTTTCCTTCCTCTAATCAAATCCATCTGCCTATCATTTCTCCTCACCTAGATCCACCTATCACTTGCCAGTTCCTGCCTCACCTCTTCTCTCATTATACTGGCCATCTCCCTTTTACAATCTCAGTCATGATTCATTGACTTCACCAGAAATATTAACTATTTCTTTCCCTCTTCTGATGTTGTCTGATCTACTGAGTCTCTACAGCCAACATGGTTTCACGAAAGGGCAATCTATGACAAACTTATTGGAGTACTTTGAGAATGGAACATGCAAGGTGGATAAAGGCACTGCACAAGGTACCACGTAAAAAGTATTCATGTGTATGAATGCAAAAAACAAGTGCAAGACCTTGCGCCATGCCATTCACATTAATAATCCATCTGGAGGATTAACAGATAAAAGGATTGTGCTAATTAGATCATTTTCAGGTTGGCAAGCACCCAGAGTACAAAAAGGATGAATGCCAAGCCCTCAACTATTAACAATCTGGATTAATGACTGTATTAATAATCTGTAGGTGACAAAAAAGTAAATTGAGACTATAACACAAAATCAGTAAAAGACAAATGAGAAAGCAAGCACAAACTTGGCAGAAAAATGTAATGAAAAATGAGGTTATCTACCTTGGTAGCAAGCAAAATACTAAACAGAGAGAAATTGCAAAATGCTGCTGTACAAAGCGTACTTTATGCCAAGTGCCCTATAAGAAAGTTATCAAACAGGCATTGCAAATAATTAAGAAATCAAAAAGAATATAAGTTGAGTACCCCTTATTTGAAATGTTTGCAGCTAGAAGTGTTTTGAATTTCAGGTTTTGGAATATATAATGAGATAGCTTGGGATTGCCATCATTTCCGACTCTGCATTAGTGCGGTACAGGTAAGTAGTCTTTGTCTTGCACTTGTTCATCTCACATATGCACCTAACAGTAACAATTATTACATACCATTAATATAATGAAAATATAATGTGTGCAAGATAACAAAAGCAGCACAGTAGCATTGGGAGAATAACTGAATCAGCTGTTGAACAACAAACAGCAGCCTTTCAGTCTCTACCTACAATGCTGTGATTTGATTATAAGGTTACAGTACACTACTTGTATTTTACTTTTTTTTAAAGCTTTTATGTAAGGTACAAAAACAACCAGCATCACAGACTTGTTCTGGTGTTAGATTTTCACCAGTGACAATCTTTGCAAAATCAGTGAATTTCTCTGCTGCTTCATGATCAGCATCTTTAATTTTTTTAAATCTTTAAAAATTTAATGTTATGCCTCTTCTTAAATATCTGTAACCAGCCCGCTGAATATTCACAATTACCTTCAATTTTCAGTTCATTGTAATATCTCTGCTTGTTTCATTATCAGCATACTAGCAATCCACATATCTTCACTGTGACACTGATGAATCCATTCTTTAAATACACAACTGACACCTTCATTTTTTGCTTTCTGCAGTGTTTTTCCATTTTTCATTAACTTCTGTACATCACACATGCAAGGTCACTTCTCAAAGGTGTCTGAAATGCAGAGACCTGCACTTCACCTAGGAACGTTCCCAGCACCTTGTGGAATTTTCCATTTGTGATATATGTCAATGCTCAAAAAAGAATTCAGATTTTTGAAGGTTTTCAGATTTTGGAATTTCAGATAATGGTTGTTCAATCTATATTACCCTTTATTGCAAAGGGGTTAAAGTGTAAAAGAAGGAAAACTTTGCTACAACTACATGCAGAGGTGGTGCAGGCCACAGCTAGAATACTGCATTTTATATCAGTCTTCATATTTAAGGAATTACCTACACTGGAAACAGAAAATTCAGTAAATTATTGGATGAAGGGCTGATATTTGATGAAAGGCTAAATATGTTGATCCCATAACTTGGTATTGTAGCAGAATCAAAAGTCTTTATTTAAGTACAGTAAGTTCTGAAGAAGTTTGAAATAGAAATAGAGGGAACGATTCTCCTCATGAGAGAATCTAGGATTATGGACAAACTGTCAGATAAAGAGGTTAACACGAGGAATTCTGCAGATGCTGGAAATTCAAGCAACACACATCAAAGTTGCTGGTGAATGCAGCAGGCCAGGCAGCATCTCTAGGAAGAGGTACAGTCGATGTTTCAGGCCGACACCCTTCGTCAGGACTAACTGAAGAAAGAGCTAGTAAGAGATTTAAAAGTGGGAGGGGCAGGGGGGGTAGCTCTTTCTTCAGTTGGTCCTGACGAAGGGTCTCGGCCTGAAACGTTGACTGTACCTCTTCCTAGAGATAAAGAGGTTGTTCATGTAAGACTGAGGATGCTACAAAGAGTTGAGAATCTTTGGAATTATTTCCCAGGGAGCTGTGAAAGCAAAGTAATTTAACATATTCCAGATGATGAAAAAAAACTTAATTTTGATAACAGTTTCTGGAAGGAGAGTTATGACCAAGATATTATTAGCTTGATGTTATCAAGTAAGGGATCAGATAAGGGGCCAAATTGCTTCGTTCTGCTCCCATTTTTCATGTTCTCATCCTTGTATATTGTACATGACTTAGATGGTGAGATTCAGAATCAGGTTTATTATCACTCACATATGTCATGAAATTTGTTAACTTAGCAGCAGTAGTTCAATATAATACTTACTATAGAAGAGGGAAAATTACAGTATACGTCTATTGAATAGATTAAAATCATGCAAAAAACCAAATATGTATTAAAAAAGTGAGATCGTGTTCATGGGCTCAATGTCCATTTAGGAATCGGATGGCAGAGGGGAAGAAGCTGTCCCTGAATCACTGAGTATGTGCCTTCAGGCTTCTGTACCTCCTACCTGATGAGAAAAAGGCCCGCCCTGGGTGCTGTTAAAAGAAAGTTAAAGTCTGTCCCGAGCCCTGGAGGTCCTTAATAATGGACACTGCCTTTCTGAAACACCGCTCCCTAAAGATGCCCTGGGTAGTTTGTAGGCTAGTACCCAAGATGGAGCCGAGTAAATTTACAACCTCTGCAGCTTCTTTCAGTCCTGTGCTGTAGCCAACCTATACCAGACAGTGATGCAGCCTGTCAGAATGCTCTTCACAGTACATCTGTAGAAGTTTTTGAGTGTATTTGTTGACATACCAAATCTCTTCAAACTTGTAATGAAGTATAGCCACTGTCTTGCCTTCTTTATCACTGCATCAATATGTTGGGATCAGGTTAGGTCCTCAGATCTTGATGCCCAGGAACTTGAAACTGCTCACTCTCTCCACTTCTGATGATTGGTATGTGTTCCTTTGTCTTACTCTTCCTGAAGTCCACAAGCAGCTCTTTTGTCTTACTGACGTTGAGAGCAAGGTTATTGCTGCGGCACCACTACGCTATTGGAATATCTTGCTCCTGTACGCCCTCTCGTCTCCATCTGAGATTCTACCAACAATCTATCATCAGCAAATTTATATATGGTATTTGAGCTATGCCTAATACCAATATTTATGGGTATAGAGTAGAGCAGAGCAGAGCAGTGGGCTAAGCACACACCCGAGATGCACCAGTGTTGATTCCAACCATATCATAAAGGCAAACCATTCCTATCTCCACAATGCTGTCTGACTGTACTCCTCATATATTTTTCAGCTTAAATCTGTATTCATCTATTTGCTGTCTTTTAGCTTGAATATTACAAAGATCATTTGACCATACTTTAAACTCTAGATGCAAAGTTCATGCTGCCTACATCCTAATTTGTGACAAATTCCATTCACCCATTACGCTGTAGTGTCTTTTTCTCAGTCAACCAATATCTCAATTTTCAGATTCTCCAATACCTTGCCTTACCTATAATATCCTTCAGCTCTACAACCCTCAGAACATCTGCAGTTCTAGCTGACTTCTAGTACTTTTATTTTTCTTTACATTGCTTCTCAATTTATTGCTAGGCTTTCAGTAGGGCAACTCACTAGTTCTCTCCCCTCCTCAAAATCTGCTCCTTAGTCTCTCACCGGCCCTATATAATTTCCGGGTTTTGTGTGGAAAATTTACTGCTGCAAAGAAAAGTTAAAATTTACCTATATTAAAAACTATGCAAATTGAAATGTAGTTGATATGAAAGCAGGTTTAAGTAACAGCAAATCAGACCTCAGACCCTTTTTAATAAACTGTACATTATCCATAATTTTAATATGGGTAATGTACCATATTTCAGATTTTGTATATTGAGTTGTTTCATCCTCTCTCAAGCAGCACATGCAAGACAAATAAACAAGGATACATTAAGGATACATTAAGCTTTAGAATAATTCAGAGGGGAATGATAGAAAAATATTTTAAAATTAAAATTAATTTTGTTGGTTTCATTAAAAAATGTCCATTTCTTCTACTGTCCATGTACCTATTAGACTCTTCCTGTAATGTAACTGATAATTTAGCCCTGCACAATCACTGTACCAGGAATCCTACCTTTCAAATCAGTTAGAAAAGTGGGATTCTAGAAGATACAATTGCAAGAAAAAGTTTGTAAAAAAGTTAGCGATTACCTTGTTTTCGCCATTAATTCCTCATAAAATGTGGTTTGATCTTCAGAGTCACAATAATAGACAAGTAATCTGCCTAAACTAATAACTCACAAACAATTGTACTTTAAATGTCTTTATTAAATACGTTGTTTAATCACTCACAGTCCAGACTGGAAAAAGTATGTGAACCCTTATATTTAATAACTGGTAGAACCTCCTTTAGCAGGAATAACCTCCACCAAACATTTCCTGTAGCTGCTAACCAGACTTGCACAATGCAGAGAAGGAATTTTAGACCATTTCACCATTCAAAATTGTTTTAGTTCATCAATATTTCTGGGATACCTTCCATGTACTCTTCAGGTCATGCCTCAATTGGATTACAGTCTGGACTCTGACTTGGCAATTCCAAAACACAAATTTTCTTCTTTTTAAATCATTCTGTTGTTAATTTACTCACCTTTCGGATCATTGTCTTGATGCATCATCCAACTTCTATCAAGCTTCAGGTGACAGACTGCTACTCTTGACATTCTCCTGTAAAATGTCTTGATACAATTTTGAATTCATTGTGCCCTCAAGCTGTCCAGGCCCTAAGGCCCCAAACCACGATGCTCCTTCCAATATGTATCACAGTTGGGATGAGGTTTTGGTGTAGGTGTGCAGTGCCCTTTTTCCTTCATACACTTCTGCAAAAAAAGTTCAACTTTTGTCTCATCGGTCCAATGAACATTGTTCCCAAAGAGTGGAACATCCAGATGGTCTTTTGCAAACTTGAGATGTGCAGCAAGTTTTTTTTTTGGAGAGCAGTGGTTTCCTTTGTGGTGTCCTTCCATGAACACCATTCTTATGCAGTACTTTCCTTATAGTGGACACATGAACAGAGACTTGAGCAAGTTCGAGAAATTTCTGCAGGTCTTTTAATGTTATCCTTGGGTTCTTTTTCACCTCCTTCAGCATCGTACATTCTGCTTTTCGTGTGACCTCTGCAGAACGCCCACTCCTAGAGAGAGTAGCAGCAGTACTGAACTTCCTCCATTTGTAGACAATTTCTCTTACAATGGACTGATGAACACTCAAGTCTTCAGAAATGCTTTTGTAGCCTTTTCCAGCTTCATGCATCTCCACAATTCTTCTTCTAAGGTCCTCTTAAATTTTTTTTTTTGATCGAGGCATGGTGAACCCAAACAGATCTTTCTTGAGAAGAGCTGGCTATTTCAGTAACCTGACTTTGTCTGCCTTTTTAAAAAAAAATAGGGCAGGGCACCTTTACAACCCACACCTCTCAACTCATCTCATTGATTAGAACACCTGACTCCAAATAACTTCTTTTAAAAAGTCATTACCCCAGAGGTTCACATACTCCTTTGAACCTATACTGTGACTGTTTAAATGGTGTACACAGTACTGATGAGAAGTAGTACAATTGTTTGTGGTATTAGTTTAGGCAGAACGTGTTTTTCTATTATTGTGACAAAGATGACTTAATGAAGAAAATCAGGTAACTGCAAAAGGTTCATAATCTTTTTCTTGCAACTGTACATACTACTTGAATACAAATTTCCTTGATGGCAATATGTTTTTCCTGTACAGGAACTTATGGTACTCAAAATCAACAATGGTCTGCAAAAAAAAAAGTCAATGAAACGCATTGACCTGAAATGATAAATCTATTCTTCTCTCCACTGAGTCTGTTCGATTATTGAACACCTGTTGATTTTATTAGAGTGAGAAATAATTGAAAAATTTACCCTTTGTTACATATCTTTTATAAAAGTCATGTAAAGTCAAAAATCAATATGTAGAAGGAAAAATAAAGGAAACATTAACCTAAAGTACTCCTCCCTCTTTATATGCTGTAAGTGAACTAGTGTCAACTTGAATCCAGTTTGTCTCAGGCAGTTTTATGACTCATTGGTTTACTATGCAGTTCAATGTATGGCCCAACCCACTCTAAGGAGTGGAAATGTCATGCCATTATGTCTGAGCCGTTTGTGACGTTCATTAGAAATCAAAGCAAGCTTCAAAATTGGAATCTGTGGCAAATAACTAAACCAACAAACATCTAGAATAACTTATTATAAGTTGCTATCTGGTTGGCATGGAATTATTTACACATAACCATCACATAAACTTCATCAACCAAATGGCCTCTTTTCTACCATAAGGAACTATGGAAATAAATTCAGATATTGCCTTATGCAACTTTGAAATGTCAAGCCTGCATCACAGCCTGGTATGGGAACACTAACACCCTTGCATGGAAAATCCTACAAAAAGTAGTGGATATAGCCCATTCTCCATGGCCCCCCCCCCCCACCCCACCATTGAGCACATCTCCATGGAGCATTGTTTCAGGAAAGTAGCATACATCATCAGAGACCCAAACCACCCAGGAGAAGCTCTCTTCTCGATGCTGCTATCAGGAAGAAGATACAGCATCCTCAGGACTCACCACCATCAAGTTCAGGGACAGTTATTACCCCTTAGTCACCAGGCGCTTGAACCAGAGGGGATAGCTTCTCTTGCTTCATCACTAAAATGATCCCACAACCTATGGACCCACTTTCAAGGATTCTTCACCTCATCTGCTCAATACTTGTTGCTTTTTTAAAAATTATTATTACGTTATTTTTGTATTTGCACAGTTTGTTGCCTTTTGCACACTAGCTGAATGCACAGTTGGTGTAGTCTTCATTGATTCTATTATGGTTATTTTTCTATTATGGATTTATTGAGTATGCCCAAAAGAAAATGAATCTCGGGGTTGTATATGGTAACATTTACGTATTTTGAAAATAAATTTACCTTGAATTTTGAATAACTATTGCGATCTGTTTTAGTTAATGATTTTGTTTACCTTTGGCCAAAATCCACGAGATGGTTTGGGTCATGGCAGTCCATTAAATTTTGTTTTTAAATCTGAAAATGCACTATCACCCCAGCTCTCTAACCCACCACCCTGGATGATCATATTTAATGAGGAAGACTGAATTTAACTGTTCTTTCCAATACTGAATTTATTTCCTGGAGTAACCCCATGCTCATAAAATAAATATTGATGCATTGCTTTCATGCAACAGACTTGTAGCTATCTGCTGATATTGGAGAGCAATTGTTTTCAAGGGAAAAAAAAGATTGTTCCTTTAAATTCAAAGTTTCTGAAAATCAACAAAATTCCTTTCCTGTTTACACAAGGAAAATACATCAATAGTACCAAACCATAGGGGCGAGAAAAATGACAAAAATTCAACTTCGAGGGGCATTTCCTAATAGCTACAGCACTTTTTCACGTTTTGTGCACTTAGGATATAGTGTTGAATGTTTACATAGTTTAGTTTACAAAGTAATCAGTCACTTTGAGCTGCAAGCTTTTGCCAATTTCCCAAATGCATAGGAGGGTGCCCCATTTTTCTAATGTATCAATAGCAATTTCTGCGCTTCTGGGTTTGTTACCTAACTGCTTTACTTTTAACTTTCACTTTCGATTTACGTTCTGCACCACTTTTTCAAAACACTTGCTCAAGTCATTGAGTCAATTTTCACTTTAACCACAATGAAATAAGGTGAAGTGGAAACTGAAATAAAAGGCAAACCACTATACAGCAATAGCACTTACGATGTTTGGAAATAATTACTACATATAATAATATCATTATTAAACTGTAACCTTAAAAGTTCAAAAGAAAATCAATAGAAGGATTCTGCTTGGTTATTTCCTCAATAAAAATGAATAGTTAATTTTAAAACTAAATATGACTAAGTTCTTCATTTTAGGACCAAAAATATTTTATGCAAATCCAATAACTTGGGCAGTAGGTTTAAGGAGAATACCAAAACCTTTTAAGGAAATTTAAAGCAAGGGGATAAAGATAGATCTCTCCAGAAGGGACTTAATGTGGGAATTAAAACGATAACTTCTCATTAGTATTCAACAGGGAGAAGGAATTAGAGACAAGAGAGTAAAGGGAAGTACATGACAATATTCTGAAGTATGTCTATATTAGGAAGGAGGACTGGCACACAACAGAGTGAATAAATACCCAGGGACTGACAGGATCTCTTCCAGAATGGTACAGTGAGCAAGGGAGGAGATTGCAGGGGTTGTGGGGGGAGGCTCTGATGGAGATCTTTGCAACTTTATTAGCTACATGCAAGGTACGGGAGGATAGATGATGTTGCCCCATTGTTCAGAAAGGGCAAGAACGATACACTTAGAGGCTAGTAAGCATTATACCAGTGGCAGAAAAGCTGTTGGAGATTTTGAGGGACAGGATTTATGTTCATTTGCAAAGACAAGGACATTAAAAATCATCAGTATGGTTTTGTACAGGGGAGATTAGGTTTCATAAATTTAATCAAGGAAATAACCAAGAACATTGAAGGCAAACAGCGGATGCAGCCTACATAGACTTTAAGGCTTTTGACAGGGTAGCTAGCCCAGAAGGTCAAGAGATAGCACAAGAGATCCCAAGTGTGTCACAAACTAGGTCCAAAACATGCTTGGTGTTAGGAAGCAGAGAATAGTTGTGGATGGGTGTTTTGCTGATGCAAATCTGTAACAAGTCTCGGCCTTTTTTCCTTGGAGTGACGGAGGATGAGAGGTGACCTGATAGAGGTGTATTAGATGATGACAGGCACTGATCGTGTGAATAGTCAGAGATATTTTCCCCAGGGCTGAAATGGGTAGCAGAGTTTTAAGCTGCTTGGAAGTAGGTACAGAGAAGATGTCAGGAGTAAGTTGTTTTTTTTTTTAAAATGCAGTGTGGTGAGTGCGTGGAATGGGCTGCTGGCAACGGTAGTGGAGGCGGATACGATAGGGTCTTTTAAGAGACACCTGGACAGGTACGTGGAGCTCAGAAAAATAGAGGGCTATGGGTAACCCTAGGTAATTTCTAAGGTAAGGACATGTTCGTCACAGCTTTGTGGGCCGAAGGGCCTGTACTGTGCTGTAGGTTTTCTATGTTTCTAAGTGGTGCACTGTACTATTGGTGTTAGGATCTTCTGCGTCTAAAATTATGATAAGTATGAGATAATAAGTTTTCCAATGCACATCGTGGTAGTGCCAGGTTGTGGCATGGAGGGTACAGGTCAAAATGAGGTGACTGAGCCTGGGCCTGAAAGCGCAGAGTGAGTCAATGTTTGGCCATCGTTGAAGCGGACTTGGAGACAATTTGACGCGGCAGAATGGAAGCAAAGTGAGTGGAGGCAAGGCAGAGTTGAGGCAGCAGAAAAAGTCAGGGAGGCCAGAGTTCAGCTTGTTACTCTATGAGGTTTACTCATCTCTGCACAGAACTAAGGCTGTGGCAACTAACGGGCTCCTGGATCAGCTGCAGTGATGCTTGGCTTCATTGCGGTGGACTCACTTTAGTTCTGGACTGAATGTTATTTGCTTACTTTTATTGTTTGCACCATTTGTTTTTTCCTCCCAGTACAGTGTTTGACAGTTTTGTTTTTTTAAAAATGGGTTCTATTGGGTTTCTTTGTTTTGTGACTGCCTGTAAGAAGATAAACCTCAAGGTTGTATATAATATACATACTTTGATAACAAATATACTTTAAACTTTGGTCATCAGGAATGAGCTGCTAAAAGAGGTGTCAGAAACAGATAAAATTACAATGTTTAAAAGGATTAGAAAGGCATTTAGTTATATTTGCATAGAGAAGGTGGAAAGGAATAAGAACCCAATTCAGAAAAATGGGATTAATGTAAATAGGCATCACAGTTGACATGGTGGGCCAAAAGGATTTCTGGTTTTGAATATTGAACAGAACTTGTCAGCTACAAATTAATGAATCTGACTTATGATGCCAACTTCTTAATATTCTCCAGTATCATTATACAATTTAAAATTTAAGCTCTATTGATCCCACAAAAATATTGAGTTCTGTGTAAAATACCTGAAATAAACAACCTTGGTGCTTTTTCTTCCAGATGATCACATTATTTTGTAACAGCATTAGACTATGATTTGAAGCAGAAACTGATAAGTAAATAAAAGCAGGCTGTTAATTTCTGCATATCAAATCACTCAAAATCCATAACCTGTTTCCGGCATCACTGTCATGAAAGAAATAGTACCAAGATATTAGAGACCCCCATAACATTTCCCCAGAAGATATTACAAGACTATAGAGTTTACCCATGGAGACAGAACGGGTTTCCCATCAATCAAAAATATTGCACTTGACAATGCAGACCCTCAGCAAACTAGATTCAGAAAAACAAGTACAATGTAATTTTATCCTCCCAACCCCAACTACAATAATATTGTAAACACTGAAAGAAACTTACCAAGAGAAATCTGCAAATAATTCAATTTCAAATTATAAATTGAAACTTGTGCTATTACTTTTTTTAAGGGGCGGGGGAGTCCTTAGCTTTAAACTTTAAGATCATTGTTTCCTTCCTTCGTCAAAGCAGTTGTAGGTTAAATTGACAAATCTACACAATTATAACTTTTTGATTAATTCAGAAGTAACTTATCAATTGCAACTTTAATGCTAAAAATGCAAGGTATAACAAAAGGATTAAAATACCTATCTTTTATCTGAATGGGGTTTGAAACTCCTCAAAATGTTTTGTGCATGAATACAGAACACAGTTGATATGTAAAATTCTAATTCACTTGATAGTTTAAAAAAAAACACTCAAAATTCATTTTGTCCAACAATGAAGTGAGATCGTACTTAATCTCACTTTACTTAAAGAGAAAGTATTTCCCAAGGTCTGAAACAGCTACAGTATTGTGTAAGTTAAACATTATCTAAGTTCTTCTCAGTATAAGTGGAGTTTAATTGTATCAAGATATAACAGGAGAACTTTCAGTTTTCCCTCTCTGGTTAAGGTTCACTGATGTTCAATGGAAAATAAAATCAGCTTTTCCAAAAATAGGCTCTCAATTTATAATGACTGCGAACATGCTAACATAAGTGCATCCACATAATCTATAAACCACCAGAAAGCTGATTGGCTTCAATATAGTGGCTGTAGATTTTTTTTTAATCATGGTGCACTTTAAATAGCTAATCCTCAACTCTGTTGTCTGGATAGTATTCTGAAAAAAAAATCAGTATTCACCTAAAAATGCTGGAAAAATCTCTCAAAATTAAATGATCACATTTCACTGGTATACTGCAGTAAAAGAACATAGAACAGCACAGCACAGGAACAGCCCTTCCATCCTCAATGTTCGGTTGAAACAATTAAATTAATAATCAAATGGGAAACCAAACTAATTCCCTCTGCCTACACAATGTCCATATACATCCATCTTCCTCACATCCATGTGCCTAGCTAAATGTCTCCTAAAAGTCCCTAACGTATTTGCTTTTACCACCACCTTACTCCTCAAAGCTGTTTCTTTTGAAATTCCCCCCTCACTTTAAATGCTCAGACATTTTAACCCTGGGAAAAGGATGCTGTCTGTCTGCTCTGTCTATGCCTTTCATAAATCTGATCTCCCCGAAGCCTCCACCACCCCAGACAAAACAACCCAAGTTCATCCAATCCCTTGTCCTCTAATCCAGCCAAAACCTTTCTTGAACTAATCAACTCTTAAAATACACGTTAAGACAGCATTTTTGACACATCTTTCCCTCACCCCCATTTTCTGCTTTCCACAGGGATTGCTCCCTATGCACCTCCTTTGCCCATTTGTCCCTCTCACTGATCTCCATTCTGGCACTTATTCTTTCAAGTCGAACAAGTGCTACACCTGCCCCTACATCTCCTCCCTCACTACCATTCAGGGCCTCAAACAGCCCTTCCAGATGAGGCGACTCTTCACCTGTGAGTCCGTTGAGGATTATTCACTGTATCTGGTGCTCCCGGTGTAGCCTCTTGTATATCAGTGAGACCTGATGCAGAGTGCAAGGCTGCTTCGCTGAGCACCTATACTCCATCTGCCAGAAAAAGCAGGAACTCCCAGTGGCCACCCATTTTAATTCTGCTTCCCATTCTGACATGTCAGTCGATGGCCTCCTCTACTGTCACGATGGGGACACACTCAGGGTGGAGGAGCAACATCTTATATTCTGTCTGGATAGCCTCCATGACCTCTGTCCTGTGCTATCAGATTCCCTCTTCTCCAGCCCTGCATCCCTTTCATTAATCAACTTCCCAGCTCTTTATTTCACCCCTCCTCACCCCCAGTTTTTTACTCTGACTTATTTTTTTTTTCCTGGGCCTAATGAAGGGTCTCGGCCCAAAACATTGACTATACTCTTTTCTATAGATGCTGCCTGGCCTGCTCAATTCTTCCAGCATTTTTTGTGTGTTGCTTGGATTTCCAACATCTATAGATTTTCTCGTTTGTGTTCAGCATTTTTGACTACTAGTATTGACTTTAGATGCCAAAACTGAGTATCTCTGCCTGCAAATAAGAGTAGGCGTAAAACAGAATTAAAATAGACCTAAATTATTGTCCAACACTTAGTTTGTAATTGGTTTATTGTTGTCACATATACTGAGATATAAGCTCGTTTTCATGCCATCCAGCATCTTATTCCATAAGTACACTGAGGCAGTACAAAAGGACAAACGAACATACAATAACAGAATGCAGAATATAGTGTTGCAGTTACAGGTAAGTGGAGACAGTCAACTATAGGTACAAACGCCACGATGAGGTAAAGTGAGAGACCAGGAGCTCTTTATTGTACTAGAGGCCTTTAGAAAGTACACGTGGATAGTCATGAATTTTCTTTATTTCTTAAACATTTGTACTTCAGATTAATAACTTCTAAGATATGAAAGCTGTCACATTTCACCATCATGACACCAGGGTATGCAACAATGTCACAATAACATTGTCACAACCCTGCCTAGCTGCATTCCACAAATGAAAATACCTTGCATGAACTCTGACTGTACAGTGTTAAAAACTTTCTGTATAAATTCTGAACTTGTTACAGACATTCAGCTTCTTTACAATGAAGGTGAATTGGCTATGTATTAATTGTCTTTGGCAAAGGTTTTTGCAGGCTGGAGAGCTTGAGTAATAAGGAAAAACCTGGTATATTTGGGGCTGTTTTTCCATAGAACATAGAGGTATATAAAATAAAGAGGGCATAGAAAAGGTGCATGGTCATAGTCTTTTTCTCAGGATATGAGAGGGCATATGTTTAAGGTGAGAATGGATAGATTTAAAAGAGAACCCAAGGGGCAACTTTTTCCACACAGAGAGTGCTGGTATGTGGAACATGTTGTCAGAGGACGTGATAGGCATAGGTACATTTGAGGTTTAAAAGACATTTGGACATGTAAATAGATAGGAAGGGTTGACAGAGGTACGGGTCAAACGCAAGTACATAGAAATAGCTCAGATTGGTAACATGATCAACATGAACAAGTTGGGGTGAAGGACCTTTCCAGATTCTGTTAACTGTCATCTCCTAATGCTGACTGATTCTATTCTTGTAATTTGTTAACTTGAAACAGACCATTCACCAATATTTCTGCTTACTGGCAACTACTTGCAAATTCCTATATTTATCCTCAAAAAAACTATCAAAAAATGCCAAAAATAATTCAGAATAATGCTTCACTTATTAAAGACTCAAAGCCTTCTAAAAAGATTAGATAATTTGCTGACAATACAACCATTGTTGGTAGAATCTCAGGTGGTGACAAGAGGGCGTACAGGAGTGAGATATGCCAACTAGTAGAGTGGTGCCACAGCAACAACCTGGCACACAATGTCAGTAAGACAAAACAGCTGATTGTGGACTTCAGGAAGGGCAAGACGAAGGAACACATACCAATCCTCAGAGGGATCAGAAGTGGAGAGAGTGAGCAGCTTCAAGTTCCTGGGTGTCAAGATCTCTCAAGATCTAACCTGGTCCCAACGTATCAATGTAGTTATAAAGAAGGCAAGACAGCAGCTATATTTTGTTAGGAGTTTGAAGAGATTTGGCATTTCAACAAATACACTCAAAAACTTCTATAGATGTACCACAGAGAGCATTCTGACAGGCTGCATCACTGTGTGGTATGGAGGGACTACTGCACAGGACCGAAAGAAGCTGCAGAAGGTTGTAAATCTAGTCAACTCCATCTTGGGCACTAGCTACAAAGTACCCATGACACCTTCAAGAAGCGGTGTCTCAGAAAGGCAGCGTCCATTATTAAGGACCTCCAGCATCCAGGCCATGCTCTTTTCTCACTGTTACCATCAGGTAGGAGGTACGGAAGCCTGAAGGCACACACTCAGTGATTCAGAAACAGCTTCTTCCCCTCTGCCATCCGATTCCTAAATGGACATTGAATCTTTGGACACTACTTCACTTTTTAAAAAAAATATACAGTATTTCTGTTTCTGCACACTTTTTAAAATCTATTCAATATATGTATGCTGTAATTAATTTACTGGTTTATTTATTATTATTTTTATTTTTTTTCTCTCTCTGCTATATTATGTATTGCATTGAACTGTTGCTGCCAAGTTAACAGATTTCACGTCACATGCCGGTGATAATAGAACTGATTCTGAAAAGTTTTACAGGGGAACATTACAGAAAACCAAAATGTTTAACCTGTAACTTTTATAGTTGAGACATTTTCCAAGACGGCAAGCCAGAAATTCAAGATCATCTGCCTTTAAATGTTTGAATCACTTACAATCAATGTATCACAAAATACAAGATCAAAATAGATGACAGTTGAAGTCTTGCTTTTTCTCCTCCTATCACAGGATTCAAAATAGCTTCTACATACCAACTCAGAACAAGAAAAACAATCCAACTCCAGTACAATTTTATCATTAATGGTCTCCAGAACTAAGTATTGTGCTCCAAGTATCACAAATCATACAGTGAAAATATCTACAAACAATGCCAACTTTAAAAAAGAGAAAATAGCCTAATTACTAACATACGTTGTTGTCTTTGTTACTGGGCAACAGCCCCCACTCTGGCAGATGTTTCTGAATTACACACTGCTAATAAGTTAATATGATATCTAATAATAGGGTAATGTTGTAAAATACACACACACACACAGAGAATGTGGAGAAGGTGTGGAAATCAAGTTACATTCAATTCCCAAACGTACAAATGTGACAAATAGTTGAGTTGAAACTACATATTTTCTCCATGGAAAAAGAGGCTTGTCATTGCTTATTACAACACAGGAGGCAAACATCAGGTTTAAGTCAGTTCCTAACAGAGCAGTTCCATCAGTTCCTACCTTCCCTTTAGCCATTCAAACTCCTCTATTCAACAGTGCAAGACCAAAGCGTCATTCTGGATTTTCATGCTCAAAATCACTGGAGTGAAACTTAATCCTAGTCTTCTGGATTCAGAGGCAGTGCCCATTTAAACAAGCAAGATGATTAGAATCCAGAAAAAAGGCACAAATTTTTTCATAGATTTAATTTCATGGCAGCCTAACAATTATGTAACAGATGTCCTGTGTTGGAAATGAATAGACCTCCTAGAAGCAATCAGCATAACTGGGCAAAAGTTCAAGAGTCAGTGCAAGGACAAAAGTTGCCAAGCTCACACTACTTTCCTGGCTCCTTGCTGCAACCTTGAATTACAATATGTCACTCCAATATTTTGCACTTCACCTATACTCACACTAACCTATCCAATTGTGCACTAGAAGGAGATAGGAGTTCCTGGATGTTCCATTATACAGAGAATAGCAATGGGATGCTTTCTGGGATAAATAGATGATTTTAAAAATCAATAATTTAAATAGCAAGCTTGTAAAATAACAATAGTTGTGGATTCTGCAATCATAAGGATCCAAAATACCTTTTGCATTGAAATTGGCCATAAATAAATTTACTTATCCTTTGGTTATAGTGCATTCTTCAAATACCAAGCACTCTACTGATCTCTGATCCCTAATCAATATCTGCAGAGTAAACAACCTGCATCCTACTGGTCATGTCTTTATTTGATGTTCTTCTACCTTGGGAAGAATTGTCCAACTGAAGTTAACTACACAATAAGATATGATCAATAAATTTATTTCAACTGTAATAAAACTAGAGGTACAACTGTATTCACAAAATAACAATATAATACACTGGAACTTAACCCAAGCCCCTATTCTGCCCTGGAACAACCTCACATATTAATTTCTGCTGATGGTTTAATTCCCACACCAAGCTGCTCCTTGTGTTTATTCTGTGGCCTGCAAAAAACAAGCTATTAAAACACATGGAAGATGGCATCTGAGCAACATCTGTAATAGCAAATGGTCATGAACTGCATTAAATCCCACCTTCCAACTACAGTGGACCTCTACTAGTTTGCATATCGCCCGAATCAGTCTACTGATGATGCCCAAATCTGCCCTCTACTCAGTCCACTCCCACATGGACAATGGTGCCTCCTACACCTATAGCTGGATCTTAGATTTCTTGATGGAGAGACTTCATTCAGTCATTGTTGGCAGTAACATCTCTAACTCCATCACGCTGAGCACCAGCCACCAGCCCACCCTCTCAGGAGTGCATGCTCAGCTCACTACTGTTTACGCTGCTGATGTATGACTGCATTGAGGAGTCCAGCTTGAACTACATCATTATGTTCATTCACGACAACAGAGGTTGGCCTCATCGGCAACAATGATGGGTCGGCATACAGAGTGGAGGTAGAGTGGCTTATGGACATGTGAAAACAACAACTTGAGTTCTACCGTAGACTAGAGTAAAAAGATGATTGTAGACTCCAGGTAGGTGCATGCTGACCACTCCCTACTGCATATCAACAGCTCCTTAATGGAGAGAATCACGAGCACTAACTTTCTTGGAGTACACATCATAGACGATCTCACCTGGTCCCTCAACACTCCTTTAGTGAACAAAGCACAGTTGCTCCTCCTCTTTCTGAGAAGATTGAAGTGAATGAGGCTCCCCAACCCCATTCTGACCATATTCAACCGGAGCACCAACAAGAGTGTCCTGACCAGTTGTATGGGAATAACTACTATCTGGTATGGGAATTACAAGGTATTTACCACAAGACCCTACAATGGATTGAGGACTGCTGAGAAAATCATCGTGGTCTCTCTCTGCCCAACAACCCAACCACACCTTCCCAAAATCCAGAACATATACCAGAAGTGCTTCATTCACAGAGCCCTCAGCATTGTCAAGGACCCCTCCCATCTATCCACAATCTCTTTAACCTCCGACCATCAGGCAGAAGGTACCAAAGCACAAGAACAAGTACTGTTAGGCTGAGTAATGAAATAAGATGAACCACGGGAAGAAATATGATGCTACTCTAAATTGAAGAAATGGACTAATAATAATATCACATTGTGGGTTAACAAATCTTCAATTATACATTATTTCCTTCCTACATGCTGAAAAATGGACCAGACTCTGACTTACAGGATTTCTGTTATGAAATTGACAAAAAAAACACTAAGCTTTTCCCCCCAAGGGCCATTTACTGCTTACATTCAATTTTCCCTTGCCTTACCTGAATTTGGACTAATCTTGACAGAATAGCAGGGCCTTGAGCACTATAATTGAATACGTGGGTAGGCCAGAAAAAGCCTGTGGCCAACTACACCGTGCCAAAGCTGTCAAATTTTTACAAAATGCTCTTATTTTCTTTGACATTCAGAAACATTTAAAAGCTATTTAAACATAATACCCAATTAAAATCCTAAAGCTATTAAATCATAATTTAAACTCTGTAACTGCCTTAATTATTGGCACAAGATAGGTAGCTGATTGGCAAGAACTTGAGTATTATCAACAACCAAATTTCTACTTTATAAATGATTACATAATAAATCAGGAAATTGCAACGTAACTAAGCCAGGTGGAAACATGCATCCTGTGCCATGAAGTCATTGACACTTTCAGTAACCTACACAACCAAGAACGAAGAAAATGCTTCCACTGTGGAAGCTTGAACTTCTGCTTTCCAAGCTGGAGCATATTTAAAGAGATGATCACAATGTAGCTTCCACGTACCTAAGTATAGAAGGAATCAGTTACCACTTGGCAAAGTAGAGTAAGTAGGTACTGTAGGAGTCTCCCAAGTTCATGTCTATAACAAAAAATATTTTACCCTTTTAGATGCCAGAAAGGATGACTATTCTTTGGGATAGTGTAGTCAGAAGCAGACACAGAACCACAAGTCTCATCTGCACAGGTGATGAAGAAAGATAATTTGTCAATTATTATCACGTGTCCCAAAATGCAGTGAAAAGCTTAAGCTTTTGTTTACATGTCATCCAGATAAATCATTCCATACACATCCACACAGAACAGATGATTTTTGTATCCAAGTTTATTGAAGACACTAAATTGAGTGGACGAGGAAACTACAGTGTGGAGAGTCTGCAGAGAGATACAGATAGATTAAGTGAGTGAGCAAGGATCTGGAAGATGGAGTACAACACTGCTAAATGCAAGATCATCCACTTTGGATGGAAAAATAGAAGATCAGATTATTATTTAAATGGTAAGAGTGTAAAATGCTGTTATGCAGAGGAACTTGGGAGTGCCTGTGAATGAATTACAAAAGATTGGTTTGCTAGTGCAAAAATTAACAAGAAAGGCAGACAGAATTTTGGCATTTATTGCTGGAAAGAATAAATTTAAGAGCAGGAAGATTATACTGCAATTGTACGAGGTACTTGTGAGATAGCAGCCAGACTACTGTGTGTAGTTCTGGTCTCCATACTTGAGAAATATAGCCTGAGGAGAAATTAAGTCACTTGGAACTATACTTACAGGAATTCAGAAGAATAAGAGGTGATCTTATAGAAACATAAGAAATAATGAAAGGGATAGATAAAATTCCTTTCATGGAACAATAACTGGAACTATGATGTTGTGGCCATCAGAGATGTGGCTGTCTCAAGGGCTAAATGGCTAATGGACATTGAGGAACCAATTGTGAGGCAGATTTTGGAAAAGTATAAAAATAACAGGGTTATTCATAGGCAACTTCAACTTCCCTGTTACTGACTGGCATCTCAGTGCAAAAGATTTAGACGGGGTAGAATTTGTTTCGTCTGTCCAGGAAGGATTCCTGACATAATATGCAGACAGGTCAACTAAAGGAGAAACCATACTGCATCTGGTACTGGGCAACGAACCTGGTCAGGTAACGGATCTCTTGATGGGTGAGCAATTCAGAGACAGTGACCATAACTGCATGATCTTTACCCATCGCCTTGGACAGGGATAGGAGCAAACAGCACAGGAAAGTATTTAACTGGGAGAGGGCAAATTGAGACGCTGCTCGGAAGGAGGTTGGCTGTGTAAATTGGGAACAAATCTGCACAGAGAAATGTACAACAGAAATGTGGAGATGGTTTAGAGGTTACCTGAAAGGGGTTCTGAAGAGGTTTGTTCCACTGAGGCAGGGAAATGATAGTAGGGTGATAGAGAAAATCTTGTCAAGAGGAAGAAAGAAGTATACTTAAGGTTTAGGAATCAAGGATCAGACAGGGCTGTGGAGAGCTGGAAGGTAGCCAGGAAGGAGCTGAACAAGGGATTTAGGAGAGCTAGAAGGGTACATGAGAAGGTCTTGATGAGTAAGATCAAGGAAATCCCCAAGGTGTTCTACATGTACGTGAAGAACAGAAGGATGACGAGCGCGAGGGTAGGATCAATCAGGGATAAAGTCGGAGGAGGTAGGTGGCAGCCTTAATGAATACTTTGCTTCAGTATTCACCACTGAGAGGGACCTTGATGAATGTGAAGACAGCATAGAATAGGCTAATATGCTAGAACATGTCAACTTTAAGAAAGGGCATGTAACGGAACTTTTGGAAAACATTAGAATAGATGAGTCCTGAGTTCAGATGGGATAAACCCCAGGTTATTACAGGAAGCGAGGTAAGAGATTGCTGCACCATTGGCAATGATTTTTGTGTTTTCACTAGCAACTGGTTGTAGCAGAAGATTGGAGGTTGGCAAATGTTAACCCTTTGTTCAAATAAGACAATAGGGATAATCCTGGTAATTATAGATCAGTGAGTCTTACATCAGTGGTCTGCAACCTACTGGAGAGGATTCTTAGAGACAGGATTTGAAAGCATTTGGAAAAGCATGGGCTGATCAATGTTAGTCAGCATGGCTTCACGAGGGGTGGGTTGTGCCTTACAAGTCTAAATGAGTCAATAAAGTAACGGAACAAATTGATGAAGGTAGAGCAGTGGATCTGGTGTATATGGACTTTCAGTAAAGAGTTCAACAAGGTCCCCCATGGTAGGCTCATACAGGAAGTCAGGAGGCATGGGATTCAGAATTGGCTTGCCCACAGGAAGCACAGGCTGACAGCAGATAGTGTATTCTACCTGGAGATTGGTGACCAGTGGGGTTCCACAGGCATCTGTTCTGGGACAACTGCTCTTTATGATTATTATAAATGATGGATGAGGAAATGGAAGGGTGGGTTAATAAGTCTGCACATATCACGAAGATTCTTAGAGTTGTGGATAGTGTAGAAGGTTGTCATAGATTAAAATGGGACAGTGACTGGGCTGTGTCTACTGATGCCTCTGGACACATCTTCAGTGATGTTCCTTGAATCACCGGGTGTTTCGGGTCTTTCAACATCATACACCATCCTCCAGGTGACCCAAACAGGGCTGATCAGACCCCAGCTTGTGTCCAGATGGCTAGCTACTTATGACTCCATGGCTCCCCTCTTTTGAGCCACAGTCATCTTGAGGCCCTCTCTGCCGCATCGGTGATACTGCGAATGGCTCTCCTCTTCCCCGCTCTCTCGATGCCCAAATTGCTGAAGGCTCTAGCTAAGGAACGGGTTGCGAATCTCCTACAACCAACCTCCACTGGGAGACACCTTGCACTCCATCCAGCCTGCTGACAATTGCTGACCAGACCTGCGTACTTGGAGAGTTTCCTTTCAAAGGCCTCTTCCAAGCGATCTTCCCATGGGACTGTCAGCTCCAGCAGCACCACTTGCTTAGTAGACTTAGACACAAGGACAATGTCTGGTTGCAGGATGGTGGCTGCGATATGGTTAGTGTTACGTACCCCGTAACTGGGTTGCCAAACCAGCAGAAATGGACCACTCATTGGAGTCTGGATTACTAGGAACTAATAAAGTTTTATTAAAGAAATAAGTAACACAGTACTCTAATCGTAAGGATATAAATGCAACAGGTTAGCAATGATAATACACACATGTACACAGAACTAGGGTAGTAGGGATCAACCAAGCTCTATCGCAGTCTAGGGGTAAAATGATCAGTCTTAAGTGACGCAGAGTTCAGTTCAGCTTAGTACAGTTCGCAGTAATCGCTGTTGTGCCGTTGGAGAGAGAGAGGGAGGGGGATGCAATTTGATTCAGGCAGACCTTCGATGTCTTCGCAGTTGGTTTCGGGCAGACCCTTTTACGGCTTCTATCCTGCTGTGGTCACCGACTGTGATCCCTCCGTTCCCGATACAATCGTTCTTCCATGGTGAACCCGGCACCCAGGCAAGGGCAGACACACATACCAGGTTCCCACCGATCGTACCTTTACACCCTGTGAGCCTATGGTCGGTTCCTGCGAACCAGACCTCCAAACTTCCACCAACTTGTGGGGTCACACTGCTCTTTCCAGGGTCTCGTTATCTCGTGGTGTCCGTGCCTTAGCGAACCTGTTCTTTTTATCCTCCTGCTGGGGTATCGTCTGTCCATCAAACTTCAAGCAGTTCAGGTTCAAATTGTGTTTCTTTTCCGTTAATCCCTCTCTCCTCTCTTATTAACATTTTGAACGTTTCTCCATTGTCTCTCTTATCTCTCCAATTAGCATCAATCGTCCGATAGCTTGGTTTGGCATCACATTAGGGAACTTCAGCTGCTGTTCAAGGTCCACCAACAGCTGCCAGTCCCTTGCAGAGGTCAGGATGTTTGACGTTCTTTTGGTGGGTATTGGCTGCTCCCCAGCTCTGACAAAGGCAATGGTCTGCTTGGAGGGCTGGGACTGCTTCGCCCACTCAACCCTGTGCTGATGGCTTCACCGATGGTCTTCAGGACCTGATCATGCCTCCATCGGTACCGTCCCTCATCAAGTGCCCTTGCGCAGCCGCTGAGGACGTGCTCCAGGGTTCCTCGCTTGGAGCACAGTGGGCACACAGATGACTCTGCCTTGCCCCATGTGTGCAGGTTTGATGAGCTTGGAAGCACATCGCATACTGCCTGGATGAGAAATTGGATGCGGTGTGGTTCGGCTTTCCAAAGATCAGCCCAGGTCACTTTCCACTCAACCGCATTCTCCCATCTTGTCCAAGCCCCGTTGCTTCATTCCCACTGCCTTGCAGGTTCTTGTCTCCGCCACTACTGCTCTCACCTCCTCCTGAACCAGATGACGTCTTTCCTTCCCTCTGGTGTCCATTTGGGGAGTTGGAAAGGATCCTAGCCCAGCTCGGCCTCGTGTGACCACTCCCACCAGCCTCCTGTGACGCAGCCTCACCTCTGCTTCCTGAACAGCTTCCTCTGCCCTCCACTTCCTGCCAGTCCTCACTTGGATCCCTGCTCTAGCCACCTTCGTAACACATAGTCATAGTCATACTTTATTGATCCTGGGAGAAATTGGTTTTCCTTACAGTTGCACCATAAATAATTAAATAGTAATAAAACCATAAATAGTTAAATAGTAATATGTAAATTATGCCAGGAAATAAGTCCAGGACCAGCCTATCGGCTCAGGGTGTCTGACCCTCCAAGGGAGGAGTTGTAAAGTTTGATGGCCACAGACAGGAATGACCTCCTGTGACGCTCTTTGTTGCATCTCAGTGGAATGAGTCTCTGGCTGAATGTACTCCTGTGCCCAACCAGTACATTATGTAGTGGATGGGAGACATTGTCCAAGATAGCATGCAACTTGGACAGCATCCTCTTTTCAGACACCACCGTCAGAGAGTCCAGTTCCATCCCCACAACATCACTGGCCTTACGAATGAGTTTGTTGATTCTGTTGGTGTCTGCTACCCTCAGCCTGCTGCCCCAGCACACAACAGCAAACAGGATCGCACTGGTCACCACAGACTCGTAGAATATCCTCAGCATCGTCCAGCAGATGTTCAAGGACCTCAGTCTCCTCAGGAAATAGAGACGGCTCTGACCCTTCTTGTAGACAGCCTCAGTGTTCTTTGACCAGTCCAGTTTATTGTCAATTCCTATCCCCAGGTATTTGTAATCCTCCACCATGCCCACACTGACCCCCTGGATAGAAACAGGGGTCACCGGTACCTTAGCTCTCCTCAGGTCTACCACCAGCTCCTTAGCCTTTTTCACATTAAGCTGCAGATAATTCTGCTCACACCATGTGACAAAGTTTCCTACCGTAGCCCTGTACTCAGCCTCATCTCCTTTGCTGATGCATCCAACTACGGCAGAGTCATCAGAAAACTTCTGAAGATGACAAGACTCTGTGCAGTAGTTGAAGTCCAAGGTGTAAATGGTGAAGAGAAAGGGAGACAAGACAGTCCCCTGTGGAGCCCCAGTGCTGCTGATCACTCTGTCGGACACACAGTGTTGCAAGCACACGTACTACGGTCTGCCAGTCAGGTAATCAAGAATCCATGACACCAGAAAAGCATCCACCTGCATCACTGTCAGCTCCCCCCGCAGCAGAGCAGGGCGGATGGTGTTGAACGCACTGGAGAAGTCAAAAAACATGACCCTCACAGTGCTCGCCGGCTTGTCCAGGTGGGCGTAGACACGGTTCAGCAGGTAGACGAAGGCATCCTCAACTCCTAGTCGGGGCTGGTAGGCGAACTGGAGGGGATCTAAGTGTGGCCTGAACATAGGCCGGAGCAGCTCCAGAACAAGTCTCTCCAGGGTCTTGATGTCAGAGATCAATGCCACCGGTCTATAGTCATTGAGGCCGCTGGGACGTGGCGTCTTTGGCACAGGGACGAGGCAGGACGTCTTCCACAGCACAGGAACCCTCCGGAGCCTCAGGCTCAGGTTGAAGACATGGCGTAGTACTCCACATAGCTGAGGGGCATAGGCTTTGAGCACCCTGATACTGACACCATCCGGTCCTGCAGCCTTGCTTGGGTTGAGACGTTTCAGCTGTCTTCTCACCTGTTCAGCTGTGAAGCCCACTGTGGTGGTTTCGTGTGGGGAAGGGGTATAGTCATGAGAGCAGGGTGGGGGACTGTGAGGAGGGGTAGGAGGGGAGAGTGGAATGTGTGTTGGTTGGGGGCCGACAACAGATGACTCAGGTGGGGGATGGGTAGGGGCCACAATGTCAAATCTGTTAAGGAACAGGTTAAGTTCGTTGGCCCTGTCCACACTGCCTTCAGCTTCTCCGCTACTAGTTTGCCGGAACCCAGTGATGGTCCTCATCCCAATCCAAATCTCTCTCATGTTGTTCTGTTGGAGTTTCCACTCAAGCTTCCTCCTGTACCTGTCTTTAGCCTCCCTGATCCTGGCTTTCAGGTCCTTCTGTATTGCCCTCAGCTCCTCCCTATTTCCACCTCTAAATGCCCTCTTTTTAGCATTCAGAATGTCCTTATTGTCCTTTGTTACCCATGGCTTGTTATTCGAATAGGACAGTTCTTGTTGGAACATTGCAGTCCACACAGAAGTTGATATAATCTGTGATGCACTCTGTGAGCCCATCAATATCCTCTCCAAGTGGCTCACAGAGTGCCTGCTAGTCTGTCACCTCAAAACAACCCTGGAGTGCCTCATAAGCCTCCTCTGACCATTTCCTCACTGTCCTCACAGTCCCTATTCTGTACCACTTCTCTAGCTCTTGTTACCTTGAACTCTTCCTCCAAGGATTTGAAGGGTAGTTGCAGTTTGTTGTGGTGTCCATAGAGTGCGATGCTGCTCATGCTCTTTGGCAGCCCCAGTCATCTCCTAAGGTGGTTGCTAACCCTCTTCTCTAAGGTTTCGACTGTCAAGATCGGAACTGCATAGACGAGGAGGGGCCACAGGATTCTGGGAAGAATGCCATGCTGATACACCCAGGCTTTAAACTTCCCAGGTAGGCCAGACTTGTCCACAGATTTCAGCCAGCCATCCAACTCGGTGCAGGTCGCCTGAATTGATGTCGTGTCCCTTAAAGAGCCGTCAAAAACCATGCCTAAGCTCTTGACTGGCATTTCTGTAATGGTTGGGATGGCTGTGCCTGCGATGCTGAACCGGAACTTGTTCTCCACCTTACCTTTCCTCAGCACCATTGATCTTGGTTTGGCTGGTTTGAAACTCATCCCGGCCCACTCCACCAGCTTTTCAAGCCCCTGCAGAATCCACCGGCAGCCTGGGACTGATTCTGTGGTGACTGTAAGGTCATCCATGAATGCCCTGACAGGTGGTTGCCGTTGAGTGGAATTCATTCTGGGCCCTCTGCACTCTGGTTCAGCAGACTTAGTGAGCATGTTCATGGCTAGGGAGAACAGTGTCACTGAGATAGTGCACCCTGTGATGATGCCAATCTGCTTGTGCCAGGTTGATGTAACTGTTCCTGAAGAGACCCACATCCTGAAGTTGCCGTAATAATCAGCGATAAGGTCTCTGATTCTGCTGGGGACATGATATTTGGTCAGTGTGAGCTGCACCAGCTTGTGCGGAATGGAGTCATATGCATTTGCCAGGTTGATCCACAACACTGAGGAGTTGCCCTTGTTCTCTCTGGCCTCCCTGATGAGCTGTGTCACCACACTGGTATGCTCCAGACAAACTGGCATCCCTGAAATGCCACCCTTCTGGCTGATGTATCAATATAAGCGTTCCTTGCTAAGTTAGAAACGGCACCGAAGATGATCTTTGCCTCGACACACAACAGGGAGATAATGCGAAACTGGTCTATCTGGGTGGCATTTTCCTCCTTTGGGATCCACACCCCTTCAGCCACTCTCCACTGTTCTGGGATCTTTCCCCTTCTCCAGAAGATTCTCAGGATCTTCCACAGATGCAGGAGGGCTGAGAATTGTCGGATGGAGTTCAATGCAGAAAACCGTGAAGTGATATACTTTAGAAGGCTAAACCTGAAGGCAGAGTACAAGGTCAACGGCAGAATTCTTAGTAGTGTGGAAGAACAGAGGGATCTTAGGTCCACAAACATAGGTTCCTCAAAGTTGCTGCACAAGTTGATAGGGTGGTTAAGGAGGTTTCCTGGAGAATAGTGAATCTGTGGAAAGATCCACAGGAAAGCAGTAGAGGTTACCTCATTAAATCTATTTAATATATAGCTAGATGTTTGGATAGCGGGCGAATTAAGGCTATGGGGAAAAGGCAGATAGATGGAACAGAGGCGATGATCAAATAAAAAACAACAGGAATTCTGCAGATGCTGGAAATTCAAGCAACACACATAAAAGTTGCTGGTGAACGCAGCACGCCAGGCAGCATCTCTAGGAAGACGTGCAGTCGACGTTTCAGGCCGAGTCCTGACGAAGGGTCTCGGCCTGAATCGTCGACTGCACCTCTTCCTAGAGATGCTGCCTGGCCTGCTGCGTTCACCAGCAACTTTTATGTGTGTTGCGATGATCAAATCAACTGCGATCTTCATGAATGCTGGTGCAGGCTTGATGGGTCGGTTGTTCCTATTCTTGTCTTAATTAAAAACCTTATAGTAAGGATTCCCCTAATACAAATGATCAAGGCACAGCAGAATTTCAATATGACTGTAAGAATTTCAAGACTAAAACTAGTGTTTCAAACACATACTGTAAAGTTAATGCCAAGGTATTGGGACAGACCTGGCTAAATGGATCAAGAAAATAAAGAACCAGCTGTTAATTCTGCTCTGACCAACATTTAAGAAGACATTTCATAAATCATAAATCTCAGCAAAGGTATATTCTAACGAGAAATAAAGGCTCTAAGGGTGCACGTTTTGTGCCTAGCTAAGGAAATTAATGATGGCATTAAACTGAAAGAAAAGGCAAACAATATGATGAAAATTAATGATAGGCAAGAGAATTGGGATTTTTTTTTAAGAACCAACAAGACTTAAAAAGGGAGAAAATGAAGGATGAGTGAAAACTAGTCTGATAACAGTGACAGCTTTATATGGAAAATAAAGTAAGCTTTGGATTATCAGAGAACATAACTGCAGAATTAAAAATGCGAAATAGAGAAACGACGATTCCAAACATTGGTTTGTATCAGTCTCCACAATTGAAGACACTGAAACCTTCCAACCAAAACATGATTAAGAAGCATCCATGAAGGAGGAACTTAACATTAAAAAAAAAGAAAAAATAGTAGGGTTAAAGGCCAACAAGTCCCTTGGAACTAATGGCCTGCATCCTGGAGTCTTAAAGGAAGTGGCTGTAGAGTGTGGATGAGCTGGTTGTAATCTATCAAAATTCTCTGGATTCTGGAGAGGTCCCAGTGGATTAGAAAATTGCAGATGTAATGCAATTATTCATGACAGGAGACAAACAGAAAGCAGGAAACTATAGGCCAGTTAGCCTAACATTTCTCATTGGGAAAATGTTGGAATCTATTACTTAGAAGTTAATAGCAGGACATGTAGAAAATCACGAGGCAACCAAGAAGAGCCAACATGTTTTTTTGAAAGTAAAGTAGCTTTGACAAATTTGCTAGTTCTTCCAGAATGCAGTAGACACGGTGAATAAAGATCAAAATGGACTTCTGGAAGGTGTTCAAAAAGGTGCAACACAAAATGTCACTGCACAAACTAACGATGTATGGAAATTGAACAAGATATTGGCATGGATAGCTGGCGGGGGGGGGGTTGTCAGGAGATATGTCATTTTTGAATTGACAGTCAGTAACTAATGGAATGTCACAAATGTCTATACCAAGGTCTCAACTACTTATAATCTATATTAATGACGTAGATAAGGAAACAAAAGCTTTGTAGCTAAATTTACTGATGATACAAGTATAGGTGAGTTAGATAGCATCAAGGAATCTCAGCAAGTTTATCCTCTGCCCTCGTTCTTTGTGTGGTACACAGCAACAAAGCACATTTTGAAATCAATCAGCAATACTTGGCCAGCATGTTCCAAGTTAAAGGAAAGAGAAATTTGCACACACTCATGCAGGGGAATATCTATTAAAAAGAAAACAGGCATGTAGATGCCAATAATAATAATAATAATAATAATAATAATAAAAACATAGTATGACTTTTCAGATACAGTCTGCCCAAGGTTACAAACTTAAAACTTATGAATACCCCTACAAATAACTTCCCATAATATAAAGTTCTAAAGTCTATTTTAACACATATGTTTGTTCCTACAAAGGGCAGAACCAGTTTTCTCTCTCCACTTTCATTAATGATTCTTTCTTATCAGTCTCATGTACTTTTGTTAAAATTCATTACAATATTGTGGAGGCATAGCTATCATGTCAAGTTATTTTTATGTACATTCTGACTTATAAACAAAACTAATATATGAACATCTGTAAAACCAGATCCTGTCTGCATTTGTGTATATTACCTGTCAATATTCCAGGGACAGCCTGTACTTATTTTTTTAAAAAACATGCCAGTGACTTCTGAGAATTGAAGCAACTAAAGTGTAAACGTAGAAACAACCCAAAAGTATATTGTCTTAAACATTCAACAATTAATGCCCTGGGACTGTGGCTTTGAGTACAAGAGGAGGTTAAGCAGACTGGACCTAGACACTCCAAAATTTCAGATTATGAAGACATGCAGTCCTTTTTTACTGTCATTTAGTAATGCATGTATTAAGAAATGATACAATATTTCCTCCGGTGCGATATCACAAAACACAGGACAGACCAAGACTGAAAAAACTATCAAAACCACATAATTATAACATATAGTTACAACAGTGCAACAATACCATAACTTGAAGAAGTCCATGAGAACAGTAAGAAGTTCAAAGTCTCTCAAATGTCCCACATCTCACGCAGATGGGAGAAGGAAGAAAAACTCTCCCTGCCATGCCCCAACCACAGTCCGACTCTGAGTCATCCAAAAACTTTGAGCCTCCGATGAACTCTCCGACACCGAATACTGAGCGCCATCTCTGTCCGAACAATTCGACCTCAATCTCGGTCGCCAACAGCTGGCAAAGCCGGGGATATTGAGGCCTCCCCTCCGGAAGATTCCCGACCGCGCAGTAACAACAGCAGCAAACTGACGTTTCAGAAATTTCTCCAGATGTTCCTCTGTGCTTTCACGTCCGTCTCCATCAAATCAGAATTGTCCACAGCCCCTATTTAATGGATATATCATTTTTCACCGGAGGGCCATGCACGCCCAGCGCGCTACTCTCTCTCCTCCCGCCAATTTAGAAGAATGAGAGACAATTATGTTGAAAGATCTACAGAGCTCAGTCCCCAGGTATATCCAATATTGAGATCAATACATTTATTTTTAAGTGATAAGGTAATCTGATATGGGATCAGTGCATGAAAATGGCAATGAAGTCAAATATCAGCCATGATCTTATGAGGAGAGGGGGGTCAAATGATCTACAGCTACGTCTATTTCTTAAATTAGGATGAAGTTTCAAAATTACACAATTCCAAAGCTAAGAGTTAATATGATTGCACTTTTAATAACCTGTGTGTGTGTGTGTGTGTGTGTGTGTGTGTGTGTGTATATATATATATAAAAACAATGCTCTGAATCTCTTCCTGATATTCCAAGTACACTTATATTATCAGCATGTAATGTGTTCAATAATAATTACTCAACAGAACACAGAACTCAAAGTAAATAATATAACCATATAACAATTACGGCACAGAAACAGGCCATCTCAGCCCTTCCAGTCTGTGCCAAACTCTTACTCTCACTTAGTCCCACCGACCTGCACTCAGCCCATAACCCTCCATTCCTTTCCTGTCCATATAGCTGCCCAATTTAACTTTAAACGACATCATCGAACCTGCCTCAACTACTTCTGCTGGAAGCTTGTTCCACACAGCTACCACTCTCTAAGTAAAGAAGTTCCCCCTCATGTTAACCCTAAACTTTTGCCCTTTAACTCTCAACTCATGTCCTCTTGTTTGAATCTCCCCCACTCAATGGAAAAAGCCTATCCACGTCAACTCTATCTATCCCCCCTCGTAATTTTAAATACCTCTATCAAGTCCCCCCTCAACCTTCTACACTCCAAAGAATAAAGACCCAACTTGTTCAACCTTTCTCTGTAACTTAGGTGATGAAACCCAGGTAACATTCTAGTAAATCTTCTCTGTACTCTCTCTATTTTGTTGACATCTTTCCTATAATTCGGTGACCAAAAATGACAACAATACTCCAAATTTAGCCTCACCAATGCCTTGTACAATTTCAACATTACATCCCAACTCCTATACTCAATGCTCTGATTTAAAAACGCCAGCATACCAAAAGCGTTCTTCACCACCCTGTCCACATGAGATTCCACCTTCAGGGAACTATGCACCTTTATTCCTAGATCCCTCTGTTCTACTGCATTCTTCAATACCCTACCACTTACCATGTATGTCCTATTTTGATTAGTCCTACCAAAATGTAGCACCTCACATTTATCAGCATTAAACTCCATCTTCCATCTTTCAGCCCACTCTTCTAACTGGCCTAAATGCACAAGATTACTTCAGAAGTTTTATAAACAAGCCATTGAGAGTTATGACAACATTTGCATTATTAGACAAAAGTACTAATTTTTGGTACTTTAAAAAAAGCCTTTACCCAAAGCAATTTAAATATAACAAAACTGAACACTTTCGTCCTGCCTATCAAAGCTTACTAGAAAGTAGAAAGCTTATAACCAAAAAAAAGAGGAAAATGGAAATTAATGCACACTACTTAAAAAAATGTTTTATTCAGTTTTTGCCCAACTTGGAAAAATACACACACTACTTTATAAATAAGTTAATTATGAAAATGTTTGAGTCTTTTGAACTACATTACTCCAATTTAAGAATTCAAATACAATTTAAGCACATTGAAATGGTTCATAACATTCTAAACCACTTCCAACTATGCATTCGTTGTGCTTTGTCAGTTGATTATACCTTTTCCAGATCAGCATTTAAAAAAATGGGGTTTCAGTTTAACAATAACAATACATATTCAAACATCACACTTAGGCAATAGTCAATATATTTATTTCAGAAGAACCTTTAGGATATTTGAATTGTAATAAAGCATTGTAAAATGTACATTTTTCTGTTAGTGATCTGTATTGTGGAACTTTTTTTTTAAAATCTGAAAGCTAAAAACTACAGATGCTGGAATCTTGAAAACGGGAATTCCTAGAGATACTTGGTATTTCAGGCAGCATCCACAACAATGTAAACTGGGCTGATAGTCAGATTGATGACTTTTCACCATAATTGAAGAAAGAAAAGCAAGTGTTCTAAATTGTGGAGAACAGGTGATGGGATGAGCACCAGGAGAATCCGGGTGACACCTTTGCTGTGTAACAAAAGGTAGAATGTTTGCTAAATACAACAAGTCTGTCCAGTGGGGGATGAGTGAGGCAGATGTAAAAAAACAATGCTGGAACTTGAAGATACAGTTCAGGGAACTGAAGTAAAAGAAATTTTATAAATAGTCAACAGGTCATAAGACAGAAATACTGTCACAGGCTGATAATCCTTCATTAAAATGAGTCAGTTCTGCTACAAACAATAAAGATTGGTTATCCAAAATTGTCAACATTGAATCACAAGGGTTACATCATGTCAGCATGGAAGATCAGGTGCTGTTCCTTGAAATGTCAGACTTCACTGAAACAGTGTAAGTGGCCAAAAATCATGGGAGTAGGATAGAGAATTAAACTGATAACTGGCAACTGTAAGCTTAGGGTCTCCTTTAAAGACCGAACCAGCATGTTCTACAGAGCAGTCACCCAATCCTTGTTTAGTTTCTGTATTGTAGAGAAGAGCACAGTCAGTACCAAATGTAAAACAACATATTGGAAGTACAAGCGAACTGTTGCCTCAGCTATAAGAACTGTTTGATTCCTAGATGGTGGAAAGGAGGAAATACTAGAATAGGTTCTGGTACGATGGCAGCGCACTTGGTCGCAGCAGCCTCTCCAGGTCCAACAAATGATGCAAATGTTTGTCTTAAACATTTTTCTTGTGAAAAAATCCTGTTAGACAATGGTAATACAAAATACTGCAAGTCCAGTTCATTAGTGAGACCAAAGGCGGGGGGGGGGGGGGGGGGATCTGTGTGTCCTAGGTTGATGTGTGAACCAGGTTCTCATGCAGCAGTGTTGTCTGTTACAGCAACCAAGAGAAGGAGGCACCCGAGGCAGTGTGGGAGAGAACAGAGATGCAGTGGGCAAGCTGGAATCTGTGCTGGGTTGGGGACTGGCCCCTGCAGGGTGGCTTTCCCATTGCTGCTGCTCTCTAGTGTTTACTCCCTGGAAGACACTAAGCTGAATGCCTTTGTCTGCAGCTGATCCAGAGTGAGAATGAGGAACTGGTGCCTGCTTGTTCTTGCAGAAACATGGCTCCAGGACAACATTCTACGCATCATCAATGTTCTGGCCATGCCACTCAAGGACTTGTGATAATATTACTTTGTTACCTTATGTGATATCACAAGTATATGTGCTGTGTGTGACTATGTAATGTGTTTTGTACCTTGGCCCTGGAGGAAAGCTGCTTTGTTCAGCTGTATACATTATATGGTTGAACAATAATTAAACTTGAACTTACACGTGGGTATATTCTATAGTTAAATGAACAGTGGAGGCAGTGGTGAGACAAATGGTGGAGAAAAACTTTGGCATGCTTAAACAATTTGAAAAGACAGACTCATGGCAAGGCAGTAGAAACCATTTTACCTAGAGGCTAGTGGGATGAAGGCAAGCAAAAGGGATGTCCTATCTTTGCTTTGGACAGTTGGGGGTGGAGGAAGAGAATTAGGCTCATAAATGCAGATATGGTCATAATCAGGACAGATATGACAGAGCCAAAAAGGTGTAGTCTAGATACCGTTGATAATCTTTTAGTTTTTAATGAACACTGATCACTAATATATCCCAAGATAGTAGAGAAGAGAGGGATACAGCAATGCTGGTTCCCTTGCTTGATGTCTCAAAATGGTAGGTTAATCCAGAAGGTTAGACTCATGAGATTCAAGGTAAGATAGCACATTTGGCTTGGTACTGGAGTCAGAGGCTGGATAGAAGCATGTGACCAGTGGTGTACCAAAGGACCACCAATGATGTTTGTGATATACATTATTGATTTGGATGTGAAATGCATGATTGCTAAGTTTGTAAATTGCACAAAGATTTGTGGTGTTATAGATTGTAAGAGGGATTGTCCTAGGCTACAAAATGATATTTAACCACTGGAAAATTGGATAGAGGAATGGCAGACGGAATTTAATACTGATAGGTGCGAAGTGATGCATTTTAGGTCAAATAAAGGAAAGACACAAAGAGTAAATTGTAGAGCTGTAGAGTATGCTGATGAACAGAGAGGCACTGAGATAAAGTCCACAGATCCCCAAAAGCAGCAGTACAAAAAAAATGGAATACCTGCCTTCAGGAAGATTGGCAAAGAAAATAAAATCAGAGATGTTGTTTTATGACTTTATAAAACATCGGTTAGTCTACTCCTGGAGTATCATGTGCAATTCTGATCACAACATTCTAGGAAGGAGGAGATTGTGTTGAAGACGTGCAGAGTGTTGCAAATGCTTGGAATTTTATATTCAACATGTTTGTCGACACTCAGTAATTGAGATCAGCTGTGATGTTATTGAATGGTGGACAAGAGAAAGGCTCATAATGATCTCCTCCAGCTTTAATTTCTTTGAGGAAGTGAACACAGATAAATGCAATTTATCGAGATTACACAATGTAATGGTTTACATATGACCAAATTTCACTTTAAGGAACAAATGGAAACATAGAAAGATTGCTGGAAAATCCAACTCAAACACCTGTAAGTATTCTCAAGGTTATTAGAAGTGAACTCTAGTTTGTTTCTAGAGATAAGCTAATTCAATCCAAGAAAAACAATGCAGATTATCAATTTGTCTGTTATTTCAGTTATGATCATAATATAATTGTAGAATTGTAGCACATCTGTTAAATAACACAACTTGACATCACAAAATAAAATAATGTGGCCACAATTTGTGATTTTTTCCCCCAGAGAGAAATAAAACATTGGAAAGCTTACCTTAAATCTTCCAGTAAATCACATTCTCCTTGATGCTTTGCCTGAAGTTTAGTCATTTGCTCAGCATGGATGTTTTTCAGTTCTTGAGTAACTTTCACCTTTGATAAGAACACACTTCCTTAACAGATAGTAAAACCATACAAATTAAAGGACTCACTAAACTACAAATGAATCCATCAACTTCCTTGACAGAACTTGCAAAACATACAACACAACATTTAGTACCATTTTATGTCAAAACACAGGCTAGTCCCCATAAAATGCTTATATCGTTTATAAATGCAGTTATACAGTATCCCGAACTATGTAAATAATACAAAGCATTTCAACTAAGCTTGTGAACATTTTAACGCACAACTGGTCACAGAAACAATTTTAGAAAATTACATATCCTCATGACATTTCACTCTGCAAGAAAGTCATTGATTTAAAAAATGTAGTTTTTTTTAATACCATAAAGCGCCTTTCAATGAACGTCTACTCCGATCACAAACATTTTAAAGGGCAGATGTGTACACATTTTGGACTCTACTTCGACGCGTACATGATACTGAGTTGGACAGAGTGCGATACACGAAAAGAAATGTTTGGTTTCCAAAAAAAAGCAACTGCTCAGAAAAAAATAACACCCCCTCCTTTCACATGTAAATCTCTTACCATCACCGTGGTTTTTAAACCCGAGTGAGTCCACATCCTATTTATTTACATGCCGACATAAATTATGTTAACAAATAAAAGAATATCACCTCGCTCAACGGGCAGATAAGCTAAGCGTACTTTTCTGCTTTGATTCAAGCCGTAAATCCGGAGGGTGCTCCTGAACACCGGGGACATTTTTTCCTCCCCCCCACACACACCATCCCGCATACGACATTTCTTCATAGCGGCGAATAAAGATGTCTGGTTGGGGAGCACACTCACCTTTCTCGGAGGAGGCTGCATGTCGAAGAACTGGCGAGAAGCATAAATCCGACGTTGGCGGCTAAGGAGAAAAGCCGAGGGAGGTAAGGTACAGAAGGAAAACCACCGCTGCCGCCAAAGGGAGAAAGGCTGAGAGAGTGCCGGCGGGGACGGGGAGCAGCGGAGGGATGCAGAGGAAGGAAACTGCGGCAGAGTAGGGGGGACGAGAGTGAGCGCGTCCTGGCTCCGCGTTGGCGGGGCGTCACTTCGGCACCGCCATGATTTTCCTCCTCCTCCTCTTCGGTCAGTTCAGAGAGGGAGAACAAGCCCCGTTCAGGGTGGTGGTGAGCATGAAGCACCGAGCAAGCCGCACAACAGCGACCGCCAGTGGAGGCGGCGCTCTCAAGCAGGCAGCTGGGAGGCGGGCATCTCCCCCCCCCCTCCCCTTTCTCCGTCTCTCTCACACACAAAAAATATGTCTTCGTGTCAAACGCCGATCCGGCCCAACAGACGCCCCCGCTCGGAGGCACTAGGCCTCGCCCGTTGTTAGGCAACCGGCGCCAAGGGCGAATGCAATCGAGCTGGATCGCCCCGATGTCTCGGCCAGATCGATTAGTTGGACGCGCGTAGGAGCCGTGGGAGCGAACAGTCTTTCCTGTCAGCGCTGAGACGCACCTGGCCTGAATAAGCCCAAATTTCTTTTCATAGTAGCCAGAATACGAAAGGATTTTAATAATATGCAGAAGTACGAACTGTTAAAAGAAGTAATCCTTTTTTTTAAAACATTCATTTTTGAGGATTTGGGCATCGCATCGTCAATGAGCCCTGATGAAGGGTCTCGCCGGAACATCGACTGCTTGTTCCTTTCTGTGGATACTGTGGAGTTCCTCCAGCATTTAGTGTGTGTTCCTACATTCTCACTAGCACTCTTGAAAATATTATGTTTAGTCACCTTGCACCTATGCACCTTGCACCTTCAGGTTCCTTTGGGGAGGGCGTTAATAAAGAACGACTGACTATTTCCATGTCAAGATGATGGAGAAGGGGCATTTAGTTTTCTTGTCCTTCGTGGTGGTAAAGATTGGGAGTTTGGGAGATGCTGTCTGGGTCACAAGTAACTGCAGTACTTTTTGTAGATGATAAAGATTGTGTGGTAGTGGTAGCAGGAATGGATTTTTTAGAAGATAGATAGTGTACTAATCAAGTGGGCTTCATTGTCCTTTATGGGGTCAAACTTCTGGACCATTATTGGAGCTGTATTCATTCAAGCAAGTGGAGGGTAATATTCCATCATATTTCTGACATGTGCTGTATGGTGGAAAAGCCAACCCTTAGAGTTGGCCAAGGTTAGCACAATTGAGTTTCTGACCAACACCTAGGTTGTTGATAGTGGTGGAATGAGCAAAGAAAACACTATTAAGTTCATGGGTAAGTATTTATCCTCCCTCATGTTGGAGATGGTTATTGTCTCGCATTTCAGTGGGGAATGTTAATTCTCACTTACCAGCCCATGCCTTAGAGCATAAGGCATAGGTGCAGAATTAGGCCATTAATCCCATTGAGTCTGCTCCACCATTCCATCATGGCTGATCTCGGATCCCGCTCACCCTCATACACCTGCCTCCTTGCCATATTCTTTGATGCCGTGACCAATCTGGAAACTTCTGCCTTAAATATACCTACGGACCTGGCCTCCAGCTCAGTCTGTGGCAGAGCATTCCACAGATTCATTATTCCCTGGCTAAGAAAATTACTCCTTGCGTCTGTTCTAAAAGGTCGTCTCTCAATTTTGAGGCTGTGTCCTCTAGTTCTGGATACCCTCAACAGAGGAAGCATCCTCTCCGCATCCACATTATCTAGTCTTTTCAACATTTGGTAGGTTTCAATCAGATCCCCCTACATTTTCCTAAATTCCAGTGAACACAGCCCTAAACTGCCAAACACTCCTCGTATGTTAACCCCTTTGTTCCCAGAATCATCCCCATGAACCTCCTCTAGACTTTCCAATGACAACACATCCTTTCTGAGATATGGGGCTTAAAACTGCTGACAGTACTCCAAGTGTGGCCTGACTAGTGTCTTATAAAGGCTCAGCATTATCTCCTTGTTTTTGTATTCTATTCCCCTTGAAATGAATGCCAACATTGCATTTCCCTTCTTTACCACAGACTCAACCTGTAAATTAACTTTCTGGGAGTCTTGCACGAGAACTCCTGTCCCTCTGCACACCTGATGTTTGAACCTTCTCCTCATTTAAATAGTAGCCTGCACTATTGTTCCTTTTACTAAAATCATACATTTCCCAACACTGAATTCCTTATTGTTGCCTAAGTCTTGAAATGTGCGGAAATGAATTGCTTCATCTGCTGATGAATTGTGAATGGAATAGGCAGCTTAGAGAGTTGCCTAAGGATACAGCAGGACACTGATCAGTTGGAAAAATGGGTGAAATAGTGGCAGATGAAATTTATACAAAGGCATGTGTGAAGCAGTGTGAAGTTGATTTACGGTGGGACATATAGAGTAAATGGGAAGGGACTTAGGAGTGTTAATGTACAGCCAGACCTTGAAGCACAATACATAACTTCCTAAATTTGGAGGAAAAGGTATTAAAAAGGAATTTGGTAGGCTTGTCATGATAGGTTGAGGCATTGATTACAAAACATTGGTTAGATCAGACTTAGGATATTATATATAGAGCATAGTTCTGGTCACCAAACTGCAGGAATGATATAGCAGATAGGAAGAATGTAGAAAAGATCCACCAAAATGGTATTTGGAATGGAAAGCTGTAGTTTTAAAGAGAGATTAGATGGACTATATTTATTTATTTAAATGCCAGGCATTTCATACTCCTACATGCATGTGAATAAACCCGGGTTCGTAAAATTATGAGGGGTATAGTTAGGACAGATAGTCAGAATTTCTATTTTCCCAGAGGAGGAGGGAAAGTAACTTGAGGGCTCAGGTTTAAGGTGAGTAGAGAGAAACTTAAAGTAGATCTGAGAAGTAATTTCTTCTTCATATAAGAGTATGGTGAATTTCGGGAATGAGCTGCTGGGTAAATGGTGGAGGGCAGATATAATTACAATACAGTATTTAAAAGGCTTTTGGCTAAGTGCTTGGATTGGAAACACATAGAGGAATGTGGACAAGCAGATTAGGATAATTAGTATGAATTGAATTGAATTGAACGTAGTGCAATCATCAATGAACATCCCCACTTATTACCTTCCAGAGAATCTTTATGAAGAGGCACCATGATTCTGAACCAAATACAATGATAGTCATTGGTAGTTTATTAGATTTAAGACTTGTGTTGATTTTCATAATGTTGAAGTGTGTGGCGAGGCTGTAAAGTAGCGGAATTGTTTTTTGATCTGCTGGAGAAAAGTCATCAAAGAACATGGTTAAAATGGCACAGCAAATCTTTAATGTCAATGAAGCAGGGCTTTTCGGAAAAAAGTGCCAGATGGAATGTATCTTTCCTATGACAATGTACCTTCCAAAAGACAATGCCAGATGTTAAGTCTGCAAAAGATCACCTTATGCTTTTGTTTTGGGCTAATGCATCCAGAGATTACAGACAGAAACCACTACTTGTGTATTATATAGAACTTTACCCTCTGCCACTCTGAGTATTTGAGAACAGCAGTAAGCTTGCAGTTTACTTCCATGCAATGCTAAGGCTTTGAACACGTTAACAATTTCCAAGACACGCAGAGTGCTGGTGGAACTCAACAAGTCAGGCAGCACCTATGGAAATGAATAAACGGTTGACGTTTCAGGCCAAGACCTTTCATCAGGATTGGAAAGGAAGGGGGAAGATGCCAGAATAAAAAGATAGGGTGAGGGGAAGGAGGATGCTAGAACGTGGTAGGCGAAGACAGGTGAGTAGGGGAGTTCCTCTGGTATTTTGTGTGCGTTGTTCTGGATTTCCAGCATTGGCAGAATTTCTTTTGTTTAGCCATTTTCAAGGATTAGTTCATGAATTGTTGCATTCGTTAAGAGGAAAAATCTTGGAAAGGGAAGGACACCCCATTCAAGATTTTGCTGTTGACTGATAATCCTGTACATTGAGATGATTTTCACATGAATGAAAAAGTAATGTTTCTCCCACCAAACACAACTTCTCTTAGACCAGCGGGTCTTTGCAATCTTTAAAACCTAGGGTTCACAACACCTTTGCTCAAGCACTGATCACCAGAGAAAGAGGGAGACTGGTGAGACTTTATATGATATTTGGAAAATCTTATGACATTTACTAAGGTATCCAAACTGCAATAAGGCATGGGCAGAGTTTAATGAAAGGGAGTATGGAAAAAGTTGTGCCCCATGGGTTGTATATGGCTTTAAAGGTTTCAAGAAAGGTGAAACAGGAGACAATCGTAAATAAAATTGTGAAACTTGTGGAACTGTCTGAGCCATAAGTCTATAAGACCACAGCAGAATTAAGCCATTTGGCCCATCGTGTCTGCTGTTGTATTGTCCCTCTCAACCCTATTCTCCAATTTTCTCTTCATAACCTTTGATGCCCTAACTAATCAAAACCTATCAACCTCCAGTTTAAATATATTCAAGTCAATTTTGCCTACGTCAGCAGCTAGTCATGTTCCATGAAGCTGAACTTTCAAATGAAGGTCTGATGGAGTTAGAAGCAGTGAAGGTGGCAGAGAAGATTGCAACTGAGGCTCAGAATAAACCGCTTGCTTCAACACCAAAGGGACAGCAATTGCTTTTCATGAAAATCCATTGACAATGGCACAGTTTGGGAAAATCGGCCTTAATTCCTTGTGATTCTTGAAAGTGATTAGAGGAATGGATTAGATGTTGGCCTATTGCAGTAAGATATAATATATAGAGAAGTCAAATGCATGAAGAGAATATATAGTAAATGAAAGGTTCCTTGTGAGCATTGATATACAGATTGATCTTGGATGCAAGTTCATTTCTCCCTGAAAGTAGCAACACGGGCAGATAAGGTGATTTTGAAAAAGAAAGGCATAATACTGGTTTTCATCAATCAGGGTGAAAAAGTATTGTAGCCCCCCCCCCCCCCCACCCCCGGCCACCCTCAGGGTCGCTACCCCCTTACAGTGTTAAATGCCAGGAAGTGATATTGCAGACATACAAAATTTGGTTGTGCCTAATGTGCAGTATTGTGTGTAGTTCTGATTATTGTATTACAGGAAGGTCATGGAGGCTTTGAAGATGGTGCAGAAGTGATTCACTGGGATGTTTCCTGGTGAGGGTGTTCCTGATTTTGGAGGAAATTGCTTGTTTCTGACTTAAAGAAAAATTAGTTTATCGACCGTTATGAAGAATGGAACTCTTGTGTAACCAAGGAACCTCCAGTACTTTCTAATATTTTACATATCATTGAGAACTGACTGACACGAACTCTCATTAGCTGGATTGATTTCCCCAGCTTTTTGTGAAGAGGACATACACGGGTAATTTCTTTCAGTGTAGACGCAGAGCTGTAATTGAACAACTGGTGAGAGGTGCTATAGTTCTAAAATTTGGAAATTGTGTGACCCTACACTGGAGTGTCCAGTACTTTTAGCCAGTTAATATCAAGTGGAGGTAATTGAGTTGGCTGAAGGGAGTGGTGTCTGTGATGGTGGGGTCTCAGGAGGATATGGGGATAGAATACCAATACTTTGCACTAATGGATGAACATGGCTGCAAATACTTCAACCTTTACTTTGGCACGCTTACAGCATTGTGAGGATATAGAGTTTCCATAAGACCATAAGAGATAGAAACAGAATTGGGCCATTTGGCCAATCGAGTCAGCTCTGCATTTCCATCATGGCGGATTTATTATCTCCTTCAATCCCATTCTCCTGCCTAGTCCTTGTAACCTTTGACACCCTTACTGATCAAGAGCCTATCAACCTCTGCTTTAAATATACCCAATGACTTGCCTCCACAGCCTTCTGTGGCAATGAATTCCACAGATTCACCACCCTCTGACTAAAGAAATTCCTCTTCATCTCTGTTTTAAAGGTACTTCCTTGAATTCTGAAGCTGTGCCCTCTAATCCTAGATTCACCCCACTGTAGGAAACATCCTCTCCAATTGCACTCTGTCTAGGCCTTTCAACATTCAATAGGTAATTCGATAGATAGTTTCATGAGGCTTTCTCCTTCATCCTCGTCACTTGCCCATCACCATTCATAAAGAGGCGAGGAAGGACTACAGAGTCTTGATCTGATCCTTTGGCTGTGTTTACATGCAAGCAGTCCTGTGTTGCAGCTGCTACAGATTGACAGGCTCATTTTTTGATATGCCTGAAGCTGCTCCCAGCTGATGCTGATGGTCCTGAGTCCTTATGGAATTCAGTTTTCAGTTGCAAGGTCTCTTCTAAGTTTATCCTATTTCACACAATTACAGTGCCACATACAAAATATAGATGGAATCTTTAATCTACAAGCATCGATCAGTATCATACATACCTGAGCTGTTGAGGACAGATATATCTGCCACAGGGAAATTGGTAAGTACGCAGTTAAGTAGATTAAGTCTTCTGTTGTTTCACCACTTGCTGTAAACTAGCAGCTGTGTTGACCAGGACTGGGCCAGCTTGGTCAGTGATGCATTCCATGCCCTTCTTAATTTCAGAGTTTCTTCCACCATGGAAAACCACTCCTTCATCAACTGAGAGAAGAATGGTTGGTTGCCTTCAGGGAAAAACATCCTTGCTCATGCACTACATTGTGCCGCAACTTAGACACTGATTTCCAGGTGCCTATAAAGGAGGACTTCACAAGATCGATTGGGCTAGAACCTATTTTTCTCATGGTCTGTATGCAATGACCAGTTTGTTTTTCGGTGGTCCATCTGATTTTTATTCTTTGTTTCAACACATGGTAAACTTGAATAGGTTTACAGTGCATTTCGAGTGCATTTGATGCAATTACAAAGAGAACATGATAATGGCTATATTTCATTAGGAGTTTAAGGAGACTTTGTATGTTCAAAGTTCAAAATAAATTTATTGCCAAAGTACATGTGTGTCACCATATATAACCCTGAGATTCACTTTCTAGTGGACATATTCAATAAGTCCCAGAACTATAGTAGAATCAGTTGAAAGACTGCACCAATAGGGCTGATAACCAGTGTACAAAAGACAACAAACTGTGCAAATACAAAATGAAAGAAAAAAATAATAACAATAATAAATAAGCAATAGATATCAAGAACATGAGATGGATAGTCATTGAAAATAAGTCCATAGGTTGTGGGAACAATGCAGTGATGGGGCATGTGAAGTTAACCTCTCTAGTTCAGGAGCCTAATGGTTGAGGAGTGATAACTGTTCCTGAGACTCCTGTGTGTTCTTCCTGATGGTACCAGTGAGAACAGAGCATGACCTGTGTGGTGGGGATCTCTCTTGATGGATGCTGCTTTCCCGATATGCTCAACAGTGAGTAAGGCTTTGGCCGTGATGGACTGGGCCATATCCACTACTTTGTGTAGGATTTTCTATTCAAAGGCATTGGTGTTTCCATACCAGGCTGTGATGCAGCCTATCAATATCCTCTCCATCGCACATCAATGGAAATTTGTCAGAGTTTTAGATGTCATGCCAAATCTTTGCAAACTCCTAAGGAAGTAGAGGCACTAAAGATGCTCACGAAGATGTCCTCCCTAGCATCGAGGACATCTTCATAAATCAATGTCTTAAAAAGGTCGTATCCATCATTAAGCACCCGCATCAACTAGGACATGCTCTCTTTTTATTGCTACCATCAAGGAGGTGGTACAGGAGCCTGAAGATACACACTCAACCTTTTAGGCACAGCTTCTTCCCCTCCACCATCAGATTTCTGAATTAACAATTAACTCATGTAGACTACCTCACTATTACTTTTTTTTCTTTTTTTGCTCTCTTTTTGTACTACTTAAATTATGCACATATTTCTTATTGTAATTTATAGTCTTTTATTATTATGTATTGCAATATACTGCTGCCGCAAAACAAAAAAGTTCACAATATATGCCAGTGATAGTAAACCTGATTCTGAATCAACAATATTAGTGAATCTGAAGCCGGACATAGGCTAGACCAGTAAGAATGGTGGGTTTCGACCCCTGCAAAGTTATTCATTATCTAGATGCATTCCAATGACAAAATGGTCATCTTTTTGCCACAATTATGAAAACTAGTTGTTATTTTTGTTCCAAATTTGATGGAATTCAAATTCAATTAATAGTAAAACAATTACTGTGGGATTGGCACCTTGCTTTCTAAATTGTTGGTTGGGTGCAACCCTGATACCACCACTGCTCCATCAAAGAAAGCAGCCTAAATACTAAACTTGGGAACCGTCACAAGGCGGGAATCCTGAGAACTTTCATACCACAGAACCCAATAGGTGCAGGTGCAGACTTCGGCACTGGTTGGGAATGTGCCAGTCGGTGCCTGTGACCTTTGAGCGTGGGTATTTGTGCACAGGCATGAGTTGGGTGTATACACACAAACAAATTTTAATAATCCAGAGTTTGAAGTCCCAAGTGGCAGGGTCATTTTCATAAATATGTTGGAAATTATAGGGTAAGCATAGAGAAATCCCTGTGGGGCTAATGGGTTTAAGTCATAAATGGTTCAAGAGGTACAGATTCACAAATCATTAAACTATTAGTATTAATCTAAATTACAAAAAAAATCAAACAATACTGGATTCATTTCCATCAGAATCAGGTTTAATAATCACTGGTATATGTCACAAAATATGTTATTTTAGGGCAGCAGTACATTGCAATACCTAATAATAAAAACTATAAATTGAAATGTGCATTGGTTCCATGCTGGGGCGGCTAGTGCTCATGATAGAGCTGGCTGAATTTGCAACTTCCCGCAGCTTTTTCCGATGCTGTGCAGATGGATATGCAACCAGTTAGAATGCTCTCCACAGTACGTCTATAGAAATTTGCAAGTGTCTTTGGTGACATACCAACTCTCCTCAAACTCCTAATGAAATATAGCTATTGTCATACCTTCTTTTTAATTGTATTAATATGTCGAGCACAGGATGTTGACGCCCAGGAACTTGAAACTACTCACCCTTTCCACTGCTGTTCCCTCGATGATGACTGGTGTGTGTTCCCTTGACTTCCCCTTCCTGAAACCCACATTCAATTCCTTGTCTTTACTGATGTTGAGTGTAGGGTTGTTGTTTTGTCACCACTCAACCAGCTGATCTCTCTCACTCCTGTGCACCTCCTAGGCGCCATCTGAAATTTTGCCAACAATAGTTGTGTCATCAGCAAATTTATAGATGGCATTTGAGCTATGCCTAGCCACACAGTTGTGGGAGTAGTGGGAGTAGAGCAGTGGGCTAAGCACTCATCCTTGAGGCATGCCACTATTGATTGTTAGCGAGGAGTTGCAGAGGAAGGTATAGAGGCCCGGGTTTTGCAGCTTTTTGATTAATACTGAATGTATGATGGTGTTGAACATTGAACTGTAACCAATAAACAGCAGCCCGATGTCAGTATTGCTATTGTCTAGGTGGCCGGGCAGAGCGCCAGTGAGATTGCATCACTAGATTTATTGTGGTGATAAGCAAATTATAGTGGTCCGGGTCCTTGCTTAGGCAGGAGCTGATTCTGTCCATAACTGACCTCTCAAAACATTTCATCTCAGTAGATGTGAGTGCAACTGGGCAATAGTCATTGAGGCATTCAAGTTGTTGAGGCAGAGTAGTTATGTTAAACTTACGCATATTAAATTACTTATACTACACACTGATAGAAAATATATAAATCTCTGAAGAAAGTGTGAGAAAGAGATTTACAACTAGATACTATGTGGGTACAACAAAATTGGGTTTATTTCTCTAGACAGACAAACAAATAGATTTGGAGGAACGGACCAAGTGTAGCGATTCTAAGTTTACTGATTGCACTAAATTGAGAGGAGAAGCAAATTTTGCAGCAGATGCGGAGAAGCTATAGAGAGATATTGATAGATTAAATGAGTAGTCGAGGGTCTGGCAGATGGAGTACAGCGTTTGTAAATGCAAGGTCATCCAAATTTGAAAGGAAAAATCAGATTATTATTTAAATGATGAAAGATTGTAGCATGCTTATTAGGAGCACGGAGTTTATGCTGCAACTGTAGGGGTTACTGTTGAGGCTGCCCCTGGAGTTTGCATGCAATTCTTGTTTCCTTTCTTGAGGGAAAATGTAGTGGCTTTGGAGACATTGCAGAAGACTTTTGATTCTCCAGAATCACAAAGTTGATTCTGGAGATGAAGGGGTTAAGCCATGAGGAGGGATTAAGTCCCCCAGAACTATACTCGCTGGATTCAGAATAATATGAGAGTATCTTATAGAAACATATAAAATTATGAAAGAGATAGATAGGATAGAGGTAGGAAGGTTATTTCCACTGGTAAGTGAGACTAGAATTAAGGGACATATAGTCTCAAGATTCAGGGCAACAGATTTAAGATGGAGATGAAGAAGAACTGTTTTTCTCAGAGAGTAGCAAATCTGTCGAATTCTCTCCCCAGAAAAACAGTAGATGCTACCTCATTAAATATATTGAAGATATAGATAGATTTTTTGCTTCAAAGGGAAATTAATGGTTCTGGAGAAAGGGCAAGATAGGTGGAGCTGAGTCCATGGTTAAATCAGCATGCTGTTGAGCAGGCTTGACGGGCTAGATAGCTTACTCCTCCTATTTCTTATGTTCTTATGATAGTGAAGGCTGGGCAGTTACACGATAAGGTACCTCAAGGAGTTCTAAAAGGGGTATAAAAGCAGTTTAAAAGTTTTAAAAAATTAGTTTACTAATAAATCCTGAAAAGGATGGAGGAGAAGTTTCATTTGCTTAAGAATGTTGTGAATGGGGAACTCAGTGCAACGTGGGATGATTGAGATAAGTAGGACAATTACAGCACCAGTGACTTGGGTTCAATCCTGCCACTCTCTGGAAGGAGGTTGTACATTCTCCCCATGACCACATTGGTTTCCTACAGGCGCTCTGGTATCCTCCCACATTCCAAAGATGTACAGGTTAGTAGGTTAATTAGTCAGTTGGGTGTAATTTGACGGCACTGACTTGTTGGTCTGGAAAAGCCTGTTATGGTGCTATATCGTTAAATAAATTTAAAAAAAACTTCATGGGTAGTTAATTGCGTATGAAGGATTCTCCTGCACAATGCTGTAAGACTGAATGGCCACTAGCCTGCAGATAACGGATGTGAACTTCTGCATTTGAAAGTGCATTTGCAGAAATCCAATATTAACTGATCTTTGAATGTTTGAATAGCCCATTATACTGTCCTATCTATAGAAATTCGGTGGTTGCAATGTCCCTTTAGTACTATGGCAACCGGTGCTGAACACAGCATTTTAAGTGCAATTCCAATAATGAACTATGATGTGAAGGGATTACTCATCATTTCAACTCAGTATTGTGGCCTTTTAGTATAATCGATCAACTGATTTGGTTCTTATTACCGCCAGAGATTATTGAAATGACTTCGGTTTTTTTTTGTCAGTCTCGACTACTAGATCTCTTTTATTTTTTTTTGTGCATGTTATTTTCTGTATGTTTGAGTAATAGATTTTTCCTGGATTTCTATTGATGAAGTATTACACCAAGATAAACCAATCTACTTTCATTTTGCATTTTAGGAGATAAGCCTTTCGATACACTATCGTTTATATTCTAATCCATTTTCTTAACTTAATATGAAGATTGTTTATTATTGTTATAATATCCAAGAACATAAAGTTCTGCAAGCTTTCTCTTCTTATTCAAAAGGTAGCATTGCAAGTTTCTAGGCAAATATTGTGTGCTACATTATTCAGCTTCTGATAGTTACATTCCACAATAGTTTTCATTGTGTTCACAACAGTCCAGGAACCAACCCAGTTCCTAAAATACTTAATAGCTAAGCTTTGACTAATTCTCAAATATTTAAATTTACTTTTGCCTAAATGCTTATAAATTCCTTCTATAATTTACATTATTTTTGGTGGGAGTCTGTTCCACATACAAACTACAGCTCAGTAAGAAGTGTTTCAGTTATAATCTCAGATAGAATAAGTTTCATATTTCAAAAAGAACAAGGCTCGCTAATGTTTTAAAATTTGGCATCTTGTAATTGTATAGATTCATGCCTCATATCTTTCTCATTGTTCGGTGCAGCGACTTGAAGTAAGTTATTGGATTATTAATCATTTGCGCATTTATGACATCAGTTGAGAAAGGCCTCAGATATAAAATTACATGGATTGGAATCCTTGGATCTAGTTCCTTTAACTGGACTCTTCAAAGAAATATTCATGTTTGAGCTGCTGTTGAAGTTAGTCTTTTGCAATTGAAACTTGGGTTTAGTCCATTCTGCTCCAATCCATTAACTTGGATTTCTGGACACACTGCTATTGTTGCATATTTTGTTTCGACAAATACATTATTCTCAAATAATGTATGGAACACTGACATGCCAATACTGTAGCTACGTTTTGCAAATGTAAGTGCCATTCTAACTTGCTTATATTTGAAAGTACCATACAAAGTGCTATACTTGACGGTTCTTTTGCAAGTGTGCTTAGATGTGTGTATTATTTAGGTTTTGATGATGATACCACTCTGATAATTGGGACATTTGAAGAAGTCCAGGATTTTACAGAAATGCTAAATGGAAGTTCATAGTGCTTCCTCTTCTTCATGTGTCTTGCGTGTTACACGCTTGGGCGATCATGGATTTCCACATCGAACGATCCCATGCAGCGTCAATGATATCTCGCACACTTAGATCTGTTAGACCTTTCACAGTATCCATATATTTTCTTCTTTGCCTTCCTCTTCCACATTTCCCAGGCATACGGCCTTGTAATGTAAGGCATTCTATTTCTCCCTTTCTGATGACATGACCCAGGAATTAAGTTTCCTCTCATTTCATGTTCTCATTAAAGATCTTTTTGTATGGGTACATTGGAGTACTGTCTCATTAGTTATCCTATCTCTATATGATATTTTCAGCATTCTTCTAAGAAATCACATTTCTGTTGCTTCTAAGTTTCTTTGGAGTTCTGGTGTTGTAGTCCATGTTTTGGAAGCATACAGCAAGATTGACCAGATGTAACATTTTAGTAGCCTAAGCCATGTTGTCACGGAAATGTGTCTGTTGGTAATTAAAGCTGGTCTTTGGTTCAATCTCATAGTGCTATAGAATGGAAATAAGTGACAAGAAAAGCAAGACCGATCAAGATCAATCAATTCTAATATATGAAAATAGGCAATCAAAACCAAGGAAAAAAAGTAGGTCCAATAAAGAAGTTGCACTTGCCAACAAATGAAAACCGGGATAAACAGAGCCATTACTTTGAAAATAAAATTATACTGCAGCGTGCTGTGGTTATTTCTCCCAAGCTCTTATGACTGTGGGGCATGTACATCTAACAGAAAGAGAACAGAACAATGGCATTTGAAAATGTTCTTTGGGAAGCCATTGCATGTTTCAGCAAATGAATTATTATTCAATTAAATAATTCATTCAAGAAATTGGAACCCATGAGCCTTTGAATAATGAAGGAAATGATTTGGGCACAATATGTGAAGATCTGACAGGCTTTCCAATTCCACATTGTAGAGAAAAAGTCAACTCTTGGAAAAGCTTGAGAGCAGGGTAGCGTGCACAAAGCCTGCCCAACACACAGTGGATCAGGGTTAATCTCTCTTACTGTGAAAGATAGGTATTGTTTAGAAAGGATACATTTTGTAATAAATTTGCTTCAATTTCAGGACGTCATTGGCACTATCTGCTCTTAAGAAATCAACTAATGTTAAAGGGTGATGTCCAATCGTTGTAGTGCATAATGCATTTCATTAATTCCTATCCTAAAGGCAGATGAGTATTTAATATTTAAGTATTATTGTATATATATATATAGGTTGATTAAGCATTCTTGTTTAAATAATTCAATATCAGTTATATGTATAGATATGTGAATTACATACATCATTGTGCTACCATGTGATACGTGTGCACCTCACTTAAAGCAAACTTGAAGCTATACCTATATCTTGGACTCCTGTGCTTTCCTTTGGATTAATTTAATGTTTTGAAGTTACAAAACATAATATTGATGACAAGGTATTTTTAAATCAACTCGAACTACTGACCTGTTGAAGCACAGCGAGACGTTCGAACTAAAAAAATAATGCGGCCAGCAACGTTGATTTTTTTTTTAAAAAGCAGCACAGCATGTGTTCTTTGGAAGGGAACACATGATTAAGTTTTTAAAAAGGCAATAAACAGATGAATTCACAGGTTCATAAATAGTGAGTACCGGGTGATAACAGTCATTAAAAAAAAGCAGAAATGGCTGGCAATGTAGGAAAAATTGACACATTTGATTACACAAAAGATAGCTGGATTTTATATACTGAACAAATTCAACCATATTTTGAAGCAAAGTAAATAGCCAATGAGAAATGAGGGCCAATTTTGCTAAGTGTGTTGGGTTTAAAGGGATACAGTTTGCTTTGAAGTTTGACTGCTCCAACCAAACCATCAGAAATGAGCTTCACTGATATTGTCAAAGTAATGCAGGAACACTTACAACCAAAGCCATTGTTGATTGCAGAATGCTTTAGATTTCATAAGCAGAATCCAAAAAAAAGTGGAATTCATCTCAGTGTACATGACTGAATTGAAAAGACTGAGCATTGTCAGTTCAGTAATGAGCTTAATGATATACTAAGAGATTGTTGAGTTCGTGGAGTTTTACAAGAAAGCATTCAAAAAGGCTCCTAAATGAAGTACAACTTACATTTAAGAGAGCAGTTGAAATCACTGTTTCAGTGGAAAGCGCAGAGACGCAATTGAGTTGCAGTCAGGAATGAAAGTGAGCGTGAACAAAATTGCAGCATTTAAGTAGAAATCAACTTGGCCGAACAAATTGTGCTACCTTTGTGGCTGGGACTCACATACACCAAATAAATGCAGATTTAAAGGTGAAACTTGCAGAAAATGCAACAAAGTAGGACACATAAGAGGATGTCATGCAGACAAAAATGAATGGACTGCTCAGGGAAGAGTAAAAGCTAAAAAGTCAAATTGTCAAAAAGTGTACTAATCTGCATGGTGTTGATCAAAAATCTGATAATGATGAGAATGGCACAAGACTGTGTAGTTTTGAGATTTACAGTGTGAAAATTAACAATAGACAAGCACTATTTCCTACTTCCGAAGTGAACAGCAAATTAACACTCACAAAATGCTGGAGGGACTCAGCAGGCCAGGCAGCATTCATGGAAAAGAGTAAACAGTTGACATTTTGGGCTGAGACCCTTCATCAGGTCTCATGAAGGGTCTCAGGCCGAAACGTTGGCTGTTTACTCTTTTCCATCGATGCTTCCCATCCAATGAGTTCCTCCACCATTTTGTATGTGTTGCTTGGATTTCCTCTTGTTTATGTTCGGCAAATTAATTAAAATGGATTTGGCTCAGCTGTTTCAGTCATTCTTCAAAATGAGTTTGAATGGCATTTCAAAGATACCAAACTAAAGCCTACAGATATCCAACTAAGAACTTGTACTAGGGAAAAGATAACAACAGTGGGAATGTCATCCGTAACTGTGAAATACAGCATCCAACAAGCCACATCGAGCTTGTATGTGGTAAAAACAGGACGACCGGCATTGTGCGGGGATGGAGTGGTAGTGGTGTGATTGGCTGAGACAACTATATCTTGATTTGAGATCCATCCACCATTTTCATGCCACACCTCCTAAAATAAAGTCAATTGAAAGCAAATTAAGGAAGGTGGACCCCTACTCTTCGTGATTTTTAAAAGTGACCTGGATGAAGAAGTAGAGGTATGGGTTAGTAAATTTGCTGATGACACAATGGTTGGAGGTATTGTGGATAGTGTGGAGAGCTGTCAAAGGTTACAGTGGGACATTGATAGGATGCAAAACTGGGCTGATAAGTGGCAGATGGAGTTCAACCCAGATAAGTGTGAGGTGGTTCATTTTGGTAGGTCAAAAATGATGACGGAATATAGTATTAATGGTAAGACTCTTGGCAGTGCGGAGGATCAGAGGGATCTTGGGGTCAGAGTCCATAGGACGCTCAAGGCTGCTGCGCAGGTTGACTCTATGGTTAAGAAAGCATACATTTCATTGGCCTTCATCATTCGTGGGATTGAGTTTAGGAGCTGAGAGATAATGTTGCAACTATCTAGGACCCTGGTCAGACCCCACTTGGAGTACTGTGCTCAATTCTAGTCGCCTCACTACAGGAAGGCTGTGGAAATCATACAAAGGGTGCAGAGGAGATTTACAAGGATGTTGCCTGGATTGGGGAGCATTCCTTATGTGAATAGGTTGACTGAACCCGGCCTTTTTTCCTTGGAGTGATGGAGGATGAGAGGTGACCTGATAGAGGTGTATAAGATGATGAGAGGCATTGATCATGTGGATAGTCAGAGGCTTTTTCCCCAGGGCTGAAATGGATAGCACGGGAGGGCACAGTTTTAGGGTGCTTGGAAGTAGGAAGTAGGTACAGAGGAGATATCAGGGGTAAGTTTTTTATGCAGAGAGTGGTGAGTGTGTGGAATGGGCTGCCAGTGATGGTGGTGGAGGTGGATATGATAGGGTCTTTTAAGAGATTCATGGACAGCTATAAGGTGCTCAGAAAAATAGAGGGTAACCCTAGGTAATTTCTCAGGTAAGGACATGTTCGGCACAGCTTTGTGGGCCGAAGGGCCTGTATTGTGCTGTAGGTTTTCTAAGGTAGTAGATGATGCTACAATTGTGTCCATGCCAATACAAAAGTATTGGTCCGATTACAACATTTTTTGTAGGCAACATATCTGAGAAAGCTTTTGATATGTTAAGCTGCCAGTTATTTGTGAAATATGGCTTGGTTTTAAGCTGGAAGAGAACTCAAGGAGCTTTAGGAAAGTTGCAATCATTAGGCTTTTTGAGTGTAAAGAACTAGAATCTACTCTGTGTGCATTAAGGTTATTGCATGAACTTCAAGTGGGAGACAAACATTTGCCGTAAAAGTAGATGCAAAGGCCAAAGCCCAGCTGGATGAATGGAAGGCCAGAAAGAAAGGAGTCAATAGAGATACAAATACAGAGGATTCATCAGATGATGTTGTGGATGAGGAAACAAAGGAAAGAGATTAGATTGTAAAGGAAGCAATAGAAAGGTTAATAAGAGAATATTTCAGTGAAGTAAATGCACCTTCCTGAGATCAATATGCACAAACTAGAAAAAGGAAGGTGAAGATAGGTGTCCAGATCTGTCAGAACCACTTTTAGAAGAGTCAACTCTTAAAACCACCACAGGGGAGGCCCCAGAACCTGATAAACCTGAGATTGTTTTCACAGCCACAAATCTCACCTGCCAAGCAGGAGGATCCCCGTTGTCAGGAAAGTTGTTACCTCACAAGAGAAAGAAAGCCTCTACAGTGATTATATCTTTAGTCCTGAATGCGACAATTTAAAACTTACTATGCTGTGGATGTCTGTATACAGTAGTTGTATAATATAGTATACTGTGTATATGGTGGAGATGCAGTCCACTGAGTTTGAGTTTATAGCTAAGCAGGGATGAGTGTTGTGTATTTAATATTTGAGTAAACTTGTATATATATTGGTTGATTATGCATTCTCGTTTGTTTAAATAATTTGTTACAAGTTATGTATAAATACATGAATTGCATACATCATCATGCTACCACGTGACATGTGCGCAGCTTGCTTAAAGTAAACTCAAAGTTAGACCCACATTTCAGACTCGCATGTCTTCTTTTGGATTAGTTTAATGTTTTGAAGTTACAGAACATAACAGCAGACATGATGCTTCATTATGTGCCATTCCGTTTAGCCTGGATCATATTAAGAACTTGAATCTCTGGAGCTGTTTGAAAATGAGTGCCTCACTAAAATTTTTACCTCCAGCCAAGTGTCTTATGGGGCAAGTGTCTCATAAAACCATCTTATATTTACATTCTACATACTTAACTTACACTGAAGGACCCCCCGCCCCCATCATAAATGTCAACTTGTCCAATCTTCTGCCCTGAGGATGCAGTTGTTCCTGTGGCCAACTCAATCTTATAGGCCTGATCTGACAGAAATGGAATCTAATATGTTTTGGCAGAAGATAGTTAATTCCAAAGAGAGACAAGCAGTCAAAAATGTTGGCATGACTGAGAGGAAATTCCATATCTGTGTTTAGCTGCATTCTGCAAGCATTTTGGACTAAGGATTTTGAGCTTCAGTTATAGCAATTCTGGCATTCCATGTATTGTAACATAAACATTAAATTCCATTGCAATAGCACCTTTACCATAAGAAAAACTTCTGAGATGTTTCAAAAATTCATGTAAAGTAAACAACACTATGTAAGAATTTTAGTAAAGTGACTGCAAATATGGGTAATGAGAGGGAATGTGAGGAAATTCTAAAACATAAGAGTGTAAATTATGCTATATATCACATTGAGCATGTTCCTCATAACTAATTGTCAACTTCAACTACATCGTCCCTTGTAGTCCAAAAATCTGTCAGTCAGAACCTTGGACATACTCCAGGTCTGAGCATCCATTACCCTCAAAGGTAGTAAATACTGAAGTTTCTCAATGCTCTGAGTGAAGAAATACATGATCCTGCACCTCACTGTGACTCATAGCTCAGTCGGCCAGACTGTCCCCCTTGGGTGCCCAGATGCACAGGAAAACATGATATCTCCTACTCCCCATCTTCATCTTCATGCCAGCTTTTAATGGCACTGTACAGTGGAGAGGGAAGCAGTGACTGAACAGCTGTGAGTTGGATATCAATTCATGATCAATTGTCCATGTTAAGGTTTTGTGCACGTTACAGGGTGAAAACCATGCCAATGATTTTTAACCAGGTTTTTCCCTGATGGTGTAAGTGCTGTAAGCAGCACAAATAAGTTCAAAGTTCAAAGTAAATTTGTTATCAAAGTACATGCATGTCACTGTACACAACCCCAAGATTCACTTTCTTGCGGGCAACTCAATAAATCCAGTGACCATAATAGTATCAGTGAAAGACTGAACTAATTAGGCAAACAACTAGTGTGCAGAAGCCTTCAATCCATGCAAGCACAAAAATAAATAAATAAATAAATAAATAATAAATAAGCAATAAATATCAAGAATATGAGATGAAGAGTCCTTGAAAGTGAGTCCATAGGTTGTGGGAAAAGTTCAGTGATTGGGCACATAAAATTGAGTGCAGTTATCCTGTTTGGTTCAAGAGCCTGATGGTTGAGGAGTAATAACTATTCCCGAACCTGGTATGTGAGTCTTGAGGCTCCTGTACCTTACTCCTGATAACAACAACGAGAAGAGAGCATGACTTGGGTGGTGGGGGCGTCTCTGATAATGGGTGCTGCTTTCCTGTGACAACACTCCGTGTAGATGTGCTCCATGATGGGAAGAGCTTTATCTGTGATGGACTGGACCGTATTCACTACTTTTTGTAGGTTTTTCTGTTGAGAGGAATTGGTGTTGCCATAGTAGACTGATGAAGCCAGTCAATATACTCACTATCAAACATCTACAGAAGTTTGTTAAAGTTTTAGATGTCATGCCGAATCTTCACAAACTCCCAAGGAAGTAGTGACACTGCTGCACTTTCTTCATAATTGTACTTATGTACTGGACCCAGGACAGGTCCTCTGAGATGATAACACTGAGGATTTAAAGTTGTTGACCCTCTTCACCTCTGATCCCCCAATGAGGACCAGCTCATGGACCTCTGGCTTCCTCTTTCTGAAGTCAGTAATCAGCTCCTTGGTCTTACTGACAGTGAATGAGAAACTGTTGTTGTGGCACCACTCAGCCAGATTTTCAGTCTCCCTCTCATATGCTGGTTCATCACCACCTTTGATTCATTTTTAGATAGTAGTATTGTCAGCAAACTTGAATGTGGCATTGGAGCTGTGCTTGGCTGCACAGTCATATGTGTAAAGCAAGTAGAGCAGTGGGCTAAGCACACAGCCTTTGGTTCCCCTGGACATTGTGAAGGAGATTTTGTTGCCAATCCGAACCGTTTAGGGTCCCCAGGTGAGGAAATTGAGGATCCAAATGCACAAGGAGGTCTTGAAGCTTATAAACTATTTTTGAGGGTTTGATATTATTGAATGCCAAGCTTTAATTGATAATGAGCATCCTGATGTATTCATCTTTGCTATCTGGATGTTCCAGGGTTGAGTGACCAGCCAATGAAGTGGTGTCTGCTGTGGACCTGTTATACCATTAGGCAAATTGAAGCGTAACCAAGTTGCTTCTCAGGCAGTAGTTGATATTTTCATCACCAACCTTTAAAACATTTCATCACTGTAAATGTCAGTGCCACTGGATGATAGTTACCACGTTCTTTTTAGGCACCTGTATAATTGAAGCCTACTTGAAGCAGGTGGGTACCGAAGCAAGAGGTTAAAGATTTCAGTGAACACTCCAGCTAGTTATCAGCACAAGTCTTTAGTACACCACCAGGTAAAACAATTGGACTGGATGCTTTCTGTGGGTCCACTGTCCTGAAGGATGCTCGCATGTCGTCCTCAGAGACTGAACGCACAGGATCATCATTCCCTCAAAACTGATCAATAAGCTTCAAGACCTTGGCCTCAATACCTCCTTGTGCAATTCGATCCTTGATTTCCTCAATTGCAGACCCCATTTAGTTCAGATTGGCAACAACATCTCCTACACAGTCTCCATCAGCATGGGTGCGCCAAAAGCCTGTGTACTTAGCCCCCTGCTCTACTCACTTTACACTTATGACTGTGTGCATAGCTCCAATGCCAATTTCAAGTTTGCCTGCAACACCAGTCATTGGTCGAATCAAAGGTGGCGACAAAGTCAGCATATCGGAACCAATGCAATTAGCATCAAAGGATAGGGCTTCAGTCTTCTCAAGGAACATTCAATAATCACCCCTGTCAATATCATTGTGATAGTGAGATTGATGAAATATTTTTCTTGCTTTTTTTCCTCACTGCTTGTTCCAGCAGCTAAATCCAGGACTTTGTCAAACTATTTTGGTTGGTGTATATGTAAGTTCCCCACTTGAGTACATCCTGTATGTGTTTCATAAGAATTCTGGGCTTTGGCGAAGTTGTTTAGGCTATCATTAAAACTTTCTTTGAATTTAAGACTTCTCATGCCCTAATTTCCACTGCAATATCCCAAAAGATTTGAAAAGGGTGAATAATTGTCCTAAGAAAACATTCATACATGGAGGCTGATGAACGCCCTGATCATTTTTTTCTGTTTAGTTTGGTGTCAGTTAAAAAGAAAAATTCCCAAGTCTTAGGCATCCACATAATTGTGGTGCATTTTCTCCCTTTAAAAAATCAAAGGGACTAAACATTAAAAAAATGGCTTGTTTTTTCCCTCTGGTTCAAGAATCTGAAGGTTGAGGGGTAGTAACTTCCTGACCCTGGTGGTGTAGGATCTGAGGCTCCTGTACTCCCTTCTAGGTGCAGCAGTGAGAAGAGAGCATAGGTTGAACAGTGGGGGTCTTTGATGATGGATGCTGCTTTCCTGAAATAGCACTACCCGTAGATTGGCTCAACGGTGGGGAGGGGTTTAGCAGTGACAGACTGGGCTGTATCTACTACTTTTTGTAGGCTTTGCTGTTCAAGGGCATTGGTGTTTCCAAACCGGGGTCTGATGCCACCGATCAGTATACTCTCCATCACATATATGTAGAAGTTTGTCAAAGCTTTAGATGACATGCTGAATCTGCAAACTGCTAAGGAAGTAGAGGTGCTGCCGTGCCTTCTTTGTAATGGGACTTACATGCTGGACCCAGGACAGATCCTCTGAAATGATCATGCCAGGATATTTAAAGTTGCTGACCCTCTCCATCTCTGATCCCCTGATGAGGACTCACTCATGGACCCCCAGTTTCCTCCACCTATAGTTTATAATCAGCTCCTTAGTTTTGCTCACATTGAGTGAGAGGCATGTGATGATAATAAACTGATTTACCAATTTAGATTCAAATTCAAAACCAAAGTAATGTAAGGTTTACTCCCAGACTGGTTCTGTTAACATACTACTACATCATCTTTTTTCTGTTGCTAATTCAATGTATGCTATTTGTTATAATGAAGTCATGTACCTCTGTTTAAGGCAATCCATGGTTTTCTTATGGGGATCCAATTTACTTTTGATGTTTGCAAGAAAGTAAATGAATTAAATCGGTAGATGACATATAGATGACTATAGCTCAGCATTTAATACCATCATTCCCACAATCCTAACTGAGAAGTTGCAGAACCTGGGCCTCTGTACCTCTTTCTGTAATTGGATCCTCGTCTGCCTAACCAGAAGACCACAGTCTGTGCGGATTGGTGATAACATATCCTCTTCGCTGACGATTGACACTGGCGCACCTCAGGGGTGTGTGCTTAGCTCACTGCTCTACCCTCTGTATACACATGGCTGTGTGGCTAGGCATAGCTCAAAAACCATCTATAAATTTGCTGACGATACAACCATTGTTGGTAGAACCTCATGTGATGACGAGAGGGCGTGAGATATGCCAACAGGTGGAATGGTGCCGCAGCAACAACCTGGCACTCAACATCAGTAAGACGAAAGAGCTGATTGTGGACTTCATGAAGAGTAAGACGAAGGAACACATACCAATCCTCATAGAGGGATCAGAAGTGGAGAGAATGAGCGGCTTCAAGTTCCTGGGTGTCAAGATCTCTGAGGATCTAACCTGGTCCCAACATAGCGATGTAGTCACAAAGAAGGCCGGACAGCGGCTATACTTTATTAGGAGTTTGAAGCATTTTGGCATGTCACTCAAAAACTTCTATAGTTGCACCGTGGAGAACATTCTGACGAGCTGCATCACTGTCTGGCATGGAGGGGCTACTGCACAGGATCGAAAGAAGCTGCAGAAGGTTGTAAATCTAGTCAGCTCCATCTTGGGCACTAGCCTACAAATTACCCAGGACATCTTCAGGGAGCGGTGTCTCAGAAAGGCAACGTCCATTATTAAAGACTCCAGCACCCAGGGCATGCCCTTTTCTCACTGTTACCATCAGGTAGGAGGTACAGAAGCCTGAAGGTGCACACTCAGCGATTCAGGAACAGCTTCTTCCCCGCTGCCATCGGATTCCTAAATGGACTTTGAAGCTTTGGACACTACCTCACCTTTTTTAATATACAGTATTTCTGTTTTTGCACATCTTTTTATAATCTATTCAATACATGTAATTGATCTACTTGTTTATTTATTATGTTTTATTTTATTTATTATAATTATTATATTTTTTTCTTTCTCTCTGCTAGATTATGTATTGCATTGAACTGCTGCTGCTAAGTTAACGAATTTCACGTTACATGCTGGTGATAATAAACCTGATTCTGACTCTGATTATCCTATTTGAGAAAGGTGAACATCATACCTATGCAGGCTGGAGGGGGTAATACCAAGAGTATCATCCCTGGTCCTGTGGTAGTTCTTTCACGTTTAAATTGCAATATGTGCTCCGAAGCTGAAACCTGGAGAAGTTGTCCTCACAATCCACATGTAGGTTTTCATTGATTCTATTGTATTTCTTTAAAAGAAAATGACTGTAGCGCTGAAGTGATTTTATTGCTGTGATTGTCTACAATTAAATGAATCTCAGGGTAGTATATGGTGACATATACATACTTTGATGATAAATTTACTTTGAACTTTGAACATCAGGAATGTGCATTGAAAATTTTGTCATGCAGATGATATATTAAAGCCTGTTGCTTTTTGCACTCCCAACTGGATAGAAAAGATCCTCTGATAATATTTTGACAAAGATCAGAGATATTGCTCTGGGCAGTATTGATGATCTTGACAATATTTACCTATTAATCAATATCAGTTTATCGATTCATTATTACATTGCTATTTGAAAGAACTTGTCTTGACCAAGTTGAGTGCCATTCTTTCTATATTACCACAATGACTATAAACCGAATTGTCTTCAAAGATTATATATAAAAACATTTTAGACTATCCTGAGGACATGAGAGGTGGGATATAAATCTGAGCTCTTACTTTACCTGCATTTGACTGAGAAGCAGTGACCACAACAGAGGCTGTCACAAAGTTTCTGTCGCAAACTGAAAACAAAGTTACATTCTACCATTCTACATTCTGTGATGGCACTATTCTCTGTGATTAAGTTCATGAAATTTTATGCTGAGTAGATATTCAGACTGCCATTAGACTATGCGCAGATGATCAAGAAGATATAAATGCACAAACGTTGTCATGAAAATCCTCATGGACGATTGGCAATACCATGGAAGCACACTTAACTTCGTTTATTCCTAAAGGCTATATAAATCATATATAAAATCTGAGTGACCTTACGTATGCTTTGAGGTAGAAAGTGTAAAGGGAATGGTCCTACTCATAGTTCTATTTCTAATGTTCCTATTTTATCTTCATGGATGCCAAGGTTGGAAATCATTCTTTCATTGTCTGCTAAATTACAACAAGAAACACATCATCATGTAAGTTAACGTTAGTTTACCTGACAGCTGCCATTATTTTAAGGGATTTTACTGCACCATCACAACCTGAAAACATATTGTATCTCAATGGGTTAAAAGATTATCTTCTGAAGCTTTCCTTTGGATAGCAGCTGCGCTTTACCAAAACTTCAGGTGAGTAACCCAATAAGGCTGATTTATGCAATAGAACCTAAACAACATACAGCACAGAAGTTTAGGGATAGACTTCTAAAGCCATCCTGTTGAAGGTTAAAAAGACCGTGATAGCATAGTCGTTGCTCAAAACCTTTTTTTTAACATATGAATAGGCTTTTTTTTATGGTACTTTTAGAAAATGCCAGCTACCTTCAACAATGAAGGATTAAGCAGAAGCCTGCAAGGGGATTTGGAAGGTAAGTATATACCTGCTGCATGACATATCTGAACAATTTTTAATTACTGGATTTCTGGCTTGTGCACTGAGTTCTGTCTGCATCTGCTCCTTTCAGTTCCCAATATGCAATCAACTACAATCACTTCTCTGAGTGCATCACAAACAAGAGAAAATCTGCAGATGCTGGAAATCTGAGCAACGCGCACACGATGCTGGAGGAACTCAGCAGGCCAGGCAGCATCTAGGAAAAGAGTACAGTCAATGTTTTGGGCTGAAATCTGTTCATGCTATCTCAATAAAATCACTTCAGCGCTACAGTCATTTTCTTTTAAATTATGCTGTGTGTGTGGTCTCTGAATGCTCATAAGTGTCATGTTTGAAATGTTACATATGCTGCTGTGCAGAAAACTTTGTGGTATGCAAGGAATGATTGATAAAAGGGTAGGAATATATTTCTGTTCATATTACCATACAATCTTTCAAAGATCTCACTCCTTTTGATCAAGACTTCTGGCTGGCCATTGAAAGCAGACCTAATGACCTTAACTACATAAATAAAAGCCTTTGCAATATGTACTCTTGTGGCTACTAAAACTGAGCCACACGGAAGTTGTAACTGGGAAATATAAAGTTCTTTTTCCACATAGCAAACCTCCGAGAGAGAGAGAGATTTACTATCCCTCTCAACCCCATTTTCTTGCCTTCTCCCCAAAACCTTTGACGCCCTGACTAATCAAGAACCTATCAACCTCTACTTTAAATCAAAGGTTCAATTTAATGCCAGAGAAATGTATACAATATACACCTTGAAATGCTTTTTCTTTGCAAAACATATACCCAATGTCTTGGCTGCCACAGCTGTCTGTGGTTTTCACAGATTCACCACCCTCTGGTTAAAAAAAATTCCTCCTCATCTCTATTCTGAGGCAGTGCCCTCCGGTCCTAGACTCCCCCACTATAGGAAGCATCCTCTTCACATCCACTCTATCTTGGCTCTTCACTATTCAATAATTGTTAATGAGATCTCCCCTCCCCCACCCCACCCCCATTCTTGTAAATCCAGCAAGTACAGGACCAGAACCATTAAATGTTCCTTATACGTTAAACCTTTCATTCCCAGAATCATTTTTGTGAACCTCCTTTAGCCTGTTTCCAATGTCAGCACATCTTTTGTTAGATTAGGGGCCCAAAACAGATCACATTGCTCCGAGTCCAGTCTGACCAATGACTTATAAAGTCTCAGCATTACATTTGTGCTTTATCTTCTAGTCCTCTCAAAATGAATGCTAACATTGCATTTGACTTTCTTACCATCAGCTCAACCTGCAGGTTAACCTTTAGGGAATCCTTCATGAGGACACCCAAGACCTTTGGCACCTCTGATTTTTGAATTTTCTCCCGATTTAGAAAATAATCTATGCCTTGATTTCTTCTACAAAAGTGCATGACCATACACTTATGTACACTATATTCCATTTGCTGCTTCTTTTCCCATTCTCCTAATCTGTCTAATTCCTTCTGCAGACACCCTGCTTCTTCAACACCTGCCCCTTCACCTATCTTTGGATCATCCACAAATTAGGTCACAAAGCCATCAATTCCAGCATCCAAATCATTGCCATATGATGTGAAAGAAATCCTAACACAGTCCTAACACTGACCCCTGCGGAACACCACTAGTCACATGCAGTCAACCAGAAAAAGCCCCCTTTGTTACCACTCTTTCCCTCTTGTCAGTCAGCCTGTCTCCTATCCAAGATGATCTTTCCTATAATACCATGAGGTCCTATCTTGCTAAACAGACTCATGTAGATAGGTAAATAGATGGATAGATAGATAGATAGATACTTTATAGATCCCAAAGGAAATATAAGGCAACTTGTCAAAGGCCTTCTGAAAATCTAAGTAATCAACATTCACTGTCTCCCTTTTGTCTATCCTTCCTGTTATTTCCTCAAAGAATTTCAACAGATTTGTCAGGCAAGGTTTACGCTTAAGGAAATCAAGTCAACCCTATAACCTGATCTTTAATAATGGACTCCAAAACATTCCTAACCACTGAAGTCAGGATAACTAGCCTACAATTTCCTTTTTTCTGCCTCCCTCCCTTCTTAAAGAGTTTCAGTGTCTATGATCACCATTTAATGTTAAAATTGGGAATATACTCAGGTAATTTTACAGAATTAAATATTTACAATGGTAGCACATCCCAACTAGCAGAACCCCTTTCAATACTGATGTCTGTTCCAAAAGACAGACACCCAAAATATATCTCATTTGTTAGAATGTTAGGGGATGGCTCCCTGAAAAGACAACTGGCAAGAATATTAAGTGACAAACTAGACCTGTCCTGAACTACACATCGTGGCAGGGACACATGCTTAACAGTGTGCTAACAGCGGGACATTCATCTATTTTCTTTTCCTGTGTAGTTTCAGTGGGACACAGAATATTCCACACTCAATGATTGGTTTCACTCGCCACAAAGTATCAGTTGGAAGTTAATTTGTGTACAGGTTTTATTTCCTAAGTGGTTCTTATTTTGGTGAATCCATAACTACACTATCCATAATTTCCTAACCACAGAAAGATTCCTAACACATGCCATGAATCAATTCTAAACTGAAAAAGCAGACATCTTTCTAATCTGGCACCTTAAAACTCCATGACAGCACTCTGTGCATTCATCCAGGAAGCAAAGACTGCCCTTAGGAACTCAAGGAGAGGTAGAATACCTGATGATATTTGAATCATGCTACTGCAGTACAGTTGCAAACCTGATTTAAATTTCACTTTGTCCATCTGGTTAGCTTTTCCATTTCTGTGAAAATCATACAGCAAAATGAAAGTCAGAGCTGGAGACTCCAACAGATGCTTCTTATAATGTTGCTGGTAAGTCAGGTGCAGCTTCAGCATCTTTCTTGCAGCCATAGTTGACTTCACTCCAAAGACCCCAATCTCATCCCTTGCTTGCAGTACTTCAGCCTTATGCCCCAAGCTCTTGATCTTTATCTTCTTCCTCATTTCCAATCTTCTCACCATGCCCCAGACTGTCAAAACTCTGTGATGCCTGGTTGCAGTCTTCAGTCACTAACTTTGGTGCTCAGCCTTCCCATATCTGTGAGCTGCTGCTTGAGGAACAGAATAAAAAGCTGTTAATTGAAAAACAGAATGAAAAAAAAAACAACACACGACATGCTAGGTATCTTAAATAAAATGCTGGTGTAGCAGTATATGATGAAAGCCCTTTCATCTGTTTCTCTGTCTACAGATGCTGTGTATTTGCAGCAACTCAATTTTTTACATGATAAGAACAGAATATTTTGTCATTCAATTTGTTAGGACCACTATATTACAGGGAGTTTCTGCATCTTCTCTAGAATGACAGTGTAATAAGGATAATGGTCTACACAGCTATGGACCAAAAGGTACAGTTTCCGTATTATATGATCCTATAAATATTCCCTCACTGTCTTCCCATCTCAGAGTATATATCAAGTTTGGCATCTCTAGGCAGATACTACAGAGGGATAAAGCAAGTGGCTGTGGTACATTGTCAGATAAATGCTGAAGATCACATTGCATTAATAAAAAAATGGTAGCGATCTCCCGGTAACTTGTCTAATTTCATTCTTTGATTTAGGAAATAGTCATCAAATAATCTTTGTGATGATGATCATGAAAAAATTCCAGACTGACATTAAAAGAATCAGAATCGGAATCTGATTTAATATCACTAGCATATGTCGTGACATTTGTTGTTTTACAGCAGCAGTACATAATAATAAACAATCTGTAAGTTACAATAAGTATATAAAAAGCAAATTAAATAAGTCATGTAAAAAGAGAGAAAAAATAGTGATGTAGTGTTCATAGGTTTATTGTCCATTCAGAAATCTGATGGCAGAGGGTAAGAAACTGTTTCTGAAACATTGAGTGTGTGTTTTCAGGCTCTTGTACCTCCTCCTGATGGTAACAAAAGGAGAGGAAATATGTCATCCTTCTCTGATAAAGGAACTTGGTCTGACATGTCAACTATTTATTTCTCTCCGTAGATGCTGCCAGAGACCTGTTGAGTTCCTCTAGCATTTTGTGTGTGTTATCCTTATCTGATCCAGCTCGCACGTGACTTCATACCTATCCCATTTGGCTGCCCTCTAAGATGCCTAGCAAGACACATAGTTGTACCTATTATGTCTACATTTAAATATAACATTTTACATTTTATACAAATTAAATATATATATTTATGTGTATGTGCGATGTGTGTGTGTGTATATATATATATATATAAAGACCATAAGCCATGGGAGCAAAATTAGGGCATTTGACCCATCAAGTCTGTTCCATCATTCAATCATGCCTGATCCTTTTTTCTCTCCTCAACCCCATTCCCCAATCTTCTCCCTGTAATCTTTGAAGCTATGTCCAGTAAAGAATCTATCAATCACTGCCTTAAATACACCCAATGACCTGGCCTCCACAATTACCTGTGGTAACAAATTCCACAAATTCACCACACTCTGGCGAAAGAAATTCCTCTGCATCTCTGTTTTAAATGGACGCCCCTCTATCCTGAGGATGTGCCCTCTTGTCCTAGACTCCTCCACCATGGGAATCATCCTTTCTACATTTATTCTGTCTAGGCATTTTAATATATGAACGGTTTCAGATGACGGTTTCCCTCATCTTTCTAAATTCCAGCAAGTACAGACCCAGAGCCATCAAATATTCCTTGTATGATAACCTTTCGGTCCTGGAATCATCCTTGTGAACCACATCTGGACCCTCTCCAATGCGAACACATCTTTTCTTAGGTGAGGAGCCCAAAACTGCTCACAGTGTTTATACATGCATGTGTAATGCCCTGGTAAAGATTTTTACTGCTATGCTGTAGGTATTTCATTTTAGCAGTTCTGTAAAAGCAGTGTGTTCTGCTTTTAGCATGTTTGGGTTTTCAGCTAAAGATAAGGGGTTATGATGTTCAACTTAGGAATGTTGGGTCGGCCAATCAGAATGGTGGAATCGGGAGAAGGTTCTAGAGAAAACTGGGCGGAGAGAGATTAGTGATGGACACTGATGGGGTTTCTGGTCTTTTTGGCGGGAGCTGCGGAGAAGACAGGAGGGAAGGTGGCTGAGGACGCCATGGGAAGGAGCATCCCCATTGCACGAGCTGCTTTGTGCAGATGAATGGCTCCAAGAAGGAAGGGACAATACTCCTGAGAGCGAGCCCATTGTTCAGGATGGATTTCAAGTGACGTTTGGAATGTGGTGTCTGCTTTCACGCAGACCATGGTCCAACGCGCGAGTTACAAGGACAACTTCAAGATGAGCTCCAACTTTATGTGCACATTGGGCTGAGGTTACTGTAAGGGGTCCTTCTATGTTTTTATTCCTTTTTCTTTCTTTTTCCTACCAAATGTTCCATAAAGCTGAAAATTGTAAATACACTTTCTTTATAATTTTATGCGGTGGCTGAGTTGTTATTCCTTGCCCACCAACAACCGTGGGCAGTATTTACGCATCATTCACTCAAATCGACGTTTCTTTAATAGGAACCTCAAATCATACTGACCCTAGGCATGAAATTTCTTGGTGTTCACCTGGTGGAGAATCTCACCTGGTCCCTCAACACCAGCTCCGTAGCAAAGAAAACCCAGCAGCATCTCTACTTTCTGCGAAGGCTGAGAAAAGTCCATCTCCCATCCCCCATCCTCACCACATTCTACAGAGGTTGTATTGAGAGCATCCTGAGCAGCTGTATCACTGCCTGGTTCAGAAATTGCACCATCTCAGATCGCAAGACCCTGCAGCGGATAGTGAAGTCAGCTGAGAAGATCATTGGGGTCTCTCTTCCTGCCATTACAGACATTTACACCACACGCTGCATCCGTAAAGCACACAGCATTATGAAGGACCCCATGCACCCCTCATACAAACTCTTCTCCCTCCTGCCATCTGGAAAAAGGCACCGAAGCATTCAGGCTCTCATGACCAGACTGTGTAACAGTTTCTTTCCCCAAGCCATCAGACTCCTCAATACCCAGAGCCTGGACTGACACCAGCCTACTGCCCTCTACTGTGTATATTGTCTTGTTTATTATTTATTGTTGTGCCTGCAGCGTTTTGTGCACTTTATGCAGTCCTGGGTAGGTCTGTAGTCTAGTGTAGTTTTGTGTTGTTTTTTTACGTAGTTCAGTGTAGTTTTTGTATTGTTTCATGTAGCACCATGGTCCTGAAAAATGTTGTCTCATTTTTACTGTGTACTGTACCAGCAGTTATGGTCCAAATGACAATAAAAAGTGACTTGACTTGACTTGACTATTGTGGTAAACCATTATATATATATGTTGTAACTGGGTTACTTGTCTGGACATGCCCCTCTGCTGACTGCTCCTGTGGCTCCTCCCACAGAGCCCTGAATAAAGGCGATTGTGTCACTGCACCTCCCTCAGTCCAGGACAGATACTCAGCATGGACGTTGGTCCATTTACTGTTAATAAAAGCCTTTCAGTATTTACTCTACTTACAGTCTTTTGGAGTAATTGATAGTGCATCAACTGTGGTTTATGAAAAGTGGCCTTTTCGGTGCTGAGTACTGTGGCTTTAAGCGGTGCTGGCAATGAGCCAAGTTTCCATGAGCCTTGTGAGGGGGCTTCATAAAATTAAGTTAGTAGTGTAAAAAGAAAGAAGACAGCAAAAACAGCGAGGTAGTCTTCATGGGTTCATTGTCCATTCAGAAATCTGATGGCAGAAAAAGCTGTTCTTAAAATATTGAGTTTGTGTCTTCAGGCTCCTGTACCTCCCCTCTGATGGCGGTAATAAGAAGAGGGCATGTCCTGGTGGTGGGGGCCCTGAACAATGGATGCCACTTTTTTGAGGCATTGCCTTTTGAAGATGTCCTTGGTTGGAAACATACCGCCAATGCTTCATCACCATTGAGTCTAATCTTGGATCTCCTTTACACAACAAGGTGTGGGAAGTACCTCTGCCAGAATTGTAACATTTCAGTAAAACAGTCCAATGCTGATCTTGCCTAATCCCAAAACAATAATAGAAACATAGAAAACATACAGCACAATACAGGCCCTTCGGCCCACATAGCTGTGCCGAACATGTCCCTACCTTAGAACTACCTAGGCTTTACCCATAGCCCTCTATTTTTCTAAGCTCCATGTAGCCATCCAGGAGTCTCTTAAAAAACCATATCGTTTCCACCTCCACCACCGCTGCTGGCAGCCCATTCCACACACTCACCACTCACTGCACAAAAAACCTTCCCCTGACATCACCTCCTCTGTACCTACTTCCAAGCACCTTAAAGCTATGCCCTCTCATGCTAGCTATTTCAGCCCTGGGGAAAAGCCTCTGACTATCCACATGATCAGTGCCTCAAATATATATTCATAACACTTAACTCTATCCAGCGTTATGGCACTTTGCTGCTTTTAATTAATATAAACCACACCTAAATTTGTATGTTCTCTCGTGTTGAAGTGCTTCAGGATGTCTGAGAAAAGCACCTTAAAATTAAAATTCTTTCTTTCTTTCATGAGGTAGCCATTTCTGGAGCCATTCCCATTGCTGTTTTGTCTACCAGCTCCACCATTATGGAAGCTTATGCAGTTCTGATTTAATCTTGTAACTAACCACTATTAACTATACAATAGCTTATCATTTATTTACTGCAGTTTTGTTAGAAAGCGGACTATTGGTAAGTTTACATATTGATCATATTTTTCTTATCTATAATAAATTCCTGTTAAAAATAGGCATTATACAGTATGGCAAATCATTTTGGGCAGATACTGCATGTGAAGTACAGAATTGTCTTAAGATGTACTTAAATATATCAGATTTCTGCATTATTGTTGCTGTCTGGAGTTAATTTATTCTGCAGGTTAAAACGTTGCATCGTGCCAATGCGGAGGGAAGGAAAAGAATGTGTATTTATTGAGTTAAAATAATGGTTAATTCAATTTCATTAAAAGTCAGATATATCTGGCATAGATCCAGTTCCAGTTGAAGCAGTTATAAATCATAGTTTTTTTATCTTATGTGGTCCTCCCATTTTATAAATTGCAGTCTCCTTTGCTCAGTTCCTCTTTTATTGCTCATCAATCTGCCCATCAATAAAAATCAAATCCGATTTTCCCTGCTCAAATGGATCTAGTTGCTACTAAAGATGTACCATATTTGGAATAAGCTTAGAAAATCCCTGCTGTAGCAATGTTACAACAAGTAATTTATTTTAGCAGGACAAATTTTAAAATAAGAATTAAACATTCCCCTCATTGTTTCCTCACACAATGTGACAAACCAGTGCCTTGCAAGTTTAAATAAACTTAATTAATAATGTAGTTGTGTCAGATAAGATGGATTCATAATGACACAGTACCTGGACAGGCAAGTTGAAGTGGCACTGATCCAAAGGCTCACTCTGGTTTCATACGAGGCGTCTGCCAGCAAAATTCCATCATGCCCAATGATACGAGAGACATTGCACAATTTCTGTGTACAAAAGCCTTTCTTCCACAGCTCCTACCATTGCCAGGCTAGCAAAAGAATTAGGTTGGGCATTGAATTGAGATTGGGGTATGCTTGAGCTTTGTTTTGAGCATTGGGATTGGGATTAGGGTGACAGACAAAAAGAGGACTGAGGTAGGCTCGATTCACCAGGTAGATAGGGATTAGTGCTGGTCATTTGGTAGCTGCTGTGAGATTAAGGGATAGATAGATGACTGGGGAGTAGGGATAGAGTTTGGATAGCAGACCTTCTATTCTTCAGGGAATTGCCACTAGCAAATTCAGGATAAAATCTATTTGCATATAGAATAGAATTTCTTTGTCAAAGCCACAAGACACCATTTTATGAAACATGGAGCTGTGGAAGAATAGGTTTTGTACACAGAAAATGTGCAACATCTCTTGAATCATTGGGCATGAGATAATCTTACTGGCAGAAGCAGCGTAGGCTCGGTGTCTGTCCAGGTTATTTTTAATCCATTCTTTTTGAGACAAATATATTTTCGATTATACTTATTTAAAATTGCAAGGCACATGTCTGTCATATTGAGTAAGGAAGCATTGGAATGCTTAATTACTAGTAAAACTTGCATTAATACGTATGCTCCAGTAGTGCTTAGATCCACAGTGATGGTGTTTTGAAAGATTGACCAAAAGACCATAAGATATAGGAGGAGAATTAGGCCTCTTGGCCCATCAAGACTGCTCCACCAGTTTATCATGGCTGATCCAATTTCCCTCTCAACCCCAATCTCTTGCCTTTTCCCTATATCTCTTCATGCTCTGACTAATCAAGAATCCATCAACCTCTGCCTTAAATATACCCAGTAACTTGGCCTCCACAGCTTCCGGTGGCAACAAATTCCACAGGTTCACCATGCTCTAGCTCAAGAAACTCTCCATTCTAAAAATACATCCCACTATTTTGAGGCTGTGTTCTCTGGTCTTAGACTATTCCATCATAGGAAACATCCTCTCCACATCCACTTTGAGGCCTTTCAACATTAGATAGGTTTCAATGAGGTCACCCCTCATTCTCTGAATTCTAGTGAGTAGAGGCCCAGAGCCATCAAATGCTCTTCATGTGGCAAGCTTTTCCATCCCAGAATTATTTTAGTGAACCTCCTCTGAACCCTCTCAAATGTCAGTCATCTTTTCTTAGATAAGGGGCCCTAAACTGTTGTCTATACTCCAAATGAGGCCTCATCAGTGCTTTATAAAGCCCTAACATTACATCCTTGCTTTTATATTCTAGTCCTCTTAAAATGAAAGCTAACATCGCATTTGTCTTCTTCACTGACTCAACCTGCAAATTAACCTTCAGAGAGCCTTCCATGAAGACTTCCACATCTCTTTGCACCTCAGATTTGGAATTTTCTCTCCACTTAGAAATTAGTCTATGTTTTTATTTCTTCTACCAAAGTGCATGACCAAACATTTTCAACATGGTGTTCCATCTACCACATCGTTGTCCATTTTCCTAATCAGACTAAGTTCTTCTGTAGCCTCTCTACTTCTTCAAAGCTACCTGCCCCTCCACCTATCTTCATATCATCTGCAAACTTTGCAACAAAAACACCAATTCCATCATCCAAATCATTGACACATAACATAAAAAGAATCAGTCCCAACACAGACTCCTGTGGAACCTCATTAGTCACCAGCAAACAACCAGAAAAGGCTCCCTTTACTCCCACTCTTTGTCTCCTGTCAATCAGCCACTGCTTTACCTACGCTAGAATCTTTCCTGCAATACCATGAGCTTGTAGTTTGATAAGCTGCCTCATGTATGGAACCTTGTCAAAGGCCTTCTGAAAATCCAAGTATGAAACATCAACTGGTTCTCCTTTGTCTATCCTGCTTTTTATTTTTTCAAAGAATTCCAACAGATTTGCCAGGCAAGATTTTCCCTTGAGGAAACCATGTTGACTATGGCCTATTTTATCATGTGCCTCTAAGTACTCTGCGACATCGTACTCAATGATCAACTGCAACACCTTCCCAAGCACTGACATCAGACTGACTGGCCTATAGTTTCCTTTCTTCTGTCTCTCTCCCTTCTTGAAGAGTGGAGTGACAATTGCAGTTTTCCAGTTTTCAGGAACCATTGCAGAATGTAGTGCTTCTTAAAAAATCATTACTAATGTCTCCACAATCTCTTCAGCCACCTCTTTCAGAACCCTGGGGTGTACACCACCTGGTCCAGGTGACTTATCTACCTTCAGACTTTTCAGATTCCCAAGAACCCTCTCCCTAGTAATGGTAACTTCACACACTTCATGACCCCTAACACTCTCAAACCTCCGGATTGGTAATGAAACATACGGTATATACCTTGATTATAAATTTACTTTGAACTTTGAAGTTAAGAGTTTTCTTGACACCTCCTCTGAGTCAGGAATTGGCTAAGAGTAGACAAAAATTTGTAATACATATTTGAAATCATTTCTTTAAGAGTTTAGTTTATTCGTAACATCAGGTGCAATAACATAAGTAAGACATTTGAAGTATATTTTATATGATATTCGCCTTTAAATTCCAGCTTAAGTTTAAAACTGCTCTCTGATATTCTAGATTCTTGTTAGGATCTGTTGCTTTTCCACAAATGATTTCCTTGCTTCAATATTCCTAGGCTAAGAGCAACGTAAGAATGCCATGACACGGAAAGAAAGAGAAGTGTCTTTCTTCAGTCACAGAGAAATGGATGCACGTTAGTAAACCGCGAGAAGACACAGAGGAAATGTGAGCCTTAACCCTCTGAAAGCATTGTTGTCAGTATTGGGGTGAAGAGATGGGTGCATGAAAGTTCATTTTTGGAGGATCAGAAAATTTGAGAAATTCAGTGGGGTTGGTGGGTATTGGTTCTTGTGTTAAAGTCTCAGAAGTTTGCAATACTGGGTGAAAAGGTACTTTTGCATTGGAATTAAAATTTATAAGTTGCTGTTACTCTCCTTATGCCTTTATTGTACTTCAAGACTTGCTGCACAATAGAATACAGACAGCAACAGTTGGACTCAGTTAAAATTCACAATGGGCCAACTGGGAGAATATGAAATAGCCACGTCTAGCAGTGATAAAAGCTTTGAGGGAGGTTTCAAGAGCTTCTGGGCTTGAGCAGGTCGGATACAGGCACTATTAAATGGATGGAAGCAAGAAATCTTTGTGAAAAAAAATCAGTGCACTCGATGCCACCTCCTCTACTTTGGTGAGATCCGTCATAAATTGGGGGACCGCTTCATCGATCACCTCCGCTCCATCCACCACAAGCAGGGTTTTTGGTGGCCAAACATTTTAATTCTGGCTTCCATTCTGTTCCAACTTGTCAATCCATGGCTTCCTCTTTTACCAGGATTAAGCCACCATCAGGGTGGAGGTGCAACACCTTATAGTCCGTCTGAGTAGCCTTCACCTGTTGCATTAATAGCGATTTCTCCTTCCAGAGAACAAATTCACCCCTCCTTCCTCTATTCCCCATTTTGACCTTTTACTTCTCGCCTGCCTATAACTACACCCTGAATCCCCTCCTCCTTCCCTTTCTCCTATTACTCACTCTCTTCTCCTATCAGATTCACTCTTCTCCAGCCCTTGATCTTTCCCACTCACCTGGCTTCACATATCACCCTCCAGCTAGCCTCTTTCCTCTCCCCCCATCTTTTTATTCTGACAGCTTTCCCCTTCCTCCTCAGTCCTGAAGAAGGGTCTTGGCCTGAAACAATGACTGTTTACTCTTTTCTATAGATGCTGCCTGACTTGTTGAGTTTCTCCACCATCTTGAGTGTGTTGCTTTGGATTTCCAGCATCTATAGACTTTCTCATGTTGGTGAAAAATAACCAGATGTTGTTTAGAAGCTCAATCCAGAGTAATTTAATCAATTGCTATCGAAAATTGTCCTATTTACTCTGATGTAATAGCTTGGGAGGACTTTCAACGGCGTTGCAGTTAAAATTCGTGACACTAGTCAAAGACAATGTGTTCAGTTTTCCTAATGTTTAAGGGAATAAACAATCTCATCTGGAATGGAATTGCAAACACAGAGGAGTGAATGAAAGTGGTAGAGAAATTGAACTTGATTTCTTCAACACAGCTGGCAAGAAGATGATTTCAAAGTTCAAAAATTTATTATCAGAATACATACATATCACCACATACAACCCTGAGATTCCTTTTCTGTGAGCATTCTTAACAAATCTATAGAATAGTAACCATCAGGAACTGTTAACCATAAACAAATGGTGCAAATGCAGATACAAATAAATAGCAATAAATAACAAGCATGGAATAACAATATAAGAGTCCTTAAATGAGTGTAGTTATCCTCTTTTGTTCAACAGCCTGATGGTTGAGGGGCAGTAACTGTTCTTGAAACTGGTGGTGTGAGTCCTGAGGTTCTTGTACCTTCTATTTCTACCTGATGGCAGCAGTAAGAAAAGAGCATGGACTGGGTGGTGAGGATCTTTGATGATGGATGCTGCTTTTCTACGGCAATGTTTCATGTAGATATGCTCAGTGTTTGGGAGGGTTCATGATTTCATGTCACTGAATGATTTATTAAGGGGTACATGTTGATGAAGAAGTGAAGTGGATAGGCACAAATATAAAGGCCCAAGGATCTGATGGATGTAAATGAGATTAATATAGACATGGTGGCCTGAAGTGTCTACTTCCATGCTGTATGACTCTTTTGTTTCTATGGGCTACAGGAAGATCTGTAGGAGACCTTGGAGGTAACTGTATTGAGAACCAACTGTCATGTTCTGGCCACATTTGAATTGAGAAGTAGTTGTCCATACAGGAGCAGATTGCCAGGCCTTTCTTCCATGCAGATACTACTGCCGACAAGGTTGGGACCCAGCCGGATTTGAACTCAGGACCATCCACCTCAAAGTCTAGTGCTGATGCCACTACACCACCGGCCAGTCCACTAAACCATACGATGGTGATAAAGGAGGCATGAGGTGGTAAAGCATTCAAGGAAGGGGCCAGAAAGGGAGGTGTCAGTAAAGGGAATGAAGATTCAAATATTAAGGAGGAATTATGGATTGCATGTGATACTGAAGATATTTCTGAGGAGAAGTAGAGATCATAGATCATGCTGGCTACCAGAGATTATGCTGGTATTTGAGATTGTAGCTTCCTTATTAGGTGTACATGTTAACACCACAATATTTTGATGGATGTGAAAGTTGTCAGAGTTGTAACCATTCATAAACGTTATCAATGGGAAAGAGAGAAGCTAACATTTCCTCTAACTAATGGATGAATCATGCTACCACAGGTAGCAAATTATTTTGCAAGCAGTCAAATCCCAGGACACTTTACCCCAGGAAAGACTACCATGACCATGAAGCCTTGCGTGGGCACCTGTGTGCGCATGTGCATACGTGCCAATTTTCTTCGGTTTTGCCTTCGTCTTCCCGACTACACTGTACATACATTATTTCTACTTTATATAGGCTGTGTATTTATCATATCATTCCTGCTTTTACTATATGTTAGTGTTATTTTTGGTTTTATGTGTTATTTGGTATGATACGGTAGGTTGTTTTTTTGAGTCTGGGAACGCTCAAAAATTTTTCCCATATAAATTAATGGTAATTGCTTCTTCGCTTTACGCCATTTCAGCACACAAGGTTTCATAGGAATGCTCTACCTTAGCGTGGGAAATACGGGACAAGGGCGGTTCCATATGGGACAAACCAATTTAGCCCAATATACGGGATGTCCCGGCAAATACGGGACAGTTGGCAACCCTATGTTCAAGTTCAACAGTGCGTGACAGGGAACGAGGAAAGGTGCAGCTGACTCATATCGTTTCCTCGCGGCCCAGTGGTTGGGGACCGCTGTCCTTGAGGACAGTTACTGCATTCATAACCACACTCATCTTTATCTTCCTCAAATATCAGATCTAATCTATTTTTTAAAATTCTTCTAACACTAGATAAAACTTGTTTTTATAAATGTCAGGACATGGGTCTAAATATCACATTCCATAACTCCTACACAAGAGATTCTGCTGATGCAGGAAATCCAGAATAACACACACAAAATGGTGGAGGAACTCAGCAGGTCAGGCAGCATTTATGGAAGGGTAATGATTCGGGCCAAGACCTTGCATCAGGGCTGAAACGGAAGAGGGAAAGAAGCCAGAATAAGAAGGTGGTGGGAGGAGAAGGAGTACAAGCTGGCAGGTGATAGGTGAAGCCAGGTGAGGGGGAATGTGGTGAGTGGGAGGCTCCATAATTTCTGATGTTGAACGATGGTAAGCTGTAATTTTTACATAGTCACTAAAGACAGCATGAGAGGGAAGGAATATTGTCTATTATTAAATGTGTAGCAATACTATTAGTGTCAGAAATGATATATAATAACAGAGGTTATGTCATATAGTCAAGGAGAAAGCTATGATGTTTGGAATAGTTTACACTGAGCTTAGAGAACATTAAAGTGGGAAAAATCCCTTTGTTCTCATTTGAGACACCTATCTGTACCAGGAAACCAAACCTCAGAGTTTGCAATAATTAAAAGATTTAGTTCTGGCTTATTGCAGCTGTAGTATTTTGCTTTGATATTGTTTCTGGTTGTCTTCTTTCGGAGTTCATTTTTCTTTCATTTACTCATTCACCGATTGTGGACATTATTGGCAATGCTGACGTCCATTATTCAACCTCAGCTGCCTCTGAGGCAGTTCAGAGTTCGCCACATTGGTGGGCCTAAAGTCACATATTGTATCTCATGTCTTATATTAACACACAAGAAGGCTATTTAGTCCATCAGGTCTATGCTAGCTCACAGGCAAACAATTCCTTCACTCCCATTCCCAGTCTTTCTATTCTCTCCTGCAGAAGACCATCGATCCCCCTTTTCATTAAAGTAGTCTATTAACCAACTAACGTGATTTTGGGATGTGGGAGGAAACTGGAGCATCCAGAAAAAATACACGTGGCTCATGGAAAGAATCTATAAACTCCACACCTATGGCGCATGTTGTCAGATCAAACCCATGTCCTTGGGGCTGTGAGACACTATATCAGACCAGTATAGAAAAAAGATATTAATGCACCAAATGGGGTTTTATGATAATCCAGTAGTTTCATGAATAACACATTGTGACAAGCCATCTTACTCCACAATTTTAAATTTCCCAGACCCTGCAGGTGAGATTTGAAACATCTATGAATGAATGGTATGAACCTTTAGCTGCTGGTTTAGGAACAAACTATGCTACGTAACTAAGAAAAAAAATGCACCATTCAAAGCAACAGATTTGAGTTGAAAGAATTTGCATACAGTAGATTAATGATCTTTGATTAATCATGTTAATAAATGTTTGCTGTTTCCCTCCTGAGCAGATGATAATCTTAATTTAAATTGTGAAAATGAAATTATTCCACTTAGCTAACTGCCATCTTTGAGTCAACCTTTTCAGTAATAATTTAATGCACAATAGTGCTTCCTAAAAATAACCCATTTAACTTCCACTCAAAAGACTATTAGATAACCTCAGGATGTCTGTTGGAAGAGCCCCTTGAGCCATTTTGCCAATAAAAGGCAGCTGTGGGGCTGGGGCCCATCACCAACAACGACGAGACACCTACAGAGAGAAGGTGGAAGGGCTCGAGGCCTGGTGCCAGGCGAATAACCTCTTCCACACGTCAGCAAGCCAAGAAACTTGCACCGCTCATGCCCCTCTTTAAATCGAAAGCATAGCAGTGGAAACTGCAAGCAGTTTCTAAACTCCTGGGAGTGCACATCTTTCACAAGTTCTCATTGTCCCTGAACACATTCTTCACAGGCAGAAAAGCTCACCAAAGATTTTACTTTCTGAAGAGAGTTGGACATTGAACAACAATACTCATGACTTTCTACAGATAGGCATTTGAGAGCATCCTAATATGCTGCATCACTGTGTGGTACAGAAAACTGCACTGCAACACACAGGAGGGCTCTAAAACAGGTAGTTAAAACTGCCCGATGTATCACTGACACAAGCCTACCTGCCATCAAAGACTTATACAGAGAGAAAGGTGCCATATCACGAAGGATCCCACCCACCCTGCTCTGTTTGTCCCACTCCCATCAGCGAGGAGGCTACGCAGCATCCGCGCCAGGACCACCAGGATCAAAAACAATTACTTTCCCCAAGCTGTCGGGCTGATCAACACTTCGACACATTAGCCCACCCCACCAACAGTACTTTATCTTTTCCTGTCAGTCACTTTATGTTCAGATACTCCTGCACCTAGCATCACTTTATGTACATACAGTCAGTTTATGCATATAAGCTAATCTTATGTATTTATATTTAATGTGTTTTTGATTGTGTCTTTATGCTTATTGTGTTTTTTTAATGCTGCATCAGATCCGGAGTAACGATCATTTGGTTTCTCCTTTACACTTGTGTACTGAAGAATAACAATAAACGATCCTGAATCTTGAATGCTGGGGTGGGAACTGCCAAATAGGTGTTTCAGACAGGTATTGGAGCTATGAGTGTTCAAATCTACGTCAGTGACTTGAATTCAGATATGAAAGGTAAGTTGGTCAAATCAGCAAGGAACAGCAAACTAAGAGAGCTATGATACTGCAGGAGGTGCCTCAGAATCTACGGAATGAATTAGACTAAATATTTAAGTGCCATATAAACTTAAGAACAGACAACGTGGCCACATTGAACTACTTTGATCAAATTGAATCTTGAATATTGTGGCTAGATTTATTAGTTGAGCATCAAAAGTGTCCTTCAAGCATCGAGATTAACTCTGTCCTCTTGGGCCACATATCTGATCACGAAGAAATAACAAGGTCTAGAAATTCTTCTGCACCTGGAAGGTTCCTGTTAACGTAGCAACGTGAGACGGTCCAAATGGAGTCTGTCTGGATGACATGCTGCTCCAAATGTCTCCAGCGCCCAAGGAATTTGGTGATGGAGAGTAGACTTTGTTTGCTTTTCTTTGCATATGCTATCATTGCAGAGTCTACGTGATAACAGGAATGGCTCTCAGCCACATTGCTGAGGGGAGAGTGGGAAGAGATGTCTAGGTAATAGGAAAAGAGTGATGATTGAGGTTTAAGTTGAAAGGCAAACAGAGCCTCAAAGTCTGGATTGTGTCATTGGACTCCATCACAATTTGCTATTCATGTAGTCCATGTAGCCTTGGGTAGTGAATTGTACCTTCAGAGTCAGCTGGGGGTTAGCAATCAGAAAAGTGGATAAGATTGGACTAGTGAACAGAGGTGAGGGTTCATGTGGCAAGCAATAACTAGCTTTCAGATTGGAATAGGAAATGTTACAAATACATTGTGCTGTTGCACAGAAGAAAATGTATGGCTTAGATTTTTCATCCCTTGAGCAAGAGTTAGATGCTGAATTTTGGGGCTAAGATATTTTTAGATGGTTGAGTTAGTAAGTGATAATTGTCCCTTGTGAAACATTCAGCTAGAGCATGCTACCAGCAGTGACCTGCTTGTGCTCACTAATGTATGGACGTTTGGTACTAACTTGCTGCCTGAGGTTGTCCCAATTCTCAGCGGCGAGGCTCTGTGTAGTCATAGTCATAGTCATACTTTATTGATCCCAGAGGGAAATTGGTTTTCATTGCAGTTGAACCATAAATAATAAATAGCCATAGAACCATAAATAGTTAAATAGTAATATGTAAATTATGCCAGTAAATTATGAAATAAGTCCAGGACCAGCCTATTGGCTCAGGGTGTATGACCCTCCAAGGGAGGAGTTGTAATGTTTGATGGCCACAGGCAGGAATGACATCCTATGACGCTCTGTGCTGCATCTTGGAGGAATGAGTCTCTGGCTGAATGTACTCCTGTGCCCACCCAGTACATTATGTAGTGGATGGGAGACATTGTCCAAGATGGCATGCAACTTAGACAGCATCCTCTTTTCAGACACCACCGTGAGAGAGTCCAGTTCCATCCCCACAACATCGCTGGCCTTACGAATAAGTTTGTCGATTCTGTTGGTGTCTGCTACCCTCAGCCTGCTGCCCCAGTACACAACAGCAAACATGATAGCACTGGCCACCACAGACTCGTAGAACATCCTCAGCATCGTCCGGCAGATGTTAAAGGACCTCAGTCTCCTCAGGAAGTAGAGACGGCTCTGACCCTTCTTGTAGACAGCCTCAGTGTTCTTTGACCAGTCCAGTTTATTGTCAATTCGTATCCCCAGGTATTTGTAATCCTCCCACCAGCTCCTTAGTCTTTTTCACATTAAGCTGCAGATAGTTCTGCTCACACCATGTGACAAAGTTTCCTACCGTAGCCCTGTACTCAGCCTCATCTCCCTTGCTGATGCCTCCAACTATGGTAGAGTCATCCGAAAACTTCTGAAGATGACAAGACTCTGTGCAGGAGTTGAAGTCCGAGGTGTAAATGGTGAAGAGAAAGGGAGACAAGACAGTCCCTTGTGGAGCTCCAGTGCTGCTGATCACTCTGTCGGGCACACAGTGTTGCAAGCACACGTACTGTGGTCTGCCAGTCAGGTAATCAGGAATCCATGACACCAGGGGAGCATCCACCTGCATCGCTGTCAGCTTCTCCCCCAGCAGAGCAGGGCGGATGGTGTTGAACGCACTGGAGAAGTCAAAAAACATGACCCTCACAGCAGAACAGGCTACTTCCACAAGATACCTGAACAAAATCCAATTAAATCGCAATCTTGGTTTGGTCAGCTGTCAGATATATTAATGATTAAGAACACCTTTGAACTTTCCTGACTTTTAGAAATATTTAAAAGCTATTAATCTCAATGAAGCAATTAAATAATTTTAGAAATATTAAAGATTTCCAAAGTCAAATTTAAAATATTTAACACTACTATGAAATAATTCAAAATGTTTAGTTAAACTCAATTAACTTGAAAGATGTATATTCCCTTACACTTTTTTAACTCACACTCATTCCTCTCCATTGAATCGAATAGGCACAATACCCTAATACCAGGTAATGTCTGACTTGGTCCTTGCATGGATACCCAAGCAGAAGTGCTTGGGAATTGCACAATGCTTCCGTTCCATGACTGAAATGGATGTTCTCAGGCTGGGGCATGAATGTCATCTCCAGCAAAATCCATGGGTCACCACTGACCATAAGCCCAACTGCACCAGCCACAGTGCCTTTGAGAGCAGGTTGGAATCTTTGTGACCATCCAGAGCCTTCGACCATTTATATGGCACATTATGGAATATCCTGTACTTTCCTGAATAGATGCAACTCCAACAACTTCCATGAAGGTTAAAACTGCCCACCAGAATGGTATCTATCTACCAGCTGAAAGAACGATTTGATATCAAGATGCAAATACAGCTGCACAATCTATGAAATGCACTTTAATTATTTGTCTTAGCTATGCCAGCATCACCTTCCAAACCACCCGTACCTGTCATCGAGAAGTGAAGGGCTTTCAAACACATTCCAATTCATATATTGTCCTGATTTAGAAATATCAAAGTCAAGAGTAAATTATATGTCACCATAATCATCTAAGGTTAATTTTCTTGCATGCATTCATAGTTGAATAAATAAATACAATAGAAAAAACTACATTCAATAAGAACATTCAATATCTACAACTGGTATCATTCCAAAGGCACTACACAATAGCATTAAACAATTAGGGTTACACAGTAATATCTATGTAAATCTCCAGAAAGCAACAATACTAAACACCACTAGAAAAGTCTGGAAGTTCCTAGCGATTGTCAAATGAGTGTGCTTGGCTATGCCTGTACCTCAGGTTTTACCAGCTTGAGCTGAAAAAAAACTCAATATATTTACAGAAGAGCAGAAAGGATGCCATAAGGGTATGGAAGGATGTAAAAAAACAACTGATAATAGACTTTGTAATTCTAAATCAAGCCCAGCAGAAAAGTAGAAATCTTTTATGTTGTTATATTGATGACTAAAACACATTTAATTCTGTCCCACGTTCATGGTTAATATAAGTTCTTAATATATATATAAACTACACCCGACACCTGTGAAATTACTTCAGCATCTGATGAAGCATTTGCATACTGTAATCACCCTATTTATTAATAACCACCATTATCAAAATAAACAGACACATTTTTCAGGGCGACTCTTTTAAGCCCACTGTGGTTTTGTCTAGCTTTAAACTCACTATCTAATTTACTGCATTGGATGAAAATTGGGTAGCAAATCAGAAATCACCAAACTGCAGATGATATGAAGAAAGGTGGAGGAGCAGGTGGTTTTGAAGAATTAGAGAGGCTACAGAAGGACTTAGGCAGGTTAGGAGAATGGGCAAAGAAATGGCAGATGGAATACAGTGTCGGGAAGTGTATGGTCATGCACTTTGGTAGAAGAAAAGAAAAGGTTGAGTATTTTCTAAATGGAAAGAAAATACAAAAATCTGAGATGCAAAGAAACTTGGGAGACCTTGTGCAGGATTTCTGAAAAGTTGAATTGCAGGTTGAGTCTGTGGTGACGAAGGCAAATGCAATGTTAGCATTCATTTCAAGAGGACTGGAAATTAAAAAGCAAAGATGTATTGTTGAGACTTTATAAAGCACTAGTGAGGCCTCACTTGGAGTATTGTGAGCAGTTTTGGGTCCCTTATCTTAGAAAGGATGTGCTGAAATTGGAGAGGGTTCAAAGGATGTTCACGAATATGATGTTAGGTTTGAATGGCTTGTCATATGAAAGTGTTCAATGACTCAGGGCCTGTATTCTCTGGCATTCAGAAGAATGAGGGGTGACCTAATTGAAGCCTATCAAATGGTGAAAGGCCTTGATACAGAGGATGCGGAGAGGATGGTTCCCATGGTGGGACAGTCTAAGACACAGAGGACACAGCTTCAGAATAGAGGGCTGTCCTTTTAGAATGGAGATGAGGAGGAATTTCTTTAGCCACAGATGGAGAATCTATGGAATTCACTGCCACAGGCAGCTGTGGAGGCCAAGTCTTTATGTATATTTAAGTCAAAGATTGATAGATTATTGATTGGTTAGGGTATGAAGTGATACAGGGAGGTGGGGGAAGGCAGGAGATTACAGCTGAGGAAAATAGATCAGCCATGTTGAAATGGTGGAGCAGTCTTGATGGGCCAAATGGCCTAATTCTGCTCCTATATCTTATGGACTGATGGTTTTATGGAATTATACCTTGACACTCCTATATATGGATGACTTGAAATTATATGCTCCTTCATCAGTAAAGCTAAAATAGTTAATTCAAAAGTAGAACTATTTTCTAAAGATATATACATGAACTTTGGACTAGATAAATGTAGAATATTAATCATCAAGAAAGGTGTAATGGAGCTAATAGAGTACAAAACAGTGCAGCAGGATACAATACAACCAATGGGTGAATATGAAACATATAGGCATTTGGAATATCAGCAAAGAAAATAGTTCATAATGTGATAAGGGAAAACCTTTAACAGATTTTACTTCAAGAGCTAAGAAAATCTGCTAAACAGAGCTCAATAGTAAAAATATAACAAAGGCAATAAGCACTTTTGGTATACTCATATTAACATATTCTTTCGGTGTAATATCTTGGTCCAAAACTAATTTGAAAATTTATGAAGGAAAATAAGAACTGAAAATGATAACTTTTAGGAAACACTATATACACTCAAACACTCTTAGATTAACATGACTTAGCACAGAAGAATGAAGAGGAATAACAGACATAAAAAATTTACACAACAATCAGATAAAACTTCTAAGGATATATTTTTAACACGTGAGTATATGCAATTCTGATAAGAAGTTCACACTACTACACTTAAATGATCGCATAACACAGAAAAATGAAGACATTATCACTAAAGAAGCAAAAGTTGACCAATGGAAGAGCATGACCCTCCATGGAAGACATCCCCACGATTTGAGCAGATTCGATGTTGACAAGGAAGCATTGAATGCCTGGCTCGAATTTGGAGACCTCTTCCCAGAAACAGAGAGGTTCCTTGCAGCAATACAGGACCAGGCGGTTAACACAAAAAATTATTATAAGACAAACAAATTCAAGACAATAAATGCAGAAAATGCCAAAAACAAGCAGAAATAATCCAACACATTACAGGATCCTGCAGCAGTTTAATGCAATCTGATTAGTTACACAGTCACAATCAAGTGGCAGACATTATCCACAAATATCTGGCTTTAAAATGTAAACTCTTAAAAGAACCATACCTTACCATACATACAAGCCTGATCCAGTTTTAGAGTCAGAGTTCCACAGATTATATTATAGCCGATCAATTATTACAGATAGGACAATCCACAATTACTGTCTGGATATAATAATACAGGATAAACAAGCAGGAACAACTTACTTAATAGATATAGCTATCTCAATCACACCCATAACACACAGAAATCAATAAGTGAAAAACACCAGAAATATGCTGAATCAAAAGAGGAAATTGAAAGAATATGGAACATGAACAAGGTATACATTGTCCTGATAGTAATATCTACAACTCGTGTCTTCCCAAAGTTACTACACAATAGCACTAAACAATTGGGCCACACAGCAATATTTACGTAAATCTCCAGAAAGCCTCAAAACTAGACACCACTAGAATAGTTCAAAAGTTCATAGCAATTGAGAAATGGGCGTGCTTGCCTATGCCCGGACCTCAGGTTTTACCAGCTTCAGCTGAGAAGGAAATAAAAATACAACAGTAATCATAATAATAATAATAAGCAAGTAAGTAAATAATACTGAGAATATGGAGATTTAGAGTCCTTGGAAGTGAGTCCATAGGTTGCGGAATCAATCCAGTGTTGATATAATCACAGGATCTAAATCCTAGAACATTCTCTTCACAAAGAAGGACTGCAGTGATTCAAGAAGATACCTAACCATTAACTTCTCAACGGCGTTCAGAGATGGGGAACAAATGCTGGCCTTACCAATAGTAACGAGATCCTACTAAGTTAATTAAAATAGTGTCAAGTGCATTCAGCAAAACTCCCAACAAAGTGCATGGATCATCCATATCTGTATAGAAGTACTTACAGGAGATGGCGTGTGGTGGGGAGAGGCTAGCACTTGGCTATAGAATAGCTGACGCTTTCTTATGCTTGTTAGAATGGAGGAGAGGAGTTTACAAAGTCACTTCCTGTTGGATGAAGTATCAAGTGTGATACCTCAAAAGGTGATATCAATTCAGGCATAAAACTCTTAGTTAATCATGTTCCAATTATTTATACATTGCAGGATATAGTTATTCTTTTTTGTTTAGGATTGGGCATCATTGGCCAACATTTATCTCTAAAACCTAATTTCTCGAGAAGATTTATTTTCATTTTTCCCTCTGAGTCTTTTGCCTATCACGTTTGTGCCGTATTACCAGAACATTACACTAACTACTCTTCTTTCTATTTACCCTGTCTTTATACATTGTGATTTTGTGAGTCCCTAGCAAATCTTTGTTTCTTCTTTGCTGCACTGATAAAGTGTTCTTACCTTTATAACAAGCGCCTCATACCTCGAGTAATTCTAATAAATCTTCCCTGCGCCCTCGTGAGGAAAGTCACAACCCTCTTCTTTGCCTGGTTCTTGAGTTGGCATCAGGCTCATCTCATCTACATGTTTTTAACAGCAGATGGCAGAGTAGAGCAGAGTTTGCAGAATCCAAAAACATTACTTTCTACAAAAATATGAAATATTTTAATCTCCAATTCTGTTGTGTTTCTTTAGCTGAACACTTAAAATCTAGTTGCCAAAAACATCTTTAGTTTTATCTGCTATACCTTAATTTTGTCTCCATTCTATTTATTAGAAAGATAAAGATTTATGCAGTTCGCTGTGTTTGTTTTGTATTCCTCATGTAAAACATTTGCTACAGTTCTCCAAAACAATTGAATATCATCATTTTATTTATTGCTACTATCACAATGACACCGACACCACTCATTATATCAAGCACCATTACCTAGATTACTACCATCAGGGAGGAAGTGCAGGAGCCTGAAGATGCACAGTCAGCAGTTTAAGAACAGCGTCTACCCCTCCACCATCAGATTTCTGAATGGTTCATGAGCTCATAAACACTACTTCACTATTTTAATCTCTTTTACAGTATTTATTTATTTTTTTATGTTTTCTTATTGTAATTTATAATATTTTTATGTCTTACACTGCACTGCTGTTGCAAAACACCAATTTTCACAACAAACATTTAGTGGCCACTTTATTAGGTACAGGAGGAATGTTGTGTGTAAAAACCCCAGGGAATCAGCAGTTTCTGAGATACTCAAACCACCTTGTCCGGCACCAACAATCATTCCATGGACAAAGTCATTTAGATCACATTTTTTCCCCATTCTGATGTTTGGTCTGAACCTCTTGACCATGTCTGCATGCTTTTATACACTGAGTTGCTGCCACATAATTTGCTGATTAGATATTAGATATTTACATTAATGAACAAGTCACTCATCCGGCTGCTGGTCAAGTGCTGGCAGCTGCTGTTAGTTGGCACTGAAGTATATATCAATGCTCTGAAACTCCTGGTGTCTCCCAGAGATTACTACAGAAAGTGCTTCGCAGTCCATTCCAAGTCCTTCTCTCAGATTGCTTTCTAATGCACCACAGTCCTTTTACCAGAAGAAATGTAGCCAGATTTTTCCTCCATTTTGTACATTATTTCATTTACCATTGCAGACCTCTTCAAATACCAATCAGGTTCTATAATTCTTCTTGGCCTTTCAGTGAAATATAGCTAGCCACTCCTATTACCAGCCTATTTCTCCACCACTTCCACTAGCGCTGATATAGTCACCCTCTATTAAACGACGTATTCTCCTTGAGTTGGAGTTAAATTACATTGGTAGAAAAGCAAAGGAGATTCATTTTGCAAACCAACTTATCCGCTGTCTGGCTTGTGATAGCAAGCCCTGATATTGAAAATAGAAATAAACCATCGTTCTCTTCATATCTTCAGCTTATTGATAAGGACAAGAATCAAACGAGAAAGAAAAACTTGTTCAGCAGAAGTTTGCATTGATGTAATTGAAAGTTATATGTGATTTAGCACTTCATGTTCTATCTGCTGAAGTTCAGGATCCCTATAGAGCTCCAGCTGCACTCTAGCCTGCCTAACTCTTCTGAAAATCTCCATTGATGCTGATAGAACATTTTCTGTGGTTTGACGTTAATACCTTCTTCCTGTAATATCTCAGATTTGTCTTGATGGCATCTCAAATGCTGAAACTTCTTTGTGCTTCAAGCAATACGAGGTCAAACTGTTGAGACTTGAATGAACCTGATCATGGTCATAATGTTAATTTTCTTATGAGGGGAAGTCTATGTTCCGGGTGGCTGACTTTTTGCTTGCCGTGTACTATTATAACGTGCTTTACTTCTTGTCCTCAGTGTTTTATGAAAGAGTTAATTAGTTGTTCCCGCAGGCTCTTGTTTCAGACTTTTATAATTAGCTACTTATTGACGGCAACAAAGCTCCTGCCTTAAAGCTATTTTAGCTGACTTTGCAACTTATTGTATTCTGTTTTGATCTGTCGATATGTGATTGCTTAAGTCTATATTAGAGCGAAGATGCTAAATGTCAGCATACCTCTCAGGATATCCCCAGCTAGTTTTTGTAGCAAATTCTATATGATAAAGTAACTCTTGCCATTTAACTGAAGTTTTTTTAAACTGTTTTATGGAAGCAGTTATGTTGGCCAGGAAGTCATCTTTAGTTAGTGTTTCAAGACACCAGTGCTGTCTTTGTAAGATCTTGCCTTGGCAGGGTAAGTGAACCATCACTGGTGCTCTTTCCCAGAGAAATACTCTCAAAACTAAGGCTCTAATACAACTAATTCTGGTAGGGAAAGCACATCATTCATCTGCCCAGCACCAGACTCCTGAAGCAGATGTTTGAGATCTGCCAAGCCAAGAGACTACCAGGTGGACAAAAGAAATGACATAAGGTCATCCTCAAAGCCTCTTGAAAAAATGCAACATTCTCACCAACTCATGGGAAGAGTTGAAATAAGATATAAGATGAAATAAGAATCTTATGTTTCTTTGTTGGGAACATTCTTGGCATCACTTTCCATACTAACTATCCACACCCTGACAAGCACCACCTGATCTACCGGAGCCTATGGATTTTACTTACAATGGTTCAAGCACTGCAGAACCAACAGAATGGAGAGTGAGTTCAAATACGGAAGGAGGAAAAGGACTTGAGAAGTCCTTGTGCAGGATTTCCAAAAGGTTAACTTGCAGATTGAATTGATAGCAAGGAAAGCAAATACAATGATAGCATTCATTTCGAGAGGACTAGAATATAAAAGCAAGGATGTAATGCTGAGACTTTATAAGATATTAGTCAGATTGCACTAGGAGCATTGTGAGCAATTTTGCGCCCCTTATATAAGAAAGAATGTGCTGGCATTGGAGAGTGTCAAGAGGAGATTCACTTGAGTGATCCTGGGAATGAAAGGGATAATGCTTGAGGAGGGTTTCATGGCTCTAGATCAATACTTGCTGGAGTTTAGAAGAATGGGGGAGGAGGGGCGGATCGCACTGAAACCTACTGAATATTGAAAGATCTGGATAGAGTGGATGTCAAGAGAATGTTTCCAATAGTGCGGGGGTCTAGGACCAGAGGATGCAGTCTCAGAATACCCTTTAGAACAGAAATAAGGCAGAATTTCTTTAGTAGGAGGGTGGTGAATCCGTGGAATTAATTGCTGCTATGGAGGCCAAGCCATTGGGTATATTTAAAGCAGAGGTTGATAGGTTCTGGATTAGTCAGGACATCAAAGGTTACAGGTAGAAGGCAGGAGAATGGAGGGAAAATAAATCAACCATGATTAAGTGTGCTGAATGGCCTGATTCTGCTCTTCTGTCTTCCACTCTTAAGTAACTCATCTTCGACTCCAAATGACTGCATGAAAACAAAGTGTCTAAGTGATACAAGATCTTCAAAGGAACCTTGAACACACTGAAATCTATTCCAACTTCTTCACCTCAACAATGTGATAAAAGAGCAGAACACCTTGGTATCGGTCTGAAATCTTACTCCAGATTATGTGCTTAAGTCCTGGTGATGCTACCAGGTTGAGTTTATGGAACAAATTTCTGCACCGGCAGAGACCACGTTGTGGTAAGTTGCAGACAGGCTATTGTGATTTAAAAGTGGTGTGTTATTTTTGGTGCTCTATGATTGTTAATTGCTTAGTGTACCAGCAGCCTTGGATGTTACTGATCCATGTGCTCCATGGTTCATGAAAGATGGTGCAACATCTGAGCCAGAAGCCAAACTGTGGAGGAGTGAGCAAAGGCGGAGTTGGAGAAGTAAGGGTTAAAGGCACAGAAGGAGGTGATCAGAAGATCAGCGGCTGGGATTGGTGGAGCGCAGCCGGCAGCATTCTGAAGACTAGGGACAGATGTGGTAGGGAACAGAGGTCAAGAAGCAACAAGGAGACTGGAGCCTCCATTGGGAGAAATAGTTCTATGATGAGAAAAATCACTATTTTAAAAATATGTAGCTAAGGATTAGAAACATCATGGTCACATTTCTCCAAAGAGCTCAAATATATCTCATTGTACTCATAGCAATAATGCTTCCCAACTTCCTAAATTACTTTTGGAGTTGCTAAAAGTGCCTTGGAGATGCATGGAGAAATTAGCATGCTCTTGATCATATGTTTTTATGCAAAATGACAGAATTATTATTTTCCTGTGTGCTAACTAATGACTATTCTGGATTATACTGCTTTAAACTGGTGAAGTTTGTTTAATCAGTAATGTATCGTGACTTTGTAAGAGAATAAGTTTGCCTATAACCTTTAACAGGTAAATTCAAGTGTGCACTCTAAGTTTCATTATTTATTGGAGATTTATATTTAATACTTGGTTTGCATAAATATAGCTTAGTATATTTGTTATACAAGTCTTCAGTGACTGTTTGCATACTGGTAAACTTTGAAGTTGAAATTATTAATGACAAAGGAAAGATTTGTTTCAAAGTATATTTAAAATTAACCATGTTCTCCCAAACATCTATCTATCAATGCTGCCTAAGTGCCTGAAATAATTGTTCTGCCTATCTTCAAATCAAGTTTCCAGATAACCTTCAGCATGTTGATTTAATTAATAGTCGTTGTAGAATTTCTGATTTGAATATAATTGACAATGCAGGTGTAAATTATATTTAAAACTGCCTTCATTTGCAAGGTTCAATTTTTGGTTCAGGTTTTGACTCATTTATATTACCTAACATCCTTCATAAACCAATGCAATCAGGTAGTATTTCACTGTTATGTTTTCCTGTGCATTACAAATAATACCTTCTTCCTCCTCTTCCCTTCTTCTTCTTATTCTTCTTCCTCTTCAAGAATGACCTTCTTCTTCTTCCACTTCTTCCTCTTCTTGTTCTTCCTCTTCAACCTTTTCTTCTTCCTTTACTTCTACTTCTTCTTCTTCTTCGCCCTCTTCCTCTTCTTTCTCCTCCTTCTTCTTCCTCCTCCTCTTCTTCTTTTTCTCTTCTTCCTTTTCTTCTTCTGCTTCTTTCTCTTCCCTTTCTTCTTTTTTCCTATGGAATTGAGTATAATTTATCTTCACTCCAATTGTGTGTATTCTGAGATGGCTATTGAGGCCAACACAAATTCTTTCATAGGTTAAGTGGATAGTTTGTGAGACAGTGCACTCTTTCCAACTGCTTATGCATGGTTTCTGTGTAATCCCAATGCATGCCCTCAAAATTCTTAATGCTATCCCAAATGGTCCATAGTGGGAGACTCGCAGATGTCAGTGCAGATGTTGCATTTCCCTCAGGAATCTTTGAATACATCCTTGAAGGTTTTTCTCTGGACATCTGGTAATCTCCTCTCACTATACAGTTTGGAATAGAATAAATGCAAGAAATTCTGCAGCTGCTGGAAATCCACAGCTAACAAGCACAAAATGCTGGAGAAACTCAAACAGGTCAAGCAACATCTGTGGAGAGGAATAAACAGTCGACTTTCAGAGGACTGCAATAGAATATCTACTTTGGGAATTTGGTGTTAGATATGTGAATGATGCAGCCAGTCCAATGTAACTGACTGAGACTAGCAAGATATTATCAATTTGAGAGGATGGCCTTAGAATCAGTACCAGAAAGACCAAATTCCTCTAAAAAGCTGTCTCTGCTGCACCACTCAAGACCCTGACAATGAAAATTCATGGTAATATCCTGGAAAATGTGGACCACTTAGAGGTGATATCTCAGCAAAGGCTTTGACGGTGAAATTCACCACCACCTTCAGTAAGCCTGCACAGTCTTTGGTTACTTGTGGAGTCCTGGAACATAGGACAGTGAAGATGCATATATCAAGATGCTCTTCATTGACTACAGTTCTGCATTCAATACTATCATCCCCTCAAAACTCATCAATAAGCTTCAAGACCTTAGCCTCAATACCTCCTTGTGCATCTGGATCCTCAATTTCCTCACTGGCAGACCCCACTCAGTTTGGATTGGCAACAACATCTCCTCCACAATCTCCATCAAGATAGGTGCATAACAAGACTGTGTGCTTAGCCCCTGTTTTTCTTGCTTTATACTTATGATTACAAGGCTAAACACAGTTCCAATGCTGTATTTAAGTTTGCTGACAACACCGCTGTCGTTGGCCGAATCAAAGATGGTGACAAGTCAACATATAGGAGGGAAATTGAAAATCTGGCTGTGGTGCCATAACAAGAACCTTTCAATGTCAGTAAGATCAAGGAGCTGATTAGTGACTTTAGGAGGAGGAAACTGGAGGTCCATGAGCTAGTCCTCATCGGGGGATCAGGTGGAGAGGGTCAGCAACTTTAAATTCCTCCATGTTATCATTTCAGAGGATCTATACCGGATGCAGAACATAAGTGTCATTACAAATAAGTATGGCAGTGCCTCTACTTTCTCAGAAGTTTGTGGAGATTTGTCATGACATCTAAAACTTTCACAGACTTCTATAGGTGTGCGGTAGAGAGTAAATGGATGGTTGCATCATAGCCTGCTACGGAAAAAAACAATCCCCTTGAACAGAAAAGCTTACAAAATTCAGTGGATACAGCCCAATCCATCATATGTAAAGCCCCCCTCACCATTGAGCACATCTGCATGGAGTGCTGTTGCAGGAAAACAGCATCCATCACGGATCCCCACCATTCAGGTCATGCTCTCTCCCTACCGCTCCACTGGGAAGAAGGTGCAGGAGCCTCAGCACCCACAACACCGGGTTCAGGAAAAGTTACTTCCCCACAGCAATCAGCTCTTTAAAAAGAGGGGATAGCTTCACTTGCTCCATCACTGAACAGTTCCCATAACCTATGAATTCACTTTCAAGGACGCTACAACTCATTTTCTAAAGATTTATTGCTTATTTATTTATTTTAATAATCTGTGTTTCTTTTCCTTCTTTTGTATTTACAGTTTGTTGTCTTTTACACATTGGTTGTTGTCTGTCCCATTTGGGGGGTCGGGGTGGTCTTTCATTGATTCTATCGCGTTTCTTGTATCTACTATGAATGCCCACAAGAAAATGAATCCCAGGGTGGTATATGGTGACATATATGTACCTTGATAACAAATTTACTTTAGACTTTGAACTTCAAAAATTTGAAATGTTTGTATTTGAAGTTCAAATCCTCGACCTGGGAACTGTTCAAACACATACTTGATTCCCATGTTTTTCCAGCAATTGTTGAAATACTTGTTATACCATGATACTGGATTGGCTTTCAATGTTCCCTTTTAACTGCCTCTCCCAGTCAAGTATTTTCAAAATGGGGAAATTATTTCTATATATTGTGAAGACCATCATCTATATACTTCAATGGCAGTACAGTAGCATAGCTGTTAGTGCAATGCCTTATGCATGCCAGCTGTAAGATTGGGATTCGATTCCTGCCACTGCCTGTAAGGAGTTTGTACAATCTCCCCATGTCCATGTGGGTTTCCTCCAGATGCTACCATTTCCTCCCACATTCCAAAGATGTACCGATTGGGGTTAGTATGTTGCAGGCGTTTTATGTTCACACAGAAGCGTGGCGACACTTCTGGGGTGCCCAGCTCTATCCTCACTAAATTAATTTAAGGCAGTGAATGCATTTTACTGTCTGCCTTGATGTTTCAACGTAATGTGACAAATGAAGCTTATATAAAAAAATAGATGCCCAAAGTGAGGTAAAAATATCTTTGTTTCTACATTATATCATTAGTGAAGCCTGGATTGATCTGTGTTGTTATGTTGGGCCATTACCAATGCTTTTTTGTGTGCTACTGTGGTTTATTATTTCTTGATCATTATGAGATGCATGAGCACAGTGTGCAGCCATGCCGATGACCTAGAACAAGACACCATGTCCCTAACACAACGGACAATCCAATGAGTTTGTAAGAGCTCGGATTGTAGCGGTGCAAGGGGGCAGGAAGTAAATTGTAATTTTGGAAGAGGAGCAATCCAGATGGCCTCATTACTGCCGTCAGTGATTTATTGTGATGTGGGAAAGGTAGCAAAGTGATGAGATCAGGCAGAAATCTTATGCTTCATTTGGTCCTGGTAAACACTATAACATCATGCAGCAGTTTCTTATATGATATAGATCTAGGGAGTATCTCCATTTCAGTACAGACGGAGTCAGATATCTGGCACAGTGATGCAGAGATGAATGGAAAAGCCTACAAAATATAGTTGATACAGCCCAGTCCATCATGCTTAAAGCCCTCCCCACTATTGAGCACATCTACAAGCAGGGCTGTTACAGGAAAGCAGCATCCATCATCAAAGACCCCCACCAAGCTTCCTTCTTGTGCTACCATCAGGTAGGAGGTACAGGAGCCTCAGGACCCACACTACCAGGTTCAGGAGCAGTTATTGCCCCTCAACCAGAGGGAATAACTTCACAAACCCCAACACTGAACTGGTCCCACAACCTATGGACTCACTTTCAAGGACTCTTCATCTCACCTTCTCGATATTTATTGCTTATTTATTAGAATTATTTTATTCTCTTCTTGTTGTATCTGCACAGTTTGTTGCATGGGTTGTTTGCTCTTCTTGTTGTGTGTGGTCTTTCACTGATCTTTTGGTATTTCTTTGTAGTTACTGTGAATGCCCACGAGAAAATGAATCTCAAGGTTGTATATGGTGACATACACGTACTTTGACAATAAATTTACTTTGAGCTTTGAGCTGGTAGGGCTGTTGCCTCACGCACCATGGACCTGGGTTCAATCCCGACTTCCAGTACCGTCCATGTGGTGTTTGCATTCCCCCTGTTGCCTTATGGGTGGCCTCTTGCTTCCTCCCACATCACAAAGACGTGTGGGGTGGTAGGTTAGTTAGCCACTGTAAATGATCTCTCGTGTGTAGGTGAGTGGTAGAAATTGGGGAGCAGGGTGGAGTTGAGGAGTGTAAAATATGGGGTTAATGTTGAGTTAATATAAATGTGTAGTTGATGGTCATTGTGGGCTCAATGGGCTGAATTTGTGTCACTCTGTGACTCTTTGGGCAGCATGGTAGCCTAGCGGCTGGAGTAATGCTTTACAATGTTAGCGATGGGGGTTCAATTCCCACTGCTATCTGTGAGGGGCTTGTGGATTCTCACTGTGACCACATGAACTTCCTCTGGGTGCTCCAGTTTCATTGCATGTTCAATGACGTGTGGGTTAGTGACGGTTAGTAAGTTGTGGGAGTGCTACGTTGGCGTCAGAAGCATGGCGACACTTACGGGCTGCCCAGAGCACAATCTCAGACTACGTCAGTTGTTGAAGCAAGCAACATATTTCACCGTATATTCCTATGTTTTGATGCTCCGATGTACATGTGACAAATAATGCTAACCTACCCGAATCTCTCTTACACTTGAAGGCAGTGTTAATCTTAACTCTACAGTACATTTCATGCTACGTGGTCCAGTTTTGTAGATCAAAGCTCAAAGTAAATTTATTATCAAAGTACATCTCCAGGTATGTCACCATATACAATCATGAGGCTCATTTTCTTGCAGGCATACTCAATAAATCCATAGTAGTATAATAACCAGAGGAGAATCAGTGAAAGACTGCACCAGCGTGGGTGTTCTACCAGAGTGCGAAAGACAACAAACAGCACAAATACAAAATGAAAATAATAATAATAATAAATAAATAAGCAATAAATATTAAGAACATGAGATGAAGAGTCCTTGAAAGTGAGTTTATGGGTTGTGGGAACGTTTCAATGATAAGGCAAGTGAAGTTAGAGGAAGAGAGCATGACCTGGGTGGTGGAATCCCTTATGATGGATGCTGCTTTCCTGTGACAACGCTTCCTGTAGATGTTTTAAGTGGTGGGGAGGGCTTTATCCATGAGGGACCAGGTTGTCTCCACTACTTTTTGCAGGATTTTCCATTCTGGGGCATTGGTGTTTCCGTACCAGGCTGTGATGCAGCCAGTCAACATACTCTGTACTACACGTCCAGAGAAGTTCATTCCTTCCAAACTTTCTAGCACAATCTATCTCTCCAGTATCACTGCTCTTCCCCTTACCCCGTCCACTGATCTGCTCAATCCTCTGTTCATATCTTGCTGTTTTATTGAAATCTTCTGAGTACTAAAATTACAGTTGGATACTTGTGACTTTGTAGTTGAATTAGGCCCTACAATGTAGGAATGCAATTAGGCCATTCAGCCCATTGAGTCTTCTTGTTATTCCATCATGGTTGATTTATTATTCCTCACAACTCCGCTCTCCTACCTTCTCCCTATAGCCTTTGATGCTCTTACTAATCAAGGACCTATCAAACTTTGCGTTAAGAACACCCAATAGCTTGACCTCCACAATCTGTGGCAATGAGTTCCACAGATTCACAACCCCCTGGCTAAAGAAATTCTTCCTCATCTCTGTTCTAAAGGGATGTCCTTCTGTTCTGACACTATGCCCTCTAGTCCTGGACTCACCTACTAAAGGAAACATCCTCTCCATATCCACCCTATCTAGTCCTTTCAATATTCAATAGGTTTCACTGAGATTCTAAACTCCAGTGAGTACAGGGTCAGAGTAATCAAACACTCCTCATATGTAACCCTCTCATTTCCAGAATTGTTCTTGTGAACCTTCTCTGGACCCTCTCCAATGCCAGCACATAAAGTTGCTTTTGATTTCAAATGAACATCCACAACATGTTCTGCTGACAAATGAACTGAAAAGGAAAACAGGAGCAAGATTAAAAAAAAAATCAACAACACAAGACGGTAGCAAAATGGCAATAAGTCCACCATTTAATGCTAGGCAAATTGCTTTATACTGCGAAAGAAGAAATGCACATTACTTCCTGGTCCTGACTCTTAAAAAGATCTATTTTTCCATCTAACAAAGTCAGATTCACATAACTGAGGGCGAGAGATTTTCAGTCAGGAACTCTGTTCCCTCACTCAGGATGAAGAGGACTATAATAAACAAGATGCCCTTACTACCTTAAATATAAAAGTCATTGGTTAGCTACTGGGCTTAGCCAGATACTTAAATGTGATCACTCTTTGGAGGGTTACTTTAGATAGAGTAATATCATGCAGGTACATTATTGGAAGTCCATAATGTGCCAAAGGATTCCCGAGAAGCCTGAGATCATACTGAGACATTTTATTCATACCAAGGATTGTGGTGGTAGTCAGTACGTTATTCCACTGCACCTTTAAATGACTAATAGTCCCTGCTCAAACAACAGCCACCTAATTTCCTACTGTGGGAGGGTGGGGAGCTGTGTATTGCTAGCACAGTTAAAGTACTCCACAGTAATTTTCATCGTAATCCTAATGCAATGCCCTTTGCTGATTTGTTAAGGTATGACCTGGCAGAAAAATAATTACATTCGGCATGCTTAGCAGCTAATTACTAAATATTTACTGGAATATAGCTTATGGATCAAGGCTAATATTACAAGTTTGCGTGGGCACGTGGCCAAGTGGTTAAGGCATTGGACTAGCGACCTGAAGGTTGTGAGTTCGAGCCCCAGCCTAGGGAACGTGTTGTGTCCTTGAGCAAGGCACTTAATCACACATTGCTCTGCGACGACACTGGTGCCAAGCTGTATGGGTCCTAATGCCCTTCCCTTGGACAACATCAGTTTTCCAGTAAATTATTTATTATTTATTTAATATTAAAAGTTTATAGATAGCTGTTGAAAGAAAATCATCTACACTTTATTTAATATTAAAAGTTTATAGATAGCTGTTGAAAGATAATCATCTACACTTTATTTAATATTAAAAGTTTATAGATAGCTGTTGAAAGATAATCATCTACACTGTAAACAGTTTCTGAGCCAAATGTCAAGAGATGTCGTCTGTGTGAAGCGGCTACCCAAGAAAGAAAAAGCATCTGGGAAATTAATTTATTATTGATACATAGGCAGGCATTTTATCCCAACCAGCAAATAATTCTTTTGAACATCACCACTACAGGTATCTTACTGAGTCCCATGAATCCACAGTTGAACTGCCAAGAAAACCAGTAAAATGCTCCTATCAACGCACACAAAATGCTGGAGGAATTCAGCAGGTCAGGCAGCATCTATGGAAAACAGTAAGCAGTTGACATTTCAGGCCGAGACCCTTCTTCAGGACTGAGAAGGAACGGGGGAGATGCCCTCCTAGTATAGTTTACGTCAAGATCTGGGTTCATACAATCCAACAAGCAGCATGATTTATCCTCTGGAATATGATAATTAACCACTCAATTGCAAACTGTTGTTGTATGTGAGTAACAGAAATCTCAATAATTGCTTTAATGAGCACTAATTTGTATTCCTAAAATATAAATATACTTCTGCAAACTGTACTTGACTGAAGAATAATATTGTAATATAAGTTATGTGATATTCTTCCAAGGTTAAACAGAAAAACGCCTAAAACGTGAAAAGCCATAAGTATGAAACAAAAAGAACTCAGGCTAAACATGTTCCACAATGTTAATTAGGCTTCAGTGTTCCTTGTGTAATTTAGATTCAGGAGAAAGTTATACAGAGGTTACAGAAGAGATTTATTAACCTGATACAAGGATTGCAAATCTTTGGTAAAGAAAAGAAAAACTAAAGAAAATAGGCCTTTTCATGAGCAAGAGGTGATTAAAGAGAAGTATGTTAGAGGGAGTTTCATACACTAAAAACTATTTCCACTGGTTAGTCATTAAACAGTTGTTGGTAAATTAAAAGTGATAATCGAATGGCTTAGAGAATACTGTTCACACTGAGGATTGTTAGGGCATTGTATTTCCTATTGAAAACACTGGTGCAAGATAATTTGAAATGGCTTTAGCCAATGAAGAAAATGGTAAAGAATTTGGAAAAGGCGTAATGCTTAATCAATTATTACGCTGTAGCACTCTGACTTTTGTCATTAAGGATCACATGTCCATATCAGGGCCCACCTGGCTTTCCTTCTATCAAATAAATGGGAAGATAATTGGCAGATCTCTGTTGTGGGGACAAGAAATCTGCCCAGTTTTCTTTTTGAAGTCCCACCCAGCAGCGAGACAGCGGCCTTTTGCTATATGATGCCAAACACATTGTGATAGAGTAGCTTTCTGTTGCTCTGGTTAACTACATTATGCCATATTAAACTGTCCACAAGAACATCACATTCAGGCACAGTTCTATTCATTATTTTGTTTATCAAATGGAGGTTTTCTTAAGTGTCTGTGGATGCAAACAGTGTAAGTCGAAGTTTCGGGTCAAGACGGGGGAAAGACTGCCAGTATGCAGGAGAGTCATAGCACACCAGAGCATAGAAACAGGCCCTTCGACCCATCTAGTCTATGCCGACCTCGTCTTCTGCCTAGTCCCATCTACCAGTGCAAGAGGAATGGTAGGACAGTGTTTAGCAGAACAAGTTGGAGAAGGGATGACAGGCAGATGAAACTACCTGTGGAGAGGTGGTCAGGACGATGAACAGGTCCAAATGACCAGGTGCTGTCTCTTATCGTGTCTGATGTGAGGAGAACCCTGTGCAGGGTCAACCAATGAAAGGCTATTGGACCGGACAATATTCCTGGCAGAGTGCTTAGAGGATGTGCAGACCAGCTAGCAGATATTCTCACTGACATCTTCAACATCTCCCTGAGCAGCGCCGTCGTTCCTACGTGCTTCAAGGCTGCCACCATCGTCCCCGTGCCGAAGAAGTCTTCAGTGTCCTGCCTCAACGAGTACCGTCCCGTTGCTCTCACATCCATCATCATGAAGTGTTTTGAGAGGCTTGTCATGAGGCACCTCAAGACCCTGCTCTCCCCCTCACTGGACCCCCCGTAGTTTGCGTACCGTCCCAACTGTTCAACAGGCGACGCCATTGCCATCACCCTCCACCTGGACAAAAAAGACACATATGTTCGAATGCTGTTCATAGACTTCAGTTCAGCATTCAACACAATCATTCCTCAGAAACTGATTGGAAAGCTGAGCCTACTGGGCCTGAACACCTCCCTCTGCAACTGGATCCTAGACTTCCTGACTGGGAGACCTCAGTCAGTCCAGATCGGGAGCAGCATCTCCAACACCATCACACTGAGCACGGGGTCCCCCCAGGGCTGTGTGTTCAGTCCACTGCTGTTCACTCTGCTGACCCACGACGGTGCTGCGACACACAGCTCGAACCACATCATCAAGTTAACCGATGACACGACCGTGGTGGGTCTCATCAGCAAGAATGATGAGTCGGCATACAGTGAGGAGGTGCAGCGGCTAATGGACTGGTGCAGAGCCAGCAACCTGTCTCTGAATGTGAACAAAACAAAAGAGATGGTTGTTGACTTCAGAAGGACACGGGACGACCACTCTCTGCTGAACATTGACAACTCCTCCGTTGAGATCGTTAACAGCACCAAATTTCTTGGTGTTCACCTGGCGAAGAATCTCACCTGGTCCCTCAACACCAGCTCCATAGCAAAGAAAGCCCAGCAGTGTCTCTACTTTCTGCGAAGGCTGAGAAAAGTCCATCTCCCACCTCCCATCCTCATCACATTCTACAGAGCTCATATTGAGAGCATCCTGAGCAGCTGCATTACGGTCTGGTTCGGAAATTGCACCATCTCAGATTGCAAGACCCTGCAGCGGATAGTGAGGTCAGCTGAGAAAATCATCGGGGTCTCTCTTCCCGCTATTACAGACATTAACACCACATGTTGCATCCGTAAAGCAAACAGCATTATGAAGGACCCCATGCACCCCTCATACAAACTCTTCTCCCTCCTGCCATCTGGCAAAAGGCACCAAAGCATTCGGGCTCTCACGACCAGACTGTGTAACAGTTTCTTCCCCCAAGCCATCAGACTCCACAATACCCAGAGCCTGGACTGACACCAACCTACTGTCCTCTACTGTGCCTATTGTTTTGTTTATTATTTATTGTAATGCCTGCACTGTTTTGTGCACTTTATGCAGTCCTGGGTAGGTCTGTAGTCTAGTGTAGTTTTTGTATTGTTTCATGTAGCACCATGGTCCTGAAAAACATTGTCTCATTTTTACTGTGTACTGTACCAGCAATTATGGTCGAAATGACAATAAAAAGTGACTTGACTTGACTTGAACAAAGGGAAAATAAAATGAGGTGGACAGGTGAGTGTGTGTGGGATGAGAGCACCAAGGATGTGGTTACTTTAAACTGGAAAATTCAATGTTCACACTATTGGATTTTAAGCTACCCAAATGGCATATTAGATGTTGTTCTTCCAGTTTGTGATTGGTCTCTTTGTAGAAATGGATGAGATAGAAGACACTCAGGTCAGCTGGGAATGAAAAGAGTTAAAATGACCAGCACCTGGAAGTGAGAGAGGGCCGTTATAGGCAGTGTGTGGGGGGGGGGTTCTGCAACACAGTCACCTAGCCTATGCTTGATATCACTCATGTAGAAAAGACCACATTGTGAACACCAAATGCAATAGCTCAGGCAGCAGTAGTCTGCTTCACTTGCAGGGGCTGTTAAGTTCCCTGGATGGTGGAAGTGAAGAGCCAGGTTTTGTTGCTTCTTCATATGCAGGGAAAATGATGGGGACAGGAATTGACAGGGTTGAAGGGTTGGGTCAACTAAGGAATTTTAAACAGAAATTCACCAGTCTCCCCATTCAACACACCAACTTCTGCCATTTGGCCAGATGCAGCATGATCTCCTCACCAGTCATATCTTCCCATGTCCCCAACTTTCTGGCTTCAACCATCACCTCCCAGCCTTTGTCCCAACACAATTCCTCACCTGATTCCATCTTCCCATCATTCCCATCACTTCCTGCTATCACTAGGCCCAGTCACACTCCCTTCACACTGCTGCATACTTGTAGTTCCTCCTGTTCCTTCCCAGTCCTGATACAGGTTTTCTGCCCAAAATGTCGACTTACATGTTTTGTGTTTACTGGTGCTGCTTGACTGTTGTGTTCTTCCACTGTTCTCTGTTTCTGTTCCTGATTCCTGAATGTTTAACTTTTCTTAGCTCTTCCAGCAATTTAAAAATTAATTGAAGACGTAGAATGAATGAGGATTTTCTTTTATCTTTTAACATCCCTGTTTATTATTTGTGAGAGATAGTTGGTGATGGTAGTTGAGCAGGGGGAGGTGGGGAGTGGGGAGGTTATTTGAATATCAGGCTGGCTGGAGATGAGAGATGATGGTCTACCAGCTAGTGCTGACATGCTATGATAAACCTGACAGGCCATGATTAGGAGGTGATCATTTCGCAATCATTAATAAAACCACTGTACAAATTCAAAAGTAATTAAGTTGAATTCTGATGAATTATATTTGGCTTATTGTTATGTGTTAGTAATTTCCATATTGTGTATATTGTGAGCCCTGCTCAGTAATTCAAACACTTTCTGCTTAATAACAGGGAGCAAAGCCAAAGGAGAATGAAAAGTATTCCTTAAGGCTACAAAAATTATTCAGTAAAGGGAGTCACTGAATGTAGAGGGTGAAGTGGGATGATGAATCATCTGACCTCTGCAAGAACTTATGTCCTATGATCAATTTTGATTCACAATTGACCACTTTATTTTAAACCTGTACGCCTGTTCATTAACGAAAATATCTAAGGAGCCAATTATGTGGCGGCAACTCAATACATAAAAGCATAAAGACATGGTCAAGAAGTTCAGTTGTTGTTTAGACCAAACCTCAGAATGGGGAAGAAATGTGATCTAAATGACTTTGACCGTCGAACGATCGTTGGTGCCAGACAGGATGTTTTGAATATCTCAAAAAATACTGATCTCCCGGGATGTTCATGCACAACGGCCTTTAGAGTTTATAGAGAGTGGTGTGAAACAGGAAAAACATCCAGTGAGCAGCAGTTCTGTTAGTGAAAACACCTTGTTAATGAGACAGGTCAGAGGAGACTGCTCAGACTTGTCTAAGCTGTCAGGAAGGCGACAGTAACTCAGATAACTACATGTTACAACAGTGGTGCGCAGAAGAGCATCTCTGAACACACAACATGCCGCACTTTGAAATGGATGGGCTATAGCAGCAGAAGATGACAAACATACTGGACTATACTGTACGCAGGGGCCAATTTATTAGCTACAGAATATGCCTAATAAAGTCCTGAAACAGCTGGGTACTGGAATGGTCAAATGAAGCCGTGCAGTGGTGCTTCGGTGATGTAGTCTCGGGATGGGGGGAGCGAGGCAGATGAGTTTGGGGAGGGGTGGTGCTCGGGAGGAGGTTGATCACGCATTTGCGTGGTCTGTGAGGTGGTAGCATGCTGGCTTCCCTTTTACAGAAGGCAAAGGCTAGGTCATGGTATTCCAGTGGGAGCTTGGTGAGGTCAAGGATTTGCTTCCTCTCCATGGATTTATGGGGTGAAGTCAACTGGGCAGCAGGCAGGTGGCCTTAGCAGTGAACTGGCTGACCAGGTGAAGCGAGGGTTGTGAGTGGAGAGCCGGGGTAACTCAAGATGAGAGGAATGTTGGGCGAGTCAATGAGGAGGAAATGGATGGTGCTCTCAAATGCTCATGAGCACGGGCTGTTTGTGTGCTCCGACCATCCCAGACCCTAAGGGCGTCATCGATGGCCGCGATGCAGAAGGGGTGAGAGACAGGCTCGGTAGGAAGTCCCAGCTCTATCTGGTGGCTGTGGTTCTCAGATGCGGTGTGCATTTGAGGTGGCGGTGGTCAGCTGCTCCACAGTAGGTGCACAGGAGAGTTGGTGGGAGAGTAGGAGAGTTGGTGGTTTCTCACACTCTTGGGTCGCTGAGGGAGCTCTCCCTAGCTACGTGCGTTCTGGAAGCATGGTCGATGAGGGTCCTGCGGCCTGGAGCTGTTCTGCTGACAGAACCGCGGTTCCAGCTGACAACCTGTAGGGTCGTTCCATAAGATGCTTGTCAATACAGAAGGCCGGAGCGATGAGGCCTCGTGATGGGTGGGTACCTCCCAGGTTGACAGCTCAGCTTTCAAACGCTGCAAGAGGCCATGATGGTAATGGGCCAGCAGTGTTTCTGCATTCCAGCTGCACTCCGCCATGCGGGTCCTGAATTCAACGGTATAATCCAGCACTGAGTATCTGATCTGGTGCCTCCCTTCTAATTCCCGCATGGCTAAAACCCAGCACATCTCAGCGCTGAAATCCTCATAGCTGTTGCAAATGAGGGTCTTAATGTCCCAGTTAGCAGTGGCTCTCACCTAGTCAAGAGAGAGATGACGAAAGCAGTCTTGGCTCAGTCCATAGAATACAGAGACGGATGGAGCTCGAAGCGTAAGATGCACTGAGACAGGAAGTTGCGTAGAGGGTTGGGGAACTGTCAAAGGGTTCAGGCACCAGAATTCGGGTTTCCAAAGGAGGAGGTTGACTGGTTGGTGCTGGGTTGCTGTATTGAGATGGAGAGTTGGTTGAGAGTGGAGAGCAGATGGTCAAGGGTTTCCTGCTGCTTCTGGATCATGTGCTCATGTCGATGGATGACTTCCATTTGACGAGCAAATCTGCTGCATCAGTTGAAGGTTCACTCATCCTGTCTGGAAATGTAGAGGAGGCTTAACTCAAAATGTTTCCTATGGTGCAAGTGTCTAAGACCAGAGGACACAGCCGCAGAATAGAGGGGTGTCATTTTAGAACGGAGGTGAAGAGGAATTTCTTTAGCCAGAGTGGTGAACCTGTGGAATTCATTGCTACAGGCAGCTGTGAAGTCCAAGTCTTAATGTATATTTAAGGCAGAGGTAGATAGGTTTTTGATTTGTCAGGGCATGAAGGGATACAGGGGTAGGGGGGAAGGCTGGAGATTGGGGCTGAGAGGAAAAGTGGTTCAGCCATGATGAAATGGCAGAACAGACTCGATGGGCCAAATGGCCTAATTCTGCTCCTATATCTTATGGCCTTATGATCTTAAAAGCAGAGAAGTGGAGACAACTTAGTGGTGAGTGATTACTAATAATAAACTTCAAAATAATAAGCTATGAGGGGCCATTAATAAGAGAGAACAGGTACTAAACACTACAGGCATCAAGGTAATTGAAGGCTAGAAGCAGCTGATTGAGGCTGGGTGGTTCGATGGGTGAACATGGACTGTTGATGAGAGCTAGGTGATGAACAGGTTTGAACAGGCTGCAGATGATGAGCTGGAAATGAATGATAGATGACACCTGTTAGCTAGATGGAGACTGGGAGGTGCCTGCCTGTGCTGACCTGACACAATTTGCCCCAAACCAAGTCATGCTGACTATCCCTAATACTGTTCCAAAGAACCTTCTTCAATAACTTAAACTGATATCTGCATATTTAACTATCGGCAATGATTAAGAAATGTTTTTACGTTATGAATTGCTACATGTTTATCATTTATTTAAAATATTGAAGTTTTTTACAGTTTGGGCGATGATCTTTGCACTCTCACAGGCTCCAGGTGTAGCACCAGATGACTGGAGGGTGGCAAGTGCTATCCCTTTGTTTAAGAAAGGAAGTAGGGACAACCCAGAGAATACTATACCAGTGACTCTTATTTCAGTAATGGGCAAACTATTGGAGAAGATTTTTAAAGACAGCATTCATGAGCATTTGCAGAAGCATGGTCTGATTAGGGATAGTCAGCCCGGCTTTGTGAGTGGCAAGTCAGGTCTCTTGGACCTGATGAAATTTCTTCAGGATGTGACAAAGCACATTGATGAAGGCAGAACAGTGGAATCAGAATCAGAATCAGGTTTATTATCACCGGCATGTGTCATGAAATTTGTTAACTTAGCAGCAGCAGTTCAATGCCATACGTGATACAGAAGAAGAAGAAAATAATAATAAATAAATAAATTACAGTATACATATATTGAATAGATGAAAAATCATGCAAAAACAGAAATTATATATATTAAGAAAGTGAGGTAGTGTTCACAGGTTCAATGTCCATTTAGGAATCAGATGGCAGAGGGGAAGACGTTTTCCTGAATTGCTGTGAGACCAATTGCTGAATTGCTGATCCGCTCCTTGAAGATGGCCTGGGTACTTTGTAGGCTGGTACCCAAGATGGAGCTGACTAAATTTAGGGCCTTCTGCAGCTGCTTTCGGTCCTGTGCAGTAGCAATCCCCCCCCACCCCCACACCAGACAGTGATGCAGCCTGTCAGAATGCTCTCCATGGTACAACTATAGAAGTTTTTGAGTGTATTTGTTGACATGCCCAATCTCTTCAAACTCCTAATGAAGTGTAGCCACTGTCCTGCCTTCTTTATAACTACATCGATATGTTGGGACCAGGTTAGATCCTCAGAGATCTTGACACCCAAGAACTTGCAACTGCACACTCTCTCCACTTCTGATCCCTCTATGAGGATTGGTATGTGTTCCTTCATCTTACCCTTCCTGAAGTCCACAATCAGCTCTTTCGTCTTACTGATGATTGAGTGGAAGGTTGTTGCTGTGACACCACTCCACTAGTTGGCATATCTCACGCCCTCTCGTCTCCATCTGAGATTCTACCAACAATGGTTGTATCATCAGTAAACGTGGTGTACTAGTAAAGCATCTGATAAGATTTCCCACGGCAGGCTCATTCAGAAGGTCAGGAAGCATGGGATCCAGGGAAACTTGGCTGTGCGGATTCAGAATTGGCTTGTGCAGAGAAGGCAGAGAGTGGTTGCATTCTGCCTGGAGATCGGTGATCAATGATGTTCTGCAGGGGTGTATTCTGGGACTCCTGCTCCTCGTGATTTTTTTGTAAAGGATTTGGAAAAGAACGTGAATGTAGTTATTAAGTGTGCAGATAACGTGAAGGTTGGTGGAGATTTGGACAGTGCAGAAGGTTGTCATGGGATATTGACAGGATACAGAGTTGGGCTGAGAAGTGGTAGATATGGTTCAACCTGGAGAAGTGCGAAAGTGATTCACTTTGGAAGGTTGGACTTGAAAGCAGAACTACAGGGTTAGTGACATGATTCTTGGTAGCGTGGAGGAACAGGGGGATTTTGCAGTTCACATCCACAGATCCCTCAAAGTTGCTGCGTGAGTTGATAGGGTGGTTAAGAATGCAGATAGTATTTTGTCCTTCATTAGTTGGGAAAATTTAGTTCAAAAATCACAAGGTAACTTTGCAGCTCTGGTTACTGGTTACACCACACTTGGAATATTGTGTTCAGTTAGCGGAGGCGGTGCGGAGGGATAATGGCGCTAAACAGCAACTCCTTTGCTTGCATCTTCAGAAACAGCTCTATTTCCATCTTTAATATCTCTACTTTTCCCTTTCAGGGTTTTTTTGAAGACCCTGACCTGGAGTGACACACAGACTTTGGTTCTTTGCCAGAATGGGATCCACTCTCGGGGTTTCATGACTGGCTATGGTTCGGCACCCCGAGGGCTCAGCCTAAGAGTCCGGCTCGGCTTTGGAGGCCTGGGCTCTCGGAGCTCTGGAGATGGGCGTATCGAGGGTCAGTGTCACGGCAGAGGACCCGTGTGTCATTGGGGGAGTCGGAGTATCTGTGGCTGTGTGCCCAGACACTCGAGGTCTTTGGGCACGGAGCTCGAGAAAAGCTATGTAACGGACTTTTAACATCGTAAATCAGCGAGTTGTTTGTTATATCTTCCCTTTCGCTGTGAGGATGGAGACACCTCTTTCTCTCTTATTAGGAAGAGAGCGAGCCAGTGGTATGTCGAATACCGGGTGAACAATGTAGTCTTTGGGGGTCTGTGTCTTTGCTGTTGCTTTGCTCACACTTGAGTGCTCAGTGGCAGTGCGGATGCTTTTTTTTGCCGGTGGGGGAGGGGGGATCGTTGCTTGCTGCTGTTTATGCGCGGGAGGGAGGGGAGCTTGGGGGGACTTTGGGCTTCTAACATTTAACTCTCGTTCATTCTTTGCGGCACTCCTCTGTTTTCATGGATGGATGTGAAGAAAAAGAATTTCAGGATGTATATTGTATACTTTTCTCTGACATTAAATGTACCTTTGAAACCTTTGAGTTCTGATCGCCTCATTGTAGGGAGGATATAGAGGGTGCAGAGGAGATTTACCAGGATGCTTCCTGGATTAGAAAGCAAGGTTGAGTGAGCTAGGGCTTTTCTATTCGGAACAAACAGGATTAGGGGTGACTGAACAGTGGTGTATAAGACGACAAGAAGCATCGATTGAGTGGACATCCAGAGACTCTTTCCCAGGATGGAAGTGGCTAATAGGAGGGGGCATATCAGAGGTAAGTTCTTTTCTCTGCTTGGTAGAGGCAGATACATTATGGGCTTAAAAGAAACTCATAGTTAAGTACATGAATATCAAAAAATGGAGGACTATATAGGAGGGAAGGGTTAGATTGATCTTCGAGTAGGTTAAATTGTCCACACAACATGGTGGGCTGAAGGGCCTGTGCTGTGTAGTAGTATTCTATGTTCTATGTTTTAGCTTTCAGATCTAAATTCTATTCTTTAATTGTAGATTTCTGGAGTAATAATGTCTTATTTCTATCCCCTTCCCCTTATCTTCCCAGTTTCTAGGCTGAGCTATTTTTTCTACTGATTATGGATGAATAAAACTGCAGTTGTTGGAAGGTTTAGCAGTTGGGTAACTTGAATTTCTCTTCCGCTTCTCATTGCCAAATCTAATCTCTAACACTGGAATGATTCTGTCTTGAGTGAAATGACAGGTGCTTTAGGATACATCACTGTGCAGAGCACCTACCGATCTAGCTGTGGGCAACATGCTGTTTGGCTGAGGACCAGACATTGCATCATAATTATGGTCCATTATGCATTAAGGTTATAAATGGCAGCATCGCTTCTAATCAGTCAAGTAATAAAGGCAGGTGACAAAAAAATCTAAATTTCAAATAAAGAGAAATCACAACTTTAGCATAATTTAGCTGCATATTTTGTTGCTTAGCAACCTGGAGCTCCTGGCTGCAGATTTGAAATGTTTGTTTTTTTTACCCAGGGGCTGGTTTAGACTGATGGTGATTATCCTCCTTTTCTCTACTGCAGGGTATTTAATAGATGGTATGAGGTAAGCAATCTCAGTCTTACACAAAACGCCTTGCAAAATACTCAGCAGATCATGCTGAATCAGTGGAACAGATACAGTGTTAGTGTTTCAGATTGAAGACCCTTCATCAGAACGATTTCCAGTATTTTCTATTTTAATTTTTAATTTCAAGCTTCTGGATTTTGTTTTAATTTTCACTTTCTGAGAGTTATTTGATTTTTGAGAACTTAGTGATTCCACCACACACAAATGACTTGAGCTGAACAATTCATATACTCATAGGGAGTTACCACACAGAGGAGGCAATTTGGGCAATTGTAATTGAGCCAGTCAAGGAAGACACTTTCAGTCCAATCAACTTCTCATATCTTGATCAGTGCACTTAATACTCACTTAAAAGCACATCCAAGTATTTTTTACATCTGATGTCTTTGTTTCCCCTTTCAAAATGTTGGTTATAAATACCACTATTCTTTGGATGAAAAGAATCTCTACAGTTTCCCTTTAATCCTTCAATAAATTACAATAATTTCTAAGCAATATCTCCCTGTTAAGGAAAATAGATTCTTTCTATCCATTCTATCACATCCTACCTACAAAGATGAGAACTATAAGTACTACGAGAGCGTTCCGTGTGAGAATCAAGAAAAAATAAATCTTTATTAACCAAATAATTTTACATAGGTACAGAATATCAGAGAAAGTGCATTTTCTTCTCCAACTTTTTGCCTTTAAAATTTCTTTCAGTAATACTAATATAAAGTGACATAGTACATACACATAGTTCCTCAGACACCTTCAGCCCTCAGATATCTAAGTCTCAGTATGAATATGCTGTTGTTGTTCCTTTTTGTGCCTTGAGGCACTTTGGGTGGCAATTTTTTGCCGTTTCCTTAGGATTTGGATGTTTTTTTTTATGAGGCCAAGTTGCTAACTTGGTGCTCAAACCAGCATGGATGGAAAGCATGCAAGGGGCCGGCTGGATTCAAACCTGGGACCATTGGCCTCGAAGTCCAGTGCTGATGCCACTACACCACCAGCTGGCAGTTAGTTTGAATATGTAAACACTTCAATGATTAGAGATGAGCATATACTTAATTATGTTAAAAGTGGACTCAATAATAATAATAAAAATGAAAATGATAGGGATATAACTATTCTAGTAATATCCATTTTTGCTACCATTTTGGATGCTCCCTCAAATCTTTCCGCTTTGCAGAAACAAGAATTTTCTTTCTCAGCTTGGATGGCAGTACACAAAGAATTGTGACTGAAATAGAGAAAGTTCTTAATTTTAACAAGGTTTTAACAAGAGATTAAATAATTTAACTCTGATTTTAACAAGAGATTGAAAGAACAATACAAATAAATTAGCAGCCATTTTCTTTTCCTCAGAATACTCTGGATATTTCTTTCAGCACATAATGCTGTACAGGCCTTCCCTGAGTTATGATTGCTGGAATTATGGACACCCGCATATAACAACAAACTTCCGTAACTGTTTAATTCAAAAGTCCAACATACGTACATATGTGCATTCCTACAAACAGCAAAACTAGTTTCCTCACTCTTTTTCCACTTTTAATAATTGTAATTGTTCTTTCTTATCAGTCATGTGATTTTGATGCCATTCTTTGCAATACTGTGGGGGTAAATTGTTACCATATTGAGTGATTTTTAATGTATTTTCTGACTTACAAATAAAATCACTTGTATAAATAAAACTTGTTCATATATATAGCAATATTTTGTAACTAGAAAAGGGAGAAAAATATCATTTTTTCTGGATTCCACCCACCCCACAAAATCTAGGAAACACCATGCATCAAAGTTTGATCTGTAGTAATAGACTCGGAATTATTGATTCTTATGTTGCTTTTGTGTATACTGAAAGGTTATAACAATATCAAGGATGAAAAATTTCAGTTATACAGAGAGTTTCACTGAAACAAAGCAACCTAGGAGGAAACTTAATTATGGTTATTAAAATTACTATCTAAAATAAATTACAAGGGTTATTGTTGTCTCGTCTGGGAGTAAGTGGTGAAGAATCAGTTAAAGTAGTCACTAGGAGAGTAAATCCAGTAAATAAAATAAGAATAACTAACTTCTGGAGGACTTAAGTTAACAAGTTTATTGTAGAAATGTGTGTAGAAATTTTGGTAGGATAAGGATAAGGGAATGCAATATTAACAAAATGATACAATTTTAAAGGAAATACGTCAAGCAGAGAGAATAATATACACTCAGTGGCCACTTTATTAGGTACACCTGCTCGTTAATGCAAATATCTAATCAGCCAGTCACCTGGGAGCAACTCAATGCGTAAAAGCATGCAGACGTGGTCAAGAGGTTCATTTGTTATTCAAATCAAATATCAGAATGGGGAAGAAATGTGATGTAAGTAATTGGACAGTGAAATGATTGCTGGTGCCAGATGGGGTAGTTTGAGTGCCTCAGAAACTAATGATCTCCTGGGATTTTCACACAGGAGCAGGGGTTCCCAACTTTTTTTTATGCCACGGAGCCTTACCATTAACCGAGGGGTTCGTGGACCCCCTGTTCCAGGTTTCGCAGAGAATGGGGCAAAAAACAAGCAACATTCAGTGAGCAGGAGATCTGTTGGAAAAACGCCTTGTTTATGAGAGAGGTCAGAGGAGAACGGCCGGACTGATTCAAACTGACAAGAAGGGTACAGTAACTCAAACAACCACACATTAAAACAGTAGTGTGTAGCAGAGCATCTCTGAACACACAACACGTTGATACTTGAAGTGAATGGCTACAGCATCAGAAAGCCATGAACATGCAATCTGTGACCACTTTATCAGGTATAAAAAGGTACCCAATAAAGTATTCACTGAGCATTTTACTCTTTTTTGGACTGAGATTACGTGCGCATGTTACATTGTGTTAATCTTGGTAACCAATCACTATATTATCAACGCCATTACAGCGCACAGTTTATTATTAATATCCACCATGAGGTGTCCTTTCATTCACATCCTTACACGGAATATAGTGTGTGGTTGCTTGCACCAGCGATCAAGCCTTTTAACATCGCTAGTATCCTGTTTGCAGGAAGACTGAGAAAGTCACAAGCAAAACATTACATTAATGCCTAAGGATTAATAACCCTAACCCTAATGTACAGACACCACAGTTAAGAACAGCATGCTCCATCTGAATAACATAAACCTCTCACCGAGCTGCCACCGGCTCCTCCCTGTACTGCCCTCATACAGCTAAGAGCCATTGCATTGCAAATTCCTTTCCCTACAGTGACTACACTTGGGACCGTTTTCCTCATTCGGTGGAGAGTCAAGTGACCCTTACAGGAGAGCCCCAGCCATGATTCCCAATGGAAGTAACTTGTCTGCATTGATAGACATATACTGCGGGGTCCACAGAATGATATCGTGTGCTGGCAGGGATTATTTAGGGTTAAGATAGAAGTGAGGGAAGGCATGGAGTAGCAGAGACTCTGGGCAGTTGGGACAATTGTTTTGGGGCAAGATGGCGGACTGACGTCATCATGTTCAGGTGGCCACCAAAAGCTCATTACAGCAGCTTACATATTGAAATATTAAAAATGATTCATTCCTCTCTCGTGTATTTACCGAATTTCTCCTGACACGCATCCGTGCTAACCAGTTTATCAACAGCAAGTTCCATATTCTCTCTGCTCTGAGTAGAATAGACTGAACATCGATACTTATACAGAAGTATTGTACGGAGACCGACCAAGAAATCAGCCACGTCTGGCTGCACTGTCAACTTCTGCAAATCGATTTGAAATTATTTCTATTGCTTTTAAAGTAGAATGCATTTCTTACGAATTTACAAAACAATTCCTGGAAACAGAGATTACGAGTTCGGTGCACACACCCCACTGTGTATAAAAACTAGTCCCGCATGTATTTGCAATGGGTTGCTGAGAACAGCATTCTAATCCACCGTGGCACATCAACCTTGAACTCCGCCAGTATCCCAGAGGTTAATGCTCCCAAACGCAGTATTCACCGGGGAGAGAAGGGAAAACGGCCAGATATTGTTATAGGTATCTGAAGTCCTGCCCACTGCCATAGTAACAGATTTAGATACCACTCTAAAAGACAGCTCGAGATCACGGGTCGCCCACCAATCCCCCCAAACCGAAAGAGCACAATCTCCAAAGCAATGCGGAAGATTATTCACCGACTGCGCCCCCGCCAGCAAACGGAACCGGATGAACAGCGGCCAGTACTTTGGATTCGTACAGAGTAAGTACTCAAATCAATTCTCCGATCTTTCCCAACTTCTTTGTACGCATTTTGGATTTTGTTTTGTTTGCAGTTGCGAGTTGTCGACATCTATAAGAGCGCAGCACAAGAAGTTGAAAGATTGATTGTTGCCGCTAACTCCAAAGAACTAAAATTGCTGGCGCAGCACTTTGCATAAAACACTTAAATGATGTGTAGAGCATTGAGTTTTGGGATAATTGGGAGAAAGCTAACCAGAAGGCTGACGAGGAAGGAATTTGAGGAGATGATAATATGGAATGGGATTGTTCCGTGCGCCAGCATTGACTCGATGGGATGAATGGCCTCCTCTTCAGTAAGGGAATAGGAAATAAGCAGGTTAGCTAACTCATTATCTGCACTCCAGAAACAGCAATACTATTAATGACACGTCCGAAACTTTAGACCGTAAATAGAATCACAGGAATCATAATCATGTTTATAAGACCACAAGAGACCATAAGATGCAGGAGCAGGATTAGGCCATTTGGCCCGTCGAGTCTGCTCTCCCATTCAATCATGACTGATCCTTCTTCCCCTCCTCAGTCCCACTCCCCAGTCTTCTCCCCATAACCTTTGATGCAGAGCCCACTCAAGAACCCGTCAAGCTCTGCCTTAAATACAGGTTTCCCCCGCCATCCGAAGGTAGAGCGTTCTTGTGAAACGGTTCGTAAGCCGGAATGTCGTAAAGCGAAGAGGCAATTACCATTTATTTATATGGGAAAAATTTGTGAGCGTTCGCAGACCCAAAAATAACCTACCAAATCATGCCAAATAACACATAAAACCTAAAATAACAGTAACATATAGTAAAAGCAGGAATGATATGATGAATACTCAGCCTATATAAAGTAGAAATACTTTTCCACAATAATTGCCTGCACTGTTCTCTGTAGCGAAAATCTCACACAAGCGCTCTTGGCAAAAACACGTGCAAGCGCTCTCCAGTAACCTTTTAGGCTATGAAGCCGCCAAATCATACCAAATAACATGTAAAAAGTACACGGCCTATATAAAGTAGAAATAATGTATGCACAGTGTAGTGTCACTTACCGGAATTGGGACAGCGCCGAGCACACTGAAAATGGTGTGTTAGGCTGAGTCGTCGGAGGTTAGGGTGGTGCAGTGGCCCCCACCCTCCAGGCAGCGAACCGATACATTGCCGCGGAGAATGCAGGGGTCCAGCAGTGGCTGGGACGCACCCAGCACATCTTTAAGAAAAAAAGCCAAAATAAACAAGCTGATTAATTAGGTGCCGCCCGGCACGTAAATGTTGGCCCAGATCAGAGGCGACGCAATTGGCAATCATTTCTGATCTGGGCCGACATTTATGTGCCGGGCGGCACCTAATTAATTAGCTTGTTTATTTCGGCTTTTTTTCTTCAGGATGTACTGGGTGCCTCTCGTCTACTGCTGCATTCTCCACGGATCGGTATCAGCGGCCCGGGGTTTGGGGTGGTGGGACACTGGGGTGTCATCTCATCGTCTATTTCCATGAGCGTAGGCAGGTCATCTTCTATGTCTGCCTGCCTCGATTTCGAAGGTCGAGGTTTGTCGTTTGCCATGGCTGATGTGGAAGGCTTGAAAAATGACAGTATGCTTGACTGCTGAGCCTCGCGCATTTTTCCATCATACGGTTCTTTGTAAGCACTCAAACCATCCTGCAACTATGCCCTAAACCGACGTACCCTTTCAAAATTGAAGTCATACTTTATCATTGCAGTGAAAATCTCACGTAGTTGCCTCACGTTCAGTTCCTGGACGACTTCACATTTGGTCTGTTCGCTACTGCATTCAGTTTTGATTGTTTTCCTTTCCTCTTGCAATTGCATCAGCTCTTCATCTATCAGTTCTTGGTCATGGGATGCCAAAACCTCTTCAACATCATCCTCATCAACTTCCACAAGCCAAACTCACTTTGTCCTTACTTCGTTCACCACGATCGAAACGCTTAATTATGTCTAGTTTTACGCTGTGTAACACCCTTACGAGCTCTTTTAAGCTTTTCCAATACCTTAGAACTCATCTTGCTAACGGATGCTCACAGGCACATGATTAAGCAATGCTGGCGAGAATGCCGTTCCGAATCCGGGGGAGAGCGGCTGCTCGGGGCGTGCGCTGCCTTTTTTTTCGCGCGCTGCTTTTTTTCGTAACAGTGAAAACACCTTCTGTTAGCGAAAATAGGTAACTAATGTAGATCTTTCGTAACAGTGAGGTTTCGTAAAGCGAACGTTCGAAAAGCGGGGGACACCTGTACCCTAACGACCTGGCCTCCACAACTGCCTGTGATAATAAATTCCGCAAATTCACCACCCTGTCTGTTTTAAATGGACGCTCTTCTATTCTGGACTCTCCCACCACGGGAAACATCCTTTCCCCACCTACTCTGTCTAGGCATTCAGAAGATTTGAATGAGATCCCCCCCCTCCCCATCCTTCTAAAATTTTATTACAGACATTTGTCTAGAAATTTGTTGTTTCGTGACACCAATACAGCGCAAGACATAAATAGTCACTATAAGTTACAATAGGAAATAAAACAAAAAGTGCAACAACAGAACAGCGAGGCAGTAGTCATGGGTTCATGGACAGTTCAGAAGTCTGGCGGCAGAGGGGAAGAAGCTGTTCCTAAAACGCTGAGTGTGAGTCTTCAGTCTCCTGTACCTCCTCTCTGATGGTGGTAATGGGAAGTGTTCGTTCAATCTGCAGTTGTTCACTCTGCAGGTTTTGCGACTCGAATGGGAAACATTTCAGAAGTGTGCAAGTACAGTACACTGGATAATTAAACGGTAGGAGAATTGTTGGATTGACAGGTTTACTGTCTGGGTTAGACGAAGGTGAGCAGGGCTTTGCCGCAGACTATTCTGCACGAAAGTGATTTCACGTTTCTCATTGCTGCGGAACGATTCAAGGGACCCCGTCCTTTGTTGATTCACCTCGGTGGGTAGCAAGTCTCACCAGGACTGAATATGAATTATGCGATGATGAACCTTAGGCAAGTGAAATTGGAACATCGCTGTCATGGCAACAGCATAATCAAAGATTGTTCTTGGAAGATATTGGAACAAATCTCTCAAACCGCAGTAGAGGTCCTCTAGGACGCGGTTTCACCGTGCTGATTTCTCAGTGGTTATGACAGAAGGGAACGTAACATCCTGGCAAGTACCTTAATGATCATCTAATTCTGGGAATGTAAAATAGACTGCTTATTATCGAGGATCAAGGATCATCTTTATTCACCATATACATTTACATGCATTAGGAATTTGCTGTGCTGTGCAGGAGAGTTTTTAAAGCTGCAGCACTGGGACTGTTCCACTCTCTTGATCTTGGAAGTCCAAGTCCAGTGATACAAGTAGTTGTCACAAATTGGGGTCTTCCTTGGTTGCAGTGGATGACCATGACTTTTTCAGTACCTTGTCGTGCCTTTCGCTCTCCACAAAGTGTTGCAGAACCACCTGCCTGGCCGTGGGGTCTCATTCGCCCAGTCTGCCAGGGATGACTTCACATGCTAGCACAGGCATGGCCCTAGCTCACCGGAGCATGAGGCCAGCTGGCTAAGCCTGCCTGTCACAGTGGTGTAACCAGGTGTGTCCGCTGTCATAAGCAAACAGCTACTTGGAGCCACAGGTGAGAGCAGTGTCCGGTAGGGCCCAAAAGTGAGTGAGCTGCCCCTGAGTGGACACGACAAGCCCCTTCACCAGACTTGCTACCCCTCCCTGGACACTCCATATATCCCTCACCAATGATAAAGAACAAAGAATTGTATGAAAGAAAGTTAGAAGTACGGATATAGAATAAAATGTGCATGAAAACTTAAATATCAGCATGTATTTAAGACATAACCAACATTATGAAAAGTCATTCGAAATATTTACAGTGCAGTGACTGAGGTAATAGAGGGGGATGGGAGGCAAACTAGAATAGTTGATTAGATTAACTGCCTGGGAGAAAAAAACTTTTAAGCTGGCATGAAGTTTTTGTTTTAATAGCCCTATAGTGCTTTCCAGAAGGAAGCTTTTGGAAAAGGCAGTTTGCTGGGTGGGTTGTGTCTGCAATGATTTTCCTGCCCACTTCATGTCCTGGGCACATACAAGCCCTGCAGTGATGGTAGACTCCAGCCAATGACCTTTTCTGCTCTGGCAGTTTGCTCTATTATGAGAGGATGCTGCACTAAACCAGACAGTGATGGCTAATGTGAGGATGCTCTCTACGATGGCAGTGCAGGATTGCACCACTATGTTCTGGGGAAGATGGAGTTTTACCAGCTGCTGCATGGAGTATATCTTCTGCTGAGCCTTTTTGTCAGTGGTTCTCTCAAATGAGGTCATGTGAAATAATGATGCCCAGTACACTGAATGCTGAGAAACGGTGCTAACCATAGACTTGATGGGCAGGTGTACAGGAGAGGTGTTTCTCCCCAAGTTGATATGCATCTCTGTGGTTTTGAGGGCATTCAGCTCCAAGTTGTTGTGTTGCTGCAGCACACCCGCTCGTTTACTTCCAGTTGGTACTTGGATTTGTTGGCTCTAGTAATTAGTCTTATGACTGTGGCATCATCTGCAAACTCTAAATATACCTCTCACTGCATCCATAAAGCAGCCCAGATAATCAAAGACACAGGCCGTCCTGCATATTCCCTCTTCTTCCCCTCCCAATGGGCAGAAGGTACACAAGCCTGAATGCATATACCACCAGGCTCAAGGACAGCTGCTATTTAGTTATTATGTGACTATTAGATAGTTCCCTAGTATGATAAATTGGACTCCTGACCTCACACTCCACCTCGTTACCTTTCACCTTATTGTCTACCTGCACTGCACTTTCTCAGAAGCTGTTACATTTTATTCTGTGTTGTTACTGTTTTCCCTTGGTGTACCTCAGTGGACTGTGTAATGATCAGATCTATATGAGCAATAGGCAATACAAGTTTTTCATTGTATCTTGGTACATTTGACAATATTAAACCAACTCCAATTTGAATTTGAGGAAGAGATGTACCAGTTAATTCAACAAGTAAGTGAATTTTAAAACAAGATAAAAGATTAGCTTTATTTGCCATGTCTACATTGAAACATACAGTGAGAAGTGTCATTTAATCGAATCAAATAAGCAAGGATAATCCTGGGCTAAATGTCGCCAAGCTTTCAACACCAACGTAGCATGGCCACAATTCACTAAGCATAGCCATATGTCTTTGGGATTGGGAGGAAGCTCGAGCACCTGTAGGAAATAGAACATAGAATAGTACAGCACAGTACAGGCCCTTCGGCCCACATTGTTGTGCCGACCATCAAACCCTGCCTCCCATATAACCCCCCCCACCTTAAATCCCTCCATATACCTGTCTAGTAGTCTCTAAATTTCACTAGTGTATCTGCCTCCGTCATAGACTCAGGCAGTGCATTCCATGCACCAACTACTCTCTGAGTAAAAAAACCTTCCTCTAATATCCCCCTTGAACTTCCCACCCCTTACCTTAAAGCCATGTCCTCTTGTATTGAGCAGTGGTGGCCTGGGGAAGAGGCGCTGGCTATCCACTCTATTTATTCCTCTTAATATCTTGTACACCTCTATCATGTCTCCTCTCATCCTCCTTCTCTCCAAAGAGTAAAGCCCTAGCTCCCTTAATCTCTGATTATAATGCATACTCTCTAAACCAGGCAGCATCCTGGTAAATCTCCTCTGTACCCTTTCCAATGCTTCCACATCCTTCCTATAGTGAGGTGACCAGAACTGGACACAATACTCCAAGTGTGGCCTAACCAGAGTTTTATAGAGCTGCATCATTACCTCGTGACTCTTAAACTCTATCTCTTGACTTATGACAGCTAACTTAATTAACTAACTTAACTAACTTAAGCTTTCTTAACTACCCTATCTACCTGCGAGGCAACTTTCAGGGATCTGTGGACATGTACTCGAAGATCCCTCTGCTCCTCCACACTACCAAGTATCCTGCCATTTACTTTGTACTCTGCCTTGGAGTTTGTCCTTCCAAAGTGTACCACCTCACACCCGGAAGTCTACCACCTCACACTTCTCCGGGTTGAACTCCATCTGCCACTTCTCAGCCCACTTCTGCAACCTATCAATGTCTCTCTGCATTGATAGGTTGCAGAAGTGGCAGAAGTGCTCGACAATCCTCTACACTATCTACAACACCACCAACCTTTGTGTCATCTGCAAACCTGCCAACCCATCCTTCTACCCCCCCCATCCAGGTCATTAATAAAAATCACGAAAAGTAGAGGTCCCAGAACCGATCCTTGTGGGACACCACTAGTCATAACCCTTCAATCCAAATGTACTCCCTCTACCACGACCCTCTGCCTTCTGCAGACAAGCCAATTCTGAATCCACCTGGCCAAACTTCCCTGAATCCCATACCTTCTGATTTTCTGAATAAGCCTACCGTGTGGAACCTTGTCAAATGCCTTACTAAAATCCATGTAGATCACATCCACTGCACTACCCTCATCTATATGCCTGGTCACCTCCTCAAAGAATTCTATCAGGCTTGTTAGACATGATCTGCCCTGCACGAAGCCATGCTGACTGTCCCTGATCAGACCATGATTCTCTAAATGCCCATAGATCCCATCTCTAAGAATCTTTTCCAACAGCTTTCCCACCACAGACATAAGGCTCACTGGTCTATAATTACCCGGACTATCCCTACTACCTTTTTTGAACAAGGGGACAACATTCGCCTCCCTCCAATCCTCTGATATCATTCCCATAGACAACAAGGACATAAAGATTCTAACCAGAGGCTCAGCAATCTCTTCCCTCGCCTTGTGGAACAGCCTGGGGAATATTCCGTCAGGCCCCGGGGACTTACCCGTCCTAATGTATTTTAACAACTCCAACACCTCCTCTCCCTTAATATCAGCATGCTCCAGAACATCAACCTCACTCATATTGTCCTCACCGTCATCAAGTTCCCTCTCATTGGTGAATACGGAAGAGAAGTATTCATTGAGGACCTCGCTCACTTCCACAGCCTCCAGGCACATCTTCCCACCTTTATCTCTAATTGGTCTTACCTTCACTCCTGTCATCCTTTTGTTCTTCACATAATTGAAGAATGCCTTGGGGTTTTCCTTTACCCTACTCGCCAAGGTCTTCTCATGCCCCCTTCTTGCTCTTCTCAGCCCCTTCTTAAGCTCCTTTCTTGCTCCCCTATATTCCTCAATAGTCCCATCTGATCCTTGATTCCTAAACTTCATGTATGCTGCCTTCTTCCACCTGACTAGATTTTCCACCTCACTTGTCATCCATGGTTCCTTCACCCTCCCATTCTTTATCTTCCTCTCCAGGACAAATTTATCCCTAACATCCTGCAAGAGATCTCCAAACATTGACCACATGTCCATAGTACATTTCCCTGCAAAAACATCATCCCAATTCACACCTGCAAGTTCTAGCCTTACAGCCTCATAATTTGCCCTTCCCCAATTACAAATTTTCCTGCCCTCTCTGATTCTATCCTTTTCCATGATAATGCTGAAGGCCAGGGAGCAGTAATCACTGTCCCCCAGATGCTCACCCACTGAGAGATCTGTGACCTGACCCAGTTCATTACCTAGTACTAGATCTAGTATGGCATTCCCCCTAGTCGGCCTGTCAACATACCGTGACAGGAATCCGTTCTGGACACTGTCTGTGGTCACGGGGAGAATGTACAAACTCCTTACAGACAGCAGCGGGAAAAGAACCCAAATTAACTTTTGCAGCTGCTTGTCGGGATGGGATAGTGCTGTGATTGTATTATATAGTGTGCTATAGGATAGAGTAAAGGATATGTCATGGATAGAGCCCTGGTTGATGAATTCTTTGAAGTGTTGCTTATGGTGGCACTAATTGGATCTCCTTGATAAGCTGTTTGTCCTTGGCTCTCGCAAGGATGGAGTCTCTGGGGTTTCCTGTTTGACTAAGCTCTTTGCAAGATCTATTGAAGAGCATCATTAAATTCTGATGGGATATGCCCAACAACCATCACCCCAACCCCATCCCAATTGAATGAACATAATATTTCAATAGGCACTAGTCAAACAGTTATCTAATTGGCCAAGCCAACATTTTACATTGATCTATCTCCCAAAGTTAACACTTTGTCAGATTGGTTCCATTTCACACTAGTTAAATGGTATACACTCAGTGACCAGTTTATTAGGTACAGGAGTGGAACCCGGTGTAGCCTTCTGCTGCTGTAGCCCATTCACTTCAAGGTTTGATGTGCTGTGCATTCAGAGAAGTTCTTCTGCACACCACTGATGTAATGTATTGTTACTTGAGTTACTGTCACCTTCCTGTTAGCTTGAACCAGCCTGGCCATTTCCACTGTGCTGTCTCAATAACAAGGCACTTATGCCCACAGAACTGCTGCTCACTGGCTACATATTGTTTTTTTTGTACCATCCTTTGAAAATTCTAGAGAGTGTTGTGTGTGAAAATCTCAGGGTACCAGCAGTTTTTGAAATACTCAAACCACCCTGTCTGGCACCGGCAACCATTAAATGGTCACAGTCACCTATGCTGCATTGCTTCCCCATTCTGATGTTCAGTCTGAACCACAACTGAACCTCATGGCCATGTCTGAATGCTTTTATGCATTGAGTTGCTACCACATAATTGGCTGATTAGATATTTGTGTGAACAAACAGGTGTATAAGTGTAATCCACACAACATGCTGGAGGATCTCAGCAGGTCAGACAGCATCTATGGATGGGAATAAACAGTCGATGTTTTGGGCCAAGAACCTTCTTCAGGACTGGAAAGGAAGGGGAAAGAAGTCAGAATAAGAAGGTGGGGAGGGAGGAGGAAGACATACAAGGTGACAGGTGATTGGTGAAACCAGGAGGGGTGAAGTAAAGAGCTGGGAAGTTGATTGGTGGGAGAGATAAAGGGCTGGAGACGGGGGAATCTGACAGAGGAGGACAGGAGACCATGGAAGAGAGGGAAGGGGGGAGGAGCACCACAGGGAAGTGGTGGGCAGGTAGGGAGATAAGGTAAGAGAGGGAAACAGAAATAGGGAATGGTGAAGGAGGCAATTACTGAAAGTTCGAGAAATCGATATTTGTGCCATCAGGGTGGAGGTTCTGACTTCTCCCTTCTCACTCAGCCCGAAGCGTCAGCTGTTTATTCCCATCTATAGATGATGCCTGACTGCTGAGCTCCTCCAGCACATTGTGTGCATCTGTGTAACTGCACCCTTCCTTGAACTTTGCCATGCACATCCTCCCGTGTCCCTTCCGGTTTGTAAATGTAGGGAGCATACTGGACTATTCTGGGAGCAGAAGTTCCAACATAGAATCATAGAAAACATACAGCACAATACAGGCCCTTCGGCCCACAAAGCTGCGCTGAACATTTCCCTACCTTAGAACTACCTAGGCTTTACTCATAGCCCTCGATTTTTCTAAGCTCCATGTACCCATCCAGGAGTCTCTTAAAAGACCCTATCGTTTCCACCTCCACCACCGCTGCCGGCAGCCCATTCAACGCACTCACCACTCTCTGTGCAAGAAACTTACCCCTAACATCTCCTCTGTACCTACTTCCAAGCACCTTAAAACTATGCCCTCTTGTGCTAGCCATTTCAGCCCTGAGGAAAAGCCTCTGATTATCCACGCGATTAATGCCTCTCATTATGTTATACACCTCTATCAGGTCACCTCTCATCCTCCGTCGCTCCAAAGAGAAAAGGCCAAGTTCACTCAACCTATTCTCATAAGGCATGCTCCCCAATCCAGGCAACATCTTTGTAAATCTCCTCTGCACCCTTTCTATAGTTTCCACATCCTTCCTATAGTGAAGCGACCAGAATTGAGCACAGTACTCCAAGTGGGGTCTGAACAGGGTCCTATATAGCTGCAACATTACCTCTTGGCTCTTAAACTCAGTGCCACAATTGATGAAGGCCAGTGCACCATATGCCTTCTTAACCACAGAGTCAACCTGCGTAGCAGCTTTGAGTGTCCTATGGACTCAGACCCCAAGATCCCTCTGATCCTCCACACTGCCAAGAGTCTTACCATTAATACTATATTCTGCCATCATATTTGACCTACCAACATGAACCACCTCAAACTTATCTGGGTTGAACTCCATCTGCCACTTCTCAGCCCAGTTTTGCATCCTATCAATGTCCCGCTGTAACCTCTGACAGCCCTCCACACTATCCACAACACCCCCAACCTTTGTGTCATCAGCAAATTTACTAACCCATCCCTCCACTTCCTCATCCAGGTCATTTATAAAAATCACAAAGAGTAGGGGTCCCAGAACAGATCCCTGAGGCACTCCACTGGTGACTGACCTCCATGCAGAATATGACCTGTCTACAACCACTCTTTGCCTTCTGTGGGCAAGCCAGTTCTGGATCCACATCTCTGCAGATTTTAAAAGGCTGACGTTAGGAAGATAAGTGGGTGCGAAAGGGTGAAGGAGAGGGAATGCTGTGAGAACTGGAAGGTGATAGGTGGAAGTGGTAAAGGGCTAAAGTAGAAGAAATCTGATTGGAGAAGATTGTAGATCGTAGAATAAAAGGAAGGACTTGGGGAACCAAAGAGGGATGTCATGGTCATGTCCTGAGCACGGGAAGGGAAGGGAATCAGTGAGAGGGCCACCAGAAATAGGAAAACAAAGAGGGGGGAAGTGGGAAAGCAAGGAAAATAGAGGGCTACCTTTCCCCTCACCTAGAAACACCCTTTTCCTGCCAGCTTGTGCTCTTACCTCTCCTCCCACATTTATTCTGGCTTCTAACCACTTCCTAATGAAATGTTTTGGCCCAAATGTCGACTGTTCATTTCCGTCCATAGATGCTGCCTAATCTGCTGAATTTCTCCATCATTTTGTGTGAGTTGTTCTGCTTCATAGACTTTTTCTACACCTCTTGCTGCCTTGCTAAAGCAGCCAGCGTAATGAAAGATCCTACCTTCCTGGACACTCTCTGTTTTCTCCCTCCTACCGGGTAGAAGATACACAACCCTGAACGTACGTACTAACATTTTCCAAGACAGCTTCTGCCCAGCTGATACAAGAATAAACAAAGGTGCCCTAGTATCATAAGATGGACTGTTGACCTCACAATCTACCTCTTGCATCTCATTGTCTGCCAGCACTGTACCTTATTTTAGAGGCGTACATTGTGTGGATAGTCAGAGGCTTTTTCCCAGGGCTGAAATGACTGCCACAAGAGGGCACAGGTTTAAGGTGCTTGGGAGAAGATACAGAGGAGATGTCAGGGTTAAGTTTTTTATGCAGAGAGTGGTGAGTGCGTGGAATGGGCTGCCGGCAATGGTGGTGGAGGGGGATACGATAGGATCTTTTAAGAGACTTTTGGATAGGTACATGGAGCTTAGAAAAATAGATGGGTATGGGTAAGCCTAGTGATTTCTAAGGTGGGATATGTTCAGCACAACTTTGTGGGCTGAAGGGCCTGTATTGTGCTGTAGATTTTCTATGTTCCTATGTTTCTACTCTGTTAATTGTTTTACCTTATACTACCTCAATACCACTGACTTAACTTACAGGTTAATCTTTAGGGAATCCTGCGTTCAGACTCCCAAGTCTCTTTGCACTTCTGATTTCTGAATTTGCTCTTTGTTTAGAAAATAGACTATGCCTTTATTCTTTCTACCAAAGTGCATGACCATACACTTCCTGACACTGTATTCCATCTGCCACTTCCTTGCCCTTTCTCCTAATGTGTCCAAGTCCTTCTCTAGTCTCCCTACCCCTTCAACACTACCTGCCCCTCATTCTATCTTATATCACCCACAAAATTAGCCACAAAACCATCAATTTCATCATCATTAGCATATAATGTAAAAAGTAGTGGACCCAACACTGAGCCTTGTGAACTCCCACTAGTCACTGGCAGGTGACCAGAAAAGGCTCTCTTTATTCCCACTCTTTGCCCTCTGCCTGTCAGCCTATCTTCTGTCTATGTTAGTATCTTTGCCAACATCTCTAAGTACTAAATTTTGAATAATAGTCAGTTCTTTCAGTTCCTCAGTCTTACTAGACCCTTTCTTCTCTAAAATACCTTGTAGATACCTTCTGCCTCTTCGTGATGACAGGAGCAAAGTAATTATTAATTCCACTTCCATTTCCTCATTTCCTATTATAATTTCTCCTGTCCTTTCTTTAAGAGCCCAGATTTGCCCTCGCTAGTCTTTTCCTATAAAAGTATCAATAAAATTCATTCATTCATTATGTGCTTTGTTGTATGACATGAGCGATCGTGGCCTTGACCATGATTGTTCTAGGCAAATTTTTCTGCAGAGGTGGTTCGCCATTGCCTTCTTCTGAGTCGTGTCTTTGCAAGACGGGTGACCCTAGCCATTATCAATACTCTTCAGAGACTGTCTGCCTGGCATTAGTAGTCACATAACCAGGACTTGTGATAGGCACCAGCTGCTCATATGACCATTCACCACCTGCTTCTGTTGCTTCACGTGACCCTGATCAGGGAGTGCCATACCTTGCCCAAGGATGTCCTGCGGGCTAGCAGAGGGAAGGAGTGCCTTTTACACCTCCTTTGTTAGAGACGTATCTCCATCCTGCCACCCAAACCAAATATATATGTTTTTTTTGTGTGACTGTATGTTTATTGCAATTTTATATGTGTTATATGTGCCTTGTGGTGTGTGCGATTGTTGGTACTGTGTTTTGCGTCTTGGCTTTGGAGTAATGCTGCTTCATTTGGCTGTATTCGTGTATGATTGAATGATAAACTTGAAATTGAAAATCTGTTACCATCTGAGTCCTGACGAAGGGTCTCGGCCCAAAACGTCGACTGTACCTCTTCCTATAGATGCTGCCTGGCCTGCTGCGTTCACCAGCATTTTTTGTGGGTGTTGCTTGAATTTCCAGCATCTGCAGATTTCCTCGCATTACCATCTGTTTTTATGTTTCCTGGCATTCTACACTATCTTCATTTTCTTTATCTATTTTTGAATCCAAGATGCTCTGTATCCTTATGTTAATACCATTTCTAGAAATACTGTGAAACGTCTTCCTTTTGAAACTACCTTTAATATTTTTTCTGTTCTGCCAAAGATGAATAAATTTCCTTTTGGGTTTTAGTGATGTCAAATAGTCTTCCTTTTGTAACTTGCTTCATTTCTTAAACTCTAGCTAATTCCTGTGCATCCTCATTAACTTGTAATATATTTTTCACTCGACTGGAGTCGACTGTCATTTTATACCCTTGTTCTTTTTTGTTTAACACCCTAGTTTCACATCAAATTATATCATGTTCAAATCCAATGTAAAATTCTATCATCTCCCACAAAAGCTCCTTAACCCCAAGACATTCCATGAATTAATATTCCGTGTTATGATGTAAAATCAGAATCAGGTTTATTATCACCGGCATGTGACGTGAAATTTGACCAGTCCAAATATTAGGTTAAAATCTCCCATAATTATCCTACTACCCCAGTTACTCATCTTGCTATGCCACATTAATATTAAAATTACTATTTGGTATCCTATAAAAACACTTCCACCAATGTTTTCAGCTCTATATTATCTGTGTAACTGTGTAACAGGCAGCTGTGGAGGCCAAGTCTTTAGGTATATTTAAGGCAGAGGTTGAACTGTTCTTAATTGGTCAGGGTATGAAGAGATACGAGGAGAAGGCAGAAAATTGGGGCTGAGAGGAAAATTGGATCAGCCATGATGAAATTGTGGAGCATACTCGACGAGCCCGGCATAATTCTGCTCCTATATCTTATGGTATTATGGTTATTTTTTAGCTCAATATAAATTGATTTCTATTCAACATCATTATCTTGCATGATAATATTATTTTGCACCAATCTTTTCCTTTGTTTATCGTACTGCATCACCTGGTAAGTTTAAAAGGAGTGTGGGAAAGATCACCTGGTCACTCTGATGTTGAATTGGGGGGAGATTTCCAAATAGTCACTGGACTAGACATGCCAAGGCATCATCCCTGAAAAGGATGGCAGAGTGTTAGAGTGAGTTTTTTTTGGGTAGATGATTTGTTTACACTTAAATGACTTCTATTCCACCAGACTTCTATTTGACAAGGTACTGTGCATTGAGTCCACCACAATGGGCTTCCAAAAAGGTGTGAATAGCAGATGCTTCTGGCACCATAGTTTGACCAGATGCTGTAGTTTCAAAGACAGTATTATCTATACATTATAAATATTAATTGTCTTCTATGTTAGCACGTAAAATGCCAAATAAGTGTATTGTGGTTGAGCTAGAGGCTGTGGATACCAACCCAGACATGTTGGCGTCGGAAGGAAAGGATGAAATCCGAAGTTGTGATGTTTGTATGTAGCTTCAAAAGGAAGCATTGTCTTAGCATTGTCTATAACTTTTTAAGTAGCGATTACCTTTGTATTTAGCGTATAAATATCGAGCCCACATGGAACTAGCAGACCTTTCTGCAGAAAGCGTCTCCGTCTGTAAGATGCCTGCTGTACCTTGTTGTGTCGAATAAAGAAGCTGCTTTGTATCTACCAGTGACTCTGTCTCTCCGGTAATTTCATCCATGCTACAACACAGAGTTTGCCATCAAAACGTCAATTATAATCGATACCTGTACCCGGCTGGAAGCCTGAGAAGAGTTTACTCCAAATTTACACTTGTAGGACTTTGTTATAACACTCTATGACTCTAACCTATGGACAGGATTCACCTTAACCCTAGTGTTGTAGGCAAGTAAGTAATTTCTGTATGGAAGCCTAATTTGTCAAGACCAACAGCAAATTCTGATGTGCCTAGATGAAAGTTCTGTTACTGTGATGGATGCAGTCAGACAAATAATGGGTTTGGGTTCACATATTGGCAGATTTTACAGTGATAAGTGAAATATGAGATGGGTGGTAAATCTGGGAATTCATTGTCACAGATGGCTGTGGAGGCAAAGTCGCTGTGTATATGTATATATGTATGTGTATATATATATATGTGTGTGTGTATATATAAAGCAGAGGTTGATAGGTCTTTAATAAATAAGAATGTCGAAGGTCACAGGGAAAAGGAAGGAGAATGGGTTTGAGAAGGATAATACATCAGCCATGATGGAATGGTGCAGCAGGCTCAATGGGCCAAGTGGCCTAATTTGGCTCTTCTGTCTTATGATCTCGCAGTCTTATTTGAATTAAATTATCTTAAAGGCAGTCTAATCTAAGGGGTTATAGCCTTTAATGGCTGATGACATGATAGAAAAATAATTGAATCTGGATTTACTGGTCTGCGTGTCTTTATTGTCGAAAGAAAAACTGACCGTATTCATAGTGTTGGAAAATTAACAGCATAATCGCCATTAAGCAGGTAATTACACTTCTGGCAGTGAGACTATGAGCAGTTTTACTGCTTGTTGCATGCTTAAAATCGGTTTGTCGGATCAGCAAATGATCGCCTCCAGTATATAGCAATTATTAGGTGCTAAGTTTAATTAATAAGTGCTTTTTCTGAAATCTCAAAGGCTTTATGATACCAGCAGTATGTCAGAATTGAAGCTGATTTAATTGGACTGGTAGGCTGGCGCTGTTGCTCTCTGTGTACGTATTTCTCAGGCATTAAGCTGGGGAAGAGGAGCAGACTTGTTATGCTGAGGCTTTGCCTGATTTCTCCATTACTGTGGATGGACATAGGAGATGAGCCTACAGATTTAGCAAAACTATCTAGAACAAAAGGTGCATTCTTCTGCAACATCAACCTTCTTTCAACATAGAATTGTACTCTTTACATGTACTGCAAGAAAAAGCAGAGAAAAAAGTTAAGTTGGAAATTCACCAGGCTGGAAAACTTGTTTGGTTACATCCACTAAGATGCAGTAAACCGCTTTCCCAGTCTTGTTGCCCCAGGTAGAATTGAGTGTATAATCGAAACCTGCCAAGTATTGATGTGATAAATCAATCACATCAATGCTGACATTCCCCAGACCTTTGAGAGGTTGCTATAAAATTTGATGTATTTTGGGGCAGTGCATGGCTTCATCTACAGACATATGATCACGATCAGACGGTTCCAATATCCTGGTGAGAAACATCTCCTTATACATTACCTGGATGCTTTTCACCAGATAGTTGTGGACATATGTGTCTGATGTAACACTTGATTTAGTATTTGTTTGCTAGAGCACACACAACTTCTGCAAGACGTAGGTCCTCTATCAGCCTGTCCCTGCTGTACAACAGTGAAGATTCACGGAGAACGTGATCCACTTTTCACATATCGCAAGCCACCTCTGTGATGGCAGACACTCATAATGAGATTAAAATCACCTTCAATGGACCAATACAGCTTTTAGCTGTGTGAGGAAAAAGGTATTTGAAGATAAAGATCTCAGACCTGGTCCAAAGCTCATGACCGACAAGGCAGTAGGGATTCTTTCCTTATCCATGCTTCTGAGACCTGAACTACCTATAATGGACATGTCATGGCACTAGAACACTACCATGAGGGCTGTCTTTGTAAAATGCTCCAAATTTACTAGATTGGTGAGCAGGTCTAGGTCATTGCCCTTTCCTAGGCCAACATACCTAACAATGAGGCCTAGTGTTACATCCAGTCAGCTATAGTATGTTCAAAGGTACACTGAATGTCAGGGAAATGTATACAATATACATAATGAAATGCTTTTTCTTTGCAACCATCCACGAAAACAGAGGAGTGCCCCAAAGAATGTATAACAGTTAAATGTTAAAACCCCAAAGCCACCCCAGCTTCCTCCTCCCACGCATAAGCAGCAGCAAGGCAATGGTCCTCCCTCCCCCACCAGCAAAAAAGCATCGGCACCCCTCACTGAGCACTCAAGTGTGCAGCAAAGCATCAATAAAGACACAGACTTGCAGTACCCCAAAGACTACTCGCTCACCTGGTATCCAACACGCCACAGGCTCTCTCTCTCTCTCCCTAATAAGGGAAAAAGAGGTGGCTACGTGTTTCCTTTGGGAGGTCACATTGTTTGCATGCCTGGCACCAGCCTTCGGAAATGGAAACAGGAAGAGATTACAGGCACACAGAGGAAAAGGCTTAAGGATGTGTGCAAAGCCTCTTGAGAAAACATCCCCATTGACTCCTGGGAATCCCTGACCCATGACTGCTCAAAATGGCACAGCAACACTGCAGATGGCACACAGAAATTTGCTTGACTACCTCACCAACAGGCACTTGCTGTCCCATCCGTGGAAGCATACATAGTTCTCACATTGGCCTCATCAGACATCTCAGAACCCACAAAAAATCAAAGCGGAGCCAAGATATTCTTGAAATTGATTGGCTGCTCATGAAGAAGAAGAATATGTAATATTGAACAATACTATTTTTCAAATGGAGTCATCCTTTAAGTGTTGTTCCACGTGAGGAAGTACTGACTAGAGGTGCCATGGGACTTAGTTTAAGAGAGTCCCAAAATGAAGTAGTGCAAAAGAAAGCAGGCTTAAAGATAAAAGGAGAAAAAAAAGGTGCTGGAAAGCTGAAATAAGAATAAATAATACTTAAAATGATCAGCAGGTCAGGCAGCAGGTGTGGAGGGGGAAGGAGTTAATGTTTCAGGTCAAGAAACTCGAGCATGTATGACAGAAATGGTTTTTGGACATGTCAAAGTAAGTAGATTGTAAGTAACTGTTTGTGTAGATGGTTGAGAATCTATTGAGAGCAAATACTTAATAGCCGGGTACAAAACTCATGGTTCATTAGGCAGTATTGATTCCTGCCTTGTACATGCTTTTGAGACCTGAACTGCCTACAATAGATGTGTCAAGGCATTGGAAAGCTGATGAGTGGTCCCTGGTCTCCAGTCCCCAGTCCCCAGTCCCCAGTCCCCTCAAACTGTTTTCCTCTCTCCTGTCTTCCCATGAGTTCCCTCAGCCTGTGCGAATAATCATTCAATTTTTCATTATTCAGATCAAGGCCACAGAATGAATGTCCAGATATGGTCTTTGATGCGGAGTGGATATAGCCATTGGACTTTGTTGCCTCTAGTCGCCACAGTCTTTGAAGACCCCACATGACCTTTGATGTTCCAGTAGGTCAACACTTCATGTTAGTTTGCCCATTATATACCATCATCTCCCTCACACAGATCAATCTTCCTGAAGATCTCTTTCTGACAATTGATAATATCACCTCGTCTCCTCCAGATTAATGATTGTACAGACATGGCTTGGCTTATCTTTATTTGCCATCCTTCAAAGCAACAACCAACTCATTGTGTGCAGAGCAGCCACACAATAGTGAAAGCCGCTTTGGCCATGAGAATCACAGATTTATTTCCACTGACTTAGCTAATGTGAAATTTGGTTTTTGGTGGCACCAGTACATTGCAAAGACGTAAAAGGGTTCAATTACAACCACTGTCGTAATGGAGCTTGTATGCTCTCCCCATGACCGGATAGATTTTCTCTTGGTGCCTGACATTCCAAAGACGTATGGGTGAGGGATAGTGAGCCGTGGGCACGCTATGTTAGCGTGTGAAGCGTGGTGACACTTGTGGACTGCCCAGCGCAATTCTTGCTGGTTTGATTTGGTGCAATTGATGCATTTCACTGTATATTTCGATGTACATGTGACAAATAAGGCCGATCTCTTTAAAGTTACTACGAATTACAAAAAAGTACGAACAAAAGGAATAATGAGTTCATGGATCATTCAGAAATCGAATGGAGGGGAATGAGCTCTTTCTGAATCACTGAGTGTAGGTGTTCAGGTCCTTGTTCCCTCCTTCCCAATGGTAGTAGTGAGCAGAGGGCATGCCCTGCACGGTGAGGGTGATCGATGCAGCCTTTTGTGGCACATCCTCTTGGAGAAGTCCTCGATGGTGGTGAGGTTTGTTCCCATGAGTGGGCGGGCTGCATCGACAACCCTCTGCAGCCCATTATGATTCTGTTTTTTACTTATTTATTTTACATTTCACCTCAGTTCTGCAGAATTTCCTCAGGTCAGTACAATCTTTATCACATTGTTTACAGATAAGGTACACAATTCTTTAACCTTTAAATCCTCCATCAAGTTCCTCATCATGCCCTTTGAATTAAAATTTAAAAATTATTCACAGCTGGGAGATCAGCGGACATAGCGGGGTGAGGGATTGAGGAGGAGGAGGAGGAGGAGGGTAAGTGGGTTTGATATTTATAAAGCTGTCAGTTGGCTTGTTAAGCTGCAGAAACCCCCTTTTACTGGGCGTCTCTGGAAATGTGCCCCACTAGCGGCCACTGGATTCCGCGGCGAGAAACCCACCTTTCCCCGGCTTCGTACATCGAGGGTGTATGTGACTTTGATCCTGCCAAATCCGTGAGGTCGGGATGTCTTGCCTAGCCCTGATTTGTGTGAATGCTGTGTGATTTATTGCCCCCAGCAATCAATTGTTGGCCAGAAATAACAGTTTGTACACTGTATAATCAGAAATATATTTAAGAGTGTTAACTTACGCCAACAGTTATTAGAGGAAAGAAAGAAAAAAACAAAAAAGGCCCATTATACTTCATGGTGGAGCTAAAAATCTTGAAGTTGTTTGTAACTCATGTGCAGGACCCTCGGTCTGTGTGAAAGCACACTCCACTTTCTGAAGGTTGCTCGAAATCTATCTTGAACGAAAAGGCTCTCCCATGGGAGTATTGGCCCTTCCTCCTCAAAGCCATTCATCTGCACAAAGCACTTTGTGCAACAGGGACGGCATCCTCAGCCATCTTCCCTCCTGTCTTCTTCCAGCTCCTGCCAACAAAGACCTCTCCATCCAGCATTCTCTAGAACCTTCTCCCAATTCCACCATTCTGATTGAGTGACACCACATTCCCAAGTGGAACAACAAAGCCTCTTATCTCAGCTCAAACCCAAACAGGCTGAAAGCAGAACAGACTGCTCTTACAGAACTGCTAAGATGAAATACCTACAGCATAGCAGTAAGAATCTTAACCAGGGCATTACAGCTGTTTGATGAATAAAATATCCAAGATGATAACTTAAACTAGGAACTATTTCTGGTATCTTAGAGAGTTCATAAAGAAAGATGCTGAGACAATGCTTCTAGCAAACAAATTCTCAATTCCCTTATCACATTTGAAAATGTTTCCTATTTGGTGAGAGGGCTTCTATTTCTTTTAACAGGCTTTGCAGGGCAGGTTTCAGGGAATAAGCCTTTTAAGCACTGATGAAGAATATGTGGCTATTGAGGACAATTCCAGTGAGAATAAGGTATTGGTCACTGATTCAATAGAAGGTGGAATTTTGAATGAATGTCAAGTTATTATGTGGGCAGTCTCTTGAGGATTATTTCTATGGTAGATAAATAACTCTAGGTATACATGCATCAGAAAAGCAAATTTGTTTGAATAAACACAAAAGATCCCGCAGATGCAGGAAATCCAGAGTAACTCACACAAAATGCTGAAGGAACTCAGCAGGTCAGGCAGCAGCTATGGAGGGGAATAAACAGTTTAAGGGTCTCGGCCTGTAATGTCGACTGTAAATTCCTCTCCTTAGATGATGCCTGAACTGCTGAGTTTATTGGATAAATTATTTGGTGTCTGGCCAGATATAGAAACAGGAGAGTGACGTTAAATTTTAATAAAATCAGCAAACTTGCAATGGAGACACAATGTACTGCAGATAATGGAATCTGTAATTCCGTTCTCAGACATCTGATATGTCTGCCTTTTTCAGGAAGGGTGGTTCCCCTCTACAGTGGTTGAAGGAGCCCTCACTTACATTCCCCCTATTTCCCACACTTCTGCTCTCATGCTCATTTTGTGGAACTTGTAATTGTTATCACATTTTTTTTTCGAACTTTCACCCTGCCCTCTAATTCACTTGGCGTATTTCTAACACCTCCCTCCCTTTTCAGGAACTCCGTCTCCATCTCAAGAGGCAAACTCGCCACTGACTTTACTATAAACCCATGCATCCCAGGGTGACCTCAGTTACACCTACTCTCACCCAGTCTCTTGTAAGAATGGCAGCATTTTGCCTCAGTAAGACCATAAAAAGATAAAATACATGAACAGAATTAAGCGATTTGGCCC